>NW_025767035.1:2138721-2851628 GCF_003918875.1 Haliotis rubra | reverse complement strand
ACATGGTAGCCGAGTGGTACAACATTCACTAGTCATGCCAATGGTCCGAGTTCAATTCCCCACATGGGTACAATGTGTTAAGCCCATTTCTGGTTTTCCCATTGTGATATTGCGTGACATTGTGTAAAAATAGCATAAAACCATATCATTCACTCTAAAGAATCATTCAGTTTCATTACCCTCATTCCATGCGGGGTGCTGGGGTTGTCCATAGTGAGAGGTTAAAGTATTGGTTCAACAGGCTGTGCTTGGATATCCCACAAGGGTAGTCTTACTTTAACATGTGAAGTCCATCTGTGATAACCCATCATGATATAGGTGAAATATTGCTTGTAAAGGCATGATATCAAACTGTCATGAAAAGCAGCTATATCTAAGTATTTTGACTTTTAAAGTGAAAGATTACTAAAATAGAATAAATTCCGAATTAGGCTTCTGACTGATGTCATCCATTCTTGCGTTGATATCATACAGCCACCCTATGTCTAAGACATGCCATATTTCAACACAGACTTATGACTTAGACAATAACTAACGAGTGTTGGGGAATGACAGATTATCTTTCCCAAGTTATGTTAATTACAGAAGTCTCAAGCCTTGACAAGAGAATTACATGATTAATATAACAAGGGAAAGATAATCTGTCATTTCCCATCACGAGTTGGTTATTGTTTTTATTACTCATATCAGTTTACGATCTAAAAAATGCTAAAGTGAAAACCGTATTCACCATAAGTATTCCCGCGATGTGGGGACTCCCCATATCCCTACGACTTGATTGGTGGTTTTATTTTCTGAAACAGCCAATCAACATTCACCCAAAGGTGTAACCTCCCTTAGGACTTACAGGAAAAATACTACCCTGTGTCCTCCTTCTCATATGGGCAGTAACGTTGTAGCACTATGTTAGCTTCGTGGAACCAGCTCCTGCAGATTCTTCACCCAAACATGCAAGTTTCATTTTCTTCTACATCTCTTGAAGTCTTGATACAGTGGAAGTTTTGTGTTGCATTGAGTTGAATGCCAGATGGCATGTCTATGTACAATTGTCAGCTGGTTCACCTAGCCGCCAGCTACTGTGATATCAAGGATAATGTGTTGGTAGCTGGACAAGACAATAACTATTCTTTGGCTTCGGGGAGCGAGTGGTGTTTTTGTATGAAATTGTGATTTCTTTCAGGTGCTGGGATACCGTGGTAACAAACTGAAATAATTAAGAGAACATTTGGCAAACGAGAATCTATGCTGTTCAAAAGAAGTTAAGGAGCATCTGATTCTCTCATATTACAATAGTTAACTGGTCAGGGCATGAAAGTTCTAGAGGAGTTGGGTGCCTTTAACTTCTTTTGATTAGAATATATGTTGTATTGAAAGGTAGTGGACAAAGGATACTGAGATTTTATTGGAGTGATTAGGTACAATAACTCACATCTCAGAGTGATTCAAATGTATTAATTTTCTGAGAAATTGTCAGTATTTAGTGAGTAAGAAAGATATTGAAACACCCATACAGATATGAAGAAACACTACAGGAATTGATTATAAAGTTTATATATACATCAATGAACCTATTATTTCAGCTACTGACACATTCTTGAGAGTGATGCAAATTATTTATGGCCTTGACTTATGTCACAGAATAGGTCTCATGTATTTTGACTATTTGTGTACAGACTGTTGTTAATTATGAATTTGTTTTGTGATCAAGTCTGCACTGCTTCTGTTTGTTTGGTGATATGACTGACTTAGTCAGATGTGAGATCATGATCAGGAAGAAACAGGCTAAAATACCAAGGAGTAATTCACCGAATGGTTCGTCATCCTCAGTTATTTAGTGCATATTATCATCCTTTCTATTATGATAAATACCCTGGAATTATTAGCCACCATGCTTCTTTTTAGATGTATAAAAGTGTTGTAGGGGCGGTGGTAGCCTTGTGGATAAAGTGTAAGACACTGTTTCGATTCCCCACATGGGTACAATGTGTGAAGGCCATTTTTGGTGTGCCCTGCCGTGATATTGCTGGAATATTGTTAATAATGTTGTAAAACCAAAGTCACTCACTCCTTTTTAATCTGATTTGACAATTTTAGTCTTCCAATCTAATTGCCTTCGTGAACAAGAGAGTTTGGAAAGACTTCCGCCCGTCGTATCCCCCTTAAATTTCATTCTAGTCAAATCACATTACCTGAATATATATCCCTCATCTGATACGATGAGTTTTAACGTTTCTCTAATTGTAACTGAACATACTGAAAGACATATCCAACTTCTAAAAGAGCCACTCAAAGAAATATTTCCTTATCTTTAAAATTGGGGGTGGGTTTACGGGCGGAAGTCTTACCGAGAATTTGAATGCAAAGTTAGTATCAAATGGGGCAGAGATGACGTTACTTTAGAAATGGACTTTGATTGTGATTGTGTCGTCCAAGGTATTTTCATAATAGAAAGGTGACAATGAATACACTGTACGGATATTGTTATCGGGTTTAATCTTGACCAAACCCTAAGATATGAAAACAAGTTTAATGATGTAAAAGAAGCATGAGTTTATTCATTCATGGGAAGTAGTGTTTTTTATTATCTTGTTATCAGTCACAAGTTCCATCTGACAATATCTTGAACATATTTTAAGACCTAAACTGATGAACATGTGTTATGACACTGATACTGAATTTTGTAATAAAGTCCATAAACATCTCATCAGATGCGTTTGTTTTGGGCTGAGCTATAACATATTTTTTTTCCAGTGAACACGTATCATTTATGTTTGGTGTAAGGCCATAATGATACTTGATTACCATTTCTAAGCATACTGTATTTGTATAATACAATTACAGTTAGATGTACATCCCCACATCTCCGGTCATGTACAATGTACAATTTCTGATGTCCTGTCTTGTTTGAACAGTGTGTTTATGTCCATCTAGATACACATAGGCCCTCAAATAAAACCCATAATGACTAGTTGTTTTCTTTTTAAACATGATCTACTTTTGGTTCCTTTTAGATTCCTGAATCTTGACGCAGATAATTTTCAAGTGGACTTCAATCAACACTATCGGTTTTAGCTCATTCTGATGACATCGTAATATTGTTAAGGCAGTCATATCTAAGCATTTAAACAAGTAAATGGATAGGAAATGCGAATTATATAGAAATTATGCATCAACTATGACATGATACAAGACACTTGATATGGATGTGCAACTTCTTTATTATTTACACACGTTTCTGGGGTAATTCTTGCCCCTCCATCATTCACCTGATGAAGGGGCAAGTATTTGCCCAGAAACGTTGTGTGTAAATAATAAAGAAGTTGCATGTCCATATCAAGTGTGTTGTATCCCTACCGACTTCTAAATGCCTATCAAACATCTGAACTATGACATAGTTTAAGTCAGAGTAATCATATGAATCTGTTGATCCAAGCAACATCAACTCTGGTTAGGGATATACTTCCACAATCAGATTTGCAACATGCCCGTTTTAATCATTTCTAAGTTCACAGTGATGTTTTTGTTGAAATTGGGCCTCTTCATCCTGCTCTGAAACTGTTTTACATAAATGTCTTGAAACATGACACTTTATATTACCTATGTAGTCATCAATTACAAACAAAATTAATATCAAAATACATGTGGGAGCAAACTTTGTCCAGTCATTTAGGGTGATGCAGTTTGCTGTCTGGAGTTGCCTCCCTTGGACATGCCAGCCGCCTACAATCAGTGGTTAAATCCCAGTCCTCCTCCTTTGCTTGAGAGTTTCACCAAAAATGTAAACGTCTAAACCCTGACTTTAGACTTTCCTTCCATATTAAGATAACATGACATTGTCCTGATAGAACTGTAAAGAACAGGAATACTGTTCTGGGTGCCGTTGTACAAAACGATCTTAGCGCTAAGGTGACCGTAACTCCCATACCTTAACATAGACTTAAAGTAGCCTTAGCTCTAAGGTTGTTTTGTACAACGGGACCCTGAGCAACACTGAAGCCAATACACACAACAAAACCCAAAATTGAGATATGAATATTTTTTATTAAAGACATTTTGTTCTTTGACAACATTAACCTCTACGTCAACATCCCTGCAAGCATCAGAACTGGACAGACACATTGCCCTAGCTACAGATGCATCATATTGCAATGCCCATACAAATGCATGCAATATCGGCTCTAACACACAGGTAAGTAGCACTGGTGCTTGGGGGTCAGCAGACATGGTAAATCCATTATGGAACACAATAGAGAATGGTTTCATAATAAAACAAGAAAACAAAGCGTAACATCACTGGGAAAAATAACAAACATGTTCATCAGAAAAGGGGTGAAACACTTCCATATTACACAAAGTGGTGGAATTGGAATTTGTGTGTATAACATCTTCACATAACATTGGGTGTGGAAGTGTTGACAAGTTTAATTCACAAATTTGATCTCTGGTAGTAATGGCGTACTGAACCCGACTGCCAAAATGAGAACAGATCTGAACAGTTATCGAAACAGCCCATCCATGAGTCATTCATATACAGGTTTTGTGCAACAGGATAGCAAGATCATGAAATAAAACCACCACTTACACTTAAGATGTATGGGAAATTCCCAAAGTAATCACAGTTGACCTTGACCTCGTACTGATGTACCAAGTAATACCCATAATAATCCTACAATCTTCTAAGAAGATGCAGAAATATTTCATAGCACTCTAATAGATCACTCGGCATAATCTACTACCAGTTTTTCCATTAGTCAACACTGTCAAGATGTCTTGAGATGATTTCAACAACAATATGGTTCTGTAACTTGGTAACAGGAAATACTTGATATGAGTAACAAGTTGGAAGATAAGATGAAAAAGTAAGATTCTAGCACTATCTCAAGCAGGTATGTCATTCATCAGAAACTAGGTCCTATAAGACATTAGCCCACAGTTAACATCCCACATCACTCTGGAGTACTCTCCAGAACAATACAACCCACAGCTCCAAACTTAATCTCAAATGAAACATTAACAAAATCCCTCTTGATGCTGGAGCAAGAAGATGAGGACTAAGTGGATGTGAACCACTACCGGGGTGCTTTGTCACAGCACATATTGAGCAAATGTGAACGGCAAGTCAGTATTTTCAAGACAGATTCACTAAATTTTTCAACAGCCTAAATTTTCATCCTTCTAACAGACAATTAGCTTTTTGACACTGTGTGACCCTACATAGCTTTTCTCTATGCAATGTTTGACAATAAGATCTCAAATACAAGCAAAGCCATAATGTTGGTTTAATAAGAAATGCTAAATGAATAAATACTAGAAATTAGACTACTATTGATAGAATATGTATGCATCAAGTTCATCTTATGGATTAAAATGACAAAAAATGTCATCTTTACTTCTCTGAGTCTACAACAAATATCTAAATGTTACTTCTAATGTGTTTAACAAGATATACATATCAGTATAAACAAATAACACTGTAATATTGCAAATAAATCCAAATTCATTGTCAAATTCAACGGCATGATTGTTGTGTAAAGATAAGTCTTAGTAGCAATGTAATGAGGCAAGCATTAATCATGGTTCTAACTGTAAGCTGTTTTCAAGAACATCAGATCTTTGGGATTTCACGGAACAGACAGAAAGCTCGTCTCCAACTGAGATGACACTGTCACTGTCTCGAAGATACTTCGACCTTCTGGGCCTGGGTGTTGCTAACTCAAAACCTGTTCTTAAACTGCTGGGATACCGCTGTCTGCCCCGTCTTTGGTTTGGTGGGGAGCTGGCAGCTTCACATCAGTTGGTTCCACTCCCCAGATTTCACGAGCATATTCAGAAATCGTACGGTCACTGGAGAATTTTCCAGAGGCTGCTATGTTCAGTAATGCTTTCCTTGCCCATGCCAGTGGATTCTGAAGATTGAAAAACAAGTTTCAGTTAAAAACTGTGTATTTAAGAACTGACTTACATATTTTGCACACTTGAAGAAGTATAAACATTAAAAGTGGAGGGTACACTATGTATGTGGATATCTGCCACTTGGCCACCTCAGTTTTTACATTGCAACTCCTTACATGCAAATACTTTGGAAATCAATCCTTCCAATACATGCCAACAATAATAGCTTCTCAAACTTCTTATTTATTCATCAACACACAAATGTAGAAAATAATCAGAGCTATTGCTATCCTCTTCCACAGCTCCCTACAGAATGTCCTCCAGGCAAGTCTCATGACAGCCTTACAATAAGCATACGTATCATTAAGATACTGTGAAACAATTAATACACTTAGTAATTAGGAATGATAAGACAAACTGAAAGCTTGAAAATTGTTACCTTGAAGAGTTCGTTGACTTCATCTTGACTTCTTATATATGCTTCGTAGTCAGCCAACAGACGGAACCTGAAAACAAACAGTAGTTGAAAATCTAACTGAAGTGACAAGACATGAAGGCTGTTAGAAAATACGCGTTCAGAATCAGAATCTGAACTCATATACATTCTAAGAAAACGATTCAATACCTAAATAATAGAGACAAGCATTGTCACTGAGGTGACATAATCCCCCGCCGCAAATTATCAAATCAAACTTATAAAGTAATGAAAGTTTAAGATAAAGTTAAATGTCAACAAAAACATGACCAGTCAACCTCTCTTGATATCTTGCTCTTTAGTTGTTCAAACACACACATATTTTCAAGATTGACATTGACCTTGACATGAATGTCATAGTGTATGAAATATGCAAAACTAGTACTAAAGAAATTGCTTATTGAAAAACATTCAAGGGAAGTCTTGAAAGTCTATGAAGAAAATCCAGTGAACCGTTCTTAAAATATCTTGCTGACAATTCAGGTTAACATCCTAAAACCTTAAAAGAGTCCTCGTGACCCTAAAAGTTATGTGAAGGTCACCAAAATTGACTGGGCCCTGGGCCTTCTCTAGATGAAGCTTGGTGTCAAATATGAAGAAAATTCACTGAATATGGTTTTGCGATATCTTGCTGACTAACTTAACATGCAATTTAACATGCTGAAATCTTCAAAGTGACTCTGTGACCTTGAAAATTAAGTGATGGTCAACAAAATTGACTGGGCCCTGCGCCTTCACTAGATAAAACTTGGTATTGAATATGAAGAAAATCCAGCGAACGGTTCTTGAGATAGCTTAACATGCAGGTAAAACGTTAAAGTCCCCTTGTGACCTTGAAATGAAGGTCAAGGACACCAAACTTGACTTAGACCTTTCTTGTGATGAACCTAGGCACCAAATATGAAAAGAATCTAGTGAACGGTTCTTAAGATATTCCAATTCGTATGTACGGACGGACGACGGATGGAGCCTAATACTATATCCCCCGCTTCACACTAAACGCGCAGTGAGGGATAATAATGAAAAAATAATCATAATATTTGTAATTGTACCCACCCTTGATGAAACCGGAAGCACTTACGGCATGGCACCCATGGAGGTAAAACATGCACGAGTTGGAAAACAACCATTGATACATTTTCTAAATTGATTCAAATACCGGAAAAATTATTAGTAGAATTAACTTATTGAAACACCTTCAATGGGTTACTGTTAGCAGTTATCAACTGTAGTTGTCATTTTTTTCCTTTTAATGTATATTTTTTCGCCTCTGACTTGTATCAGTGTATAGACAAAAATTATTTAGAAAAAGGAGTTCATCCATAGGTCATCATATGAGTGGCCTTGACCATCTGCCTGTTTGTGGGGGTTGTAGACTTACCTATCATCGTTGACCAGATTGTTGAAGACGTCTTTAAAGAGATCTGGGTTTTCAGGGGAGAAGTATCCGTTGTTGATCTGATCCAGAACCTGCCTCAGCTCAGAATTACTCTCGTAGTAGGACCTTGGGTTGTACCTGCACACAACAATATAAAAAAATACTCAGAACATATCTGCCTTACTCCACTCTGTCCACTCATTTTTATGCAGTTTCTTAAACTTGAATTGCAGGAAACAATAGATTCACCACGGCAGTGACACCAAGGGAACAAAGTGATACATTAATGTTCAATAAGCGACCAGCCTGCAAAACATATATCAGTTGCCACTTTAAGGATTGATTAATGTTCCAGGAAATGCTACACAACTCTTCCACCAGTCCCTGTTCCCATTCCACAATGGGATCACAGCACCATGGTGATAGAAACCCACATGTAAACATAGACTCAAAGCATTATTCAATGAACAGAATTTGGATGCAAGTGGTGAAGCGAGACTGACCCTCTCCTGTTGAGCTCATCCACATCATCCACTGTCATTCCAAAGATGAAGATGTTGTCAGGGCCCATTTCTTCCCTCATTTCAACATTAGCTCCATCCAGGGTGCCAATAGTTAGAGCACCATTCAGCTGCAACAGAAACATTACTTTACATTCAACTGAACTGTTCATGATATCAATCATCACAATGGTCTCTTTGTCAGTTGGCTGAAAACTGATGTGTCCAATCAGCTGAATATAAAGTTACCCCACCAGATGTCTACTATACCAGTAAGAACCAGTATGAACCAGTTGATCAGTGAACACAGTGAACTGCAACATGGTTACACTGATCAGACATTTTACAAATGTGAAATAATACTTAGTCTTTTGGCAAATATGAAAAATGAGGAAGAACTCAAAACTATATTGATAGGAAGGGAGGTAGCCTTTAACCTGAAACCCCAAACTGGGCACAAACAGGCAAACAGAATTTCTTAAAATTTGGGTAATTTTAACTAAAAATGACGTAACAAAGACACATCTTGTCAGGTTTTTGCTGAAGTTCCAAAAACATATGAACATGCTTAATTACTAAGGAGTATGAAGACAAGTTTGACCTGTGGATTTCAACATCTATATGGAATTCATGACACATTTAATGGATAACAACTTCTTTTTTAAGTTGTTATCCATAAAACGTGTCATGTATTCATGTTCATCCCAACTTCTAAATGCCTTTCAAAAACAACATCTTTATTGTTTCACTTCAACTCATTGGCAAATGCTAGAACCTTTATTTGACTTCATCTAGTAGAATCTCCTTCAGGGGTGGAAATAACCCATTGCCCGACGTCCGAGTCAAGTGTTTTTTTCTGTCGGGCAAGCAAATTTGTATATCACCATGTACCAGTGTCCAGTTGACTTTCCAATGTTAATTATGTTGTTTACTTAAAAAAATCAACAAGAAAACGGCCGGTATAGTGGGAAAATTATCAGGTCAAGTGATTTTACATGTGCCACTGTACCGGAGAACACTAGCAATTTTAAAGTTATTTCCACCCCTGTCCTTTCAGTGATACTACAGCTCTAAAATTGTCTCTTGAAGATATCATACTCAGCATGCTTAGTACAAGAACACAAGATTCTCTGTATAAAGCCTAAACTTGCTAAACTTGTGAAAACAGATTAATGTATATATTCACAGATGAGAATACACAACTCCATGGAGGCCATCCAAGACCCATGTCATGTAACATTATCATTTCTGTAAGGAGCTCTACCTACCTGGAACTTCATGTTTCCAGTGCCTGATGCCTCAGTGCCTGCCAGGGAGATCTGCTCACTGAGGTCAGCAGCTGGGATGATCTTCTCGGCCAGGGACACGCGGTAGTTCTCGAGATACACCACCTTGAGACGGTCCCCGACAATAGGGTCATTGTTGATGACTCTTCCGACATTGTTGATGAGCTTGATGATCAGCTTTGCCATATGATAGCCAGGGGCAGCCTGAATACAGGGAGAAGAAGGCTTGGTTCTATTTCAAACTTGACTTATTTTTAAAGGCAATTTAACCAGGAAGAATATTTCAAATTTTGGTTACCCTGATACTCATCAAAATATAACGCTAAATTAGTTGATTTTCAGTGTATATGTAACAGCAACATTACCCGACATAGCAAGTAAATTGCTGCTGTAAACATTACCCCACATAGCAAGTATATTGCTGCTGTAAACATTACCCGACATAGCAAGTATATTGCTGCTGTAAATATTAACCGACATAGAAAGTATATTGCTGCTGTAAACATCACCCGACATAGCAAGTATATTGCTGCTGTTAACATTACCCGACATAGCAAGTATATTGCTGTTGTAAACATTACCTGACATAGCAAGTATATTGCTGCTGTAAACACAATATGAGGCATATGCGGGAGAAAAAATCCAAAGGACACGCATGGGCTGTAAACATTTACCACTTTGAAAAATAGGATACGGATTGAACGGATAGCTCTGAGATCATAATGTCACAAATATCAGAGTTTGTATATTGTAACTCCGCAACATTACAGCTGTATGATGGCTGCCTATACGTAATCTACATGAGACAGGCCACTGACTGAAACAAGCAGTGTCCTATGGCTGCCTATACGTAATCTACATGAGACAGGCCACTGACTGAAACAAGCAGTGTCCTATGGCTGCCTATATGTAATCTACATGAGACAGGCCACTGACTGAAACAAGCAGTGTCCTATGGCTGCCTATACTCTACTGAGACAGGCCACTGACTGAAACAAGCAGTGTCCTATGGCTGCCTATATGTAATCTACATGAGACAGGCCACTGACTGAAACAAGCAGTGTCCTATGGCTGCCTATACGTAATCTACATGAGACAGGCCACTGACTGAAACAAGCAGTGTCCTATGGCTGCCTATATGTAATCTACATGAGACACTGACTGAAACAAGCAGTGTCCTATGGCTGCCTATATGTAATCTACATGAGACAGGCCACTGACTGAAACAAGCAGTGTCCTATGTGTGATAGCCAATGAAACATTCTGCGGAGGGACTACAATAATTCACCATCATGACGTATTACTATAGTAATATGATATGACAAAGATACCACAGTAATTTGACATGACATATTTATTAGGGTAATATAACGCGAACAATTATCTGCAATAATATGAAAGAATTGGTCTATAACTTTTTTAAAGTAGTATATTATCAACCACATCACTAAGTATGTCTGACCAATCCTGTAAGTTACATCTTACAACCAGCATTGGCTCCTGAGCAACCTAGAATCTCCACAGGGCACAGGTTGGGACCAACTGGGCAGATGGAGACTGTAGCCACCAGAACAAAGGGATAACAGAACAGTAACAGAAACTCTCTCCCTATCGAGTTAAAATCATCTCCTTCCCTAAGTACATTCCAAACACGACTAAAGACTCATCTATTTCTCCGCTACAAGTGACTTCCAATCATCCGTACCTGCCAGCTGTATATAGTTTTAACTTGAGCTCAGGAAGAGTTTTGAGCATATCCCTGTGACGTGGAAAGGCGCTATATAAATGGCCTATTATTATTATTATTATTAACAGTAAACAATCTGAAAAGGGTTCTTTCCTAACTAACCCTACCTTTCCTCCGACCATGACCGTCCTGGGCACAAAGTCCATACTGGGGTCCTTCTTGAGACGGTTGTAGATGGTGATGACGTGGAGGCAGTTGAGCAGCTGGCGCTTGTACTCGTGGATTCTCTTCACTTGCATGTCAAATATTGAGGCAGGGTTCACCTCGATGTTGTACTCCTGCTTGATGTAGGCTGCCAGACGGATCTTGTTTTCCTAAACATACATTAGGAAAAGGTCGAATGCATTCTATGGAGTAGATAACTACGCTGAATACCTGTTGTGATACAAGTTAGACTGTACCAGTGGCTGTCCTTCAAAATGGTGTGAGGCTAATCAACAGGATGAGAACCCTGCTGTTAACATCACAGCTATGTACCGCTCTGCTTTCATGATTTGACATCTAATAGTTACATGACTATGATTCCCTCCTACAAAAGATCTAACACTGTCCAGCATTGATACTGAAACCAACCATGACGACCTCAGAACTGGTAATGCCCCTTAGTTCCAAATCAATGCCTTAATTACACCAAATATTACAACAACAAAAGATTGCAATTTGTATTGCATTATAACAACAGAGAGAACACTCAAACTTTGATCAAACAATATTTTTAAATAAAATAAACTTCAGGGGGAAGAAGACAAATTCCAACAAAACTATATTCACCCTGGCATGGCTGATACCACTATCAGTATTTAACAGGTTTTGTATACAATGCATTCCTTCACCAGGAATGATTTCATACATATAGCTGATTGGCAGAGTGAATGCTATTTATGATTAATGATCATGCCACACCCTGGTTAAGCTGGAGGGAAAGTGTTGAAACAAAATCACACAAATGGCATCATATACCATAGCCATACTGTCATCTGCTCTTCATAGTGCATTCAAGCACATGGTTGGCACACAGTTACCTGTCGCCAAACAGGCATATATCCCTGCCACACTGTAGATTGGCCACGGTGGCTATGGAGGAATGTGTCGTACAGAAACTCATGCTAGTGTTGTCCAGATGCTCACCTGCTTCACCCTCATGATTCCTCTCAGGAAGCTCTCGTCATCCACCAGAGGCTCCAGCTGACGCAATTCACTGAGATTAGTTACCCAGCCCTCACCGATTTTCTGTGTCAATAAGATGGGTAGTATGGATCAGTCATCGATTGGATTTAAACTGGCATTAAAAGTGATAACCATCGACAATAACATAGAGAGGAGGAGACAGGTGAGATCATCAGTACATGTAATTTTTTGAGTAAAATTGATATTTTATACTTATCCTGACTCATGCTCTTTTTGCTTGTCTCCTTCCTCTTGCGAACATAGTGGAACACTTGTATCTCCCTAATTGAAGTTCCCTTCAATGTAAAATCACTAATTAGTACACCACGAGTTACCTCCCTTCCACAAGCGCGGGAACGAGGGCGCCACCTCTACCCATGTGCCTCACTCTCTCCTCATATACTGAGCCCAACATTTGAATTTACAGGGAAATCCAAAGTGTTATTTGGGGAGGATGGGAGGGCTGACCTCATGAGTCAGGATAAGTATAAAATATCAATTTTACTCAAAAAATTACATATTTTTCCTTATCCTGACTCATGCTCTTTTTGCTTGTAGAATCCAACAGAGCGGAGGTGGGAATATATAATACTTTGGATTTTAATAATTAGTGATTTGAACTGTGATGATTGTAATAACCCTATGGGAACTTCATAAAGGCATTGAACTGATGAATTCCTGCTGCCAGCTTATCAGCTGCCATATAGAGGTTATTACAATGTACTTATTATGATAAGTATATATAATATTAATACAATGCTTAAGACTAATAGACTTAAGCTTGTTAATATGCTAGTATAAACTCCTTAGAGTTTGTTAGCTAAAATACTTTAAGATATAAACATAGCACTAAGCTTAAAATATGATTAATTTTAAGCTAATTATATAATAACAAACCTCTTTAGGGTTTGTTAGTTAAAATATTTATATGATATAGACAGTGCTGAGCTTAAGATATGAATAAGCTTAGCTATATATATAACAGCAAACTTTGTAGAGTTTGTTAGCTAATACATTTTTACAATATGAGTATAGTATTGTGCTTAAGATATAATTATCTTAAGCTACATATATAATAGCCAAACTTAGTAGAGTTTGTTAGCTAATATATTTTTACAATATGAGTATAATACTGTGCTTAAGATATAATTAACTTAAGCTACATATATAATAGCCAAACTTAGTATAGTTTGTTAGCTAATATATTTTTACAATATGAGTATAGTACTGTGCTTAAGATATAATTAACTTAAGCTACATATACAATAGCCAAAAACTCTGTAGAGCTTATTAGCTAATAGATTTATAATGTAACCATAGTACTAAGCTTAAGATATGATTAGACTTAAGCTAAATGTATATAGCAAAAAACTCCTTAGAGTTTATTAACTAATATACTTTTATGTTATAAACATAGTACTGAGCTTAAGATATGATTAAACTTAAGCTATATATATATAATAATAGTAAAACTCCGTGAGTTTGATAGCTAATACATTTTATTATGTTGATTTAGACCTAGTATTGAGCTTAAGATATGAAGTAAACCTTAAGCTAAATATATAATAGCAAAAAAACCTTTTAGAGTTTTAATAGCTAATATACTTATATGGTATCAACATAGTATTGAGCTTAAGATATGAAGAAACCTTAAGCTACATATGTATAGCAAAAACCCGTAGAGTTTGTTAGCTAATACATGATATAATGTAACCATAAAGCTTAAAATATGATGAAAACTTAAGCCCAATATATAATAGCAAAAACTCTTTTAGAGTTTTGATAGCTAATATACCTATATGCTATAAACATAGTACTGCTTTAAGATATGAATAAGCTTAAGTTACATATATAATAGCAAAAAACTCCATAGAGTTTGTTAGCTAATACATGTTATAATGTAACCATATTGCTTAAGATAATGATGAAACTTAAGCCAAATAGCAAAAGCTCTTTAGAATTTGTTAGCTAATATAGTTATATGATATAAACATAGTACTGAGCTTAAGATATGAATGAGCTTAAGCTACCTATATAATAGCAAAACTCCGTGAGTTTGTTAGCTAATGTATTTTTACAATATGAGTATAGTACTATGCTTAAAATATACTTGACTTAAGCTACGTATATAATAGCCAAAAAAAAACTCTGTAGAGTTTGTTAGCTAATGCATTTATCATGTAACCACTGTGATGATAAAAAACGAGCTTAAGCAAATTATATATAGCATGAAGCTATTTAGTACTGTTATAAGATAAGTAAAAATCTGTAAGATTGACTTATCTTCTCCGAGGAACTGTCAACTGTTGTGCAAGGACCATGGGATCAAATTGGTGGATACCTGAGATGTCCTCGGTGGTGATATCTCTCAGATAATGGTTGGCAACCACCATATCGGATCTACAGTAATAAACCCTCCATTATTTCAAATAACATTTGTGTAGATGAAATTGTAGAAGTTAAGCTCTAATATCAAGAGTATTAAAGCTCATGGAGGGTCGGATTAGGTCCATCTGTCTTGTATGCACGTAGTATGACAGTTCTGATCCAAACGGAGATATAGTACGTTGAGACTACACTCTATGTAAGTTGATGATAGAGGAAAAAAAATCTGTTGTATTTTTCTTCCTGTTTGGTTTGGTGGAGATAAATTTACAGTGCTCTTGCTGGCCAGCGTGATAGCATCATCGTATCATGGAGTCCAAGTATGTCATCCAGGCATGTTCATAAACCTCACTTGTGAGGTGTTGTAGCACTATATTCATATCCCCAAGTTGGTACGGAAACTTCCGCTTTATTCTCCAAACAGAAACTTAGTAGGTTTACTAACCATCTAGTTGTGTTAGTAGCTTGATGATGAAATTCAGGTGTAGTCTGAAACGCTGTGGATTTCGATCCACTTGTATCACGTCGTCTAGGTAAATCGCTATGCGATGTCCTTTTGACGATGTATGTGCACAACCGGAGTTTGTGTCCTCGATGAACTTTATGTAAAATCGCCTGACTGCTGTGCCCTTGTCTAAACTTGACAGGGGAGGTCTCTAACCTGAAGAAAGCAGCCTAATCCTGAAGGTTCAGGTTAACTGGGCTGTAAGGAGGCTTGCTCGCTCATTGATATAAAGTTGTCACTTGCAACCTATGTCTTGAACTGTGAACTATGCTCGACCTCTGTGTAGGGCGCTGTTCATCGGGTCCAATCAGAATAAGGCATTTTGATTCTGTAGAGTACCCGCTGTGATGTCACCGTGTAGCAGGAAAAGGAACCTTGTATAATATAGTGCCGCCGCTGATATTAGAACAATCGTCGGTCTTCATCGTAACTTCCTCGGGTTACCCGAAAGTGACCACGCGTTTCGAGGATTAATGGTAAACGCTACAAAAGCTTCGCCAAAAATACCTCGCCTGTAATATTAATGCTGGGTAGGTTATTTTCCTGGCTGTCGTGAAAGTGCTTCAGTTTTGAATATAATTCCGACTTCTTTATATATAAAGGTACAATAACTTGTAAGTTGTCAGCTTGTAGACTGTATACATGAATGTATCGTCATAATTGTAGAATTAAAGCTGAATTTGTTGTACATATTTCTTCTCAGAAATGTTGACGATTATGAGTTATACTCGCTGTAACAAGGCTGCTGTTCAATTTCGATATTGAATTGTCTGCAGATATGCGTAATGGTCACGCATGTAGATAATCGTGATCGTCGTCGGGATTGCATATACTAGCAATTTATACGAATAGTTGATTTCTGTGAAGATCTATGAAACGCCGCTGACAAATTAATACAGCGACGTTCTGTGTTGTAAATAGCCTGTGCAATTGTCTTCGCAGAGGCTTATAGATTCGCATCTGGCATACAGTTGATAGACAACTTATGCGATGTCTTGAACGGACTGAGGAGTAGCTATATATGACGAAAGGCTAGTATATGGAGACCTTGGAGGAGACTTCCTCGGTGAACGCCGGAGACTTCACGAAGCTCTCGGCATCCCTTCTAGATCTACTGGTGAAGTAGACTTGAGTTACCTTTAGCCTTCGCGACCTTCGGCTGGTATCGAAGTCAAAGTCCGATTAGAATATATATATATATATATATATAAGAGCGCTTTGCTTCGCTTAATGGCCTCTGTGTTTAACAGGATGTGGGTCGGCGGCGCTTACTCCTCCGCCGACGCCCCTTGTAGCTGGTGAGGCTCTAGCTCCTTCGCTGAGGCTGCCTGGGACTTGCTGGTTCTGCATAAGTAGGGCCGAGTGGATCATCTTATCATTTTCAGAAGTCGTGTTTACGAAAATCTGGCGATAAGTGTCTCAATGATCGCTTCTAGATCTATTTAGGCCAACGAACATACGCCTCGCCATGGATTCAACTGAACCAATTCTACGATTGTAGTTCTTATTGTTGATATCGATGATCAACTTGTAGTTTCTCATCGATGTCTTAAGCATTGAAGAAGGGGTCCATGTTGTGCGTGGAAAACTTCTAGGCGTGAAAGTTCGGCAATTATGGTGTCTGAACTTTTGTGGCTTTATGGGATGCTATGTCTAGATTCTGTGCTACCGCAGCAATCGGGTCGATCGGAGGTAGGGTGATAGCATCTGGCGCCGCCTTCCTTCATCAGGTATGTCTGCGCCGTACTGCCACTCTAGGAAGGTGATGTAGACTTGTGTGCAGACTTGTGTGGTAACCTGTGAGGCGATCGATGTGGTGATGTGACGAGGAGATCGGAGACTATTGACAGCTTCAGCGGCTCTTGAGTAGTCCCTTGACTCTGTTAAATGACGATCTATATTCGGTGTGTCCTTCCAGTGCCTTCGCTGAATGCCTTCGCGCTAACGCCATTTCAGCTTCTTCCTCGCGCTCGGGTGCTGGGGAACGGCGATTTGAGTCACGAAGGCTTCCGTGAGGTCTGGTGGCTGAGTCTGCATCTAAGGATGAAGCCGAGGAATGTGATGATCTATCCGCCAGCGAAGGCCTTCGCCAAGGCTGTACATCTGGGTCCTTCGTCAAGGTGGTCTGCGACTTCCTTCGAAGGCTGCATCGCCTTGGCTGCTACGCTGACTGGAGGTGCCTCTAGAGTGTTGTTCTAAGTTGGAGCCTTCGCGAAGGCTCGCACTCTGGGCTGGCTGCTTCTCCAGTTTGTAGTGACCTCCATCACCACCATGATTTGCCGTAGTAGCTCGTCTGGGATGGTCTGCGCGACGGCGTAGTCGGGTGCCATCTCTGCGCTGTTAGTGGTGGGGCCCCTCAGGTAAGTCGCCTGACATCAGTGTAGAGACATCAGGCTGCATGACGATCTCTGCTGATGTCATTGTAGCTGTCACCGGTCGCTACTTGTCTCATACGCCGGGATGATGATCGGCTGATCATCGAGAGGCCAAGTTCAGCGGCTGGAACAATCTCGCTTGAGAAAGTCCTAGTAGACTTCGCTGAATTCCCTCAGAGGTCGACGCTGCCCTGGGGTGCGGTCTGCGCTGAGTGTTGGTAGCGGCCGGGACCCTCAGGAAGATCATCGAATGTTGATCTGCGCTGACATCACTGTTGCCGACATCAGTCATTCTTTGATGTACATCAGGAATGATGATCGGCTGATCATCATACAGGCCCAAATCTCGCGATGAGAACAATCTCGCTGAGAAAGTTCTAGTAGACTTCGCTGAATACCCCTCAGTGCTTAATGGCGGGATGTCTGGGGAAGCAGGACGCTTTGGAGGCGGCGGATCACGCCCCACGCCTCCACCATTCTAGCGGAAAACCAGACGGGAGGGGGTCGACCAACAGCAGTAGACTGGCGAGGGTTTCAGGTGTATCAGTCATGCTAGACTCTGCATAATGCGACCTATCTGCTGCTGCCTCAAAACGCAAAGTAATTATTTATTAAAGGTAGAATTGATAAATTAGTATCGCGAACTGCAACGTGAATCACATGAAACATGGCGCAGTACAGCTAGGGCATATTAAATGCGGATCAGCAGCAGAATAAAAACGTAATGTGCAACAGTACAGAATTTTTATCAACGTAATCCACTGCAACAGCACGGCGGCCCCGTGCATAAACAGTAGAAACACGACTAAATATCAATATATAATTGTTGAAAGATACTAGCTAAACCTCTATAGATCTCTATACGAGGTAACTAACTAAATATAATCAAAGGATATAGTGTGTCGGGAGACACAGGCGCTCTCACGTCCAGCTCACTGGGCGAAGAAGGAGAGAGTGAGGCACATGGGTAGAGGTGGCGCCCTCGTTCCCGCGCTTGTGGAAGGGAGGTAACTCGTGGTGTACTAATTAGTGATTTTACATTGAAGGGAACTTCAATTAGGGAGATACAAGTGTTCCACTATGTTCGCAAGAGGAAGGAGACAAGCAAAAAGAGCATGAGTCAGGATAAGGAAAAATAAAAGCATCGTCCACATGAACATCAGGACCAACAACCACCTTACCTTAATAATAAACATATCATCATTTGTGTATATATATATATATATTAACATATACCTGACGAGGGAGCAAGATTAGCTCTGAAATGTTTTGCCAAAGAATAAAAGTTGTTGTCCCAAAACAACCAACTCAACAGTCACACGTTTTGACTTAAAATACATGAATTCAATATATCTTTTAGACAGTGGTCAAATGTAACATACCGTATATTACCGTCTATAAGCCGAACCCATAGATAAGCCGACCCCCAAACTTGACCCTTAAATCAGTGTCAAAATGGTATGTTTCATACATAAGCTGATCCCCCACGATGGGGTCCTAATCCTGGCAAACACAGACCACAGACAACTGGCAGTAACCAATAATTATAACTTTGGTCCACATTATTCAAAGAATTCACAATCATATTGCGTCTACTCACGCATCGAAATGAAGTGTAGTTGAGAGAAAATGGATAACATATTTTGTTTCGCTAAATATCATACTTATTGTAGCTGGACGATCACATGTCAACAAACTTGCTTGCTTATTTTACCTCATTCAACAATCACGGACTGACTACCGCCTCGTTTTCCATGGACTGCTAGTTTACAGTAACATCGGTAAAAATGTGTGAATATAAATGGCTTCCTTATTTTACCCCATTCCATGTGCGTACAACTTCCTCTTACCACGTTCATGAGGGTCCGTATAACCTTAGTGTTGATTATATATATGTTACATTTATAGAGCAAAAACTGTAATCAAAATTACACAATGCTAGGATATATTTTTTGGGGTTAAATAATAGTATTCTGTATTATATTTTACTGATGAATGCGTCAGAATTCATCCCGTTATATTACTGTGCATGTTTGAACTTGATCGCCGGGAAACATGTGCACAGCTGATTGCTATTTCCGGCTCAAATACACATGGTAAGCTTAATCTTAATTAATTTATAGAGCAAAAACTTGAATTAAAATTACACAATGCTAGGATATACTTTTGGGGGTTAAATAATAGTATTCTGTATTATATTTTACGGATGACTGCATCAGAATTTATCCCGTTATATTATTGTGCATGTTTGAACTTGATCGCCGGGAAACATGTGCACAGCTGATTGCTATTTCCGGCTCAAATACACACGGTAACCTTAATCCCTGCAAATAATACAATGCCCAGCAAAAACAACTTAATTTTGTCTAGAAATGTTTAATTGCAAATTTGACGTCTTTGACAAAGTTGTCTTCTGTTGTTTGTTCACGCGAAGTGATACGATATTGTTTTCTTATCCCTGGAAAAAAGTTTGACGAAAGCGTAACTCACAGATAAGCTGACCCCCTTCTACAGACTGCTTTTTTTATCCTCAAAATTCGGCTTATAGACAATAATATACATTATCTTATATTTGGGATTACACTTTTACAGTAAAGTACAGATATAAAACAAGACATAATGTGACTATTTCAATAGCTACCATCAATACTGTAGCCTGATTAATGCATTCTCTCACTTTCTACAACCTAAAGCCGTCAAGACCCCTCGGCCCCATGTTGGAGGTAACGCTACTCACATCAGCAATGGCATCAGACAGGCCGGGATTACACAGCAGCAGCCAACGCCTTGGGGTGATACCGTTAGTCTTGTTCTGGAATCTCTCTGGGTACATATCAAAGAAATCCTTGAAGCTGTCGGAGAAAACATTATGATCAGCAGCATATCAGATAGTGATCACTATTTTTGATTGAGAATATGAGTAAAGAGGTAGTTCAACCACTTTTTTTTATCTCAGCACATTATTTTTGCCATGAGAAGATTGAACTAAAAGCACTGAACTAAGGGACGTCTCTTGAAGGGAGAAAAACATATAGTTCATAATGTTCACAGCTGGTCAGTATGATCACTTCCTGAACTTGTTAAACCTTTTATTTATTTTATAGTGAACGCCAGTGATACAAGGCAATACCAGGGCTCGATTTAAGAGATGTTAACCTACTTGCATCAGGTGCAACCTAAGATAAAAAACCTAGTTGCACCAGCAAAATTCCAGGTGCACTGCTTTTATTGCAATATGTAATGTAAGAAATATGTTTTATTCAGAAGTTTACCCACTCAAAAATTGACTTGCACCTGTTGCAAGTTAGACTAAAAAACAGGTGGTACTTTATAATATTGGGTTGCACCAGTGCAAGCAAAAAGGCACTAAATCGAGCCCTGAATACAGTCACATGAAAATGCCTCAGAAACAATTCTTCATCTTCCTAAGCCTCACGTTTCTCTCTTGATGATCTCTGAGTGAATAGCAGCCACCCCGTTGACAGCGTGAGATCCAACAATGGCCAGATGGGCCATGTTTATCCTCTGTTCTCCATGCTCCTCCACCAGGGACATGCGACGAATACGATCCTCGTCACCAGGCCACTTCGCTCTCACTTCCTGTGTGCAACGGAGATGTGGTGGGAGGTGGGTTTAATCAAGTTTCAAAACCAGTTCAGCTTGGCCACACAAATATAATTTTTTGTTTTTGTTTGAAATTCTCTGTTTGGTAGGATAACATGAGTATTTCTTAAAGTAAAGAAGGACCACACATGGTGATGTATTTTGGGATATGTTATATACTGGGGCAAGATCAAGGCTGAAAACTTAGTAACTGTTATATCATAGCCTTATGTATTGTTATCAATGCAAATAAGCTGAACATGTAAGAAAAGTAACCAACTATCACAAATGATAATCAGGGCAAAGCTTGATTGACTCAAGTTCACTTGTTGAGTTCACAAGCAGGCAAAGGAACTAACTCTGCCAAATGAGTTGTGCTGCATTGGAAAACTCCTCACTAATAAAGATGACATTTTGTTTAGAAGTTGATTTAGGCTAAAAAGCAAAGAGAAAACCTGTGCTAAGACTAGTAAGAGTTGCAGAAGCATAACTGAAATGATGATGTCACTTCCAAACTAATGTATTAGTGGCAAGTGAATAAGCCAAAAGAAGGAATTAATATTGAGCCTACCTGCAAGAAGCGATGGTTGATCTCAAACATTATCTGCAGATGTCTGGGCAGGACATTACTGAGGAGAGATGTTGGCCAGCGTTCCAGGGCCTCAGGCAGGACAGTGTGGTTGGTGTAGGCACAGGCCCTCACGGTGATTTCCCACGCCTGCAGGGAGACGCAAATAGTGGCGTAAATAGCCTACTAGTTTCTGTCTCATCTGACACACGTGACAGTCAATGTGAAAATGTTGCAAGGCCATTACCATGAAGGGGCTGCTCATGGGGTTTGGCAGCCAATGCAAAAAATTTCTTAAATGTGAACCCCTGGGGGTTTTTTCAGGCTGTTCATACGGTTTGAAAAGTGAATGTGGTGCGAGAATTGCGCTCACGTGGTCCTGGATCTACGTACGGCTATAAAATTACACAGAAATGTAGAATATTAAATTTCCTATCCGTTGGTATAAATATAAGTGCAACTAACTCTGCGGTTTGAGAAATAGACCTTGCTAAATGTTGTCCAAATTTTTGTTATGCATTAAAAACAGTAAATTTCTCCGCTTTTTTTCGTGCACTGATAAAAGCACTGTGCTACAATTTTTTTTATTTTGCATCTTTAGGGAAAGTGTGAGCAAAGAAAATACAGCCTGATATCTGAACAACATAAGTGTATATGAATTGGGTTTATGTGCTTATCCATAACGTTATATGCTCAACATTAAAAATGACTCGCAATAAATGTCAAAAATGGATTTTCTTCTATGACGTCAAACAACAGAGAGGTCATACACGTATAATGATAAGGGGGCATAACTCTGTTATGCTTGACACTAGGTCAATGTAACTCAGATCACTTGGAGAGAATTTGTTGTTGATAAGGACGCTATATTTTCGTTATTTTTGTATTCACGGTGAACCACACTACTCTAATTCAAAGTTCCCCAATGTGAGCGGATACGCTTTGGTAGTTTCACAAGTTATAAGAAAAGATGACAACGTACAACATCTGAAAGCACGTAATAGCGATTTGGATGGCCCTGTCTGATATATAAGTTAGCTCTTAGATTCCCATATTCTCCTGTTTGTGTGGATGTATTTTGACTAATTTTGCATCGTTATTACCAGAGTACTAGCCATATCTTCAAATGTAATGAAATTGCTGAAAATAATACAACATTTTAGTTGACGTCATTGCTTGTTTTATGCATTTTGCGACGTCGGAAAAAGACGACATTGGTATGCTGATTAGTATATATCTCACCTAATTTCCATTAATTGTGTGAAAGGTCTCAGCTTCTATGTCAGAATTTAACACTCTTTAGACAAAACATAAAATGACTGATTTTTCCATGTAAATAGTGTCCTGAATATATCAGCAATTAGACGTTTTGACTGTGTATCTTATTGTGAGCAACACGCGCACCTGTTTGGCATCAATTCAAAGTAAATGAAAAACAACACTTTCACAACACCTGAATATTTTATTTAGGATACGAATTTTCTTTGTTTATGATTATGTAGCTATTTCTCTTCATAAGTATGCAATGACAGATCCAAAAAGATAGTTTTTTATATATGGAACTATATATTAGAATATGGATGTAAGATTTGTCCAAATTAAGACATGACATGGTTTATATATTTTTAAACAATTTTCATATAAATATAGTTAGAGTTTGAATTCCTGTCTTCACAATATTTTTTAATCAAATATGAATTGAGTATATTATCGAAAACAATGATAGTTAATCATAAAACGCTTCCGACAAACGCGCACCTGGCCAATCAATATTCATCTTTGTTTTGTCTATATAACAATTCCTTTAAATATATGTGCATATACATTTCATAACATATATAAATCATTTTCACTAAATATTATCAGTTTTACTTATAAGGTTGAATTAAATCGCCATTCATTAACCTGTTCATATGAAACTGTAATATTAGTCCAAATGCATTGAATATTGTACATCATAGGAACTAAAGCAGTTGCAGTTATGGCTACGTTTGATCTTCTAACACTTGTGTAAAGGTTTAGAATATGGTGTATTGCACTAAATGTGTCAATTTCTTATGTAAATATTATTCAAACAATCAAAAACTTTCAAAGAATAAAACACCGTAAACCCTATATGAACGTATGATATGATATTGGACAAGGCTAAATGTAGATACTGAAGTCAGTTTCATGAAAAAGTATCTGAACTATCCGCAAAATATACATCATAATATTGACAGTGTAATCCAAAGGGGTGGGCGATCGTGTTTACTCTTGTTCAACCGACCTTCACCTCAAAGAAATTGCCTAATATGTACAACAATGTTGACGTATGACATCACTACCGATGACTTATTTCTTACAAAATGGCTGCTTTGCTGACAAGGATACACAGGATTTTGCGAGGACCCTTCCATTGATGCAGGGATCATTTGTACATAAATATGACATGTAAGTAATCAGAATGATTCTCACTATCTGTGTATTGTTTTATGTTTTTATCATTTTCACTGTAAGAGAAGAAGCCAAAAATGCTGATAATTACAGCTGTCGTTCTGCGTGATTTTGCGTCAGTCATGGCGTCACACTGCACAGAAACTTTGACAATTTCTTATGAATTTTCATATCATTGCATTGTATCTATTTATACTTTCCTATTTCTTGCTACGATACTCTTTCCATGCATATTCCAAAGGTATTGAGCCATTGCAAGCAATGAATAGACGAATGAATGTTGGAAAACTTCAGAAAATGCTACGCAGTGTAAAATCGGAATTTGTCTTTGTTTACATTTCAAACAAGCGCAGTCTTTCGAGCACAGCGTTCATTTTCACACACAACATGTTTCGTCTCATTTTATCTAGACAGTTGGTATTGGTGACAAAGACCAGTTGAAATTCGGTTCTAAAATGTATGGGGAATTCAGTGATGCATTTTTCGAAGCTGAATATGAAATATACGTGATGTAATAGGCGTCTCAATAACGGCCTTCGCGAAACGTGATTTTGTAAACACTATCCAATATGGCGGAAAGCGCTCTAAGGCGTTCGCTGTAAGTATATTTTTGAAACATCCCAACCGATTCTAGATTCATTGGCAACATTTCAGAATTATCATTAGCGATTTCATCTAAAACAGATATCAGTGATCATGAAAATGTTATTTTTGAAATTCCATACTCCGAGTAATTATCCGATTTTCACATTTCAAAACACACAGCAAATAACGCTGTGAATCACGATTTCAATAAAGGCGACATTTTCGACGAAGCCTATTTTGAAAGGTCATTTTCGGCACTTGAGATTTGCCTAAAATAATAGTGGATGGTATCAAGAAACAGGAAATTTCCTGCAGAATTCGAAACTGTGAAGTATATTTGTGTGCATGGGATATTTTGAGTTTTATTGGACTTCAAAGTGAGGGTTGAAGGGGAAGGACATATATGTCCCTGTGGCATTGAGGGGGTTAAGTCATTTTCAACGGGTTAGGTGGTGGTGGGGTTTGGAACACCCCCTGCCCCCCTCTGGATCCGCCAATGATTACATTCCAGAAATCTCATCTCTCACTCCACTACTTTGATTGCCCAATCTAAGGGAATGATGTACAGATCCTTGAACCTATCAGAATTGGTTCCATATCTTTACCATCTTGAATAGGAAACCTTCATTCTAACGAACAAAAACCCTGATACAGTGAGTGAGTTTAATATTATGCGACCTTCAGAAATATTCCAGCAATATCACAGTGGGGAATTTACTTGATCAGACTGAAGTCAAACCATGGCAATATTGTCCGGACAAAGTATGATAAGTGACCTGCACACAGAAACATAATGGAAAAATTGCTGACAGCCGAGCATGTAGAGACAGAGCTGCATTGTGCAAGTCTGGATTAATTTGAGGAAAGAACATATTTTCTTATGATTAATGAATAGATTCCATTAAAAGATGGTCATACAAACCGAATATTGATATCGTATGTCTTTTATTGATTTCTAACAGAAACAGAACCTTAGATGAATGCAACATATAAATAGCTGACAACTCTAAGTTGTGATCTACACATCATCACTGAACAATACATATTTTGATACATTCTCCTTACTATGAAAACTATCATCATTCTTTGCCTGTTCATGGTAAAACAAATCACACATAATCTTAAAGAATGCCTCTCCTTGAAACATGCCACCCAAGTCAGTTTATGGCTCACCTTTTCCCATGGAACTCTCTCAATGTCAATCAGTATTCTCATGAGTTCAGGAATTGCCAGTGAGGGATGAGTGTCGTTCAGTTGGATGGCCACCTATGGAAAAATGTCACACATAAAGTCTTGAAGGTTCAAAGAGGTATTACACCACAGATCCTTACAGGTCCTAGATTTGGCAATGTTCAATTATTTCAGAATTGTGTGACAGATAGTAGTTTGATTTTCTTAAATTCTTTTGTACTAAGGCAAGGGGGATGAAAATCTATTAAGATATTGTTATAAAAGAGAGATTTATACTGACATATTCATTGTAAAATACATTCTTCCCTTTAGAAAAGTTTAAGCTCAAACAATGTCAACTTTTGTACTAAGGCACCCTGGTATCCTTGTAAATGTTTTCTTCTTGGATTATACAAAGTTTTAGAAACCAAATTTCAATTCAAAGCTGCAGCTATAGTTCGAAAGGACACAAATACTGCACCAAAGGACAAAATGCTGATGTTAACAAATATTCATTATCTGTAACACCATGCTTCACCTGCTCATGACACTTTCCAGGTGACTGAATAAAGGGGAGGTAACTCTCAACTGATGTCAACAAATCAATTACAAATATTTTTAGGCATCATCAATAAATACATTACATTTTTGAAAAGTGCAAAAGGGACAGTATAGTATCTGAAAACTCTTTCCAAACTAGTATCTCTATCAAGTTCCAGGTATTTTCAGGAGATTTACCCAGTACCCTTAATTCTACAGGTTTCAAGGCATTGGGGCATTTGGACATTAATTTGGACACTTTGGGATAGTTAGTCCACTCATATCACTAACCTTGTCTGGAAATGTGTCGAAGGAAGTCCTGACCGGATCTCTACAACCAAACCTAGAAGATTTGAACCTGCGTACAATGTCCTGCAGAGTGGCAGCAACAAGGAAGTACTCTTGCTTGAGGCGCAGCTCCTTGCCCTCGAACACCTTCAACATAAACATACTCTATGAGCACATCATCTGGAACAGTGCTAGAAATACATCCACAAAATCAGCCTTTATCTGATTATCAGACATGATTCCCGATGAACAGTGACATTAACATGGGTCGGAAGTTTACAGAAAAACTCTTCAAGTTAAAGACTTGGAGGGTTCCTGGATAAAATCAGGAGGACTCCAGGACATTCTTTAATGGCGACCACTGAGACATAAAACATATAGCAAACATTTCATATGTGTAGCACTGCAAAAATGTACGCTGTATAAATGAGGTCACATGAATAATGTAGATGTAATGAAAATCACACCTTATTGCTAATGTCAAAAATATGAGCACGACCACTCCAATACAGTGATTGAGTGAGGATGGTATAATGCTGCTTTTAGCAATATTAAATACATATCTCTGTCGGGGACACCAGAAATGGGCTTCACACATTGCACTCATGTGGGGAAACAAACCTGGGTCTTCGCTGTGACAAGTGAGTGAGTGAGTGAGTTTGGTTCTAAGCCACTTTAACAATATTCCAGCAATAAAACAGCTGGGGACACCAGTGTGACAAGTAAATACTTCAACCACTAAGCCATCCCACCGCCCCCAGATATTAACAGTTCCAACTAGAAAATGTACAACCAACAAAAACAACCATCCTAACTTTCCTTCTAAAGGCCATTAACCCTTCTGTTATCATCCATATACGGAAAACATTTCACGGTCATTTGCTTTGTAAATGTGATTGACATCTACAGATAACATGATCTAGTTTTTAAAAAGTGTTTAAGCCACATAGATGCACCAGTGTTCTATCCTCTATGTTTGGAATGTCTGTAGTGAGGTGAGTGTGCCAGGTGAAGAAAGCATTCCCCCTTGTATTGTGCCATGAGTGAATGATAGGACATTAACTGATGCATCTCTAACCTGGATAGTTGCCAACAATCTCCCTGACAATGTACTTGATAACCAACAGCTCCTTGTCTTTTTTTATTGTATTGTTTTCATATAACTGCTAACTAACAAGAGTCAGCAAATTATGGATATTATAACTTTGTTAGCTCTACAGGTAAACAAACAAATCTTCATACAGTGAAAGGGCAATAATGTTGCATACACTTCCTGTAACCATGGTAACAGTACATTATGAGAAGGCATTGTTCTCAAAGAGGTATCAGTTGCCTGAGGTAACAAGTACTGCATCTGATAGTTAATGGTTATTTGCATAATAACTGCACTAGAACTATAACATTTTTCT
Organism: Haliotis rubra; assembly: GCF_003918875.1. Lineage (NCBI taxonomy): Eukaryota > Metazoa > Mollusca > Gastropoda > Lepetellida > Haliotidae > Haliotis > Haliotis rubra. The sequence goes on along the minus strand of NW_025767035.1, from coordinate 2,823,319 downwards.
GACGGCCCCTGTCAAAGATTGAGCAGTCAGTTTTAAAAAAGACTCTAAACTTTCAGCTTTTTTTCTTTTGTCAACATAATTGTGGTTTTGGAGTAAAGTAAAATATGTAACCATGAAATGTCTCAATCCACTGGTATAACGGTACAAGTCTTCAATAGCTTGCACATGATAAAGCATGAAAACACAACAGGAACAAGATGTCCTTCATTGAACAATGTCAAAGTTCTATGGACAAAGAGCTTCTTTATTATTAGTTGGTTGGTTGGTGTCTAACGCAACACTCAGCAATATTCCAGCTATATGGCGGCGTTCTGTAAATAATCGAGTCTGGACCAGGCCATCCGGTGATCAACAGCATAGAGCATCAACTGGGATACAATGACATGTGTCAACCAAGTCAGCGAGCCTGACCACCCGATCCTGTTAGTTGCCTCTTACGACAAGCATTGGTTGCTGAAGACCAGTTCTAACCCGGATCTTCACGGGTTCTTTATCATTAACATTTCAGTGTAGATGCTAACACCATTATCAAGCAAGTGATGTACAATACTGCATATCTATGGAAGTTGTCTCGCTGTTCATCACATCAACTTCTAAATGCCACACAAATAAGCAGTCCTTCATTGTCTTGACACAACACAGATAGATTCTGATTCATGCAAAGATCTGGATGAAATGCAGTGAATCCCACAATGACTGACTGAGTATGGTTTTACGCCGCTTTTAGCAATATTCCAGCAATATCACGGCGGGGGACACCAGAAATGGGCTTCATAAATTGTACCCATGTCGGGAATCGAACCCGGCCCTTCAACGCTTTAACCACTAGGCTATCCCACTGCCCTGAATCCCACAATGAAGAGTATGAATATTATTTATTTTCATCACCATCAACACAAATATACCACAAAATTAGCAAAATGTACTTCATGTCAAAAGTTTAGACTCACTAGTGTACATATAGCCACTGATTTCAGGTAACTGTTCTAAACTAAATTTTGCAAACTATTCCATACTGTTTAAGGATACTGTTTACACATTAATTGATGTACTGTAAAACATATTTGTAACGTTGAAAAGATAATTTTCATGAGGTCAATAAATGATAAAAATCAGTGAAATTTGGCTAATTCTTAACAAAACTTCACACCAAAACGCAGCTGTTCACATGCACGATATTTGCACATGCTTTTCAGTAACTTGATGCATGATCCTCATGCACTTCATCTGCATAAGGTTTGCAGTTGGTTGTTCCAAGTTAGTGGAGAAATCAATCTTCGATGTAACCATATATATATACATAACATATAGTATGTGTTTTCAGTGAGTCTAAACTTTTGAAAGGAAGTATATCAGACAACAGTATAACGCACTTCTATGTTAGGTATCACAGCAGTGAGATGTAAATGATTTCAGATATGACCAGTGTGAGTATTGGGAGGGCAATGATCCGGGCAACACGATCAACACAATAACTTACATTGTCATTGGGGTACAACACACGGGAGATATTCTCAGCCAGATTCCGGTCACAGACAGCATCAATGTATGCGCCATTGTTGACTGAAAAACAGAAAGGTTTAACATCACTGTTTCACTCAAAGTCTTTGTTCTACATTTCTTGCACTCCTAGAGGTATCAGTACTGCAATGTTTAACTGGTTTTCCCCTCAACACTGCTAATAACACCTTAGAGAGTAAGTAACTGACTGTTGTATGGCTTGGATAAATCAAGAATCAGAATCTGGAAAAATTTGAAATTTGAACTTTGTCACACATAAGGGAAGCAACTCTACACTGAAATAGACTTGCCTTACAAGACTGGCAAACCATGTCCCTTGCTACATTAGTTATTGCCTCTTAAGGTAAAAATGTATAACAAAACATTTAACAGCTGATAAACATATCAAATCAATATCACTTAGCTGTAACTCTATGTAAATGCAAAAAGCAAGTATAAACTAGTGTCCAACTTTATTTATTCATAAAATGCAAACTTACAGAATCTGAGATCGAAGCTGTTTGGTGCCTTTGCTGACCACAGCCTGAGTGTGTTGACTGTGTTGTTTCCATATCCAGGGATAGGGCTGTCATACGGCATAGCGAACACTACCTGCAAACACAACCTCATGTTACAAACTATTTCTTAACTACAGGTTCAGACCTGGGACAGGCAAACAATTTGACAATATAAACTTGATTAACTGCACCACAAAATAGAATCTGCTCCTGTTATCAAGCATGAATTCTGTGTAGAAACATGAAGACGAAATTTCAAAATCAACCATAAAAACCAGCTGTTTAGATGACCTGAAAGCAGGGCGACCTATAATCCGATGTTAAGTCTACCACATATGCACCCGTGAAGATCCAGGTTCGAACTGATCTTTAGTAACCCATGCTTGTTGTAAGAGGCAACTAACGGGATCTGATGGTCAGGCTCACTGACTTGGTTGACGCATGTCATGGTATCCCAGTTGCATAGAATGATGCTCATGCTGTTGATCACTAGATTGTCTCGTCCAGACTCGATTATTTCCAGACCGCCGCCATAAAGCTGGATCATTGCTGAGTGTGGCGTAAAACTTAACTCACTCACTCACTATACCAAATGTACATTTAGCCAACAGTTTTACAAATACATTAAAACAGAATGTTTTGTCTGTCACTGACCTGTGAATCTACCCACTTGCCATCGCTTAGACTACCCTCAGCCCGTCCATAGAAGTTCACAGGCAGCATGTACTCGGGGCGAGCTTTCTCCCATGGGTTGCCATAGCGCAGCCAATCATCAGGCTCCTCCATCTGAAACACACACCACCACAGCACTGTAGTTCATCTGAGCATCACCTATGGCTCGTTTGAACTTGGGTTCAATGTTGACGATATTTCTGACTCATATTCGTCAAATGTACCTGTGCCATTATGCACTTTCTTGCCGGTGCCAACTGTTACAAATGGACCATAAATTACAACATGCAGCAATGAAAACATCGACTGGAACTCTAACGTTGTTGAGCGTTGAAAACAATGGCGGCTGGTAGCATGGGCAAAGGTCAAGGTTGAATGTCGTCACTCTCAAAAGCGATGTCATCTGTTTTGTTCTATGACGTTTTTATATTTGTAAAAAGTGTGTCAGTGACATCTGTCGTTTGTTGTTAGTAAATGCTTCAAACCTGATACCGTTGTTTGTTTATATTGTATTAAATATTCTATTCATTTTAGCAATAATATAAACCTCGGTTTTTTCAACTGCCCTCCTTCGTCGGGCAGTTAATGAAAGACCTCAGGCTTCTGCAAATGATAATGCCCTGAAAAATAGCGTTACCCTTATATTATTTAACAATTTCCCTATGCAAAACTGTAGGTGACTTTCTCACAAGGATGAATTCCATGGACTTTGTATCCTCTGAGAAAAATAATGCTGTTTTATTATACATTTTAATGTTTGCCCCCCTAGCAATGATAATTGTTAAACAAAAACTCAGATTTTATTATCTGTTTTTGTTTCATTTCTTAAAAAAACAAACAGGTGCTAGAACATATCCATGTTACTCCTTGTGGCCACTCAAGCCAAGCTCTTACAAACAAACACTTTGTTAATAGGGGCCTATAATTTTCAAACTCCCTACCAGATCCAGAAGCCTGAACAGAGGCCAGCTTACCTGCCAGCCCTCATTTATCTTCTGTGTGAAGATGCCATAGTCGTAGCGGATACCATAGCCGTAGGCAGCAAGTCCCAAGGAGGCCATGGAGTCCAGGAAACAGGCAGCCAGACGACCAAGTCCACCATTTCCTAGACCTGCATCCTCCTCGATCTCCTCAAGTTCCTCAATGTCAAGACCAAGCTGAAGGAAAGGGCATGGGTTCAACAGCAAACATCATGGTGATCATAGCGTGTTAAATCAGCAGCAGAAATATACTTGGATAATCATTCTCTAACAAAGCACACACAGGACACGTCTAACAACTGAAGTACTGTTTCGGTTACTGTTGGGATAGTTACAATTTACAGGACCAGAGCAGTTAGGCTGAGGTCCTCATGATTTAAGCATTAAGATCGAGGTCTTCAAGCTTAGAGGACTAAGACTGAGGTCTTCACGATTTGAGCACTAAGACTGAGGACATCATGATTTGAGTACTAAGACCGAGGTCTTCATGCTTAGAGGACTTAGACTGAGGTCTTCACTATATTACTTCCCACATCAATGGTGTTGTAAGCTAATCCTTCTTCCTCCATATTAGTTTAACATAGTGTTTTTAACATCAGTCACTAAAAACACACATGGGCCTTGAAATATTAAAGTGCAGCTTTACCTGGTACATGGCCTCGTCACAGGAGCTCTGCATGCCCAGGTTGACCATGGTGTTGGAGAGGGTGCGCCCCATGTAGAACTCCAGGGAGAGGTAGTACACACGCTGGAAACAAACACCTCATGTAATCACTGTGAAACAGATGTTCATAAGTACTTCTTTCTCAATAATATATGCTATGAAAGGTTGGGTGAATTAGGGCGCTATAAAATTCAATGCTGACACTTTGTGTGCAGAACAAACTACAGAAAATTATAAAAGAGCTGGAAATTCTCAATCTTCGCGTGTGTGTAACACATGTTACATTTGGGATTACATTTTGTCTGTATAGTACAGACTCTAGCATTATTTGGGTCTGACTCCCATGTGGGATTCAAACTCATGTTCACAGAGTGAGAGGCCTATGATCAAACCGACCACTGCTTCCACATCAATGGAAGTCTGACAACTGGCAGTCCAGATCATGTACTTTGTGTACCCCTCTGACGAGTGTCTTGTAAATAATCATTACAAGACCTATTGCATGCAGCTTTGAGCATATCCCTGTAACGTGGAAAGGCTATATAAATGGCCTATTATTATTATTATTATTATTAAGGGTAAGCATCTAATGTTCTCTATCCATCTGAGCTACACACTTTTAATGTCCCTCACATTATAACAAAAATCTGCAATGGATAAACAAATTTTCATATGAATACAATGTGTCATGTCAGGACAAAATTGGCAATATTAATGTGAATAAATTGGGGTGTTTTTAACTTCTTTTGAGAAGCATGTTTATGACTGTAAAGTATATTGATACAAAATAAGAATATTTGAGTATATATAGCTACATAATTTGTCTACAATCAATTGTCTGCTGCCCAACCACCTACAGGTTGTAAACACCCTAGACCATAAGCACAAAACCATTACAGCATCGCTCACTACCATTAGTAAGGGTGGACGCACACTACATCCAATTTTCCGTGTCATGTGATGCATTGTGTTGCTTTTTTCTCGCTCACACTACATGCGTTTTCCTATTGCGTTTGTAAATAAACCTGTAAATGCTCCTTATCTATTAATACTCCTTGATAAACCTTATCTATTAATACTCCTTGATAAACCTTATCTATTAATACTCCTTGATAAACATCCATTATTTACATATGCATATTTGGCAAACAAGTTAAACATATTAAACCTATGCTTTTCCAATTTTTAAGAAAAAAGAACTACAATTTTTTTATTGTATTGTTGTTCTCGTTCATGTTATGAAGGGAGAATAGTAACCGCAGCATGTCACTGAAAAAGAATTACTGTAACATTGTGAAGCTCATATCATTGGAAAATACCCCTAATTGTAGCAAAATAATGACGTCACAAATGGAATCCCATACGATTTCAAATGCAATGCGATGAAAATTAGGTGCAGCACCTAACGCATCGGATCGCATCACATTGATGCATCGGTTGTAGTGTGGGTGATCATAGTGAAATACATGATGTGAGTTTTTTAATGCATTGCATAGAAAATCGGACATAGTGTGCATGCACCCTAACAAGTAGAGATTGTGTCTCACTACCATCAGTAACAGCAAAAGGTTTGTGCTTCATGTTGCCTTGGTAGAACTGAAATTACCATAGTAACTTTTCAATGTTGAGCTTGATGCTAAATTTAACACTTGAAACCTGACGTTGCACATTCAGATTCTTATCTTATTTTCTCCTTAAATCTGCAAGTAATACAGCTCTTCATTTAGCATGTTGAGTACACATTATGTTTCTCCTATATTTGATCAGTGTTGGACAGTAACAGCAAGTCATCCTGACTCAGTAGTATCATGTTTATACATGATCATTCAGTATTTCATCTATCATTTAAACATGTCAACCAGCTTGGTGTTGTTTACCATGTTTATAAGGGTGTCCTTGATAAACAGGATCCTCCCGCTGTCAACAACCTACAGTATTTCATCAACACCTATGTATCTTTCCAGCATACTAATTTACTTGTTATTTTCAAAACTAAGCATTTTCAACTAATATGAGCTAAGTGAAGTCTAAGACTGATATTTTGTCTGCAGCTTCAGGAACTAGGATGAAATAATATGATGCTTTCAGGAAATTGACCATCATGATGACACGATAGTTATCTCATAACAACATGACAGTTATAAGTGGCTGTGGCTGTATCATGCATCTATTGACTTGTCTGCTTTGTGTCTAACATCGAATGTGGCCAAATAAAATAAAGTTGTGGTTCCATTTACATCTCTTTAAAATTTAGGGTAGGTAGGTAGGTAGGAATTCTCTATTTTTACATCTTTTTTTTTGTAGAAGTAAAGTACGAACTAATAACACATTTATTCAATCAAGCTTGCGGCCATCATGTCAACCTTCTCTATCAGAATGACCAATGTCTGTTGGTGCTGGGAAAAAACAATGGTATCTGAAAGCTTATTTTATTCATACCTCTTTAAAAAACTAGGGTCGGCACCAGAATTCAAGGGTCCATCGGGTAATTGGAACCACAACATTTTTTTTTAAGGCCTGTTTCATATAAAACACCCAGAAAATTCACCACATAAATTCAGGTTGTTTAAACAAGACCAACCATGCTAGCATTGAAATTGCTGCAAATATTCTGAGAACAATCAGTCTTGTCCATGTTAACACTGACACTATTAACTTGTTCATATTAACTATCTAACCTATTTCATTAGCCAGCTAAAGAGAAATTGCCACCACTGTTTACCATGTTTATGAACACAAACATCAGATGAAAATGATGTTGACTCATCAATCAAGAACACAATATCTCCTTTCAAAAACAAGCAAACAAATGTTCTATAAGTAAAAATAAAAATAATAGATTGAAAATATGCATCTTGTGTCATATTAGTTGGTGATTTCTGGAAACTATGAACATGTTTTCTTGATTACCGAGCCTCCATATGTTTGACCAAAATATATATACTACTCTGGCCAAACAAATAATGTAACATGTAAACTGTGACAGCATGGAAATCCATTGTTTCCTTGTTACCATGGTAACACTCCATCTGGACAACATCTGCCGCTGCTGGTTTCAAGTCAGACCTTGCCTCCCAAGTCAGTACCTGCTTCCCTACTCAGGATCACCTACCATCTCCACAGCTCACATCATCACCAACACACTTACCGCTTACATAACGGTATAATTCTTACCATCTTTAATCTTACATCACTGTCCATCACAAACAGCAATCCCACTGCAGCTCATTTCAAACCAATGACCAGGGCTCCAGATAAGTTTTCAACATCAGGAGTACGTACTCCATATTTTTTCAATACAGGAGTACTGGAAAACCTTAAGAGTACATTTAGAGTACTGAATGGAATTTAATGGAGTATCAGTAATCTTGGGTTTCGTTTCATATATGCACCACAACATTGCTATGCTTAAGTAAAAAGGTAAAAAACAATAAAACAATAATGTTTCAGAAAAATACGTCTGTAAATGATTCTAAGACCGTACACCATTGCTGTGGTGCATATCTTCTCGTTTTCTAAATTATTTCCTACCGTATCGTGCATATGCCGATACGGCCCTTATCTGGAGCCCTGCAATGACTATGTAAAACAACAATATTTTGGGGAAAACAACTTGTACTGGACTAACAAACAAATGTCAATGTCTGTCTCTGTTGAGTCTGTCAATGCTAAATATATAATATGTAAGAAATTGCATCATTATCCACAGTTTTTCTTGGGCTTATGCAGTAATCATGATGGTGTTCATGAACATTGTTTATTACTATACAAACAAATATTCCCTGTTCATAATCCAGTCTGGGCCACACAAACCAGTGATTGATATCGTGAGCACATTCCACACAGTCAAGGTACAGGGACACTCAGTCAACCAAGTCACCCAGCCTAACTGCACAGTCCATTGACAGCCTCATATGATCAGCAAAGATGGCAGGGTATCATCAATCAGTGTTTGTCTTTGGCATAAACACTTAGGACTCACCATGACTCGTTGGTGTCATGAGAGGGAACTGGCAAACATTTTAAACTAAGTAGTTTTGAACAACAGCAAATTACAATACATACTCATACTTAACTAAGGGCCCAGTAGCATTGCGTCAACAATGACACAAGCTTCTAAATTCTCAGCATATTTGAGATAATTTGTGTGTCAAATACACAGGTTTTCTGCGTTATGGCAAACACTGTATCAATTCTAAACAGAGTTGAAAATTAATTGTAACTTCCACATATATTAACTGTTGCTGTTTACAAAATACAATGTAAACTGCATTTGTCCAATACAGTATCTTTTGCCACATGGATCCCTTAAATCAGTTGCTTGTTATATTGAGTGTGACAATGTACATGATACAGACAAACCTGCACTACCAGAATACTCCCTGAGGTGAGACGGGTTGATTGTTATGGGTCAAGTGACATCAGCACATAAAACATTTTATGCATTGGTGTTCAACCACCCCTCTTAAAGTCAAACAATGGCATGGTTTAAATGAATTATATTTATCATGTGTAACAGCAACAGTTCAGTGATTCTGTTTCATTAAAACCTCATAAACATACACAGTTGTACAATTATTCAGCCATATATTCATCATGCTGATTGTGATGAAATGAAGGAATCACCCGAGTAGCAGAAACTGAATTCTTTATATGTTGGTACTTTTGGTTCCATTCTTCGAATGGCTGATTTATGACTATTATCATTATGACATAACAGGAGTTAACCTATTCCCAAGTTAAAACCATGAGGACTTCCATCAGCACAGACCCATTGTCCATCTTCTGATGGTCCAAGGACTGACCTAGAGCTGCTCATTTCCTGGTCCTAGACATAATCCTGATGAGTAGGAGGCTAGTGGTACTATCATGATGTCATAACACTGCACATCCTCTAAATGTTGCTGGTAATTATTAATGATGATTTCTATATTCTATGTATTAAACAAATGTGATCAACATGATCATGAGGCAATTAGAAATATACAGTCCGTAATTTAACTGTATATTTGGAAGAGAAATATCAGTTAACATACTATGCATGCTATAACTGACTTAGGTACACGATTCACATGTAATTTTGCACCCCTTCAGATGTTCCCAGAATCTGTATTACAATAGGCCTGGCGAAAGGTTTACTGTAAAGGAATTCCCTCAGCACTATAACTGACACACTGACAAAGTTAAAGTCCATGGGACATGTGTATTCCTTGGTGGAGATCAATATCTGGAAATGTTCTCATATATTATCAGGCAACTTGCACTGTGTTCTGGGATTTCAATCAAGCAGCTCATTTCCACTGGGAAAAGAGATAAGCATATGACCAAATCAATGTAACATGGTGAAAGTGCTTACTTAACATTTTACACAACTGCGATACCTGGTTTAGAATGCTAGCACAAAACTACATGAAAAATATTCCAAACTTCACTGTGCTACTACATCTAACGTTCTTCCTCATGGCAATGTGTCTAAACACACATGTAATGTCTAAAATGCATGCACAATGTCGCATACATGCTTTGATCCACATAAGTTTGTGTGAATAAATCATAGTGTACAAATATGACTCTCTATATAGCAACATTTCAATACAACGATTGCTTGAGATAGTGAGGGTAGCAAGAAGGATGTGACAAATATGTCATTAAAGTTTAAGAAGCACTGATATTTTTGCAGGGAAATGGGCTTCACATATTGTACCCATATGGGGAAACAAACACTTTTTTCGGCATGACATGCTAACTCCTTAACCACAAGGCTACCCAGCCATCCCTGCAATGATTGTGTGCACAATACCATATGCACTGACTGATATGTATAAAAAACAAAGAGGGTGGAAAACTTTCAAATGTGTCATGTCAGCATGACGAAGCAGATTCTGGCAACACGATCCCTACTTCATGTTTACTCTCATGAAAAACACCTTGAGTCAGCACAATCCTCTGGGACACAGGTTAATGTGAATTGTCTGTCATAAACACATTTCAGTGAAGCAGTGAAACGAAAGACTAAAAGCAGCCAACATGACCAAGGTCAGGGCTCTGAGTCAGCAAGTGTGTTCATGACCTCGCTCTAAGTCATTCTAAGTTTTAACACCCTTTATACATTTTCCCACTCAGAAGATCAAAAGCTGGTCGATGTAGCATGGACACTACTTAAAGAAAACATCTTTCAGCTACAGTGAGGTTACTAAATGGAACAATGTGCCACACATCATCAATCTCCCCACAGATGGGACATGTCTGACTGCCTGTAAATGCCCTGGTAGATAAAACATTCCTGTTTTTCAAGATAAGACAGAGACAGGTTAAAATACACTGAGTACCCAACATTTGTAATTGAGCATGAAGGTCGAGGGGTGCTGGTTATATTCGTAATGTATGATTAAGGATCCCTTCAAAACATAACAATGTGAAAACCTCAAGGACATCCCTTAAATTTCTAACAATGATAACTATTGAGGGGGACATATTTATAGTCATTAATATTTTCCTAATGTTATAGATTCAAATTTCCCAATATTTAACTTCGAACACAGAATACTCTGTCAAACATGATTATATAATCATCACGGTGGGCGAACTGGCTAATGCGCCAGGCTAGTGATCCAGTGAGCTTGATGTGACGGGATCAAGCCCACCTGTGACCAGGTGTAAAAACCTTGGAGTCAACTTTGTGTGCAGACTCTTTCAGTGTTGTCACAACCCCTAGTGTACAGTACACAACCCTGTGCACTTAAAAGAACCCATGAATCCGTTGGTATATGACCAGATGGTGGGCACATGAATACGTGCAAACACCCAGTTGCGGGTACAGCAACGTGCAGTAAACTTGGACAAAGTACTGTGACTATGTGTCCCAGGCCACCCAGCTGTGAATGGGTACCTCGTAAGGATGGGAATGCCACAATAACTCGGTGCGCCTAGTGGCTGCAAGAGTTGTATACTCCCAAGGGAGTTGAGATTGACAATACGATGTGCCGTTGAGATTGACATCCAGTGAACGAGGGAAAAACAAAAGCGCCTTTGAGCAGCTGAGCTGAGTTGGATATCGGCGCTATACAAATATTAGTATGTATGTATGTATGTATGTATGTATGTATGTATGTATGTATGTATGTATGTATGTATGTATGTATGTATGTATGTATGTATGTATGTATGTATGTATGCATGCATGCATGTAGTACAGTGCTATGTAATTCAGATATCAAATCACATTAATGAGTCTGTTACTTCACATGTTTAAACCACAAGGCCAAAGCATAAGTCTAATTAACACAAAACTTTCTATGAGTTCAATAAGCTTAATTATGACAGCCAATGCATAGCACTAGGATTTCAAACTAAGGTTCTTTGACAGACAAACTTTTGTAAAAAACAAAGGATAAAAATCCTTGCTTCTACATTGTTCCTGTTTTCAGTGAAATACAAGTCACCCCAAAAAAATGGTTAGATAACTTATCACTATATTCCTGATATTAGCAGGTTTAGCTAAACATCTTCAGAAGGAAACAAATATTTGAAGAAAATCTTGTCGAAGGACAAGCTCATGATTGTAAACTCATACAATTTGACAAACTAAATCAATATCAAGTTATCACTAATAAACATTGTCAATTATATCAAAATCAAGTTAACGCCAGTAAATGAGGTGAACTACATTAATATTAATGTTATCGCCAGTAAACCAGGTAAACTACATTGATATTAATGTTATTGCCAGTAAATAAGATAAACTATATTGATATTAATGTTATCGCCAGTAAACGAGGTAAACTAGATTGATATTAATGTTATCACCAGTAAACAAGGTAAACTACATTGATATTAATGTTATCACCAGTAAACAAGATAAACTACATTGATATTAATGTTATCACCAGTAAACAAGATAAACTATACTGATATTAATGTTATCGCCAGTAAACAAGATAAACTATATTAATATTAATGTTATCACCAGTAAACAAAGTAAACTCAATTGATATTTATCGCAAGGTACACTGCAGCAACATCCAGCTATCACCAATTAAGATGGTGAAGTACACCAATATCAGGTTATTAACAGCAATAAACTGCATCAAAATCTACTTAGATGTCAAGTGGAGACATGACCATTTCAATATCATTTGTCAATTGATTTTGAGAATTCTGGACCTATTTTGTCTTATATCCAAGTCTACAATATTAAATAGGTTTTGATAGTAAGTGACTGACTGAGTGTGGTTTACGCGGCTTTTAGCAATATTCCAGCAACATCACGGTGGGGGACACCAGAAATGGGCTTTACACATTGTGCCCATGTGGGGATTCGAACCTGGGTCTTCGGCATTACGAGCCAACGCTTTAACCACTAGGCTACCCCACCGCCCCTGATAGTAAGTGAGCTGAATTTACTTTAAGACTAGGGTAACAGTGTACAAAGCAAACTTAGCATTACAACTGTAGTATGCCTATGTTAAGATATGGGAGTTGAATAACCTAAGAAGATTTCTTTGTGCAACAGCACCATGGGTTACAACAACATCCGACCAGGAAGTATATTGCTGAAACAAATAACTGTTCAGTTCAGGGCTTGATCATATCTACAGCCCAACTGGTGGACAGGACATCCTATTATCAAACCCAATATACATCCTTGTTATCTTGGTTACTGCTGGGTCAGGGGCGGTGGGGTAGCCTAGTGGTTAAAGCAATAGCTCGTCACACCGACGACCCGGGTTCGAATCCCCACATGGGTACAATGCGTGAAGCCCATTTCTGGTGTCCCCCGCCGTGATGTTGCTGGAATATTGCTAAAAGCGGCGTAAAACCAAACTCAGTCAGTCAGTCAGTACTGCTGGATCAGGAGTTGGGCTACTCAACATACACCATCAGATCAGTAACTGAGATAGTATCACTGCACTAACATGTCTCAGAAATAATGTTATGAATAAGGTTAAATATCATTCTACACTGGACACACGAGTCAGAAGAAACTCTCAAGTCTCTTAACATGCTTAATTTCATAGGGATGAACCTAGGTTGCTGAGAAGGAGACGAGAACATATTGGGACAGTTGTGTCTATCCTTAATTGTTATCACTCAAAAAGAGTATCTGCACAGCACTGGCCATTTTTAAGCGATCGGATCCCTCTCTTACCAGTCGTAGCTATAGTGTTTGTGTCAAATTTGACAACTGAATTGTTGGTGAAATATTTTTGTGGTCAATGTAATGGTCATTTCAATTTATTTATCATATTGAAGCCAGGATGTATCAATGAAAAATATCTTATAACAATGTTAAATCAGTTAAATATTCACCACCCTTGATTCAGGATGGATGGTGTACTGATAATATTACAATAACAAGGCACTTTCTCCCAGACTCCACTACCAACCATCATGTCTGCCATACAGGCCCTGACACTCATATATTCAATGCAGCCATGCAATGAATGCACAATGACATTTAGAAAGTGATCAAATGTAAAATATGTTGTATTTGGGATGAGTGGTTTAGATCACTGGCTTTATGAGCTGGCGATTAGCTGATTGACTCCGAGTGTGTGGGTAAGAATCCCCCTGCGCCTAGATTTTCGAAGCTTGACAAGGTTTAGGAACTGGGTTGTCTTTGGGGTAAAATATGTTTATTTCTGAAAGAGATGTTAGAGTAAAATCATGGTACCTTTAGAACAACAGACTGAAACGTCTGTTTTGTATTCCTGAATGAAATGATCATGGGATTGAACAACAGTTTCAAATGTTCATTATGAACACCTCAAACAAAGAAAACAGAAATATTCAAACAATACTTTTGTGTTTAGCAAACGCAATCATGTCTTGTCATGGGTAACTTAGAAGTGATAAAATGCCCTAGTTTACCTCACACAAACTCAGGACAAAAAGGTGCAAAATCAAATTATAGGGGAACACAGGATGTTCAATATTGAAACCAACTGCACATGTTGTATAGCACATCATCCCATGTACTCATATTACAATGTAGGTAGACAAACTCAATACATTATCAGTCTGGAAACTAAACCTGTCCTTGGACATATTATTTTCGTGTCAGTAGTTATTCTCTTCACGTACTTCAAAGTCAAATCAGCTTAAATGAGTAAATGGAAAGACATTTCTTAACTTGAACTTTGAACCGGTGTCTAATGTAGGTGATGATGTGCAAATGGAGGTTAAGATAGACTAGCAATATTAGCGTATAACCTGAGAACTTCATTGTAAGGAATATCTAATAGACACAATCAAAACGACTTTTGCCTACTAATTAAAATCAAGGTGTTAGTGGTAACCCTATGTCCAAGTTTCACACATAGCACCTATTACATCAACTGGAAATGTGCACTAGGGCATGACAAAGTTTCTCTTGTCTGTCAGCATGATCATGTTTCACAACACTGCACCACACAATGAGAACTACAGTCACATTAATCTACTCAGTTACTTCTCCATGGAAAGAACATTTGTTCTGAAGACGTCTCATCTCAATACATTCAGAGACACATAGTCTTGACCAATATATATATACTTTAAATGATCAGAGTCTATTATCATGATTATATGTGGTGTTGTCTTGCAAATAAACAAGCCCAAATATTGTTGCAACAAAAATATGAAAGATACCTGGACTGCGTACATCATTTTGCACTTGATTTGCCTTATAACAGAAAGTAAAAGGTGTAGTGAATTTAGTGTAGGATGTCTGAGAAACTATTCCCTTCTCATTGTACAAAGGTTCCAAAGTGACTCCCAGTAAAAATTTAAGTTGTATTCCCCGAGCCGAATACAACCTTACGAGGGACTGATAAAACCCTGTATTTCCCTCGACACGATGTGATAACTTATAATATTGCATGTAAGAATAGCATTATGAGGCCATGCACTTCAAAGAAGACTATTAAACATTATATTTGCACAAAAAAGAATAATAACTGTGAGATAATAAAGATGCAAGATTCACATTGTTATGTCCATACTAATGGCCATTAAGCCTTTGCACACGAAAACTCATTGAAGTACAAAAGTCATATTATCCCGCCACGCCTCGGTGACCACGCGCAGTTAGAAAAGCCTGTAGTAACGTTCGCTGCATTGAGGTCAATCGATCAGCTGTTGTCAACATGGCAGCAAGTCGATTCGATGCATATTGTTTTCTTTTGATTTAGTAAAAACATTCGGCTAGTTAAATGCGTTATCACATCGTGTCTCGGGAAATACAGGGTTTTATCAGTCCTGAGTAAGGTTGTATTCCCCGAGCCGGAGGCGAGAGTAATACAACCTTACGAGGGACTCATAAAACCCTGTATTTCCGAGATACTTATACTGTCTCCCTGTCCTAAAAAAACATTGATTTAAAATTTTAGGTTTTTAAAATTTAATACACAATTTTACCTCTGGATAAAAGAGAGGGTAAAGGTGGTTGTGTGTTATTTTAAAACTGATGGAGAAGACCTTCAAGCATGATGAGGTAAAAGGGAAGTGCATTGCCAGTGGTTTTGTCTTTTGCTGACTAACAATAACATGAGAAAGCCAGTTTTAATGAAAATAATATGACATAATAAACAGAGGTCACTGATAAGGGCACTAAAATTCGGAGTGTCAGATGCATTCACGTGATTAACAGTTTAAATATTATGACAATACAAGCCAAGCGATAATATGACTGTCAAGGTCACTGTACTTAGCCTTATTCGGTTCGACCTTTCATTACCGAATCAGCTGAGTGTCAACTTGCCGGTTTTGCATTAACATAACTGCAAATTCAAGAAACTCTCACCTTTGGGTCCATTTCATAATAATACTGTTGAGTTCTAATCCATCTTCCTACGAGGTGGTCACGCACTGTGTGCGCTAGAGCGAAATAATAGTCTCTGGGGGTCGCAACATTTCGATCCTTCACAAGGGTGTAGTGAAGGTGCCTGTTGAAAGTGGACTTCACGTTTGATACATTTTCTACTGGCGCAATCCCTCGAATACTAATTTGCTTTCTTTTATCTTGGTCGGACTTAGGAGTTGATGCCATGCTTTTCGATTGACTTCAGCTCAGCGATTCAGTCAACCTGTCAAAAGGGTTCCGTCCGTGAACTGACTGCGTCTAGCTCCTGCCCTTCTTTTCAAGGACGAACATTCAGTGTCAACCATACAGAGTTATCGCTCCGGTTGTTTGTTTTCTGCACAATAGAGGGCGCTGCTGAAATCGTTTTCATTCAGAACTTACCCCCGATCGGACTTTGTCGATGTCTTTCCGATGTAACAGTTTCCGGTTCACCACTTCCTGAAAATGGCTGGAAAGTCGAAAAAGAAAACACGTGTTTCCAATGTGGAAACTAAATCAGTGGATGTGCCAAAGAAAATCAAAGAAAACTTAACATTAGACAGAATTGTTTCACTTGGTGGCAATAAGGTAATATTGAAGAGCTGATAACCCATCCAAAATGCTAATGGGAGATGTACACACGATACGTCCGTCCGTCCGTCCATACATTAGCTATGCTCAAGGGTTTTTCTAAACATGTGATATCATTATAAGAAAAATGTCATTATCTCATATGAACCTTAACTTAGAACACTATATTTTTTATTGATTTTTATTGTCCATATATCTCATGTGAAAAATCCTACAAAAATGGCACCGTCAGGACCTCGAGAAACAAACAAAACAGAAAAAGTGACAACCGTACATAAAATATTCACTTTTGGTGGAAAAAAATGAAATCTTTAAATCACAAATGTGTCCTTATCATTGCTGATCGGTGGGAACAAAATTTAAGGTCAAGGGTGTTCAATGTGATTTTATAAATAGAAAAATAGTGGAGAAAATTAGCCGGAAATGGATGAAATTCTCCCAAAACATGCATTAATGTCTTTGCACTCAGTATGTCAACCACAAATTCAAAGGAGAAGTGTTAAAGGAACTAAGTGGAAGATATGTTTGTATTGAATAGTTGCATATGCAGTGAGTGAGAGTACAAGTTTCCTGTCTTGTGTAATATGTTGTAATATGTTGCCCTACTTGATGATAAATCTTTGATTTAGGGAATGTATAACGATTTTGATGATCATTTATTCAGTGAAAAATATGTGTAATATCCCACCAGTATGTAATACCTTGTCTGTCAGTCTGTCTGTCCTGTCCATCCGTCTGTAATTCATTTCGTTTCCGGAGCAGAACTTGAAAACTGTTCATTAATTCTTTCTGAAACTTTGTATGCATCAGCCAAGTACTGAAGTGGTGCCTTTTGATATTTTCAGAATACTAAAATTTTATTTCAATGGCTAGATATAGAATTGATTCCCGGGTAAGGGTTTGTTTATGGATCAGAAAAATGATCTTAGGATTTATGTGGAACTGGAGGGATAGTCATCTTTTTGATGATTTTTGTTACCACATTGATATACAATAAACCAGACTTGACTTGACTTGACTTGATACAATAACTACGTTTAAAACAAATATAAGATATATTTACAAATTTACTAAATATTAACTCATGTGAAATTAAATGATATGGTAGAATTACCAAGACAGACAGGCCATGGGCTCTTAATAGACAAAGGCTGATCATTATTTATTTTTGCATTCAGATTTTCCCAATTTGTTTCATTTGCAAATTGTCTAATTTTTCTAGACTGAACGACCCTTTCTCATTGAAAAAGCTACAAAAACTTTTACAAAATCACACAGATTAGCATTAGCAAGGGGTGTTTAGATTTCAAAGGGAGGTAACTCGATCATGAAATTGATAAAAATGCAGACCGCATGTGAAAGTCACCCATTTTGAATTTGTTTTAAAATGCCTTTGTCACTTGAAAAAAAATATTTCAAGGTATGATTTATTAAGTATATACTTTTTTCTTTAAAATAAGAAAGTTTCATTAGTGTAATAAGACATTTTCCTCCACAAAATCAAATTTTCAAAACATATTTCATCATAACAAAACTATTAAACCAAGTCTAGCTCTAAATATAGTTATTACACATCTGCCATTTACCACAGCCTGTAGTGCACATACTATTTCCCATCTTTGTAGAAGGGATTTGCTTCAAATCAACGTAAACTGAGGGTACCCTCATGACCTGGGTTTCAGCCCACACTGACTGAGGTCAGGATGAGTTATCCGCCCTTAGCTTGAGCATTGCTACTAGTATGAAACACATTTTGGCCATCCGAATTCAGCACGACAAAGTTCATGACAATGCCTCTATGACATAGTTTGTGAAATTTTGTTTCCAAACACGTTTGTGAAACAGTGCCTTATGACATAAGCAATCTATCATCTCTACACACATTGTCACTGAATATACCCATTGCTGTTGAAAGTTTTCACTATTTGTTTACTAACAATACCATGCAGCAGCATATTTTATCATTGTTTATAAGTAATAGTTTATGAAAGCACCTTGTTTGAAATATATTTTGGGATATTTTTCAGTTTCAACTTAATTCATTGTGCTAAAAGGATTACATATGGGAACTAACAATAATACTGATATACATAAATTTTCTGATTCTGTAATTTTCATTTTTATGCACAGGAATGCAGGTTATTAAGTAAATCTATATTATATTGGAGCTGCATGCATCCTAACATCGCAGGTCTGAACATGGGACAAGTTTTGATTTTCTTAAGGTTCCGTTTTTGTTATGAAATCA
The DNA here is from genome assembly GCF_003918875.1 of Haliotis rubra. Classification (NCBI taxonomy): domain Eukaryota; kingdom Metazoa; phylum Mollusca; class Gastropoda; order Lepetellida; family Haliotidae; genus Haliotis; species Haliotis rubra. The sequence goes on along the minus strand of NW_025767035.1, from coordinate 2,804,325 downwards.
TGAGAAAGAGATATCTTTAGGGCTTATACTTAGCTGTCGATCTAAGAGTCCGAGGGTCACATGTTTGCTGAACTAGCATTGAATTAAAGCGCTCAATCATCATGCCATCAGAGACCATAATGATAGTTGCTCTGTTTTGTTTATGAACCTGATTTGTTTCTTGATTTTGATTGGACAAGCAAAGATTTGTCACTAGTCCAGCCAAAATGTAACTTAATAATTCCAGCCTTGTGCAGCAGTTTCCTTGGGAATATGCAAGCTTATTTATATCTACATTTTGTACTATTACTCCAATCCATTCAAATACAGGAATTCCATGATGTAATTTTATCAGCTTATAATCATGGCTTGAACATGTTTACATGTCCTTATTCATTTGTGTTTTTGTTGTGCAGAATGACCTGCAACTAGTGGCAGATTTGGAGGACACTGAAGAGGACATTGAGGGCTTTAAAGAGGATTTTGATGCAGAACCAGTCAAACATGATGAGGTATGTCTTGCTCTGCAACTGTGAACAGGAGGAGTTTTCTCCCTTTTCTGCCAGTCAGCATAAGTGATCGAGTGCCTAAAGCATTTTGTCATTCCATTTAACTGACATCAACAGTATTTCTCATAAATGGTTTAGATGTATCACATCTACAATGATTATGGTAATGTTACTAATGTATCTATACTTAATGAATTTGTGATTTTTGTCTAGATCCGTGATCTCATAAAGAAACTTGACCTACACAAGTACAGAGGCCAAAGGTATGTGCTTGATCCTTCATGAAAATTGTTTAATTGCTATTGACATGCAAGACTAGTTTCCATGAAGCTCAGAAATCATTTTCATGGAGCATGATTGAAGAGCTGGGTGATTTTGAAGTACTTACTTAATTTTACTAGTTTTTTAAACTTTAACAAGAGATGGGTTAAATTGAAAATCAAATACTGTTTCATCATGTTAGCTTGAATGTTAGATAAACTGAACTCAGTATGTTGTGTGCAGCATCATTGCTGATGAAGATGAAGCAGATGATGAAGATGTGTCAGCTCCAAAAGATGAAGACAAGGATGAAACAGTGACACAGGAGGAACAGACACAGGCTGTATCCAGTTCAACAAAAAAGAAGAAAAAGAAAAACAAGTTCAAAGTCCAGGATGATGAAATTTCCAGTTCAACTGATCCTGTGAACTACAGCATACTGAGGACCATCAGGGTGGACTGGGATAAACATATTGCTACCTACAAACCCCGCAAGTACCTCCTCCTGAAGGGGACAGAGAGATGGTATGACGAGGTAAGGTGTGGGGTTCAATTCCCCACATGGGCACAATGTGTGAAACCCATTTCTGGTGTCCCCCTTCATGATATTGCTAAAAGCAGTGTAAAACTAAATTAGTTCACTCACTCACTCTAAATTCTTTTGCATTGGGGGGGCGGTGGGGTTAGCCTAGTGATTAAAGCGTTCGCTCGTCACGCTGAAGACCTGGGTTCAATTCTCCCACATGGGTACAATGTGTGAAGCCCATTTCTGGTGTCCCCTGCTGTGATATTGCTGGAATACAGTGAGACCCCAGATACCCGGACCCCAAATATCCGGAAACCTCGCCTTCCAGTCAATTTTCAAAAAAAAATATCTCTTGGTTAAAAGTGACTGTCTATAACGGATATGCAGTTTCCGCTCCCCGACAGTAAATTTTACAAACCAACCGGTTAAATCAACACAAAATTGACTCACTTATCCGCACGAAAGCTTTGATCTTCCACTGACCGTGTGAAGTGAAGCGCGAGTGTCCCACGTGTTTTGACACATGGTCTGCTAATCCGGATTAATGATCGATCAGCAGGGTATTGGTGGTGATTAGTAGGCCTGTCTGACACAGAGTGAATTGTAGTTGGCAAATCAAAACGACCATGCTGGTTTGGAAGTGATTTTAAACCAGAAGTGTATGCTCGCTACCGTTCAAACACCTACTAATATTATTGTGCATGTTTGAAACGTATGCACAGCTGATTGCTATTTCCGGCTCAAATACACACGGTTATCTTAATGCCCAGCAAAAACAACTTAGAACTTAAAAGGTAAATAATCTTGTCTAGTGATGTTTAATTGCAAATTTGACGTCTTTACTGACAAAGTTGTCTTTTGTTGTTTGTTCACGCGAAGTATTGTGATGTTGTTTTCTTACCCCTAGAAAAAAGTTTGACGAAAGCGTAACTCATGAAGATAAGCCGACCCCCTTCTACACACTGTTTTTATCCTCAAAATTCGGCTTATAGATGGTAGTATACGGTAAGCCTGGATGACAGAAATCCAGATATCCGGATATTCAGTTATCCGGACGATTTACGTAAAACCGAATGTGTCCGGATATCCGGGGTCTCACTGTATTGCTAAAAGCCGCGTAGAACTTAACTCGCTCACTTTTGCATTGGAGTGTGTATTTGTTTTGTCAGGATGAGGCCCCCAACACTGGCCAGACACCGGAGTCTGTGGTACAACAGATGGAGTCATTTGCGTCGAAGCTGTTGGCTGATGAGGTGGCTCTCTATTCAAAACGTGAGAACATGAGGAGTTAATTATGTTTTGTTGCGTGACAAATGCTCCTGCCACTGTCACCTGCAAGGTATAGATGGCAAACAGCAGCAGGCATAGTGTCAGTACTGCAGTAACGAAGGGAGTAAATAGCATAGATGATATATGTAGGTGCAGCAGTCTGAAACTCTCAAATCGTTTCATCAACTGTCGGTCAGTCATTTAATTCATAATATATGTTACTTGGCGATTGTTATTGTAGACATTGTTTAGGTCTAATTGTTCGGCTCTGTATTACTTTGTGTTCAAATGATCAGAATTTGTACATTTGTCTTTCGCTCAAAGTTGGCTACAAAGGTTAAAATATTGATCATGTTAAAGTGATTGTTTGATCAGCATTCCACAAGTTACAGAGTCATTACTGTTGCATATAACATTATAGATGACAGCTTCTTGTATGTTGGATAGAACAACATTTCGGTGTAGATTCATATCATTAAAGTGGCCTCCATAGAAATAATTCCCTCAATATAGATGGAAATATTTCACTGACTTGAAGACAAGAGAGTCCCATCATGACTATGTTGACATACTCAACTCCAGAGCGTGAAAACAGCAAACGGTCGGACACAAAATGGATGAAGACTGTGCTGGCGTCTGGCACGTGGTCCGACAAGTTGGCCGCCCTGACACTTCTGGTCGGGGAGTCCCCTGTGCACACTCTTACCAGTATGGAGAGTCTTGTGAACATGGCCAGGAAAAAGAGCAAGAGGGACGCAATGGCTGCTGTTGGTAAGTAACCTTTATCTGGTCCTATCTTTATAGACAACAACTTTTTCCTCTAAGAAAGGATAATTGTAATATACAGGGAAATGTACAGGTGAAATATAGTTAAAAGTTTGTAAATCTGATTCACTCCTGATACATTATCTGTAATTGATTATAGCTTGCAGGTTAGTGGTATTTTGTTCAGTTATGCCTCAATACTACATTTGGGAATATGTACAGGACTCACGTAGACATTAGGGCTGCTCAATATAACCGGTTTACCGATTTTTACCGGTTCAGACATGAAAACTATACGTATTGCGATACGCTGATCGAAAACCGGTATTTTGACTTGCATTCAGAAAACTTCCTAACACTCGGAAATCTTCGGATATTTCCTTGTTTCATTTGTGCCAAATATTATTTACATTTTTATTTTGTTATGACTGAAAGTTGTTATTATAGCTTAATCAAGCGTAGTGATTTTGTTGTGTTTTAGCTTTGTAAATCAAGTATTAACTCGATTATAAGTAGTTTTGTTTAAGAATACTTCATGCAATATATTGCAATACGTATCGCAATATATGCGTTTTCGCATCGCAATATATCGCAATGTGAAAATTCTCTGCAATGCCCACCCCTAGTAGACATCAAATGGATATCCATCAGTATTGGCCTTGTCAGGGTTTTTGAAGACTTCATGATAACATCAAACACTAGTTCAGAATGTAACTTCTATATTTTATGTGAGACTGTGTAGTCACATGTGTTAATACACGACCAAGTCCAAAACTCATTGTGACTCATGGATAGAGTGTCTGCCACTTGTTGATTGTTCATCTCTGACCATGTCACACCAATGATGTTGACAAATGGTACTTGTTGCTACTTTGCCTTGTTTTTGGCATTAAGGGGATAAAACAAGGATCAGGGCCTAAATTTCCGAAAGCCCAACAAACCTCTTAAGCCCATTCTTATCACTTTACCTACGATCAAAGTTATGAATTCTTAGGGCTACGATCGTTTCGAAAATACAGGCCCTGTGCCTCTCTTCACAAAGCCCTAAGGCGATCTTAAGTCATTGAGGTAACCTTAGTACAATGTTAAGGAATGGGAGTTACGGTTAACCTTAGAAAACGTTGCTTTGTCTAAGGAGCCCCTGTTCTCTTAGAGTCTGTATACTGGTCTGAGAGGGCTACCCATGTCAAACTATAGCAGGGCATCTCAATGGGGTAGCATTTTAAACCAGTATTTGTGCAGACTAGTACAAGCTGCCACACAGACATACATTTGTAGGTAGCAAAGTACTGTAAGTCCCCATGGTCCTTAGTATGGTGATCTACCTTCAGTTGCTGGTGATCTATAGGCTGTTTATATATTGTATAGTCCTATTGTTGTTGTTTTTGATTGGCATCTTCACTTGTTCTTCAAATCAGTATATGTCCAGTTGCTGTATGCTTCATGTAGTAAACATTTTGTGTACATGGTGTGTTAATCAAGTTGTCTCCCTTGTCTGCTAGCGGCCTTGAAGGATCTGTTCCTGTCTGATCTGTTACCCAGCCACAGAAAACTCAAATGTTTTCATCAGGTATGACTGACTGTTATCTATGACTGTTGTTGAACTCAGGTTAGTAGTAATGTCCAGCATGATTCAAGTCACAGATATCTCCTAACAGTGTAAAGCAGCGGCAGTTTAACTGTCAATATTTTCATAATAATTGCAGTAAAAGTAATTAATGAAAGAAGCTTTGAAGTTGTTGATTTATATTCAGTTTTAGCACATTGGTCAGGGTAAACTTTGTTTAACTGTGTCTTCGTCATAGAAGTGGCTCACCTCCCTAGCTTCAGCTGATAATGGTAGGTACCATGGTTCTGTCATGGCAAACTCATGAAGATCCAGGTTAGAAATGATCTTCAGTAACCCATGCTTGTCGTAAGAGGTGACTAAGGAAATCTGGTGGTCAGGCTCGCTGACTTGATTGAAACATGTCATCACATCCCAACTGGGTAGATGATGCTTATGATGTTGACCACTGGATTGTCTGGTCCAGACTCGGTTATTTACAGACTTCCGCCATATAGTTGGAATATTGCTGAGTGCAGTGTAAAACTAAACTCACTCACTGTCATGACAAATGTGGAGAATTTAAAGCTCGAATAGGTAAGACTATTATTTGAAATCAGTATGAGTATTGATGTAGTACTAGTAGTGAGATGTTGTCAGGAGGTATGTAAATAAAGTGAGGGAAATCAAGTGTTACCAATCTATGTGTCCCAGCACATCCATTGAGTGAGCTATGTGTATGTATGTCTCTTGCAGCAATCTTTGCCGGGACTAGAGAGACTGGCCAGTGGAAACAAGGACACCATTGACAGGACACTCCTGCTGTGGCATTTCGAAAATCAACTGAAGGAGAAATATGCTGCATTTATTAAAGCTGTTGATGTGAGATAACTTCCTGTCCTTCAAAACACTGAACAACAGAGAAGGTTCCAAAGTTATACAACTCTTAATTATAATGTAAGCACTTACGTTATGATAAAGAGTTGTATATCCATAGTACTTTCCCCGTTGTTCATCACACCAACTTCTAAATGCCCGTCAAAGAAGATGTTCAAAACACCTTTTGATTTCTTCTGATATTAACAGTTTGAATAAGTGGTGTCATCATCTGTGTAATAACTACTAGTTTGAAGATGAAATTGTTATATGGAGTTATAGTTTATGTTTTTCATGCACTTAAAGTTGATGTTATGTTTCAGACAATGTCATATGATACACTGATAACACCCAAAGAGACAGCTTTAAGTAAGTAAAGTGTACTTATGTCACTGACAATTTCTTCCCTCCAGGAGTATTCCAACTAAGAATTCTTCCCTGCCAGTCATTTTAAGTGACTGCAGGATCTGGTGGTCAGGCACAGTGACCTGATCAGAGTTCTTCATACCCAATGGCATGGGCAGTAGTACAGTGAAGCCTCGTTTATCCGGACGGTTACGTTTCTCGGCAAATTCGTCTGGATTGCAAATAGTCCGGACTACTGAATCAAGACCCAAGTTCAAGCAAGAGTTGCTTCCCTTACTATTACAAAAACGACACGAATCTGGATAAAACAAATAAGCATTTAATTTAAAGCTTATTAAACAATGAATAGCAAGCACAACAATAATCTATAGTCATAGCAAAAAGTCTTTCATTGTTGTTTGTGTTCGTTTAACCTTCCTCATTGAATTCATCACATGAATAATTTTACCGAGTGACATCCGCATGTTGATCCGACGTGTCTGATCACGTCCTTCCTCAGCTCAGGTGAGGTAATGTCTAACAAGCGATCTATTGTAGTATGCCTTGAATGTCCGAATTATTCCTGCATCCATCGGTTGAATATGAGACGTGGTATTTGGTCACATTTCGCAAAGTTAGCGAAGCACACTTGTGACTTGCAGTGTTGTTGAGAAGCAAAATCACTTTAAGTCCACCTGACCGCATCTGTCTGTCAAAGTACATTAGCCAATCACAAAATAGCTCACTTGTCATCCACGCCTTTGTATTGTGGTGTCAATCAAATTGTAAATGTACAGCATCTTCCGTCGGGAGATTTTAATGTCTAATTAAAACAACAACCCTTAATCGACATTTCTCAAAAGTTAACAAGAGTTCATCTTGTCAACTTGTTTATGGCCAGTTAAGTAAACATTGCCTAGGGGTGTTGTTATGGTTCGTGAACACGACTTACAGCATCCGGACTGTGAAGCAATTTACTGTTTATTTTACTGATTGGTTACAGCTACTTACCGTCCGGTTCCGGAAACCGAATTATCGAGGCAAATTAAATAGGCATAGATTGGTAACAAGCTAAAATCGCCCGGGAGGTGAGTTATCCGGATTATCGGAGTCCGGACTAATGGGGCTTCACTGTATACATATGGGGGTACAGGAACAGGGCCCTCCCCAAGGGCTCAATTTAAAAAATTGAGTCCTTGGGGAGGCTCTAATCCCGTACCATCATTGTATATACTACTACTGAGTTGCATGCATAATTTGACGAAAATCGGTCGAATAGTTTCTGAAATACTGACTTTTAAGTGAGCATGGGGTCGGTCAGGAAAAATCAAGGCCGCGTTTCAGACGACGACAAAGTAGTGATACGAAATGTTTTTTGACGCGTGTTTTGACGACAATAAAGCGGTGTTACGACAATGTTTCTCGACCTTGCGCTACGACAACAAAGCAGTGTTTTGAATGTTTTAATGAGTATTCCGGCGGCGACAAAGCTCTTTAAATGTTTTTAAACGCTAAGATTCAGATGGACGACAAAGCAGTGTTTTTGAATATTTCTTGACACCGCTTTGTCGTCGTCGGAACACGCCTCGTGAAACATTCAAAAACACTGCTTTGTCGTCGTCTGAACGTGTATTAAAACAACAATCAAAACACTGCTTTGTCGTCGTGGGAATACGCATTAAAAAACATTAAAAAACACTGCTTTGTCGTCGTCGGAATACGCGTTAAAAACATTTAAAAACACTGCTTTGTCGTCGTCAGAACGCGCGTTAAAAGACATTCGAAACACTGCTTTGTCGTCGTCGAGAAACATTAAAAAACACTGCTTTGTCGTTGTCTGAACACATGTCGAGAAACATTAAAAAACACCGCTTTGTTGTCGTCGGAAAGCGCCTAGAGAAACATTTTAAAAAAAAACACTCCGGCGTCGTCAGGACGCATGTTAAAATAACAATCGAAACACCGCTTTGTCGCAACACCGCTTTGTCTTCGTCAGAACGGGCGTCAAAAATATTCGTAACACCGCTTTGTTGTCGTCTGAACTCGCGTTAAAAACAACAACATTCGAAACACCGCTTTGTCGTCGACGGAAAGCGGGTAAAAAAACCCATTCAAAACACCGCTTTGTCATCGTCAGAACGCGCGTTAAAAAACCCATTCAAAACACCGCTTTGTCATCGTCAGAACATGCGTTAAAAAGCATTCAAAAACACCGTTTTGTTGTCGTCAGAACGCGGGTGGAGAAACATTTCGTAACACCGCTTTGTCATTGTCAAAACGCGTGTTAAAGAAACATTTCGTAACACCGCTTTGTCGTCGTCAGAAGGCGCGTAAAAAAACATTCAAAACACCGCTTCGTTGCCGTCAGAACGCGCGTTGAAAAACATTCGTAACATCGCTTTGTCGTAGTCGGAATGCGCGTTAAAAAACATTCAAAACACCGCTTTGTCGTCATCTGAACGCGCTTTAAAAATACATTAAAAACACTGCTTTGTCATCGTCAGAACTCGCATCAAAAAACATTCGTAACACCGCTTTGTCGTCGTCTGAAACGCGCGTCAAAAAACATTTCGTAACACTGCTTTGTCGTCGTCTGAACACGTGTTGAAAAAACTTTCGAAACACCAATTTGTGGTCGTCTGAAATGCGGCCTTGATTTTTCCTGACCGACCCCATGCTCACTTAAAAGTCAATATTTCAGAAACTATTCGACCGATTTTCGTCAAATTTTGCATGCAACTCAGTAGTAGTATATACAATGATGGTACGGGATTAGGCCCTTGGGGGGGGACCTGGTCCCGTACCCCCATTGTGTATACTACTTGGGCTCATGATATCAATCACTGGTTTGTCTGGTCCAGACACGGTTGTTTAAAGACTGCTGCCATATACCCGGAATGTTGCCAAGTGTGAACTTAACTATGAACACTGACTTTAATGCATTATGTATGGCTTTGAAATAATAAGGGGTGGTGGGGTAGCCTGGTGGTTAAAGCGTTGGCTTCTCATGCCAAAGACCCGAGTTCGATTCCCAACATGGGTACAGTGTGTGAAGCCCATTTCTGGTGTCCCCTGCTGTGATATTGCTGGAGTATTGCTAAAAGCGGTGTTAAACCAAATTCACTCACTCAATTGAAATAATGCAAATGAGAAATGATATGTCAAACAGAAGGATAGCCATCTTGTCATAAACTCGTGTTTTTCATTCAAAATATACGGAGAAAAATTGGGTATGTTGTACTGATAAAACTGTACTGATAGCCTGGTGGTTAAGACACATCCACACATTAAACTATGTGATGCTTCCTGCTCCAGGTACAATATACTACTTGTTGGCCAACAAGCCGGAAGGGGAGAAGGTGAGTGTTGATCACAAGACATGGTGGGGGAAGGTCCAGTGGGATTTGGGTATTCTGCCATTTCATTTCCCTTTACTCTTGCCCATGACAAACCATCCTTATAGCTGTAATACTTAGACAAAACAGTTAGTTCAGTTCATTCCATGTTTACTTTCTTCACTGCCTTAATTGGCATGGTAAAAGCAGAGTTGTTTGGGCTTACCACATTAATAGTCCTTGCTTTCATCTTGCAGTATTTGGTCTTTCCATGGGAGTAGGACTAGATTCTCAAAACAATCTTAGTCCAAGATGGTCATATTTCTATGCTTTTACATAAGCTAACAATAGTTGTAGTGCTATGGTTGCTTTCTGGAATAGGAGTAGGGTTATTTTGGGTGTCTGAACATTCCCGTCCCTACCAGCCTGGTAAATCTGCTATCCATGCAATGTTGGAGAGTGAATGTAGTGTTAGCCATGTGTCTGTAGGTGAAAATTTGCCATGTGTCTATAGGGGAATATTTGCCATGTGTCTGTAGGTGAATATTTGCCGTAGGGGAATGTGTCTGTAGGTGAATATTTGCCATGTGTCTGTAGGTGAAAATTTGCCATGTGTCTATAGGGGAATATTTGCCATGTGTCTGTAGGTGAATATTTGCCATGTGTCTATAGGTGAATATTTGCCATGTGTCTGTAGGTGAATATTTGCCATGTATCTATAGGTGAATATTTTATGTGTCTATAGGTGAATATTTGTCATGTGTCTATAGGTGAATATTTGCCATGTTTCTGTAGGTGAATATTTGCCATGTGTCTGTAGGTGAATATTTGCCATGTGTCTATAGGTGAATATTTGCCCTTTGTCTATATGTGAATATTTGTCATGTGTCTATAGGAGCTGCTGCCCATGTTGGCCAACAAACTAGGAGATCCAGACTACAAGATAGCTGCCAAGGCATCTTACCTGCTAACCAAACTGGGTAAGCAAGCAATAGCATATCTAATGCCTCCCAGCCTGTATCAGACATCTACCAATGATGACTAGCACATAGCAGTAGACATGGTAATGTTCACTTGACAGAATGAAGTTCATCAAATATGGTATTGTTGAGTTTAATGTTGTGGCATGTCAGTTCGACATTCTAGCCTCACCGTCTACTGACATGAGATGTTATCAGTTGTTTTGTTCCTCCCTGCAGTGAGTCAGCACCCAAACATGAACGCTGTAGTGGCCAGCGCTGTAGAGGTGATCCTGTACCGGCCGAACATCTCGGACAGGGCACAGTGAGTATTGTCACTACTTTGTCTAAACAAAGAGACTGTTCAGACTACTTGACATTAAACAACGTTTTATCTTTTAAAAGCTGTAACATCTTATTTCTTTTGAAAATATCATACAACCTTTTTGATTTGTTCTTTTTTTGTCTAACCCTTGTAAGAGATCCTTTCTCAGAAAACTATGCAATGTGTTTCCTCAACCAGATTGTGATATAGCTGTGATAGTGTGGCATTAAGCAACAAAAAGTCCTTATGCAAAACATCAGTGATATTAACTGCAGATAGTAGCTGCCAGTGATGGTTTTGTTTGTTTCAGATATTATGCAATGTGTTTCCTCAACCAGATAGTCCTGGATGCTGAGGATGAAGAGCTGGCCTCACAGCTCATTAAGATATACTTCTCCTTCTTCAGGGTAAGCCACTCACTCACTCACTCACACTCACTCACTCACTCACTCACTCACTCACTCACTCACTCACTCACTCACTCACTCACTCACTCACTCACTCACTCACTCACTCACTCACTCACTCACTCACTCACTCACTCACTCACTCACTCACTCACTCACTCACTCACTCACTCACTCACTCACTCACTCACTCACTCACTCACTCACTCACTCACTCACCCACCCACTCACTCACTCACTCACTCACTCACTCACTGTTTTGTGGCAAGCTTGTTTGTTACATCCTTAACCCCCATCATATAGCTGGAATATTGCTGAGTACGGTGTTCAACAACAAACAAAATGTACCCTACCCATTTCTACCTTGTGTAGATCAGTGTTGTTATGTTTGTATTCCAGGCCTTTGTCCAGAAAGGGGAGATTGACAGCAAGATGATGAGTGCCCTGTTGACAGGAGTCCATCGGGCCTTTCCCTATGCTAAAGGTGAGAGCAATATCATGTTCTTGTGGCTGCTGGACATGTGACTGTTCACAATAATGCTGTACTATATTTTAACGTGAGTCTAGTTTGAGGCTAGTTAGCTGACATGGTAGAGTTTCTAGAGGTTCTAGATTTGGCAATACAAAGTCATCATTAGGCTTGATTCTTTTACAGAGCGGTCCTCCTTGGGGTACTTCTAAGCATTTTTATGTCCAGTTTGTCTCATGGACTTGGCAATTGAATGTCACATGAGGATCATGCATGCTTTCAACAACTACTGGTTCATCTTGTGCAGACTTGATCATTTATAAACCTTTTTATAATAGCTGGAATATTGCTGACGACATTGTTATTGGCTTCCCTCCAACATGTAAATGACAATAAATCTCACTTCACACTCAATTTTCACCCATCGTACTGATTATATCCTCAGACTGCCAATACCCTGTATGACTGTGGTGACTTGTGTATCAGACATGGATGTCTTTTGTTTGTGATGTGATTGTAATCATGTGCAGGTGAGAAGAGTTACCTGAGCGAGCAGCTGGACAGCCTGTACAAGATCGTGCACCTGGTCAACTTCAACACTAGTGTCCAGGCTCTCATGTTGCTACATCACGTCACAGACTCAAGGTGAGAGGTCCTTTTAACTAGAATTTTTAACTAATTTTAAAGATATCCAATCCGTAAGTTAATATTCCACTCAATTTTTCATAAGGATGTATTCAGTCTCTCCAGTTTGGCACTGAATGACACAAAATTGTTGCAATTCAAATACGTATCTCAGTCTTCAATGGAATGGAACTGAATCCAGTTTGGCATCATTTCAACTTCATTAAACAAAAGAATATTTTGTCCTTTATTTTTATACCCCCTACCTATTGTTGAGTATTCCTTGAGTCGATATGTTCTTCTAGTGAGACGCTGAGTGACCGGTTCTATGTGGCGCTGTACAAGAAGCTGGCTGCCCCGGCCCTAAAGACATCTTCTAAACAAGCCATGTTCCTCAATCTCATATTCAAGACAATGCGCACAGACACATCTCAGAAACGAATCAAGGTGTGCTTTATATTCCTATTGTTAGAGATTGTATCTGGCTGTGTTTGGCAAATCTATTTGATTCTCATGCACACCTACACTTAATCACGGTGACCATAAGGGGTTAGATTATCAGTACATGTATTTGGATCATCACATAAAGTGGCAAATTTGAATATGATTGTGCATTTGGTTGTTTAATGTTCAGGAAATGTGAATCCTTAAGTAGCATCCTTTCCACTGTATAATGAAAGTAGGGGCCGGTGGGGTAGCCTAGTGGTTAAAGCGTTGTCTCGTCACGCCGGAGACCCGGGTTTGAATCCCCACATGGGTACAATGTGTGAATCCAATTTCTGGTGTCCCCAGCCGTGATGTTGCTGGAATATTGCTAAAAGCGGCGTAAAACCAAACTCAGTCAGTCAGTATAATGAAAGTAAGCATGAGCTTGATGGTTGAGTGGCATGCCCTGTTCCAGGCTTTCATCAAGAGGATGCTGCAGGTCTGCTCCTACCACAGTCCCCAGTTTGTGTGTGGCGTCCTATTCATGCTGTCTGAGGTGAGGAGTACCAGCAGTTCAAGTAGTGAGGACATTCAGTAGGGGGACTGCTATCATCATTTGACAGAAAAGTATTCTGTCTCTTATATAAGTCTAAGGAGTGGCATCTCCACCCCCACCATCACCCCTACCTTCACCTCAACCTTCACCTCAACCGCATAATCACCCCCACCATTACCCCCACCCCACCATCACACCCACCATTACACCCACCATCACCATCACCCCCACATCCACCATTAACCCCCACCATTACACCCACCATCACCCCCACATCCACCATCAAACCCCCAACCTACCCCCCACCTTTACACCCACACCCACCCCTACCCACACCCCACCATCACCCCACCATCACCCCCATCCACCATCAACCCCACCCCTACCATTACACCCACCATCACCCCCACATCCACCATTACCCCCACCATCACCCCACATCCACCATTACCCCCACCAAACACATGCACACAGTCACACAGCACCCTGAATACCCTGAAAACACACACACGCTTTCACACACTCTCTAAGACACAGTCTCTCACAAACACTCCTAGAATATAAATCTATATGTGCCAGGTTGAGATGAAAGTGAGTTCTGTTTACTGAAGTGAAAACATTAAATCTCTGTTCAGTATCTCACAAAAGAGCAGTTTTAACACAAGAAGCTTGTTCATGTGTTGCTGACACACAATGCTATTTCAAGTGGACACAATGATACTGATACTTCCACTGGGTTCTTTCAGGTGATTAAGAAAAGACCAGACGTCATCAACTTTTCACAGTCTTTTGAGGTAAGATAATCTTTTACCTACAAGTTGTGTGGGGTAGCCTAGTGGTTAAGGCGTTCGCCTGTCAAGCTGAAGCCCTGGGTTTGATTCCCCACATGGGCACAATGTGTGAAGCCCATTTCTGGTTTCTCCCACCATGATATTGCTGGAATATTGCTAAAAGCGGCATAACACTAAGCTCACTCACTTTTACCTATGAATGATGTTTGTTTGATTAACACCCCACTCAGCAATATTCAAGCTATGATGGGGGCGGTGGGGTAGCTTAGTGGTTAAAGCGTTGGCTCGTCACGCCGAAGACCCGGGTTCGAATCCCCAGATGGGTACACGGTGTGAAGCCCTTTTCTGGTGTCCCCTGCCGTGATGTTGCTGGAATATTGCTAAAAGTGGCGTAAAACTAAACTCAGTCAGTCAGTCAAGCTATGATGACGGAATGTAAGTAATTCATACCGGACCAGACAAACCGGTAAACAAAGACCAATGTCATGCAGTTACTATGACCTGCTGTGAGTCACTGAGTCTGGCCTTTAATTTGTGGATTGATATCATTTGAAAACATTCCTATTGGTATTAACTCTCTCAACCCTGACCACTTTGGAGATCTGGAAGAGAATAGGTCCTAAGACATGACTGACTGTGTGTGACCATTGCCAATCATTGTTCACTGACCTCACACCAACCTCTGTCAGGTCACTGTCCATTCTCTGACTGTTCTGTTAGGACTCCGATGATGAGGAACACTTTGTGGACCTGCCAGAGGTAGATGAGAGGACATCCCACACAGCAAAGGAAGAAGGGGAGGAGAACCCAGAGGTCAAAGTGGAGGACATGGTGGAGGTCAAGGTGGAGGACAAGAAGAATCTCAAGTCCTCGTGGGTTCATCGGAGAAACAAGCAAGGTGTGTATATTGGTAGTAGAGGAGAAACACTCAGTGAAGAAATAGACTCTACATGTGTACAGTGGAGTCTGGAATTAATCACAAAATGTGAATGATGTTTTTCAGATAAGATGACACTGGGGACTTACGACCCGTTCCACCGAAACCCGATGTACTGTGGTGCTGATGAGGCTTGTGTCTGGGAGCTGGAGAAGCTGACAAACCACTTCCACCCTTCAGTGGCACTGTTTGCCAAAACACTGCTGCAGGTGAATACACAAGCCTTGGGAAGAGTGTGGACATTTTGGACACTAGTTGTTCTTGGGAGATTTGTAAGACAAGTTGATGCCAGAAGATTGTGGGAGATTTTGGACACTAGTTGTTTCATGATAATTTGTAACATAAGTTATTCCTGAGGGATTTTTAATGCTTCTTGTTTGAGAGATAACTGTTATACTATTTGTTTATGGGTGATTTGTAACACAAGTTATTACTGAGAGATGATTTCACTTGTTATTGCTGTGAGGTTTGTAACACCAGTTGTTCCTGATACACTAACATTTTCAGAAATCCCCGATTGTGTACACAAGTGACCCTCTGCAGGACTTCACTCTCATCAAGTTTCTCAACAGATTTGTGTACAAGAACCCCAAGAAGCTGGAAGCAGGTAATCACCAGCCAACATCATGGTCACATCCTCTAGGGTGGCCCAGTGGTCTCAGGTGTTGACCAGGCCATTTGTCCTAGGGACCACAATTTGCAGATTTAAGATAGAAACTTAGGGGTCAGCCCTACACCCATTTGTCAAGGTTTCAACATTTGTGATCTGCTTAGTCAATAAATCGTAGTAGACCATGGAGACATCCCACAGATGACATCCTTAACTCTTTGCTCATGTGGACAAGAGTCGGACCTCGGATCTGAGTAGGGACTCAGAAATTGTATGGCCGCTACTTTGATCATTCTGCAAACTCATGGAGAAAAACAAGCCTACTTTTCTCCCACACTTAAAATATCAACGTTCCATAATTATAGGCGTAAACATTCCCTCTTGGTTGTGTTAGCCTTTTCTTCCGTCACTTGGTGATGTGTTACAGACTCCCTTAGATAAAATTTTAATAACAAAGGGAAGTAATCCTTACCTAGACAATCCCTGTTCCCGCTTAATTACTTCCCTTGACCTGCTCTTCTTGCCAGTAGTAACAAATGTGTCATATTTTCCTCTGTACTCACCAAGTGAAGACATGTTTGGACTGCCTTGGATTTTTTCAATGTTGTGCTTTAAGTTCAACTTTCTCAGCAACAGACATGTTTAGTGTGGTCGCCACACAATCGTATTATTCACTTTGAACATTTATTTGCGTAAAAAATTGTGAATTGTACTTGATCCATTTTCCCCCACCATTTTTGTACTTAAGTGCGTTGACTACACATTAAGGTATCATGTCTCAAAAGAAGTTTGTTGGATGCCAACGTTTTCAGTAGGATAAGGTCCCTCATTCATTATGTCTTGCTTGCACAACAGACACTCCTTGTGCTTTATCTACTTGTTGCTTATTGTGCCAAGACTTATCTGAGAATGAGTGGAATAGCATGAATGACGCTCGGCTTAGGGCTAAGAAGCGCAAGTCATCTTCCTCTGAAAGCGTAAGGAAGTCTAAATCCAGTAAGCCTTCCACTCCTGAGAAGACCCCTGCTTCACAAGGCTTAGACTTGAATGCTTTTTCGACTATGTTAGCATCTTGTAAGGAAGATTTAAGTGCATCTCTTGGATCAGCTCTTAAAGATCTTGAACAGAGGAGTTTCACAAAAATGAAAGAACTTAAACTTAACCATAGCTGCTTCGCATATAGATTCTACCTCTAGTCAGGAAATAGGATTGTCACGGACATTTCCACGGCTACTCACAAACTATCTGATGAACTGGCATCAGCGATGACGTTGTCCCAGTCTCAGTGGTTTCAGGAAGCCACCGTCCCAGACAAGACCTCTGAGTCGAGGTTTGCCGGACCGGGCTTGGATACAACTCTTACAGGTTCCACAGCACCAGAGGCGTCCGTTAGCTCCGACCCGTCGGACACCACGGCTGTGGTTGATCCGTCGGCTGTGGATCACATTGACGTTGATAACCCTCCAATCTTTCCGGATATTACGGACTCAGATACCCACGGCATTTATCCCATTACAGATGCTCAGGTATCTATGCATGAAGGTATCCTTACGGTGCCCTCCATGGACACGGAGGCTGCGGATTTAAATCCGGGCTGGGCATATACGGCATATAAGATAGCGTTATTACATCTACTGAAGCCGTGCACCGTACCCACGTGGGTCAGAAGAGGATCTTCTCAGGCTATTGTAGAGTTGTCTCCCCAAGACTGCACTCCAGCTTTTTCCTCTCCGGTATTCCTAGTACCAAAAAAGGATACTCCAGAGATGAGGATGGTGATCGATCTCAAAATCTTAAACAAACAGTTCTTGCGTCGGCCTCCCAAGTTTACCATGGAATCACTTCAGAATGTCCGCAAACTTATTCGTCCCGACACAAAGTTCACGAGTCTTGATCTGAAGGATGCCTATCTTCACATCCTGATACAACCTCAGTCACAAAAAATATATCTGTTTTGCCATCAACGGTCGCCGTTTCCAGTTCCGTGTACTTCCATTCGGGATCTCAATAGCTCCATGGCTCTTTACTGTTGTGATGAATCCGGTCCTCAACATTCTTCATCTCAGACGCATAGCGATCCACGGCTACCTGGACGATTTTCTGGCCCGTCACTTGTCCCGGCTCTTCACATAAAGTTTCTATGTGCTATACTTGATGCCTGGACATGCCGTATCCTCCAGGATCAGGATCTTTGGATCACAGTCAGAGATCGTCTTATGCTCCTCATCAACAATCCAACAGTTTCTCTCCGAACTTGGATGTCTCTGGTAGGATCTCTCACTTCCATGCAGGATTTTACGTGCCGGGGCCGTCTCAATCTTCTCTTCACACAGTGCTGGATCAATCAGTGCAGGTCAGACGACCTGGATTTCGATGTAGTTCCTCCTCTAACAGTCAAACGGGAACTCAATTGGTGGACTCAGGAACACAATGTTCTCCACGGCGCTCCGTTTCGGATTCCCAAAACGGATGAAACAATTTATACGGACGCATCGGCAACCGGTTGGGTTGCTCACATGGACCATCTACAGGCTCAAGGATCCTGGAATCCATTGGAGATGACCCATCATATCAACGTACCTGGAGTTCCTGGCCATGCTGTGGGCCTGGGCCCCGTTTCACAAAGCTCTCGTAGGCCTAAGATCTCGTAACTTTTCTCGTAGCATTCGTACCTCTTATGTTACAATATAGTAGGTACCAATGCTACAAGAAAAGTTACGAGATCTTAGGCCTAAGAGAGCTTTGTGAAATGGGGACGGGGCCCTGGACTTTGGTGGCCTCACCTCCATCACAAGTCTGTCGTGGTAGCGATGGACAACTCCACTGTGGTTGCGTATATCAACAAGCAGGGCGGAACTCACTCTTCAACCTTGATGGATCTGACACGGAAACTTTATCATCTGGGAGATCTGCACAAGTGCGCTCTCAAAGCCAGACATATTCCCGGGAAAATCAACTTACTGGCTGTCTCACTGTCTCGGAAAGGGCAACTTCTACCCACAGAATGGACCCCTCACAAGGAGGCATTTCGGATGATTCAGCAGAGATGGGAAACGCCTTGTATAGACCTGTTTGCCACGAGTCGCATTGCACAGTTACCAGTCTATGTCAGTCTATGTCAGTCCAGTACCTGACCCTACCGCCTGGGCCATAGACACTCTGTCAGTCTCCTGGGACAATATGATCGCATACGCTTTCCCTCCATCCAAGGTGATTCTGGACGTACTGGTACTCTCAAAGATCTGCAACATCAGTGTGTGCTCTACCTAGTGGCGCCAGAGTGGCCGACCAGGACTTGGTGTCCTCTTCTGCTAGAGTTACAAACGGACGAACCTTTTGTTCTGCTGCTGTGGGAAAATCTACTGGCTCAACCAGGCTCATCGGTAATCCACCCGAACATTCCGGCTCTCAACCTTCGCGTGTCGAGACTATCCACTCATCCACGGCACATGGTCCATTGGGGCCGAGATCCTACACTATCCCGGCATTGCCTTCCTCGTCACGCTCCGTTACATCTCTTCTTTTGTGTCCCCTTCAAGCTATCCGCTGGTACACAGATCGCAAGAACTTTTTTAGGCATAAGCGTTGTCGACTGTTCCTTCCCTGTAAACCACATACCACAAGGGAACTGTGTAAGAATCCTTATCTGCTTGGCTTCGCAAAACGATCACTATTGCCTGTCAGGATTGTAATCAAGATTATGTTAACGTCAGATTTTCACCTCATGAAATCAGAGCATTAGCATCATCTCTCACCGCTTGGACTTCAGTTTTGATCGAACACGTTATACTTACGGGACACTACACTGGCTCTGGATGGGATCCACTCCCTGGGACTGCTCATTGCTGCTCAAAGGCTCTCTCAGCATTGACCCTTCGACATCAAAAAAAGGAGGGGTGTGTGTGTGTGTGTGTGCTCAAGAATTCTACACAAGTTCATCAAGTATCAACTTATGGTGGAATCTATTAGGATGAGGAGGTCAGATAGTTGTGGAACATCTGATGAAGGACTCCAGTACTAACACACATTTACTTATAGTGGGGAGTGATGATGAGTAAGACTTCTATTATCTATCTAACCAAAACTAAACCGGAAGTGACGTCATAGAACAGGAAGTGACGTCATAAATCAGGTAGTGACGTCATGGAAATCGGAAAGGACATCACAAAATACCTAAATCTTGACATTCCATTTAATTAACAGTAAACTGTATTACTCCATCATTCCCTCCAATCATCCTATCTCACCAGGAAATCCCTTATTGGTGGTGGAAATTTGCACTTAGGTATCAGTAAATTCAATATATTAATTGAATTACCTAAGTATATAATGATCAATTATCATATTCAGTACCACAGTCAATTATACAGGATTTGTGCGTTATTAATAGGAATAGACATTCACTCTGGAAGGTGTAGCTAGAACATCCCCCAAACCATACGTGGGATTCTGGCTAACACAACCCAGAGGGAATGTTTACGCCTATAATTACAAACAATCAAGTAATTATTAGTAAACTTACCTCTGGGTTGTACACGTTACACCCGCCCGGAAAGTCATTTCCTTTCCTTCCCACTGTATGGTCACAGAATCTACACCCGGGGAAAATATGACACATGTTTGTTACTACTGGCAAGAAGAGCAGGTCAAGGGAAGTAATCAAGCGGGAACAGGGATTGTCTAGTAAGGATTACTTCCCTTTGTTATTAAAATTTTATCTAAGGGAGTCTGTAACACATCACCAAGCAACAGAGGAAAAGGCTAACACAACCAAGAGGTAAGTTTACAAATAATTACAGACAATATACTTGATTGTTCGTGTTGCAGGTACCAAGAGTGTGATGAGTGCCAAGCAGTCTGTACCCAAAAATCAGGTTCCTGTGACCAGTGACAGTTTCATAGACAGAGACGAGAACAGCATCCCTGAAGACGAGAAGTACTTGTACAAGTAAGGCACAGTTTGTGTTTGTGTGTTACCGAACCAGTCGTCTGTTTCCCTGTCTATGACCACTCTGTGATTACATGCAAGCCCCCAATGCCCTGCTGGCCAGGAGAGAAGTGAGATCAACTAATTGCATGGCAGTGTAATGCAAGCAGCTAGTTTATGTTAAGTCTGTAAGATACGTTAAAATTAGATGGCCTCTGCTCCTTATGCAAGTATAGACTCATTGGTATTCCAAGACTAGTTCCCGTGTACCCCAGCTAATGAAGATCAAACAGGCCTGTGAAATGACAGATTCTGTCATTGTGAGTGGATTGTTTGCCCTACTACATGGCCCAGAATGGTTATTTACTAGCTGTTGGATAAACCCTGAATATCCGCTTACTCTGACCTGAAACATTGACAGTGATAGAATTGGTACCTACTCCTGTCAATAACGCTTAAAAACAATAGTGTTGGTTGTCAGGCACCACTGCATCATCATAAAGTCCACCTCAGGTTATGCGGCAGTACTATGAACATCAAGATCCATTGTAGTGTGCAGTTACTTCCCTTGGTATGCGCAGCAATGGGAGTTTAAAGAGATTTTCATGATGTTCAGTAATTCGCTCAATGACAGAAAGAAATTTGAAATAAAACATCACTACACATGATGATTCACAGATTCAGTGATTGCCTGTCTGCACCAAGTTTTTCATAGCCATTGTCTGAGAACCAATTTCTTTTTACTATTTATGCCTGAGGGTCTGTATCTGAAACATTTGACATTACATACACAGTACAATTAGTTTGCAGTATCATACTCTAAAAAAACAGGGTGTCGTGAAATATTTCCAAGTCACCTACTATTTTGTGTGAATACTTTTTATAATCATGGTAAAACAAAGTTACATTTCAATAGAAGTTTTGCCTTAAAATCTCAAACTTTAATCAATGCAACTCAAGCAAAGTATTCCAGGCAGTTAGACGGCTCTTGGTTTCCTCAGATAGGTAAAGGATGCGACCAATATCTGTGATGAATGACCTTTGTAGGAGGGTTAACAAATCCTGGAGATTGAATGCTGAACGTCTGTCACCAGGGTTACGTCATTTCTTTATTCAATCAGATAATCTGTCTCACTGCTCTTTGGCTGTTCATATAAACTCGTATCTCCAGATGTGTTAGCCTAAGGGTTGAGTGTTCCCTCTTCACACCAATGGCCAAGGTATGATTTCAAACATGGGTATAAATGTGTGAAGCTGATTTCTGATGTTTCCCATTGCTGCAGTATTACTATACATGCTAAAACCTACGTAAAACACGCGTAAAACCCGCCTCTCATATGTCTTCAGGTACTTCAGCCAGAAATCTGTGAGAGATAAGTTGAAAGGGAAAGATGACGGCAGTGATGTTGACAGTGTCAGTGACGGAGAGTTTGAGGAATACTTGGGTAAGTGTCTTTATTTGTCTCGGTATTGTGTTGGAATTACACAGGAAGCAAAGGTGTCTGGGTGAACAAAATTTGTGCCTGTCATTAGAAACCATGTTGACATTTTTGGGAATCAGATTCTGTGTAGGAAATTAGGAGATGAGCAGTTAGCAGCAATGCAACATGTCAAGTAGAATAAGTCTTTAACATGTCAAATATATGAGCAGCTCAATTTGAGACAACCTGTTCTTCACCCCAGAATCAAATCAAACTTCAGGGTATCTGTTAATCAATAAAGGTGAAGAATGTATATACAATTTGTAAGATTTCTAGCCTTGACTGAAGTGTGTTATTCTTTCACCTCAGATAACTTTGAGCGAGGAGCTGACCAAGGGGAGGACTTCTTGGACTTTGACTTCGCAGGGTAAGTCAAGGATGGGAACATCCAGAGTCTTCATTGTAGTTATGTGTTAATGGTAAGCTGGTGAAGAACTGTTCTTTAAGACTCCGTGGAACAGTCCCATATTTTCACAGATATGGTATTGGCCTTGGTAGAGTGAATTTGAAGACATGCTTCTTCGTTTGCCATATTCTTTATCATTATTAAAGGTTCTTACAAGTATCCACACACAAAAAAAGAGATATCTAAAACGTTGATTTTTTTCTCTGATTTGTGCATTTTTCTTGTACAGCTGTTCAGTAAGCTATTTATATTCCATGGGCAGGGAGTTTGGCAAAAGGAAGAGTAAAAGTAAGAAAAGCAACAAAACTGCAGATGTAGATGAAGAAGACAGTGATGATGATATTGATGATGCTGACGATGATCTGTCCGGGGAAGAGATGGATCTAGATGATGATGACTTGGCTGCTGAGTTTAAGGCGGAGATGGAGGATGCATTGGGAGATGGGGAAGAGGAAGAATTTGATGAAGAGGAAGTGGATTTCTCAGATGAAGGTACTGAATAATACATTGGAAGAAATATTCCCTGGGAATTCTGGGACAGAGTCCATTTTAAAGATTCATACTGCCAAGGGACGAATATTTTGTTTGAGTGATATGATGTTTGGACAGGCTTATGGTCATCATACTATTTATCTCTAGTCAAGTCCAGTTCGGAGCGTGGGGTAGCCTAGTGGTTTGCTCGTCACGCCAAAGACCCAGGTTCGACTCCCCACATGGGCACATTGTGAAGCGCATTTCTGGTGTCCCCCGCTGTGATATTGCTGGAATATTGCTAAAAGCGGCGTAAAACCCAAGTCACTCACTCACTCATTCATAGTCCAGTTCACCTCAATATCTCTAAAAGCGGCGTAAAACCCAAGTCACTCACTCACTCATTCATAGTCACAGTTCATAGTCCAGTTCACCTTAATATCTCAAAAACTACTAGAGATAAACTGAGCAAAATTCACTCTATGTAGACAACATCATTCTCCATTGATTCAATGCATAGCAGAAGTTAACCGGCAGAATAAATTTTCCGCAAGTTTGGAAAAACTGAATTTTTTGCCGATTTTCATGTTTTGACAGTGCCTGTGTTTAAAAATCTTCTCCTCCTGAACGGCGAATAGTACAATCGTGTTTGATATATCGTTGTAAAGCCCACACCCTGGACTACATAAATTGCTCAAGGCATGTCGATATCTTGAACAGAGTTTTGGAGTTATCGCCCTTGGAAGTTGGTTAAGGTACCAAACTGTAGATAATGAAATGGGAAATAGTTTTGCTTCACATTATTATTATGTAATAATCAATAATTACGTCACAATTACGACACAAACACAAACATTACGATTTTTCACATTTCCGCACGTTTTGAGGGTGCCTGTGTTTCATAATCTTCTTCTCCTGAACGGCAAATAGTGCAAATGTGTTTGATATATTGTTGTAAGGCCCGCACTCGGGACTACATAGATTACTAAAGACTAGTCGATAGCTTTTATACTTTTGGAGTTATCGCCTTTGGAAGTTGGTCAGTTCTGTCAAAACGCATTTTCATAGGGTTCATAAAAATGTCACAGCTCTGCGAAAACACATCGGATTTCAATTTTCAAGGTACCAAACTGTAGATAATTGAACAGGAGACATTTTTGCTTCACATTATTGTTCTGTAAAACTCAATAATTACGTCACAATTACGACACCAACATTAGGATGTTTTGCATTTTGTTAGTGTTCAGATAGCTGAAGGAAGCGTCAATAAAATCTAGCAACAATCCCCACTTCCTGGTTTTTCCAATGCCTAAAGAGCATTGCGCTTAACTAGCAACATTTACCAGTTATCTCTCTTCTTGTATATGCCTGTATATATTGCTCAATTCCTTTGTTTGACTGTGCGTTCCTGCTTGTTTTTCTGCAGTTTGTGAATATTCCGTCTGTGTCCGCAGCATTGAATCAGGGCCAAATTAATCTCAATAACACTGTCATCAACACTCCAGTTAGGGTCCAAAGAAACAGTATAAGTAAAGATCGCCACGGGGAGTGTATAGGGAAGTCTGAAGACTGTCAGTATTGCCCAGGAGGCAATCCTAGTTCATATTGATTTTGTATCAACCACTCACTGAGAAATTGAGAGAGTTGAGAATGCAGAAATACTACATAACCAAACATAGTTTTATTTTGCCCTCTATCTTACTGTCTCCCATACTGCCAGTTTGGACAGTGGTAGTGTATTACCGTCCCTTGTTAATCCATTTGTGTTGGACCTTTGGGAAATGCCAAGCTAGGAACGGTAAATCTACAACTTTCAGAGACAGTGTATACTGCAAGGTGTTAGATCTAATGCTAGGTAAATCCCTGTTCCTGATGGAAACAAGGTCTGACAGACCCCAAATCTACCTGTCCAAGTGATTTACTGGCCTGTATGGTTATAATAGAGAGTGGAAACACCCGGGGGAGGTGTGGTGTTGTTAACTGTAAGACAACCTGTGTGAAGTGTGATCAGCAATGGTGACAACTTGTCATGTTTGTGAATTACAGATGGCTTGGAAGGTGTGAGTAGTCGAAAGAGAGGAGCTGATATTGGTGAAGACGACTTCATGCCCACTCAGCGAAAACGAAAGAAGGACAAGTCTAAGTGAGTTTCAAATATTGATGAAAATAAGGTTGGCAGATGTATGATCAAACAAATAACCAAACATCCAGCTTTTGTCTGTGATTCCGTCAGGTTGATTTGTTGGCTGTTGTTTAACGCCACACTCTGCAATATTCCAGCTATATGGCGGCAGTTTGTAAATAATCGAGTCTGCTCCAGACAATCCAGTGATCAACATCATGAGCATCGATCAAGGCAATTGGGATACAATGACATGTCAACCAAGTCAGTGAGCCTGACCACCTGATCCCGTTAGTCGTCTCTTACAAGCATGGGTTGCTGAAGACCAATTCTAACATGGATCTTCATGGGTTGATCCAATCAGTGAAGTGAACGAAAAAGAGATTTTAGTTATTCTTCTTGTTAGCAAATGGCTAGTTGTTGATGTATATTCATCATGTTTCCAGACACGACAGTGGGAGTCTGTTTGCTGCGGCGGAGGAGTTCTCCCACCTGCTGGACACTGAGGGGGGTGGGGGTCAGGCCCTGCTGGCAGGGGGCACCCACGACATGTCCAACACAGACAACTCAAGTAAGTTGACAGCAGTCATCTATCTAGCCTCACGCCAGGACATTCATATCTGACTTGCCTGAATTTAGTATACAAGTCCTAAGACTAAATTTTGAAGACTTGTTCATGTTTAAACATTTTCTCCAAACCGGATGAAGAGGAGGTGAACCTGTAACTTGAAGAACTTATAGATAACATGAGTTGAATTCTGAAAAATCTTTATAAATTAACATGTAAAAAATGACCCGGGTAGGTGATACTTTCATATGTGAGGCATGTTGTTATGGTGCTTGCTGACCTCCTCCTCGCCCCTCTGTTACAGGTGCAAAGCAGCTCAAGTGGGAGGCTCGGAGGGACCAGTGGATCAAGGGGGACTCCTGGAAGTCTCGGCGGGGACAGAAGGGGGGCAAGGGAAACTTCAAGCCAAAAGGGGGAGTCAAGTCTAAGGGGGGAGTCAAGTCTAAGGGAAACTTCAAGCCAAAAGGGGGAGTCAAGTCTAAAGGGGGATTCAAGTCTAAGGGGGGGAAGAAGAAACCAGGGAAAAAGTAGTGATTGGTGTGACTGTCATTGTTTATCAGCTGTTGAAGTATTTCCGTCATGTGGTTGTTATGTTATGACTAACAGTGACGACAGGGCATTGTCACTGTATTGTACTGTGAGATATGTGTACAAAACACTTTGTGAATAAAGTCATGTATATATTGACCCAGGTTTTCATATTTTTACTTTCCGGGGCTAAAAGATCCAGTGATGTGACCTCAGGGCAAGACCATTTGTATACTACTCATACAGAAATAACAAATAACCATTGTTTTTGTTGCTTTCAAAGTTACTCTAACATTTCATTTTAAGTGATATCAATAGTGACTGGGTGTGAAGCCCATTTCTTGTGTCTCCCACCGTGATATTACTGGAATATTGCTAAAAGCGGCGTAAATCCTCACTCACCCACTCACTCACTCACGCGGATGTCCTGTAACTTCTTTGGAGTAGTATGTCTTCACTCCTTTCATGTTTGACTGGGTCGCAGAAGCCACAAAGCTGAAAAACGGCATGACTGCTGTATAACCATGCAGTGAGACCCAGAGGGACTAAATACTTATGATGAAGAAAGCGTTATACACATGGTATATTAAACACCAGTACTAGACATTTAACCACACAGAATGCTGACATCGGAGAAACAGGTCATCCAGATCTCATAGGTTGGATGTTTAGAAGCTGTTTTGCATGAGCTCTTTTCCGAGGTCATGAAATATATATGGAAGCGCTCGTAAAATATCGGACCCAGCACCACTAGATAATTGCATTTGTTTATTGCACTGATTAATCAGCCAGCATTGTTCGTGATTTTACCATTTACTGACAGTTACCTTATAGAGTAATGACATTAAAAAGACCCTGAGCTTTAATCAAATCAATAACATTAAATGTCTTCTTGAAATTCTGGTTTTGTTGATTACGATAATAGATCCATATCTTATAGACTTGGTTGAGCAAACTGACATTATATATTATACTGTAATTAAGAATTAAATCTTGATCAGTGTACTTGAAAAGATATTCTATATGAAGCATAACGCAACATTTAGTATGTATGTATGTATGTGTGTGTGTGTGTGTGTGTGTGTGTGTGTGTGTGTGTGTGTGTGTGTGTGTGTGTGTGTGTGTGTGTGTGTGTGTGTGTGTGTGTGTGTGTGTGTGTGTGTGTGTGTGTGTGTGTGTGTGTGTGTGTGTGTGTGTGTGTGTGTGTGTGTGTGTGTGTGTGTGTGTGTGTGTGTGTATGTATGTATGTATGTATGTATGTATGTATGTATGTATGTATGTATGTATGTATGTATGTATGTATGTATGTATGTATGTATGTATGTATGTATGTATGTATGTATGTATGTATGTATGCTTGCTTGACCATATAGGAGCGGGGCTGGCACAATGGTGAAGAGACCACAAAACTCAGGTTCCCAGGGTGGGCCGCGGAAAGAGCTTCTTCCGTTCCCCCAACCCTAAACCTAACTCTATGCCTAACCCTAAACCTTTGGACTTTTAGTCATTTTGTGAGTTCTCTAGTAATGGTTGTGTTAAGATTTGTTAATAATTTTAATATATTTATAAATATTATTTGGGATGGGGGAACGGGAGGAACTGCTACCTGGACAGCCCCTTTGCTAGAAGCCAGGATTCTGAAATCGAATTCTGTATCAGCCATATCAAATCTGTCAGCACAAATCTTGGTTTCACCAAAGTAAACATCTGAAGGATTGATTGCTTCACCAAAGTAAACATCTAAGGGTTTGGCTACCTTCAGCGTTCCTTCCACCCACGCTGTCGACTAAAATACTGCCCAAGGCTGTGTTATGCATCCAGCTTAAACTGAAAGGCTTCCCACTTTAAACAGAGATTTCAGTGCAAAAAACATGTAATTCGTTTTTTTCACATCTTCCAGGAAAGTTTGGGAATGAGTTTCACGTGTAATTAGACTTTCGTAAACAAAAGACACGGACAAGGCACCCTGCTTATTTCCAGGCTCTTAACCAAGTCAGGGATTGTCTTAAATCAGACTGAAGTAAATAAGATTGCAAATTATGTTTGCGTGTTGTGCGCAACTTAAAATCGAATTACCATTGGGAAAGAAAAGCGATCTGTCTCCGGGGAATTGTAATTACATTTGATGCATAACAGTTGCTACTTGTGTCGCGATCAAATCAATTTGAAAAGGTTACCTGTTCCCTGTGGACAAAGTGCTTCTCGATGCGCCGTAATGCCGATGATGCTGTCAGGAATATGATATGAACGTCAACAGGGCGTTGTTTACAGAATACCAGCTGTATCACAGCGGCCGTACATGTAGGTATTGTCCCGGTATGCCACTGGTCGATAGCAGGAGTAATGGTAAACACAGCGGGGGCGATACATGTTGGGGAAGTAGTATTTTTTGTCATTGAAACTTTTCAGGCCTTTTTATTCATTATGGTGTTGACACCCGGTATAATCTAAATGTGTCAATATCTTTTTTAACTCCGTACTCACCTAGATACTCCAGGTACATGGCGGCGGTCTGGACCAGACAGGCCAGTGACCAACGGCATGAGCATCGGTTTACGAACTTGACATGTGTCAATATTTACTGCCGTGAGATGCTTCAGAGGCCATGGTACTACGCTCTAGGGTGGGTGGTGTGGGGTGGGGGATCTGGTTGAGAGTGGCCTGGTCGTCTAACATCCCGCAATTCCTGCACCAGAAATGGGCTTCACACATTGTACCCATGTGGGGAATCGAACCCGGGTCTTCGGCGTGACGAGCGAATGCTTTAAACACTAGGCTACCCCATCGCCCCTTGCAGGGATGTGGAGCTGACAAACCCATGATTACAGTTTTAGTGGAAACTTGAGATGGCGGGTCACCAATGCCCAGCTGCTCTCTAGTCATCGCGTTAGACGAGTAGGCCTGTTCCTATGTCTTTGACTGTTCGTTGTTTAACGCCACACTCTGATGCACGAGTTTACAGACTTCTCGATGTACTGACTTTACAGGCAACTCTGATGCACGAGTTTACAGACTTCTCGATGTACTGACTTTACAGGCAACTCTGATGCACGAGTTTACAGACTTCTCGATGTACTGACTTTACAAGTAACTCTGATGCACGAGTTTACAGATTTCTCGATGTACTGATTTTACAAGTAACTCTGATGCACGAGTTTACAGACTTCTCGATGTACTGACTTTACAAGTAACTCTGATGCACGGTGTTTACAAACTTCTCGATGTACTGACTTTACAATTAACTCTGATGCACGGAGTTTACAGACTTCTCGATGTACTGACTTTACAGGCAACCCTGATGCACGAGTTTACAGATTTCTCGATGTATTGACTTTACAAGTAACTCTGATGCACGGCGTTTACAGACTTCTCGATGTACTGACTTTACAAGTAACTCTGATGCACGGAGTTTACAGACTTCTCGATGTATTGACTTCACATGACGTTGGAAGCCAATAAGATATACTGTTTCAAACATTTCATTTTGACAACCGTGAAATATTCACTTTACGGAAAACTGTGATCTTTTCACTTTACGGGAACCTGTGATACATTCTCTTTACAGACCTGTATGAATGCTTTGCTGGCAAGTGTGATATATTCATTTCACGGGAAGCTTTGATACATTCACTTTACGGAAAACTGTTATTATACTTTTCGGGAAACTGTTAGACATTCACTTAACGGATTGTAATATAATCCTAATATAAGTCAAGTTTGATATATTCACGGGCAATTGTAATATAGCCCCTTTACTATTAGTTGTGACGTAATCACTGTACGTCCCACCGTTATATTTCCCATAATGGCAATTTAGGGGGGATTAACTTGGTTCACATATCATGTCTAAACTAGCAGTTGAATAGAAACATAAAACATTATACTGTTTGATTTCCTATCTACGATCACCTACTTGAGACATGAAAGTGCTCTAAGTGAATTGAATCGAAATGCAACCGAAGTAATAAGTATAAAAAGAAAATAACTTAGTGATTAAGTCATTAAAGGTGTTGAAGTTTCAGACGTCGTTGATGCTATTTTGGCTTTTAATCTGTCTGTAGGTAGATCGTTTACTAATTACGCCAATTACGGACGCCACTTTCGTACCAGATTCGTCTAAGCTTTTCCAGACCTAACCAAACTGTCACCACGGCCTGTCAACATCTTGTCAATCGATGCAGAATCCCTTTCACTTGATCATCAATCTCTGACGGGCATCCCGGTCATATTGTCCAGCCATTTGATCGTTTAATGGACAACAAAGTAGCCTTTGTAGAGCGTCGACTGTGATCGGACAGACAGCGTGGGAGTACTGCTCCGCTCTCTAACAAGCAACATTCGGTAAACTTCGTTTGACTCCGTTCATGCTCCGCCAAGTGGTTTGTCGTTGGAGTAGGAGATGAGGTTATTTTTCTGACTGACAGGACCAATTCCAAGTGGTATGCTCGTATAGAGTTTCATATAAATGATTGTTTGATTGTATTTTGTTATGATGTACATGATTTGCATATATGAGGTAATACACTTTATTAGTGAGTGAGTTTGGTTTTACGCGGCTTTTAGCAATATTCCAGCAATATCACGGCGGGGGACACCAGAAATGGGCTTCACACATTGTGCCCATGTGGGGAAACGACCCCGGGTCTTCGGCGTGACGAGCAAACGCTTTAACCACGTGGCTACCCCACCGCCCCAATACTCATTAATACACAATACAGTTAAAGGTTATGATTAGGTCTAATACAACCATATGTTGCTGTTTTCATTTGTTTCAGTTAGAAATACTCTAGCTATATGACAACTGTAAATAATAGAGTCTGGACTAGACAATTTGCTTTCATTAAAATGTATCACAATTACCTTTGCTTTGAGCTGGCCCAGCTTGCGGTTTGTGTTTGGATGTGTACAATGCATTAACACTAAGCGACATGCGGTTTTGCAGTCAGCATAATATCCGTGAAGAGAATGCCATTCGGAAGTGGAATATGGACAGATGAAAGGGTGCTCGTCGACAACCGCCGAGAGCGTGCCGATTGCTGTCGTGCTTGATCCACACATGATCCACACAAGCTACTTGAATCCCTTTACACGTAAAGCTATCAAATAACACCGCACAGCTGAAACTAGCAGCAAAACAGTTTAGATTTAGATCCGATATGTGAATAGAAATAATCTTATTTCCCTTATACTTGGTCTTCTTGCTGTCCAACGCTTTAAGTCCAGCACCAGGTTTGGGGATCGATCATTTCAGGTGGCAGGACCCACTCTCTAGAATCAACTTCCACTGGAGTTAAGGACAAATAACAACCTGAAGATTTTCAAATCCAAACTGAAGACATACCTTTTTAAGAAAACATACAGTGTCTAACTTTTCATTCTTGAGTTGTTCATAGAGCACTACTGAGCAGTACTTTTGGACTGGTATTGGCGCTATATAAATGTTTTCATGATGATGATGATGATGATGATGATGATACTCTTTCTCAAATCCAACAGCACCAGAAGGTTACAATATAGATTCGTGGAATTCAGATCGTAACGGAAATACGATTATAAATTTCGAAATACTAGTTTCCTCTATGCAGTCACAGAAGTAGTACCTTACTCGATAAGTATTTGCAATTTGGGGAATTGTTCAGCCACACTTTAGTCAGCTTAAAGGTATGGGCGTAGACCTCTCTGTTTTTCGTATCTGTTTGTACTCTTTGTCTCATATTTTTCCACTAGCGTGTTGTTCTGTCTTGAGAGTACAGCTGTCCTTCCTGTCATACTGTTAGGGGTTTTCAATATTGGTTTTGAATTGTAAAACCCGTGACGATTCGGTTAGCATTGGCATTCAGGGACCCATGCGTGTCGTAAGAGGCGACTAACAGGATCGGGGGGTCAGGTTCCCTGACTTGGTTGGCACATGTCATCGTATCCCAGTTGCGCAAAGCTATGCTCGTGCCGTTGATCACTTGATTGTCTGATACTGAGTCGACTATTTGCAACCTCCGCCACATAGTTGGAATATTGCTGAGTGCGGAGATAAACAGACAAAGAAATAACATAACTTCAATCATAATAGATCAATAATAGTTAAAATCTCCGAAGGGTTGACCTTTACTTAACTTCAAATGGCTGTAAAGTGGGTTTGGTTTGGGGTAATTGTAGTGACACTGTAAAGTTTCAAGCATCTATAATACACGGTATGGTTTTTCAAAAAGGGGTCACTTGACCAGTCATTATCACGTTATCAGCCGCCGTTTAAATATTCCTCCCATGACCATTATTGGAATCGAACCCAGCTCCTGGGTCTTTGGCGTGGCTTGTTCACAAACAGCATCGTACAGCTGTAATACTGCTGGAACAAGGATAGAGTCACAACTTACAATCGACTCTGCTTTTAGCAGATATTTCTTATGAATGTGGAAAGAGTTTTGTCTCTTTTATTTTATTCAATGCTTTCAACACTAGGCTACGACAGCGTGCATTTGATTATTTAAGACTTTATACAATACAGTGTTGTCTTTATATTCACCTTTTCTAGTTTTTAGAATACTGTTCTGAATCTGTTTGGTTTTGATTACCCGTTCTAGAGGCGCCCGCAAGACTGGACCTCGCATTAGGATGCATGGAGTTTCCTAACCCTGTGATGACAGCGCCATGCCGAATGTTGATTTGTGGTGCCATGTCTACAGCAGAGCCAGCGTCAAGGGACACATCAGTGTCAGGTTCGTGACAATCTGTAGCCTTCAATTTCAACATGATTAATTTCAGTTCTTTGATAATTTCCTGTCTGAAGATAACCATTTTCATCAATGATGTGAATGAAAAGTTAGGGAGATGTATAACTTCATATTACCCAGAAGCCCCTAATCTTCTCTTGCTGTCCGCCCACGGGTCTACCACCAGAACAGAGTCGTCGAAACGTGTGTGAGTGAGTGAGTGAGTTTGATTTTCGCCGCTTTTAGCAATATTCCAGCAATATCACGGCAGGGGACATCAGAAATGGGCTTCACACATTTGCCCATGTGGGGAATCGAACCCGCGTCTTCGGTGTGACGAGCGATCGCTTTAACCACTAGGCTACCCCAGCGCCCCCCGAAACGTGTGTCCTTTCATTGAGAGGGTAATACTGACGACTGATGCCAATCCAATCCCATGTTGTCTTAAGAGTAGCCTTTTTATAAAGCATGGTTGGTGACCGACCATCCGGCATAAAGTCATAGTGCAAATATATATATATATACTCATGGAAACGAATAAGGGAACACGTGAAAGTACAAGTGTCCCTTTATTCTTTTCCAGGTTTCTTCACAAGGTATGTATTGCACTGTGGGTGAAATTCTGGGAAATAAATAAAGGAACACTTGTACTTTCATGTGTTCCCCTATTTGTTTCTGTGAGTATATTTGATTGATATTTCATATATAAAAATATTCCAATTCTTTATTCATGTGAATGTAGGCCATCGGCTCATGATACAAAATTATACATTAGCAGCCTTCAAGCTGCAGCGACGTCGATTGTTAGCGTAGAAGATGAACATGGCAAGATTTCTTATAATCAGAGGCGTAGCATTACACATCAGTCGATTAAATTTACACAAGGTTGGATGGGTGAAAACATCAACAGGGATAAAACGTTTACGTAGATCATCATAACCAGTACATATCTATAAGAAGGGGTACTCATTTTCTACAGTTACAGGAACACATTTCACACAATCTTAAGCCTTTGGCTTATTTATACATCTACCCGTTTCTAAATAAAAAATATAATGAATATGATATTCGAAATTTATAAATTCACAAATGTACCAATGTAGTTATGCAGAACCTCCTTACACATAAGAGAATAATTCACTTCGGTTGCAAAAAAAACCCATGCCGCCAGACATATTATAGGCAATAGATGACTGTTTGAATATCATATTTATTACAGTTTTATATGTGAAATATTAATCAAATATTTGTACTATGACAACATTATGCAGGTTCGAGGTATTGTATATAACGCGCTACCAGAATGTGTATGTGTTTCTGCCTTCGCCCTGTCTGCTGTGGAAATTAGGCACTCCGATTGTGTATTACTATCTTCTATGCCTTAAGCCAAGAGCTAATCATGTATGTACTGCTACATGAACACCTGGATCAGGCTTACACAGCTGTCAGCAACTAACTACAGTAGTTTATACAGTCACTCGATATCAGGGGGCGTAGACAGCACCCGCAGCTCACTCCTACATATCATGGTGAATATAGACAGTTATACTTATACAATATTGAGTGTAGTGCACTATTCCCAGAATGTTTGGGTAAAAGAAGGTTCTACAAGAATGATAAAGCCGTATCCTCTTTGGTGAACTAAATCCTCTTCACCAATTTAATGAACGAGTTTAGTGGATTGTTCTCAGAATGTTTGGGTAAAAGAAGGTTCTACAAGAATGATAAAGCCGTATCCTCTTTTAGTGAACTAAAACTCTTCACCAATTTAATGAACGAGTTTAGTGGATTGTTCTCAGAATGTTTGGGTAAAAGAAGGTATCTACAAGAATGATAAAGCCGTATCCTCTTTGGTGAACTAAATCTCTTCACCAATTTAATGAACGAGTTTAGTGGATTGTTCTCAGAATGTTTGGGTAAAAGAAGGTTCTACTAGAATGATAAAGCCGTATCCTCTTTTAGTGAACTAAATCTTTTCACCAATTTAATGAACGAGTGTAGTGCACTATTCCCAGAATGTTTGAGTAAAAGAAGGTATCTACAAGAATGATAAAGCCGTATCCTCTTTGGTGAACTAAATCCTCTTCACCAATTTAATGAACGAGTTTAGTGGATTGTTCTCAGAATGTTTGGGTAAAAGAAGGTTCTACAAGAATGATAAAGCCGTATCCTCTTTTAGTGAACTAAATCTTTTCACCAATTTAATGAACGAGTGTAGTGCACTATTCCCAGAATGTTTGAGTAAAAGAAGGTATCTACAAGAATGATAAAGCCGTATCCTCTTTGGTGAACTAAATCCTCTTCACCAATTTAATGAACGAGTTTAGTGGATTGTTCTCAGAATGTTTGGGTAAAAGAAGATTCTACCACAGGGGCTTGTAACGCTAAAAACTGCCACCAAGGTATGCCCTGTCACTGACGGGGTCTTAGCACTATATACAAGGAACAGGGGCTTGTAACGCTAAAAACTGCCATCAAGGTATGTACTGTCACTGACGGAATCCTTTTATATAGTGCTAAGACCCCGTCAGTGACAGTACATACCTTGATGGCAGTTTTTAGCGTTACAAGCCCCTGTGGATTCTACAAGAATGATAAAGCCGTATCCTCTTTACTGAACTAAATCATTTCCACCAATTTAATGAACGAGTTTAGTGGATTGTTCTCAGAATGTTTGGGTCCTACAAGGGTCCTACAAGGATGATAAAGTATACGAAACAATTTCATTAGCGTTGGTAAATACTTCAAAAGGTCTTGCTGTTTTAGTTATAGACTATGCGGATGTACACAGTATGCTACCGATTTTGACGTTTATAGCGCCATTGTCAAATCAGTTCTTATAATAGTAAACGTCAACAATTTTAACGTCTCAGAATTCTTATTCGATCATCAAAACAACGAAACAATGAGAAGGCATAGACATTATACAGTTAATGCAACACAATGTCCGCTCATTCCAGAACCAGTCAATCAGAAAACAACAGTTGTTTAGCAGACTTGGAAACAAACGCAAAACGTGCTCGGTTAGTGCTCCTTACGGAAAGGAAGATCCTCGAAGATCATGGAGACCTTCATCTATCACAATGAAGCATTTTGTTGATAAAATACATTATATGATTATGGATGATGTATTCACTATTCAATACAATCCGTATCATCCGAGGAAGACTCTGAGGAATGCACTGGGCTCGACAAAGGTTTCGGCACGCTGGGTTCCAAGGTTTCCGACTCCTGACCAGAAACGACCCAGGTTTATCATCTCTCGTGAATATTTACGTCGTTTTAAACCAGACCCGGGTGATTTGCTGAGCGACCTTTGACCACGGAGGAATCTTGGGCTTACCACTATCAAAACCAGAAAATTCGAAGTCTGTTCACCAATTGGAAAGATTATGGCTACGGCTGTCTGGGTGGACTAACTTGCGAAAGGTCAGACCAGTATTATGCCCGTCTAGTCTGCTTCGGCAACTGCGAGGGAATATTAAGTTCGTGGAAATCTCACAGCAGACGTGCCTTTGATCACCCCCTCCTTCTCCCTATTCCTTATATTAAAGAATAATATCATTTACGGTTCTCTCTCTCTCTCTGTCTCTCACACACACACACACACACACACACACACACACACACGTGTGTATTTGTATATATCTATGTATATAGAGAGAGTGGTAGATAGATAGATAGACAGATATAGTTGGTTGGTTGGTTTCTTGTTTAACCTCGCACTGATCAATAGTCCAGCTGTATGGCAGCTGTCTGTAAATAATCGAGTCTGGACCAGACAACCCAGTGATCAACAGCATGAGCATCGATCTACGCAATTGGGAACCGATGACATGTGTCAACCAAGTCAGCGAACCTGACCACCCGATCCCGTTAGTCGCCTCTTACGACAAGCATGGGTTACTGAAGATCAATATTCTAACCCGGATCTTCACGGGTCCAATGCAGTGATCAAAATCATGAGCATTGATATACACAATTGGGATGCGATGACATGTGTCAACCAAGTCAGCGAGCCTGACCATTCGATGCCGTTAGTCGCCTTTTTACGACAAGCACGGGTTGCTGAAGATCATATCTAGCCTGGATCTTCACGGGTACGATATAGACAGATATATACAGATATATTATGATGCTGATCTAGCGTTGTAACTTCCATCATGCTATGACCAATATCAGCATCCAGTTTAACCTGTAGCAGGTTGTTCAATGTTTGTTTAGGCCTCCTGAAGATACAAAGATGCATTAGAATGATTTGAATAGTTCATACCAGCATGACGCCATCTTCTGTAAATAATGAATATAGTGTGGCGTCAAATTTGCTGTAAATCATGCACTGCCTATTGTCGCCCCGGTGTCACGGAATCTACTGCACATCCCACGGATCTATATAACGGTCATCGGCATGATGCACATAACAAAGAACATTGTAATAACTGCACAGCATCTGACCCAGCTTCACTCAGCTGTCGGGCTGACATATCGATCTCACAGAAATGTGACGTTATAACGAGAAGGAAAATCAATCTTTCAAATGTTATAATATAATTCTGAAGAAGTAGAATGTGGTTCAACAAGGGTTTAAAATAGTATGTAGCCTACTTGATCAAAGCGAACCTCCATGGAGGTGCCTCATTGTCAGTCTCTACACCAACCCGTTATGTTTGAAGACCAAGTTGATCTGGGCAGATCACGTGTTCAAAGAGAGAAGACGCTATTTGATGTAGAAAAACAATGGGTTCTTATAAATTTGTGAATTGATCATTTCCGAACTTTATTTCACGTTGTGGACATGTCACCGTGAATGCCGGGTATGGTATGCCTTCTGTGTTTCCGCAATTGCCAGTTTATGGCACACATGAAATAAAGTCATTGGAATTTGGGCTCAACAGCTTAGAACTATTTTCAGGATCTCAGCTGTGATTATTAAGTGTAATATTCAACTTATTTACCTAACCTACTCGATCTCACTTATGCTTGTTACTTCATTGTGCTGTGTATTTGAAATAATGTTGTGTATGAATGATAAAACTGTACCAATGCGTAAAAAAGAAATAAAGTGAAAAAAAAAAAAGTGTAATATTCAAAGGATACATAAACCCCAGAATTTGAATACAGCTATGATAACAGTTTATATAATAAAAGATAATATTAAAGAGGACGGTGGACTCGCTGACGTCTCATAGTCTTGTTTTTACGTAAACCTATACGTTTGACCTTGGGTTGTTTTGACGTATCCCACAAGATGTGTACTCTAATCTTAGCAATTAATTAGCAATGAGTATTTATGATTACAAGCCGCAATGTGAGCGTGCATGTCTTCATTTTATTGATGTCACGTATCAAATACAAATGATTGGCGGCATGTCAGGAGCAAGTCATTGGTTCAACGCCGATATCAGCATTCCGCGAGCCACTGGGAGTCCAGGCTAGACTTGTCGCCAGAAACATATGCTGGTCACACAGGCGACTAAATGGATTGGGGGTCCTAAATGGGGGCGGCATGTGAATCGCCAAGTCAGCATATGACACGTACGCAAGTCACGGAGTGTGACCTGCCGATCCATTTAGTCGCCTCTTCTGACATCTGGGGACTTTTTCCAGTTTTTCTCATAGAAATGCAACAAACCGCTTTCCATATTCGTGAGAAATCTCTGCCGGGTGTATGCTTACGCTGTATAATGGTCCTGTGACTGAATCGTTGCCAAATAGTGATGCTATCAGATTAATGTAAGTAAATCATTAACTTTGACAAACAAATCATATTTGGAGACAAGCATAACATGTTAGAATGGTTGATTTCATGTCCCACTTGTTATAAATAACTAGTGTGTCTGTTTGTTTCAATTCGGACTAAGAACATTTTTTTGAAAACGTTCATCGAATATGGATTGCACAGTTTATAAAGGCGCAAGAAACTGTTTGATAATTTTGTGTATCTCCCACTGTTTCAGATGACATGGCAATTTAAATGTTTTTTTAGAAACAACGCCACGCCACATTTGAGACATGTACAGTCCACAAGAGAGATGCTTAGTTCATGAAAAGGGGCGGTGGGGTAGCCTAGTGGATAAGGTGTTCGCTCGTCACGCAGAAGACCTGCGTTCGATTCCCCACATGGGCACAATGTGTGAAGCCTATTTCTGGTGCCCCCCGCCGTGATATTGCTGGAATATTGCTAAAAGCGGCGTAAAACCCAACTCACCGCTCACTAGTTCATGAAAACTAAAGACCCATGATGATATGATGCGACCCTGACCTACACCTTGTTTAACAGAAAAACATCAGATTAAAAGCCAGCAAACCATGAGTAGTACATGGACTTGAGTAGAAATACGTATAAGACTCCGTAATTTATCAGCGATACCAACTACTGTAATTTATAATCTGACCGTCAAGCCAAGTACGATCAGACGCTTCCTCGTCACCAAGAGAAGCACAATAAACTGGTGGGTTTTGTTCAGTACAGTATGCAATACTTTCTAGACTTTCTAAGCACCATCATTTTTCCTTCGTCCGAACTCTATACGGTGGGGAAAGATTATATTTTGATTCTTTGGATATGTTTATCTGGGACTGAAGTACTCGTAATACCCTTGACGTCAGGAGGATCGCCCCCTCTTTCCCTTCGCCCTAAAGCCCTGTATTTGATACCTCTGTTGAAGTAATTCACTTATTGTATATGGTTAACCTTTTCTTCTATATAATCTTTACGTATAAAGTTAGTTACACCACACATCCAGAAAGCATTTAACCATTAGCATTTAGATCAAATGTCGCATATACGAGTTTTGAATATTATTCTTAGGGTTTATTCGCCAACAGCCTACAAGCGAAAAGCCCACATTTTCCCCGTCAGAATTGGCGATGATTCCTCGCAATGTAGAGTTGTCCCAATTTGGTTAGCATTTTTTTGCCTTGTTAAGAGACGTGACACTTTCTCTTGGGATTTCATTGAAACCACAGGTAATCGATGAGTAAGCGTCAAAGATACATTACAAATAGTACATAGAGGGTCACAGAAACTGTGATCTCACCTTCTCAGTACACGAGAGGAAATGATCAATCTCGCGATAACCTTGGTCCCAAATATATCGAATTATACAGTAAACTGCAGGCGTGTTATTGATGTCCTTATCGCAGCTCGTGTGGTCAGATGCCATTCGAGACGATCATGTACATTACAAAAACCGATAGACTTCATTTAGTGCTAGAATACACCTGCACAGAACTCGTCAAGGGAGACCTATCTTCTTGGTGTTGGACAGCTGCGAATAACGGCGTATTTGCCTGGTCACGTCGTCGAGTGCTGGATGTGTTTACAGAACTCAGTTTGAGAGAATCAATAGATGAGTGTTTGCCTTGATGCTCGGGGATGGACAGGGAGACAGTACTTAATGGCTTCAGCATGTCTACTTTAATTGATAGAGAGCTGTTTTTATATCTACATCCGCCATGCACTAGATAGGCGACCTGAGATGTTTTGAAACTTGCTTTACTGATTCGTTAGAGAAGAACGTTGTAAGATATGTCTTTTCATAGTGAGTTTCCAATCCATGGTTGAAATAATTAGTGTATGGTTTTACATCACCTTTAGCAATAGTTACGATGTCGAATATAATAATAGGTGTCAAACACCATTACCAAATTGGGAATCGAACTCGACCGGGCATCCGTTGGGGAGAATGTTGACTATATCCAATAGGCCACCTTCCTTTGTGCTGCTTTGAACAGAAGTGGAAGAAAAACCACCTGATGATGGTTTTGTACATTTTCCATTGGCGAAACGAAGAGATCAGCATGAATATGTTACAGCCCCGACAAACAATTATCATTATCGAACCCATGTCCTTTAACGCGACTGGGCGGAACAAATTGCGACACCTTTAATTTGACAATACTGTGCAGTATCTACTATATAGTCAATGCTTGGCGCCTTTTATAAACGAGCCGTATAATACCATTTGAAGTCTTAGATCTC
Source organism: Haliotis rubra (assembly GCF_003918875.1). Lineage (NCBI taxonomy): Eukaryota > Metazoa > Mollusca > Gastropoda > Lepetellida > Haliotidae > Haliotis > Haliotis rubra. The sequence goes on along the minus strand of NW_025767035.1, from coordinate 2,763,616 downwards.
TTCTGATGGGTAACGCGTGTATGGATTATTTCAAATCTATTTAAGAGTATATAGATTTTGAGTGACATCTACGCTTACATACATCCGTAAGAACATTGCGTGGTGGTCACACGAAGGTGATGTTACTGGCCCTTAATGACCACGGAAATATTTGGTGGTGTACTTACAGCGATCAATGATGGCTAAACTAGGTTGTCTGCCAGTTTGGGACAAGGAGGAACAGGTTTCATGCCAAGGGGCACTCGCTTTCTACGTAACGTCGAAGGTAGATTGTAACTAGACGTGTACAGGGTTTCTGACGTAGATAGAAGGCATCTGTTACAGACGCGCATGTAGTGAGTATTTCATTGACTGTAGATCAAAGGGGTTGTATTAAAGAGTACCTGGGTGGGTGACTCTGTCGTTGAAGGCATTTAGCTCAGTTGCGCCTCGTAGACGTGTCTTTCGAATGTAAAACTTTGATAGGACTTACCCTATCACCACTGGATAGAAGGGAATTTGGACATCACTTGTCATCTCTGGGCGGGATGGACTGAACCTTTCTCAACTGACACTCCCTTGTCACTCTTAAATAGAACGGATTGAACCTCTCTTGTCACTCCTAGATAGGACTGATTGAACCTCTCTTGTCACTCCTAGATAGGACTGATTGAACCTCTCTTGTCACTCCTAGATAGGACTGATTGAACCTCTCTTGTCACTCCTAGATAGGACTGATTGAACCTCTCTTGCCACTCCTAGATAGGACTGATTGAACCTCTCTTGTCACTCCTAGATAGGACCCGGATTGAACCTCTCTTGTCACTCCTAGATAGGACTGATTGAACCTCTCTTGTCACTCCTAGATAGGACTGACTGAACCTCTCTTGTCACTCCTAGATAGGACTGATTGAACCTCTCTTGTCACTCCTAGATAGGACTGATTGAACCTCTCTTGTCACTCCTAGATAGGACTGATTGAACCTCTCTTGTCACTCCTAGATAGGACTGACTGAACCTCTCTTGTCACTCCTAGATAGGACTGATTGAACCTCTCTTGTCACTCCTAGATACGGACTGAACTCTGAACTCCTAGATAGGACTCTCTTGTCACTCCTAGTCAACCCTCTTGTCACTCCTAGATAGGACGGACTGAACCTCTCTTGTCACTCCTAGATAGGACTGATTGAACCTCTCTTTTCAACCCTAGATAGACGGACTGAACCTCTCTTTTCAACCCTAGATAGACGGACTGAACCTCTCTTTTAAACCCTAGATAGACCAACTGAACCTCTCTTGTCAGCTCTACATATGATGGACAGAGCGTGTCCTGTCATTCCTAGATAGACGGACTGAACTTTTCCCATAAACCTCTCCTAGATAGACAGACTGAACTTTTCTTGTCAACCCTAGATAACACAGACTGAACTTTTCTTGTCAACCCTAATTAACACAGACTGAACTTTCTTGTCAACCCTAGATAATGCAGACTGAACTTTTCTTGTCAACCCTAGATAACACAGACTGAACCTTTCTTGTCAACCCTAGATAACACAGACTGAACCTTTCTTGTCAACCCTAGACAGGACGGACAGAACGTCATCCCGTCATTCCTAGATAACACGGACTGAACTCTTCCTTTCATCTCTGGATAGGACAGATTAAACCTCTCCTGACACCCCTAGATAATACAGACTGAATTTTTCTTGTCAACCCTAGATAACACAGACTGAACTTTTCTTGTCAACCCTAGATAACACAGACTGAACTTTCTTGTCAACCCTAGATAATACAGACTGAACTTTTCTTGTCAACCCTAGATAACACAGACTGAACTTTTCTTGTCAACCCTAGATAACACAGACTGAACTTTTCTTGTCAACCCTAGATAACAGACTGAACTTTCTTGTCAACCCTAGATAACACAGACTGAACTTTTCTTGTCAACCCTAGATAACACAGACTGAACTTTCTTGTCAACCCTAGATAATACAGACTGAACTTTTCTTGTCAACCCTAGATAACACAGACAGAACTTTGCTTGTCAACCCTAGATAACACTGACTGAACTTTTCTTGTCAACCCTAGATAACACTGACTAAACCTTTCTTGTCAACCCTAGATAACACAGACTGAACCTTTCTTGTCAACCCTAGATAACACAGACTGAACCTTTTTTGTCAACCTAAATAGACGGACTGAACCTCTTTTCAACCCTAGTAGACGGACTGAACCTCTCTTTTAAACCCTAGATAGACGGACTAAACCTCCTCTCTCCTGACGACCCTAGATAACACAGACTGAACTTTTCTTGTCAACCCTAGATAACAGACTGAACTTTCTTGTCAACCCTAGATAACACAGACTGAACTTTTCTTGTCAACCCTAGATAACACAGACTGAACTTTCTTGTCAACCCTAGATAATACAGACTGAACTTTTCTTGTCAACCCTAGATAACACAGACAGAACTTTGCTTGTCAACCCTAGATAACACTGACTGAACTTTTCTTGTCAACCCTAGATAACACTGACTAAACCTTTCTTGTCAACCCTAGATAACACAGACTGAACCTTTCTTGTCAACCCTAGATAACACAGACTGAACCTTTTTTGTCAACCTAAATAGACGGACTGAACCTCTTTTCAACCCTAGTAGACGGACTGAACCTCTCTTTTAAACCCTAGATAGACGGACTAAACCTCCTCTCTCCTGACGACCCTAGATAACACAGACTGAACTTTTCTTGTCAACCCTAGATAACACAGACTGAACTTTCTTGTCAACCCTAGATAACACAGACTGAACTTTGCTTGTCAACCCTAGATAACACAGACTGAACTTTTCTTGTCAACCCTAGATAACACAGACTGAACCTTTCTCGTCAACCCTAGATAACACAGACTGAACCTTTCTTGTCAACCCTAGATAACACAGACTGAACCTTTCTTGTAAACCCTAGACAGGACGGACAGAACGTCATCCGGTCATTCCTAGATAAGACGGACTGAACTCTTCCTGTCATCTCTGGATAGGACAGATTAAACCTCTCCTGACACCCCTAGATAATACAGACTGATCTTTTCTTGTCAACCCTAGATAACACAGACTGAACTTTTCTTGTCAACCCTAGATAACAGACTGAACTTTCTTGTCAACCCTAGATAATACAGACTGAACTTTTCTTGTCAACCCTAGATAACACAGACTGAACTTTTCTTGTCAACCCTAGACAGGACGGACAGAACGTCATCCTGTCATTCCTAGATAAGACGGACTGAACTCTTCCTGCCATCTCTGGATAGGACAGATTAACCCTCTCCTGACACCCCTCTCCTGACTGAACTCTCTTATCAACTCTAAATACCATGGACTGAACCTCTCTTGCCATTCCCTCAGTACCTCTCAAACAAAAGCAGTCAGCTTTATAACCCTCTTGTCTTTGCTGTAGCCCCTTCCCTCCAACACATATTGTGCTAATGCTTCACCGATGAGTCCTACAGAACCAGAAACAATGTTTAACGACCTACAGGCTTCTCTTCTATGGTAGCAGTGTATCTGTTCATGTGGGTGTTTCTCCCTACGACAACAGTATCTGTGTTTCTTTAGTCGTCCCTCCTCTGGAGGGCCATCGCTTCTTTGAACAGACATCCTCTATAGAGGGACACTACTACCACTCGAATGACAATATTATCATATTTCAAATTCACGGCGACTGTTCAAATTGGATCAGTCCAAATGAAATCCGCATTGACGAAATTCGATTGCTCAGGCGACATCCTGGTACTGAACAACCCGTGGGTCTAACTAAAACCATCACCAACCAACGCAACCTATTAGCGGAATCGTCTAGAGAATTTGGCAATATTTGGCAATATTTGGCAACACAGGGGCTCCTTGATGGCACAGTTGCTAAGGGACTCGTCTTTGTTTGCATCTTTCAAGCGGATCCCCCGCTTTGAGAACGCAGAATGCATGCCTAACGTAGCACTGTTAGACACCGAAGGACGAGTTTTGAATTGTGAGAAAATTGCTAAAACACCCAACTGTTATTTGTATTGAAATAATGGCAGCATTGCTGCGAACCAATTTGCGCTCCTTTCTTAGCGGCGTTTTTTTGTTGACAATGGCATTCATCTACACGGAGGCCTATTAAGCAGCTACTTGCAAATGCAATTACGCACTGTCTCAAATTTCCTTTTTTCCTAATGTATCTGAACGGTGGGTAATAGGTTTAAAACTGTTAAAGGTGAGCTGAGACGCAGCATTTCTCACAGTAACTCAATGCTGCACAAACCTTTCGTGTAAATTATGTGTTCAGAAAAATGTTACAACAACGCAAGATTTCTGATAATAATAAATACAAACTATTTAATATCATGCTATACAACAGTTTGATTGTAATAGTCGCTTTATTTTCCCTTGGTATTTATATAATTTAGCTTGTAGATCACACTAAAACAAAAATGCAAGATTTTAGATTGATCAAATTTTCATATTATATTCACCTTTGCGAAAGAGAAATGTTTAACATTGATCATCTTTCTGTAGACCTACCTTGACTTATGATAAATGCACTCTTTTATATACTCCATTACTGTTCAAATTGTATACTTCCCAGGGAGTTGAGATTGATAATGCGATGTGCCGTTGAGATTGACATCCAATGATCGAGGGAAAACATACCAGCGCCTTGAGCATGCACTAGTGCTATATAAATATCCTATAATAATAATAATAATTACTCTGAAACATTGTTATACTATGCGTTTATAGCCTCGGTGCAGAAATAAAGATCTATCAATTGATGAATTCGGTAAACAAGATCTCCAGAATTTGAGAAAAAGAGCAGAATTTAAGTACAAATCATCATTTCTTCTTAAATTGTAATGTCAGCAAGTCTTTAGCCTAAGCTGACTTTAGAGGTAAAACGGCACAAACGCAATATGTAGTTGTTATGATACACGCAAATATCAAACTATTAAATTTTTACAAGAAGAATAATAGTGCACAGAGTGAAACCTCAGTCTCTGTAAGATGAGCGTTTCTCTCGCGTTACCTTGAGATCTAGCCCCTGACGTTTGTTCAGCGCCCTCAGGGGCATTAAGGAAGCTCTCCGGTGTCGGATATCCTCTGATGTGGACAACCTTAGCGTACTCCCAAGACACAATTCACCAGCAGTGGTAGTCATTCTCTTGTAAAACTCCAAATGTGTATTGTACCAGCATCAAGAATGATTACTGACGTATGACTTGTACAAGGACATTGTCGTAAACAAGTACCGTAAGGGTAACTGCGTGGACAACACTGCTTTCTAGGAGGCCAATCCTGCTTGTCTTGTGGTTCAATCGCTGATGGATCGATATTTAAAATAATTTGTTTATTTATCTTATGCAAAACACGTATTGCACTTGCATCAAGAATGATTACTGGCGTATGACTTGTACATGGACATTGTCGTAAACAAGTAACGTAAAGGTAACTGCGTGGACAACACTGCGTTCTAGGAGGCCAATCCTGCTTGCCTTGTGGTTCAATCGCTGATGGATCGATATTTAAAATAATTTGTTTATTTATCTTATGCAAAACACGTATTGCACTTGCATCAAGAATGATTACTGGCGTATGACTTGTACATGGACATTGTCGTAAACTTGTAACGTAAAGTTAACTGCGTGGACCAAAACTGCTTCCCCGAAGGCCAATCTTGCTTGTCTTGTAGTTCAATCGCTGATGGATCGATTTTTAAAATATTTTGTTCATTTATCTTATGCACTAACACGATTTTGCACAACAATGTATAGAAGAAAACACAGCATGACAGTTTGACCAAAGTTTAATATTTCTATTACAATTAATGACAGATGTATACCTTATTAACGTGAGATCCTTCTGTATGTTGGTGAGTAGTTATAAGTTCTAAAGTTGAAAATGATTCGTTTTGACAAGATAAGGACAAGGTTTATAGGATTATTACTTTTATAAATAGCACATTTTCTGTGGATACTGATACCGGGCTTCGCTTTTTGTACGATATCCAAATTTCCATGCCTCGCCAGATGGGGCTCACTTTATTGCCCAGAATATATGTGTAACATCTTCTCTTTCTTTCTATTTCAATACATTGTCATGATTCTAGCCAATCATTTCGTCGAGATCACTTCTGAATGTAATTCCCTTACCCCTCAAACCCCAACCAGGACCCACCGTGGTAACGGCTGGACCCCAGCATTTTTCCTCTTTTGGGATGGGAAGCTCTGCATTTCGCTATGAGTCCTACATACGAGTGCTATATGGTCCAGAAACTTGTGGCTGTAGGTCAGTACCGTAGAGGTGCTCGTGTTATTCAGTACCGCAAAGGTGCTCGTGTTAACTCAATACCGCACCGGTGGTCGTGTTATTCAGTACCGTAGAGGTGCTCGTGTTAAATCAATACCGCACCGGTGGTCGTGTTATTCAGTACCGCAAAGGTGCTCGTGTTAAATCAATACCGCACCGATGGTGGTGTTATTTAGTACCGCAAAGGTGCTCCTGTCAACTCATACCCTACCGGTGCTCGTTTTACTCAGTACCGTACGTGCAGGTGCTCGTGTTAACTCAGAGCCGTACAGGTGCTGTGTTAACACAGTACCGCAAAGGTGCTCGTGTTAACTCAGTACCGTACCGGTGCTCGTTTCACACATTATTGCACACGTGCTTGTGTGTTTCAGAACAGTAGTATACTTTGGATCTCCCACCCACGTAGTAAGTTAGTAACGTGACTGAAGTACTGTTTAAGACCGCGTAAAACACTCACTCAGTTGCTGGCAATGAAGCTGACTTGTTGATTGAAAGCTAACGCACAAACTGCTGAATCAGTTTATCTATACGTTTCGTTACGTCAACCGTGATCGAGAGAGCTGTCGTGTCGGGCGGAAATGTCTGGATTAAATTACATTAATACAAGTAACCATAGCAACGTAGTGTGTTTTGGGTTTTGATCTTATCACCCTAAATGTTTCTTCCAGGTATGAAAACCATCAAAAGACCCTCCCCAGAAAATTAGCAATTTGACGACCTGACAACCATGGCGATCACAGTACACCTAAAATCCTCAGTTATGTTTATTGAACAACTTATTAAATGACTGTCAGCCATTTCACATTGCATTATTGATAAAATATACTTTACAATAAATACACTTGGGTAACCCCCTTGAGACAGCCAAACACAATATTTTAACAAAATCTCATATATAAATCGGTATATTTTCTCGATACTCTCAATGCTTGAGCATCCGAACTGTCACCTCTGCGCCCCGACGCACACTCAAACTGCCAGTTTAATCTTGTCCCGGTCTCTCGAGACGCTTGGGCAGAGAAACTGGGTGATTGTCTAGTGCATCCATGTATACAGGCGACACATTTCCATTTATCAATATTGTGTTAGAGACAGCTGATATTCTTCGTGTAAAGAGTTCAATTTACTGCACTTTGGAGCGGAAGAAGCTGAACAGTTATTATTTTCTATTCACGGTAAGTATTGACCTCATCTGGGAATAGATGGTGGACGGAGAAGTGAAAAGCATCCGGTCCATTGCTGCCGTGAATGCAAAACCCACAGATGAACGGGCTAGAACATCACCTTGTATGACAATGCCTAGTCCCTTTTAAACTCCGTGTTGCATTCTAATCAGGTATTATCATTATCCGTATATTCGTTATTATTATAGAAACGTTAGTTTTCGTTTATTTTGTTTCTAGAACGGTACCCGATCCATTTCGATGTCCTTATTGTTTTATTAGCAATAAACTGCACATTTAAAGAAATAAGTTTCCAGTAGTCTCCATCGATTAACTCAGTGATACCACATGCAACAGGCTGTGAGTGAGTGAGTGAGTGAGTTTTAGTTTTACGCCGCTTTTAGCAATATTCCAGCAATCTGTCACGTAGGACTGGTGTCAAGTCATTGCTGGAGTACTAAGTAAGGATAAGATATATGGATGAACAACTTGCCCATAGTTCTATGCCTCTCAGCCATACACTGTACATTACTTTCTTGATAATGGCGCCACAACCTACACTGAAATATCGGTGGAAATTGTGATAAAGAAGTTGTTCGTTCGTCAATCATATCCTATCATGGTATCAAGGTATAGAAACCAATTTCAAAAGCTGCAAGAAGTCTCCTGAACAAAAAGAACGAAGGAATGAATGCGACGAGTTTGTCAAAATGTCATAGTTGAGATTTAAAGAATAGTTATACGGGGATAAGAACGATGTAAAACCTCACGGTAAATTGGTGCAGCGATAACGACGTATCATTATATTTTGGCATCTTCGTTTATTCAATGCTATTTCACGTAATGTCACAGTTGGCTTTCATGTAACTCCGTCAGATCGTCGCCATATAGCTGGAACATTGCTGATTGCGATGTAAAACTAAACTCACTCACTCACTCCTATAACCCCGTGATCGAGATGGTGTTACACATGCAGCGTCTGTTTTACTTCACCCTCTCTCCTGTAAATTGTAATTTTCTTCTTCTTACACTGAGGTTGTTGAGAGGCATATAGAAGTTGGTATTCAAGTATAACACAAGACATTATGGATGTCAACTTCTTTTTTTATTGTATACACAACGTTTCTGGGCTATTCCTTGCCCCTTCGTCAAGGTAGAGAAATCAGATCTAAAGTCAACCCTTTCTGAACATATTGTGAACAATTCATCACACTTCATTGACTGGCAAGCAACAACCATCATAGCATCGAACATCCATGATTGGCGACGACGCAAGATTTCGGAGTCTATCAGCATCAAAAGATTAGCGCCACAGATGAACAGAGATCACAGGGTTTACCTACCCAATGCTTGGGAAATTAATTAGACTCATGTATATTTAATTCTCTTCCATCTTATAATCCGCTATTTATTGTATATACATGTTTAAAAGCACTCTGGCTTCAAGACCATTGCTAGTTTATATATATCCTGTACAACTGTTAGTAGGGGCGGTGGGGTAGCTTAGTGGTTAAAGCGTTGGCTCGTCACGCCGAAGATCCGGGTTCGATTCCCCACATGGGCACAATGTGTTAAGCCCATTTCTGGTGTCCCCCCGCCGTGATATTGCTGGAATATTGCTAAAAGCGGCGTAAAAGTAAACTCACTCAGTCAGTCAGTCAGTACAACTGTTAGTATTCACCTGACGAAGGGGCAATGAATAGCTCAGAAACGTTGTGTATACAATAAAGAAGACGTTGATATCCATATCTTGTGTCATACTTTTTCTTACACTGTTCAAACTTTTGTCAGTAATACCATTAATTAAAGCCCAAAATATATAATACATTTAACTTTCCGAGAGTGCTCTTATTGGTGTAATGAAGCAATGACAAGTTTTTCTCTTAAGAGATGTACTCCATTTTCGTATGAGACGCCTTTAAAAATATGCAATTTGTTAAAAAGTAGATAAACAACCTGGCCTGTTTCTAGTGATATGAATTAAAAAGATATACACAAGTATTAATAATAATTTTGCTTACAAAGATGTAAATATGTGCAGAATTGAATGAAATTGGAATAATATTACTTACAAAGATGAAAATGTCCATTCCCAGGAAGATTAGTCTGATGCCGAACCAGACAAATTCGCTCAAGATGCTATAAACCTCAAAGTTACAGAGGATATTAGTGATTTTCCAATCACTAGAGATGACATTTTAGGCAAGCTATGCCGTCTTAAATATAACATAGCAGCTGGTATAGATGATACTGATTTCTTGCAACATTCTTCAGATTCTTTACAACCATGGTTGGAATAATATTTCATTTGATATTAGAAAAGGAAATTTTCAGAATCCATCGTGGATTGAAATTATAGTCCCAACCCGTAAACCGGATGATACCAAATATTTTGTTTTGGGGGATAGTCAAGACTGGGTATTCTTTTGCACATAGGTTCAAGCCGAGATTCCATTGTGTACAACTACATGAGACAATTTGTCCATCACCATGATTTTAGCTGAGTCACTGACGGAGACCGGTCTGCAAGTAATCACGATGGTCAGACAGAAGAGTTTCACGGGGCATGACCCTATTGTTATATACTATTGTTGTCACAACGGTCAAGATCAAAGAAAACCCAGGTATTGTCTATTTCATCACGGTATTGTATGTGATATATCAATCATCACACATCGCAGACAGTCAGATGCGAACATTATTCATTTGTACAACCAATGAACAACATTCTTATCAAAATATACAACCATTGATTAAAAGATTAATCAGTCAGATGAGACAGATATTTTTTCCTGTTAGGATAAAGCCTTTTCCAAAAATATGAAGAAGTTTTTCTTCTACAAATACTGCATCCTCTTGCCTCGGGCCTTGGTCAGACAAACGCCAAATGAGATACCATTCGCTATTCAGAGATTCACCCTTTAGGTCAGCCAAGATCATATATATGGTCCTATGTCTGTTGCTCGGCTTTAACAAGATAATACAAGGGAGTCTCCTGCTTAAAATTAGTGTAATATGTTTGAATGGTGTATCCATCATACCTTGCAGAATGCTAGCTCAGTGGAGTAGCACGGTACGGTAAGTTTGGCATTTGGTATCCGCCCACAAGCACCCACTCACACCCACTAACACCCAATCACATCCATTCACACCCACTCGCTGCATGTCTCGTCCCCCTCCAATTCCGGTCCCTCTGATCTTCCAAGAACCTTCATTTAACACAAAGTTTATTTGACACGATCTACTAATACTTCTCCTTAGTGGTTTCCAATCCTTGGTTTATGCCAGTTAATCATGTACATGTAGTTCCATTCTATTTAGTAATACATAGAAAACGTCAGTGAGAAAGAGTACGCAGTCTCGCCTCTCTCAGATCCAGATTCCATTGGTTTCAAGGCAAGGGTGTAAGTCAGTAAACATCGTTCAAGGCAAGGGTGTAAGTCAGTAAACATCGTTCAAGGCAAGAAGACGAGTAACTGATTCACTAATTCATGCGAAATTTGATAATCGGAAACGTAAGTCGATTCTGCTTTGGGCGGAGATTTCTTATGAATGTGGAAAGAATTTTGTCGATTTTAATTCGGTTTGGGATGGAAGATAGCTACGTGTAGTTGACAGTTCATCAACACGACCGTATCCAACATTCCTTCGTGAAGCCTCACTCTAGCCGAGTGTAAACGAAACAAACGCCACTGTTCCCAACTAGACCAAGTCTGAGGCCGTACTCCGTCAGCCGGTCTCCAGGAACGCCAAATCACCATGTACAACCAATAATCCTTGACATGCTGTTGGCCAGTCAGGCTGCATGTAGACTTTGCCCACGTTGTCGCATGGCTTCTTTGTTTATCGAACTGTTTATGTCGGGTCTCCAAGTCGCTGGTTTTTTTCACAAAGCATACGAACGAGGGTTTTTTAAGTGAGCGTCTCTCTGACAGTTGCGCCTTCTCTATGTTTTTATCTGTTTACCAACCTTGCCGTTTTACTGTTCAGACACGAACACGTTGTAGATCTTTGAAATTGCGGGGGCGGGATGCACATAGAACAGTTTATTTTTTCTGTAGTTTTATGCTGTAAAGTACCAAAAACGCGTTTAAATAGTTTCGACACATTTGCTATTTTGTACAGTTTTAGTTCGGACCCGTTCCCCAGGAGTGGAAGATGCATATTTTCAAGTTAAGAAGGTAATACGATATTATTAACTGTATGACCTATGTTGGTATGGTGGCTGTGCGATCAAGACTGTTAAGGACTGCTTCGTGGAACCTCTGTACGGGACACCCGTGATATCGATGTAGATGTCAACACAGCCCGTACAAAAGACAAAATACAGAAACATATTGAATGTCAACGCAGTTTAAGACTAGTTTCCATTATGACATACCAGACTGATGTAGAGAAAGCTAACAAAATATATTTTTAGTGATTACTAACCAAAGTTCGATTCCACTATCAACGGAATTATAGCGTCGTACGTGCATGCATGTGCGTGTGTGCTTTTTCTAGTCCTGACTATATAGTGTCACTTATAGAATACCAGCCCAATGAACTTCCATGCCGCAGTTTTCTAATACCCAACTTAGACTCAGTATCCCGACTCCGAGTCGACCAATCCTTGTAATACCTCCCATATGACGCATGGCAGGCAGGGTAACCGCAAGTAGCATCGTTTAACAAACCTTGATACGATACGACCGGGCATCGAACAAGCGACCTTCAGCTCTGCGGCAGTTGTTATGTCCATAAGACCACGGAGGCGGTCGCCCAGCTGTTCCTGGCAGAGAGAGTTGCTGAACAACTATTCGGCCACCCAAGACATCTAGGACAACGGTGTATGAGAACGGACGGTGTAGCTGTTTGAACAAACCCCGAAAACAAAGAAAGAACAAGAAGAAAAGTACATTTAAAATTGTGGTGTCAAATTATCACGAAAGAAAAGAATGTGAATCAGGATCAGTATACATCGTTTGAGGCAAGAGAAAGCGTAACTGATTCACTAATTTATGCGCAATTTGATAGTCGGAAACATAAGTCGATTCTGCTTTGGGCGGAGGTTTCTTATGAATGTGGGAATGTAGAATTAGTAGAATTCATGCTTGTCGCAGGAGGCGAATAAAATGGAGACTGGCTCTGTGATGGTTGATTGCGTGTTATCAAACTGCGTGGGCGTGAAGCGTTGCTCGTGCTTTCGCTCACCAGTTTGCCTGGTCCGGGCTTGATTGTTTACAAGCCACGGCGACACATCTGGACAAATGCCATTCGAAGCGTAAAACAACATTCATTCACCCATTTGCATAAACTACGAGATCAGTGCAGGCCCAGTAACTGATGTTCTCTTTTAAACGTTACACAACTCGGTGCCTTCAAGTATATTTCATAAACAGCACATGCAACCTGACACTGGGAAGAGAATTGTCAGATATATTTTTACATTTATTCAAAGCGATGTCATGTCATTCTTTACGTGGAAAAAAGTAATAATTGATGCCATTTGTCCTCTGGCGTTAATTTCTCCCTCCGTCTTACACCTTTGTCTCCTATCACGTGACACTCTTTTGATCCGCCGTCCACCTGTATCTCTGTCGGTGATATTGACGTAGTTGATGTCGGAGTAACGAAGTCGTCCTCTGTTGCTAGCAATCCCGCTGTAGTTCAAAGACGTACATGTCGTCGTCATGAGCGAGGGCAGGAGATGTTTACGCTGTAGAAATGTCACGGCATTTAAAGACGCCCCGAAGCAGTCTGTCATGTCTTTGTGAAAGATCAATTAAGAAAGCACTTTGAAATGGTTCGTATTCATGTGATCAGGCTTCCTAAGAAAATGACGATTTAAGTTTGATAGCACAAGCGTTATGCAAGGAGGAAGATATTTTTGTTGTCTGAAATGTAGGACATTTATAGGCTTGAAAGACAATCGACTAGCTGCTTAATTATCCATCGGCTGTGGTGATTTAATCACAGTATTTTGATGATATTAGTAAGTGGGATCTTTTAACATTTTAGTATTTTAATTTTACAGTATACTGGTTATCTTAACATCGCAGTACTTGACTATACCTTCATACTGCCTATCTTAACATCGCAGTACTTGACTATACCACCATACTGCCTATCTTAACATCTCAGTATTTGACTATACCATCATGCTGCCTATCTTAACATCGCAGTACTTGACTATACCATCATGCTGCCTATCTTAACATCGCGGTATTTGACTATACCTTCATACTGCCTATCTTAACATCGCAGTATTTGACTATACTTTCATACTGCATATCTAAACATCTCAGTATTTGATTGTGCCATCGTACTCCCTATCTTAACATCTGAGTGTTCGACTATACTATCATACTGCCTATCTTAACATCTCAGTATTTGACTATGCCATCATACTGCCTATCTTAACATCTCAGTACTTGACAATACCATCATACTGCATATCTTAACATCGCAGTATTTGACCATACCATTATACTAGGTACCTTAATCTCTTGACCTGTTTAATTTTGTGAACAAATTATAATGCAAAGCAAGGATGTTTGCAAGTGAAGTTATATGATCGTAACAAAGACCCTCCACCAAGATGATTCTCAACTGACAATATGACAATATGATCATTTATATTTGGTATTCGATCAGTTCGCGCGATATGAACACGGTAAAAGCTGCCATAATAGAAAAACAGCTTTCCAAAGCAATACATATTGAATAACGAGCTACGAATAACTACGCAGTATCTGTCCCCAGTGAACGAATGGTCGAGCTGGTATTGGGAGTAGTGTCTACATTGTCAGCTGGCTTACACGCTCTATGCATTGTCTTCTGATTAAAACAAGGTTTCATTTCTCCTGTCTAAACTGTAATGTCACAATAATTTTGCACTGCCGTGAATATCCTGGTTAGAATTGGTCTTCAGCAACCCATGCTTGTCGTTAGAGGCGAGTAACGGGGTCGATGGTCAGGCTTGCTGACTTGGTTTACACGTGTTATCGTATCCCAGTTATGTAGATCGATGCTGGTGCTGTTTATCACTGGGTTGTCTGGTCCAACACGATTATTTACAGACAGCCGCTTTATAGCTGGGACATTGTTGAGTGCGGCGTTAAACAACAAACCAACCAACCAACCTCTCGTAACCAGTCATCTTTCAGCAAGCCAGTAGAAGTGATCTCCATGATACTCTAAAGGAGTGAATCCCAGTGATTCATGTACAGCTTCTTTTATCATATTGATATTACAATAAGTCTTAAGCAGATTCTTTAAGGTTTGGTGAAATGGTTCCACCACACCTGCGATTCTGGATGGTAAGTGTGAGATCTACACTGAGTGGTACCCAAGACATGCTTGACTTGCTGGAACATTCCAGACATGAAGCAGGGACACGTGGTATGATTGAATGAAACCGGGAACACCAACAAGAGTGAAGAACTCAATCAAGCCTTACAAATGCTTGGAGCTCAATATTTCTCAAAGAAATAGCTTCTGAAAAGTTTGTGCACACTTGATTGTCAACAAGTATACATTGCCTGATCGAGAACTTGGGAATCATCTAACAAATCTATTACCACCCTACTGAATGGTTCATCAAATGCTGGTGTCCGCCTCTAAGGAAATCTTGCAGTCATGTGATTACGTTTCAATACAACCTGACAGGTACTGCATGTCCAGCATAATAACCGTAGTTTGTTCTGAAATCCTGGGCCTAGATTTCCGAAGCTCTCTTAGCGCTAAGATAGTCGTAAGTGCCATACATTAACATTACCTTACACCTATCTTAGCGGTATGAGAGCTTCGTCAATCTAGGCCCTGGGTCCTCAAAGCGTTCGTAACGTTACGACCTGTCGTAACTCTATAGTATATCATAGGCTTACGGATGTCGTACGAACGCTTTGTGGATCGGGACCCAAGGCTTCTATTACGAAGTATTACAATTTGCGTTTTTATTCCAATTTACGTCGTAACAGCCTCATTCCATAAAGTGATCGTAGGGAATAGTCGCTCTTAACTCCCACGCTGCTAGGCAGACCTCTCTCAGAGAAGCGCAAGTCCAACATAACAGGGAGCCAGGCTGACTTGGGGCCGACCGGGAGTTCGAACTCAGCCGTTGCACAA
The DNA here is from genome assembly GCF_003918875.1 of Haliotis rubra. Classification (NCBI taxonomy): domain Eukaryota; kingdom Metazoa; phylum Mollusca; class Gastropoda; order Lepetellida; family Haliotidae; genus Haliotis; species Haliotis rubra. Next base: position 2,748,025 of record NW_025767035.1, on the reverse strand, counting down.
AGCGATCGTAGCGTAAGGTGGTCGTAAATCTCATACCTAGCATATACTTACAACAGTCTTAGTGTAAGGTAGTCGTAACTCGCATACCTAGCATATACTTACAGGAGTCTTAGTGTAAGGAGATCGTAACTTCCATACGTAACATAGACTTACAACAGTCTTAGTGTAAGGTGATCGTAACTTTCATACTTAACATAGACTTACAACAGTCTTAGTGTAATGTGATCGTAACTTTCATACGTAACATAGACTTACAACAGTCTTAGTGTAAGGTAGTCGTAACTTGCATACCTAGCATATACTTACAGGAGTCTTAGTGTAAGGTAATCGTAACTCGCATACCTAACATAGACTTACAGGAGTCTTAGCGTAAGGTGATCGTAACTCCCATACCTAACATAGACTTACAGAAGTCTTAGTGTAAGGTAGTCGTAACTCGCATACCTAGCATATACTTACAGGAGTCTTAGTGTAAGGTGATCGTAACTTCCATACGTAACATAGACTTACAACAGTCTTAGTGTAAGGTGATCGTTACTTCCATACTTAACATAGACTTACAACAGTCTTAGTGAAAGGTGATCGTAACTTCCATACGTAACATAGACTTACAGCAGTCTTAATGTAAGGTGATCGTAACTTCCATACGTAACATAGACTTACAACAATCTTAGTGTAAGGTGATCGTAACTTCCATACGTAACATAGACTTACAACAGTCTTCGTGTAAGGTGATCGTAACTCCCATACGTAACATAGACATACAACAGTCTTAGTGTAAGGTGATCGTAACTTCCATACCTAACATAGACTTACAACAGTCTTAGTGTAAGGTGATCGTAACTTCCATACTTAACATAGACTTACAACAGTCTTAGTGTAAGGTGATCGTAACTTCCATACGTAACATAGACTTACAGCAGTCTTAATGTAAGGTGGTCGTAATTTCAATACCTAACATAGATTTACATGTATCTTAGCGGAAGGTGATCGTAACTCCCATACGTAACATAGACTTACAACAGTCTTAGTGTAAGGTGATCTTAACTCCCATAACTGACATAGACTTACATGTGTTTTAGCGGAAGGTGATCGTAACTCCCATACGTAACATAGACTTACAACAGTCTTAGTGTAAGGTGATCGTAACTTCCATACCTAACATAGACTTACAGCAGTCTTAGTGTAAGGTGATCGTAGCTTTCATACCTAACACAGACTTACAACAGTCTTAGTGTAAGGTGATCGTAACTTCCATACCTAACATAGATTTACAGCAGTCTTAGTGTAAGGTTATCGTATCTCCCATACGTAACATAGACTTACAGGAGTCTTAGTGTAAGGTAGATGTGAACACGGCATCTTTTTGTTAAGTTTTACTGACTCCTAAAAGTAAAGTATTATGTGCTACAGTGAGAACTCCGTGACATGACAAGACAAGAAGAATACAGTCTGATCCACCACCTGATATCCTCATCTTGTAGAGCATCTTAGAGCATCCGCCCGGAAAGCGGAAGGTCGCGGGTTCGATCCACGGCCGCCTCATACCAAAGACGTTAAAATATGGTATTTGTTGGTCCCTGCCTGGTGCTCGGCAGTAATGGGTACAACAAGGACTGGTCGGCTCGGAGTCAGTATAATGTGTCTGAGTGGGGTATTCATGCTTCACTGCGGCATGGTATCTCAGTGAGATAGTACTATAAAACCAGATGACATTGAACTATTGGAGTCGCTGCTCCAATCCACTTGTCACTAGACTATGGAAAGAGGAACTCTACCCCGTACGCATGAAAGCATGGCTCCAAAAGAGACCTGATACAACACCAGGCGGGCTCAGAGTCTTAGAGCTTAGGTGAGAACACGGATGCTACAGGGTGGAGCCACCAACATGTCAAACGACAGTGCAATGTCCCCCATGGGAATTAAAATCACCCAATGTCGACACCACTCTCACAAAAGAAGTGCCTAAAAGTGAGAACCCAATGTTGCTACGAAGCATTGCGCTTAGTAGGATTGACTCACTTTACGAAGACTCGGCTCACATATATACTGACGGATCCAAGGATCCTGTGAGAAATAGAACCGCCTATGGTATCCAGATATACACAACCTCTAACAACCAAACCATCTCGGTCCGCCTCCCTGACGGACAGTCAGTCTACACAGCGGTGCTAGAAGCCATACACCATGCACTAAGGTACAGTGAAAACCTTAGAGAGAAAAGAGTGGTCATCCTCTCTGACTCTCTCAGTGCACTACAGTCACTGGCAACTAAGCATTCGAGCAGTAGACCTGACACCATCCGAGACATTTTGGTTCTCATTCAGAAACTAAGAAGGGAAAATGAGAAAGAGATAACACTGTGCTGGATACCATCTCACATAGACATTCCCGGTAATGAGAGAGCCGACAAACTAGCTAAACAGGCGCTAGAATTGGACGTGTCACTGGATCATCCTTACTCAAAAAGCGAAATTCGAAGTATGATCCAAGGTTCGATCACTAGCAAGTGGCAGAGGCAATGGGACACCTCAGACAAAGGCAGATGGTATCATGGACTCCGCCCCAGTGTGAAAGGGACGCGAACTACTCCCTCACAAAACAGGCGAGTCGACATCATGATCACCCGCCTAAGACTAGGTACCACCAAAACCTCATATAAGAACTGTCAAACATGCCACACCAAAGCTACAGTCCCTCACATTATGCTGGATTGCCAACGGTTTGACACAACCAGGCAAACACTCAGAGAGGAAACAGGGCTAGGTACATTGACAGCCAAGCGGCTGCTGGCTCCCACGGAGCACCTTGCAATGTACAGACCACTAGCCAATTTCCTCTTGGAAAGTGAACTATGTCAGTATATTTAAAAAGAAATTATATCAATCAAGCCAGTCTTCAGTTTGTCCGAGGGCGCCAAGGAGATTATACCACCCAAGCTCCTGACCTCAGAGGACCAGCCCAGCCAGAACACGCCGGTCGCACAGACTGGCACCAGACTGGCACGCCAGTCCACCATGCGTCCCAAAGAGGGACAACACATGCGTCCCAACGAGGGTCTTGAAACAGGGAGTGGCCGTGTCCACCCCCTAGGGAAACAGCAGGGGAGTGGCCGTGTCCGCTCCCCAGGGTGAGTGAGCTGAATGAGAGCAAGGGAGTGGCCATGCCCACCTTCCAAGGTGAGAGCAAGGAATGGCCATGTCCGCTCCCCAGAGTGGAACAAGGAGTGAAAGCGGGGGAGTGGCCGTGTCTGCTCCCCAGAGTGATAGTAGTGACAGCAGGGGAGCGGCCGTGTCTGCTCCCCAGAGTGAGAGCAAGGGAGCGGCCGTGCCTGCCCCAAGAGTGACAGCAGGGGAGTGGCCGTGTCTGCTCCCCAGAGTGAAAAGTAGGTGAGTGATAGTAGTGACAGCAGGGGAGCGGCCGTGTCTGCTCCCCAGAGTGACAACAGGGGAGCGGCCGTGTCTGTTCCCCAGAGTGTGAGGAGGGGAGTGGCCGTGTCCACTCCCTCCCAAAAAACAAAAACAATATATACAGTGTATGTACACACAACACTCGTGTACTTACACCCAGGGGTCCCAAAGAGGGACAAACCATGCGACCCAAAGAGGGTCAACACAAGCTGGGACAGCAATGTCCAGCCATGCGTCCCGAGGTGGGACAGACCAGCCTCAAGCGTCCCAAGGAGGGACACTCCGACCCAAGCGCCCAAGGAGAGACGCCCACACCCAACGCCACCAAGACAACCCGGTCCAGCCCCAAGAGTCCCAAGGAGGGACACCGCCACCACACCCACGAGTCCCAAGGAGGGACACCCCACGCATCCCAAGGAGGGTTAGGTCTGCCGACATGCCAACCGGCGAAGGCGACCTCAAAAGCACCAAACACAACAACAACAACAGCCACACATACACACGCATGCACGTCGTCATATGAGCGAAACGTCTTTCTTGAAAAAGTAGCAAAGAAGTATCCACATCACAATCCTTCTGCTGCTCCGCAAGAGATTTCTCCCTAGAAAACCTGAAATTAATCCACTAATAGTTCTGGTCAGATTTGAACATAATGGTTTGTCCTGTCAACGTCATCAGCTTTGTCAAGCCGACTAAAATATACCACGTAAATGTACATCTCTGGACCGACAAATATGCCATGTATTTTCTCGTTACTCAAAGCCCTTAAAATACACACGAACAATACATTTATCCACCGTCAAAAGTTTCCTCGTCCACCACTTACAGCTTACATGGCATCTCACAAACACGAGAAATATCCGCCTTTACCTTATCGATCGCAAAGCATTGTTCGCAATAAAAGATGAACCCGCAGTTGGAAGAGCAGCTCTCATCCTTAAAGTCGTATGCCGCCATCAACCCTGCTGTGGTCGGAATCGTACAATGGATTGTGTTTTCAGGAGCGACTTTCAGCGATCCCATCACATGATCCTCACCGCTTGTAAGCATTATACGCCCAAGGGAACTGCTGCAGCGTATCATAGAGTCTGCTTAATCTCAGATGCTGATTTTATATTATGATTTTGAAATGTTTTCGACGTTATTATATTAATAATACAATATGCAATTTTATCAATATTTACTTTTGGTAAATGATGAATTATATTACTCGAGAGTCACATATTCAAATGAATAGGTATAACAAGCCACCGACGTACATTTATCAAGATAAAGGGCGGTGGGGTAGCCTAGTGGTTGAAGCGTTCGCTCTTCACGGTGAAGACCCAGGTTCAATTCCCTACATGGGTACAATGTGTGAAGCCCATTTCTGGTGTCCCCCGTCGCGATGTCGCTGGAATATTGCTAAAAGCGACGAAAAACTATACTTATTCACTCAGTCACTTATCAAGATGAAAAAAGCACGTATCACTGGAACAAAGAGTATACTTAACAGTCTTGTTGGTTGAAGACATGAACACATATGTTTGTTAAAATGGAGATGATAAAACATGGTCGCTTTTTCTGTGCGATTATCAGATTTCGGGTACAGGGACTAAATTCCCGTTGGAAAAATTATAACATTCATGAAAAGTATTTATTTGGGTTAGACGACATTGAGACATTTTATATATTGACACGACCCAATATAGGAATAAATGTGAACACCCGCTGTCGTCATTAATGTCCAGTGCTCCATTCATATGAGTTTCACCACCTTTTTGATGTTTACATCCCAATGGAATCCTGGATACCGAGACTAAACATTCTCGGCGTCGACATCTCCATTTTCCACAACTGGATGATCCCCTCCTGGGAAAGAAATAACCAATGTGTAACGGTTACATTAAAGGGTTAGGGAAAAGTGTGTCTTCCTCAATCCAAATAGTCAGTGTTTTAAACTAAATAAAGCTTCTTCGCTGTAACTACCACTGTTTGCTCACTGTAATGGTTGTAAAATAGGTCTGAAGCGTTGGTCGTAAAACGCGCCTCTATTAGCTGTGGTCTTGCGTCTAATACTGTATACAGACTTCACAAATTATCCAAACAAAATTTGATGTTCAGTAAAACACTTTTTGCCCGTTTATTCTCGAACACCATGATTTACACAATTATTCTGTTTGAGTGAGCGACCCGTGAAGGTCTTGGTTAGAATGAACCTTCAGTAACCAATGCTTGTCGTAAGAGGCGACTAACGGGATCGGGTGGTCAGGCTCGCTGGCTTGGTTGACATGTCATCGGTTCCCAATTGCGCAGATCGATGCTCATACTGTTGATCACTGGATTGTCTGGTCCAGACTCGATTATTTACAGACCGCCGCCATATAGCTGGAATATTGCTGAGAGCGGTGTAAAACTAAACTCACTCACTCACTGTTTGAGTGAGCGAGGTAGTTGGGTTTAACGCCACTTTGAACAGTATTTCTTTTGTTTGGACGAACAAGAACGGGCTGTTCAAGTTGAAAACGTTAGAGTGTCACACCATTTTGTTTCGTATGCTTTGGCACATTAGAATTCGAATAGTAATAAAAACCGAGTGGTCAGCTGTGATTCCTCAGTAGTAGCAACAGATTCATTTGTTACCTGATATTCTACTCAAGCTGTCCAATTTTCCAGCGACCTCAGTCACTCTCTGGACAGCTTAAATAACCAGTGTGAAGGTCGCTCCGATTTCGGAATACAACCGTCAGTAAAAAATCTGATCTCGCCTGTGGAAATATAGTGGAATATAATCGTGAGTATTTCTTAATGATAATTGAAATATAATGACCTTCACTACAGCTGTGCATTAATCTATTTCGATAATGGTCAGGATAAGACGAGGAAAGTATTTCACCTTTTGCCATTTATGATTAATTTTCTATTTGTATATACAATGTATATATTGAAATACCTTCCTCATCTTATCCTGACCATTAACGATAAATGCAATAGTAAACGTGCGTTGAAGGAATCTTGAGTGTATTTCTAGCTAGAAGTTGTCTTTTGTTTTGTGTGAAGAAACTTGGTTGCTTCCAGGATCCGCTGACCAAGGTGTTCGAATCCACATTCGTCTGAATATTTCCTTCGGTTTGTGGGCATGTTACATGTGCATGATGATTTCATCAAATATAGAACGCCAGTGAACGTCTTCACTGTCATCAGAAACAAGATCCGTTAATGTTAGGTGGACGTGTGTCTCGTCTGAAGAAACTATTTAAACAAAATGTTTGAAACAAAAACAAGTGTTGGAAACGAAACAATATTTGCCAAACAATTCATATCCGTTAACAATCATCTCCACGTTCGCTGTCTAGTTATTAATGGAAATACGTGTAAAACGTCTCATGGGTCCCGTGCAATCAACGGCTGACAGTGAATAGATGGTGGAACAATTTATTGAGAATGCTTTGCCGACATCGGGGGATGACCAGTTTGGTTGTCTTCTATGAGGATGGAGACGGGTGGGTAGCCTGGTGGTTAAAGGGTTCCCCACGATTCCCCACATGGGTTCCCCGTGTCGTGTAAAACTGCTAGAATATACCCATACTGATTATGAACAGGTAAAGTGTTGTCATTAACGTAATGCAAGTAGATGTAATTGGTGTGCAACCATAGTGTGTCCAAATGTCATTGGTGTGGATGCTAATGCCCACCAATACAAATACATGTAGTACAATTGTCCAGCAATAGGGTCAGTAGACTCTGGACAGGGGGCACCCAGCTGGACTGTACTCAATCGATGACATGACCAATAAACGCTTTATCCATTGGACAACTTCACCGTTTTACCCATAGGACTACCTCACCACTTCACCCATAAAAGTTCCTCACCACTTTACACAGAGGATTACTTCACTGCTTTACCCACAGGACTACACCACCGCTTTACCCACACGACTACTTCTTCACTTTTACCAATAGGATTACATTACTGCTTTACCCGCTGGACTAGCTCACCACTTTACCCACAGGACTACCTCACCACTTTACCCACAGGACTACCTCACCACTTTACCCACAGGACTACCTCACCACTTTACCAACAGGACTACATCACCACTTTACCCACAGGACTACCACACCACTTTACCCACAGGACTACCTCACTGCTTTACCCACACGACCACTTCACTTTTACCAACAGGACTTCTTCACTTTTACCCATAGGATTACATTACTGCTTTACCCACAGGACTACCACACCGCTTTACCCACAGGACTACTTCACCACTTTACCCACAGGACTACATCACCACTTTACCCACAGGACTACATCACCACTTTACCAACAGGACTACTTCACCACTTTACCCACAGGACTACATCACCAAATTACACACAGGATTACTTCACTGCTTTATACACAGAACTACCTCACCGCTTTACCCACAGGACTACATCACCACTTTACCCACAGGACTACTTCACCACTTTACCCACGGGACTACCTCACCGTTTTACCTACAGGACTACATCACCACTTTACCCACAGGACAACATCACCACTTTACCCACAGGACTACTTCACCGCTTTACCCACAGGACTACATCACCGCTTTACCCACAGGATTACCTCACCGCTCTACCCACAGGACTACCTCATCGTTTTACCCACACGACCACATCACCGCTTTACTCACACGACTACCTCACCGCTTTACCCACACGACTACATCACCACTTTACCCACAGGACTACCTCACACTTTGCCCACACGACTACATCACCGCTTTACCCACACGACTACATCACCACTTTACCCACAGAACTACCTCACCACTTTACCCACACGACTACCTCACCACTTTACCCACAGGACTACATCATCGTTTTACCCACAGGACTACATCATCGTTTTACCCACACGACTACATCACCGTTTTACCCACATGACTACATCACTGCTTTACCCACACGACTACATCACTGCTTTACCCACATGACTACCTCACCACTTTACCCACACGACTACATCACCGCTTTACCAACACGACTACCTCATCGCTTTACTCACACGACTACATCACCGCTTTACCAACACGACTACATCACCACTTTACCCACAGGACTACCTCACCACGTTACCCACAGGACTACATCACTGCTGTACCCACAGGATTACTTCACTGCTTCACCCACAGGACTACTTCACCGCTTTACCCACAGAACTACCTCACCACTTTACCCATAGAACTACCTCACCACTTTACCCATAGAACTACCTCACCACTTTACCCACAGGACTACCTCACCACTTTACCCACAGGACTACCTCAACACTTTACCCACAGGACTACCTCACCACTTTACCAACAGGACTACATCACCACTTTACCCACAGGACTACCACACCACTTTACCCACAGGACTACCTCACTGCTTTACCCACACGACTACTTCACTTTTACCCACATGACTTACCACTTTACCCACAGGACTACCTCACCACGTTACCCACAGGACTACTTCAATGCTTTACCCACAGGACTACATCACTGCTGTACCCACAGGATTACTTCACTGCTTCACCCACAGGACTACTTCACCGCTTTACCCACAGAACTACCTCACCACTTTACCCATAGAACTACCTCACCGCTTTACCCACAGGACTACCACACCGCTTTACCAACAGGACTACCACACCACTTTACCCACAGGACTACCACACCACTTTGCCCACAGGACTACTTCACCGCTTTACCCACAGGACTACTTCACCACTTTACCCATAGAACTACCTCACCACTTTACCCACAGGACTACCTCACCACTTTACCCACAGGACTACTTCACCGCTTTGCCCACAGGACTTCCTCACCACTTTACCCATAGAACTACCTCACCACTTTACCCACAGGACTACATCACCGCTTTACCCACAGGACTACATTACTGCTTTACCCACACGACTACATCACCACCTTACCCACAGGACTACCACACCACTTTACCCTTAGGACTACTTCACCGCTTTACCCACAGGATTCCCTCACCACTTTACCCACAGGACTACATCACCGCTTTACCCACAGGACTACTTCACCACTTTACCCACAGGACTACCTCACTGCTTTACCCACAGGACTACCACACCACCTTACCCACTGGACTACCACACCACTTTACCCACAGGACTACTTCACCGCTTTACCCACAGGACTACCACACCACTTTACCCACAGGACTACTTCACCGCTTCACCCACAGGACTACTTTGCCGCTTTACCCACAGGATTACCTCACCACTTTACCCACAGGACTACTTCACTGCTTTGGCCACAAGACTACCTCACCACTTTACCCACAGAACTACCTCACTGCTTTACCCACAGGATTACTTCACCGCTTTACCCACAGGACTACATCACTGCTTTACCCACAAGGCTACATCACTGCTTTATCCACAGAACTACATCACTGCTTTACCCACAGGACTACTTCACCGCTTTGCCCACAGGACTACCTCACCAGTTTATCCACACGACTACCACACCACTTTACCCACAGAACTACCTCACCGCTCACCGTCTTAACCTTATGACTTCCTCACCACTTTACCCACAAGACTGCTAGGCAGTTGGGATCTTAGAACTAAAAGTCTAAGTGATGGATTCAAGTGGAAAGTAAAGTTTTGCAGGCAAGAGCTCAGCATGAGATCCAGAATCTGAATGGAATTTGCACAACAATACAACGGTACAAGTTGTGGATATGAGTCATTATGTAGGCCTTACACTGGCATGGTCGGTCGTTCCTTCACCCATGGTGAGCATCCAGTGTTAAACCAGGCGACGTGTACACTGTGGAATAGAACAATGACACAGTCGCACTTCCATATTCTTTTATCGATCACTGTAAAAGACAGCCCCGTGAACCAAAAAGTCCCGCCGGACTAATTCTGGCTTTTAATGTCGATATTTGTGCTAGATATATATTTTGAATGTCAAAGTAATAGCGTATTGAGTGACTGAGTGAGTTACGTCGTATTTGACATTATTACTGCAATATCAGACACAAGAAATGGGCGTTTATACATTGTACGGAATCGAACCAGTGTCTTCAACCCGACGAGCGAACACTTGAATCTCTAAACTACCCCAACGCCTTTCAAAAAGGAAACAGAAATATCTCACGACACACTCTATGAAATGTACCTCTTTAAATTTGCCAACTGCATTCATGATGACACTTGATAAATCAAATTCCTCGGATCAATTGTTTAACGCCCAAGTCAGTCATTAGTTGCAATGGTGCCAATGGTAAGTCCTCAGCTTCTTGCATTAGTCATTATACACATGATTACGGAGTTCAATAATAAATACCTGTCGGAATAGCTCATATCATTTGTCAAGACAACGCCGTGGGAATAAGCTCGACCATCAAACATCGAACCTCAGTGTCATTGTATGTGTAATGTGACCTACATATATGGCCGGAACACTGCTGGCGATAGCCATCTGCTCATCTTGAGGCAGTTCCCATGCGTTCTACTTAAAACCAAGGTCAGTCTTGGAATCTCTCCCCCTTTTATTACCATGTTACCACGAATCACATACACTGGTACCGTGTTCTCCATGACATAACTGCTGGGAATAACATCGACCAAACCAGTTTAATTTATTGTTAATCTGGTTCATCTGCAATCAGCGATTGTAAAATATTAATGCATTCATCAACACCTGTCATACGCTTGACTCAGCTCAGGTCGCACTGCCGGTGCTCAGGTGTGATAGACATGTTACCGCTCCAAACATTATACTATGGTTTCTACCAGCTGCTATTTCTGTCGAAGTTACGAATAACGAGCTAAGTGGACTATGAATGAATTACTCAGATACAAAGTGAAGTTTTAATTCCGGCAAGTGGGATAGAGGAATGTAGACAACCATCTTGTCCCAAACTCTCGAGACAGCAGAGGAGTCATAATTCCGGCAAGTGAGATAGAGGAGTGTATACAACCATCTTGTCCCAAACCCTAGAGACGGCAGAGGAGTCATAATTCCGGCGAGTGAGATAGAGGAATGTACACAACCATCTTGTCCCTATCCTAGAGACAGCAGAGGAGTCTTTATTCCGGCGAGTGAGATAGAGGAGTGTATACAACCATCTTGTCCCAAACCCTAGAGACGGCAGATAAGTCTTAATTCCGGCAAGTGAGATAGAGGAGTGTACACAACCATCTTGTCCCAAACCCTAGAGACGGCAGATAAGTCTTAATTCCTGGAAGTGAGATAGAGGAATGTACACAACCATCTTGTCCCAAACCCTAGAGACGGCAGAGGAGTCTTAATTCCGGCAAGTGAGATAGAGGAGTGTACACAACCATCTTGTCCCAAACCCTAGAGACGGCAGAGGAGTCTTAATTCCGGCAAGTGAGATAGAGGAATGTACACAACCATCTTGTCCCAAACCCTAGAGACGGCAGAGGAGTCTTAATTCCGGCAAGTGAGATAGAGGAGTGTACACAACCATCTTGTCCCAAACCCTAGAGACAGCAGAGGAGTCTTAATTCCTGGAAGTGAGATAGAGGAGTGTATACAACCATCTTGTCCCAAAACCCTAGAGACGGCAGATAAGTCTTAATTCCGGCAAGTGAGATAGAGGAATGTACACAACCATCTTGTCCCAAACCCTAGAGGCGGCAGATAAGTCTGAATTCCGGCAAGTGAGATAGAGGAATGTACACAACCATCTTGTCCCAAACCCTAGAGACAGCAGAGGAGTCTTAATTCCGGCAAGTGAGATAGAGGAATGTACACAACCATCTTGTCCCAACCCTAGAGACGACAGATAAGTCTTAATTCCGGCAAGTGAGATAGAGGAGTGTACACAACCATCTTGTCCCAACCCTAGAGACGGCAGAGGAGTCTTAATTCCGGCAAGTGAGATAGAGGAATGTACACAACCATCTTGTCCCAAACCCTAGAGACGGCAGAGGAGTCCTATTTCCGGCAAGTGGGATAGAGGAATGTACACAACCATCTTGTCCCAAACCCTAGAGACGGCAGAGGAGTCTTAATTCCGGCAAGTGAGATAGAGGAGTGTTCACAACCATTTGTCCCAATCCTAGAGACGGCAGAGGAGTCTTAATTCCGGCAAGTGGGATAGAGGAATGTACACAACCATCTTGTCCAAAACCCTAGAGACGGCAGATAAGTCTTAATTCCTGCAAGTGAGATAGAGGAATGTACACAACCATTTTGTCCCAACCCAAGAGGCAGCAAAGGAGTCTGAATTCCGGCAAGTGAGATAGAGGAATGTACACAACCATCTTGTCCCAAACCCTAGAGGCAGCAAAGGAGTCTTAATTCCGACAAGTGAGATAGAGGAATGTACACAACCATCTTGTCCCAAACCCTAGAGACGGCAGAGGAGTCTTAATTCCGGGAAGTGGGATAGGGGAATGTACACAACCACCTTGTCCCAACCCTAGAGACGGCAGAGGAGACTTATTTCCGGGAAGTGGGATAGAGGAGTGTACACAACCATCTTGTCCCAAACCCTAGAGACGGCAGAGGAGTCTTAATTCCGGCAAGTGAGATAGAGGAATGTACACAACCATCTTGTCCCAAACCCTAGAGACGGCAGAGGAGACTTAATTCCGGGAAGTGGGATAGAGGAATATACACAACCATCTTGTCCCAAACCCTAGAGACAGCAGAGGAGTCTTAATTCTGGCGAGTGAGATAGAGGAATGTACACAACCATCTTGTCCCAAACCCTAGAGACGGCTGAGAAGTCTTAATTCCGGCGAGTGGAGTGGACAGTGAACAGTGGACATTACTCTTGATAAAGTCAATTACCTCGCTGCTACGTTTCAGGAGCCCGGTTTCATTATTAACTTATAAGTACACTTTAGATTTAATAATCCCTTTCCGTCTTTATTCGCTGAATAATCCCCTCACAATTAACCCTTGAATAGTAAAGTACACGTGATCAATTGCAAGTGTTTACTCTCACAGAGGACCATCCCACGTCATTCCGAATGAATTACTTCTCTCGTATTACCTCGCAAACACCCTATTAGGTGGACAGCGTTGATGAAGCTCCGTAGACATGGCCAACGAAATATGATGATGACCACCGGCTCACGAAGTGTCGCACTGCTGCTTAAGGGCCAGCCGTTCTGGCTGACCGAGATGGATGAGAAGGTAAAGATTCACTCCTGGCACGCACATGAACACTCTTGTGGTCATTTGTGATGGGGGAGTCAGTCAGACATGAGATTCCATGTCCTGCATTTATAAAAGTAACACCCGAGGGGTGGCATCACACGCTAGGACCCCATCCCTCTCATTCTGCCCGTGACGTGTGATACGGACGGCACCATCATCTGGCTCCATGGCTGTTGGCTCTGATCTGTGAACGGAATTATGACTTCCGCTGGCCTTGTTCTGCAGTAGGAACAGAGAAGCTGTAAATAGTCTTGAGAAGTAATGGCAAATTATATCTGTGCCTCTAACTTGTGAGCTCTGTATTCTTCACATAAAGATAACCCACGGTGGATTTTCATTACTTTCAAAAGAAAATTTTCCGGTAATGTATTCAGTGAAATTATCTATAACTTATTGGATAATTTTTATTTCTGTTTTGTTTAAGATTTAGTTAGACATTATTTCGTGTGATGGGCAAGTATGTAATGGGCAATGTTGTAGTTGTGACGTGTGACGCCTCTGTCTTCATGTATTGTGTGGAGGTTATTACGGAGATGAAATATGGCCAGCTGGGCGAGATATGCAGTGGATTCTGCTCGTAAAGTGATGCTGGTGACTTGAAGTAAAAGCGCTTGTAGAACGTTGGTATAGAACAGTCTTGGGTACTTTATCATCGTTGAGGAGACATTGTACTAATGGATTTGGTAATGCACTGAGAACTGGATATAAATATATGAAATCGTCGAGCAATCTTCAATATCAGTGAGGTCGTCACACAGTGTCTATATCAGTGAGGTCGTCACACAGTGTCTATGTCAGTGAGGTCGTCACACAGTGTCTATGTCAGTGAGGTCTTCACACAGTGTCTATATCAGTGAGGTCGTCACACAGTGTCTATGTCAGTGAGGTCGTCACACAGTGTCCATGTCAGTGAGATCTTCACACAGTGTCCATGTCAGTGAGATCGTCACACAGTGTCCATGTCAGTGAGGTCTTCACACAGTGTCTATATCAGTGAGGTCGTCACACAGTGTCTATATCAGTGAGGTCGTCACACAGTGTCCATGTCAGTGAGGTCGTCACACAGTGTCCACGTCAGTGAGGTCATTACACAGTGTCCATGTCAGGGAGATCGTCACACAGTGTCCACGTCAGTGAGGTCATTACACATTGTCCATGTCAGTGAGGTCATTACACAGTGTCCATGTCAGGGAGATCGTCACACAGTGTTCATGTCAGTGAGATCGTGACACAGTGTCCATGTCAGTGAGGATGTGTCATGCAGTGTCAGTCACTATTGTGTTTCACAGATCTCACGGGAAATCATAGTAAAGAGAGGTGGCATTTATACATAACGTAAAGTAAGACCAAGACAACAACGATGTCGTTGCCCGTAGTTATTGCCGTTGCCGTCAACCTGATTGTCAATCTCTGACACTGATGGATCGTAATGTTTAGGCTACACGACACACGTGCAGATCTATTGCTGACGGTAGCAAGTTTGAGCCTACATAACTGGAACACATGCATTATGTCAGTGTCGTGAAAGCGGAATCACAGCTGTGAGAATCCCACGATGTCCAGAAGAGGATACTGATGGTGAATACTCTACTGAAATTAACAGGGCGGCAGATATCGAAACATTCCGTCAGTATCGGGCTGTGACGCCATGTGTAGGTAACACGGGGTATACTTATAATTAGGGGTGGGTATTGCAGAGAATTTTCATATTGCAATATATTGCGATGCGAAAGCATGTATTGCGATATGTATTGCAATATATTGCATGAAGTATTTTTAAACAAAAAACTACTTATAATCGAGTTAATGCTTGATTTATAGAGCAAAAACACAGCAAAATCGATATGCTTGATTAAGCTTTAATAACGACTCTTCATCATGATAAAATAGAAATGTAAATAATATTTTGCACAAATGAAACAAGGAAATATTCGAAGATTTCCGAGTGTTAAGAAGTTTTCTGAATGCAAGTCAAAATACCGGTTTTCGATCAGCGTATCGCAATACGTATCGTTTTCATGTCTGAACCGGTAAATACCGGTAAACCGGTTATATTGCGCAGCCCTACTTATAATGGGGCAGGTTGTTTTTTTATTTAACAGTGAGTGAGTGAGTTCAGTTTTATGCCGTTTTATTTAACAGAAATATTTCAGTAGGTAGTTATATATAACTCATTATTTGTGTGCCCAGTGTGAGTGAGTGAGTTGAAGCTTTACGTCGCAACAGCATTCTTTCAGCGATATATAGCGACCAGACCAAGTCTGCACACATTTTAGTTACAAGCATAACGTTTCTCAAAAATACACTTTTCTTCATTACAGTGGTACATGTGTATTTGCAAATAGAGTGAGTGAGTGAGCGAGCTGTGTCCATTGTGACTTAATACTGATAGCTACAGCAGTAAACAGTAACGCGGATGATTGGAATGGCGGGATTCGCGAGGAGCAGCTGAAACTTGATACCATTCCAATATTCCAATTTATTCTAAAAACTGACTGATTCGCGTTGACACATTGTATGACACACATATAAGACATCGGTGTTCAGACTTGACTCAGAAACGGTTTCCATTTGGTGCGAAAGCAACATAGTGGTGAAGGTTACATGGACGGACCACATGCACATCCTGTGTGTCTCAGTATGTGTGCTTTGCAATCGCTTTGTGTGGGTAAATATATAAAATTAGTGCCCAGTCTCGACAATCTCAAGAAAAAGTTTCCACATGGCGAAAATGCAACCAACTCTCCCACACACACACACACACAGAGACAAATAAAACCCAAACCCCGAGGAGTATATGGATGGAGCACCTGTGTGACACTCTGCGTGTGTCATATATACGTTATAACACACGCGCGCACGCACGATATAAAGCATACATACTGTAACACACACGCAGTATAATTCGCACGCATCATAGAAGGCACACATGTTGTGACACACACACAGTACAACACGCACGCACGCATAATATAAGACACACATATTGGACACACGCAGTACAACACGCACGCACGCATAATGTAAGACACACATATTGGACACACAGTACAACACGCACGCACGCACGCATAATATAAGACACACATATTGGGCACACACACAGATTGTTACATGTGACACGTTGTAAGACACACAGAGTGTGACAGCACATCCCCGAAGAAAATGAACAGATTTACTCCATTCAAAGCTGTATAATCACACCGTCACTTGAAAAGACACCAAGAAATGTATGACGTTCGCCCACTTCTCCTCACGACAATAATCACGGACGCTATAAATCATCCCAACAACTCTTTCTCCAGGCGCCCGCGTGATTCCTACTTGATTTTTTTTCAAAGCTGGTTTCGCTTAAAAAGTATCTCCCTGCTTGCAGGAGTTATTATTCCGATCGCGTGATCAATGGCTCACTTCACACAGACCTATAAAGCTCCCCACCCCACACACCCCCACCCCAACTATTGCAATAGGATATGTTTCCCCTGCAGTTTAGTAATTGTCGACTGTGTTTTTTATTATGTATCTCATATATATTGGATGTTGGAATTCCCTTCTCTTTCTGTTGCCTGATCACCTGTGAAGGTCAGGGTTAGAATAATATTGATCTTCAGGAACCCATGCTTGTCGTAAGAGGCGACTAACGGGATCGGGTGGTCAGGCTCGCTGACTTGGTTGACACATGTCATCGGTCCCCAATTGCGCAGATCGATGCTCATGCTGTTGATCACTGGATTGTCTGGTCCAGGCTCGATTATTTACAGACCGCCGCCATATATCTGGAATATTGCTGAGTGCGGCGTAAAACTAAACTCACTCACTCACTCACTGTTGCCTGAGCATGTTAGCGTAATGTGGGGGATCACATACCTCTTCCTGTGAATGAAACAAACTTTGCCTTCTTCACAGGCCAAGATGTCCATCAGCTTTGGCTGATAGTGGCGAACCAACACTCATCTGTGGCTACAAATGGCTCAACAAAGTCAGCTGCGTCTGTTTAAGGCCACGACATTTCTTACGAGACACGGTACACTTGGAGCGTTTCTGATCAGGGCCCCGTTCCTCAAAGCGATCGTATCGCTACGACAGTCGTAAGTCTATGTTAAAGTATCCGAGTTACGATCATCTTAGCGCTACGACTGTCGTAAGTCTATGTTAAAGTATGGGAGTAACGATCATCTTAGCCCTACGACTGTCGTAAGTCTATGTTAAAGTATGCGTTAAAGTTTGCGAGTTACGATCATCTTAGCGCTACGACAGTCGTAAGTCTATGTTAAAGTATGCGAGTTACGATCATCTTAGCGTTACGACAGTCGTAAGTCTATGTTAAATTATGGGAGTTACGATCATCTTAGCGCTACGACAGTCGTAAGTCTATGTTAAAGTATGTGAGTTACGATCATCTTACTGTTACGACAGTCGTAAGTCTATGTTAATGTATGGGAGTTACGATCACCTTAGCGCTACGATCGCCTTGAGGAACCGGGCCCAGGAGTCAGCTGTCTTGCAACCCAACGTTCTGAAACCTTTGTATTGCCCATTTCTTCCCTCGGCATGTTCTCAAGTCTCTCATGAGAAATACAAATCGCTGCACACAACCCGCCGGGTCTGCTTCTGACCTGCCTACATTCTCACGAGAGATAATAAACCTGGATAGTTTCTCATCAGGAGACCTTTGCCGTGCTGTGAGTCGTTAATTATCCATGATCATATCATGCGCTGTATCAGTATTGTCATTAGTGGTTGCAGTTGAAGGTGTTCCTGATCATGGGTCATCTTCAAGGCTCTCTCATCCCCTCTTGAACGCCGCTGCCCACCTGTTAACAGTGCTAAAAGAAGGAGTGTCAATGTTTAAGTTGACGCCATGTCCACGTGGATGCTGATGGAGTTAGGTCTAACTGCTGCAGACACATATCCAACATCAGGAGCCGATCCAGGAATCTGAGGAGGGGGAGTGCACATATATCTTGCGCCTCTCTCTCTCTCTCTCTCTCTCTCTCTCTCTCTCTCTCTCTCTCTCTCTCTCTCTCTCTCTCTCTCTCTCTCTCTCTCTCTCTCTCTCTCTCTCTCTCTCTCTCTCTCTCTCAAAAGGGAAAAGATCGTTCAGTACCACTGTACAAAGTCGGCTGTCTGATGTGGCATGGGCGGACCCATTGAACGCAAAAAATCTTTGAATGGGGTCATTTTCCAAGGGGGTCGAAGCCCTGAACACACACACACACCACACCACCCCGACCCTCTGGATCCGCCAATGGTGGGTTGAAATCCCGAACTGATTCGTGGACCTTTAACAAACACGTGTATGTTGCTGACGAACCAACAAACACTCGGATGGAATCTGAGAATCGAGTGAGTGAGTAAATGCTGCTTAAAGCCACATCAGCAATATTGCAGCTAATAATTCGCGGCTATTTGGGAATCGGGCCCACTGTCGTAAAGTTCAGCCATCCCTAGGTACGTTAAACCGGCGACCCGGTCTCGGTATATAGACTGTCTCTGTAGCGTGACATCCTCTCGGCAGTGACTCAGTACATTACACAAGTTCAACGTGTTTCTATAACACATTCCATCAGTTTTTAATTTAGTGTGGCAACTGGTGGAAATTCAATTTCGCGTTACAGAACCGTCGTTGTGTTTACCCATAGCCTGTGTTACAGCACCGACGCTTCATGCAGTTCGGTGAGTGATCCAATTTTCTCGCAATTTCACTATATCTGCAAAAGCAGTCGTGCGCTCTGTAACAATGAGTCCATCTCGAATCACTGTGTTCAACGCCCCTGGCTCCTTTAATCCATCGATCCCACGTGGACGTTTTCAATACTATCCAACACTCATGACGAATAAAAAAATGGATACTTTTTCAGCTGAAATGCTCACTAATTCTTAGAATAACACAGGCGAGCGAATTCTAATTTTAAGCCTGCCACTTTGGATTGTCCTTACATGAGGTTCCTGTGTGGAAATGTGTGATTTATAGATTGTTGGTTCCCTATATAACCTCTAACGAATAATCGTAATATTTTAAATAATTGTTTCAACAGCTCTCAGCAAGTAATTGCAGTCTATATATCGATTTTGTAATTCAGAAATATTCTGGTCTTGTTTTTTGTTTCATAAAGTGAATACCATAAGCCGATACGTCCGCGCTTTAACGTAATGACTGGATACAAGATTATACACGCTTAGTCGCTTCCATATCCCTCGGGGATGCAATACTAGCATCCGTCCTGGCTCTATAATCTGAATTTATTTCGAACTGTACTTTCATGTACAGAATGACCTCAGCCTCCCGTTCATGTAGTCCGTGGCAGGATCCGCTGATCGTGAGTTCGAATCCCAGATTCATTCTGATTATGAACCTTGGGTTATCAGCACAGTTTTCGTGCTCTTGGTTTTTACCCAAATGATAAATTGATTGTCTTATGCTACCAAACTGTCGGCGTTCGTCTTACATTGACAGGTCGTAGTACTGAAACACTGCTTAATTGGCATTAAACCAACTCACTCACTCACTCATGGTACATATTTGGATATTATGATAGCACATGTATGTATGGTTGATATCCATATTATCAAAAGCACAACATGAAAAGTCGACTCTCTTTTTTCGGAATATTAAAATCCGGAATGTGTTCGTATCGGTTGGCAGATCTTTCAGAGAATTCCCATCTGTTTGCGTGTGAATATTTTTCCATATCAAGGATATTGAAGGTTTCCAGAACCCTTCCGGAATACTGAAACATGTCTTTTCATTCAGTATGTAAGCATCCTTTTTTACAGACATGTATTTCATTTCATTTGGAATGAGAAATAGAACGCTGATAGATTATTTCTGTCATAAAAATAACGATGATTTCTGTCAATGTCGACTGTTTTTCACTAAGTAATAGCGAACGTCACTAGAATTGATAGCGGCAGCAATCATGCAATAGTTTATATCTATAAAAAATGTAACATATAGTGAGCTGGTCGTATAAATTACAGCTTACGACACTCAAATATATATTCACTACATCAGGGTTCAAATACTTGAAAGTAACAAAACATTTGACATTCAAAGTTTATAATGAAAAACGTTATTTTTTACCAGAACAGTAGACTTTTGTCATTGTTTCTAAGTATGCAGAAAACATAAATCTACAAAATAACATTTTCCATGAACATCCGAACAATATAAAGATCAGCATAGAACCGCTAGTTTTGAACAACTCGGTCGAATAAGTGAAAGTGAAAGATAGATAATATAGCGCAAAAGGATACACAGTCAGAAACAGACTCCGTTTGGTGTCAAGGGAAAAGAGCTGTGATAAATATCGATAACTGAAAATAGGTAACGACACCGGGTGTTCTCGAAACGTCTAAGCGTGTCCAACCCTATACCAGTAGGGCCTACACGTACGACCTTCAATCGGGCGGATCCAGAGGGTGTGTGTGTGTGTGTGTGTGTGTGTGTGTGTGTGTGTGTGTCCCTGAGGATCATTCCCCCTAACCTTTGGACTTCATGAACTATGCGCACCACCTACCCCCAACCCCACCCAACCCCCACCCACCCATTTTCTCCAAAATCCCGCATCCAACCCTGAGATATCGTTTTAGCATCTGTAACGAAAATACTTGTTGTATTGTAAATAGTTTCGTCAGGTCCAGTAGCAACTTGACTTTCTAATAAAGAACTTGATACGCAGACGGACGTGCATGTATTCATTACCTCGCTTCAGTATGCCTAGGCTGTAGCGAGATACCAGCATCAAACAATATTCCGCTTGTTTTGAAACGAACGCCTTATGTCTCATCTGCGAACTGAGGTGTATTGTTTCAACAACGTTATTGGCTTTAATATTGCGAAATATGAATATGTTATTAACCTATTCGCGACAAGGCAGACGGACCGCAGCATTAACGAGGTTTGCTGGGAAGATTTAAGTGAAATTAAACCATAAGTGGGAATAATGCTGGTGGACTCAATTGCTGCTACAGGTTTTATGAAAATTCATGTGGTTTCTCATGCGAAAGCGTAAATTGTTTTATAGATTCTTTATTTTTTTTTCGCCATCTTTAACAATACCCATCACATCACGACATGGAAAGCCAAGTCTGGTCTCCCCGTAATGCGCCCACATGGAGAATAAAACCATTTCACGTGGTGAGTGGACATTTAACCACCTGACTACCTAACCTCCCCATAAAGGACCCTTGTCACCTGACCGATAGGTTCAAGTTTGTTTACACAGTTAGAGCTGCTGTATCTAAAGTGAGTGAGTATGGTTTTACGCCGCTATTGGCAATATTGCAGCAATGCCACGGCGCGGGACACCAGAAAAGGGCTTCACACATTTTACACATTTGGAGAATCGAGCCCGCCTTTTCGACGTGACGAGCGAACGCTTTAACCACTCGGCTACCCCACTGCCACGCGGTGTTTCTAAAGGGCCAAATATCACAAACATCAGTATCAAAAAGAACAAATACCAGTATCCAATGATTATTTTCACGTCAATATTTCAAATTTGTTTCTAAATTTAATAATTGTTATGATTAGTTAGGCTAAAGGACCTTTATGCTTCCATTATATTTGATCCTACTGAGAAACATCGGGGCAGATACAAAGGTGTAACAGCCAAATGGCGCTGCCCTATCTTACATACTTTGTCCAAAACACAAACCGTTCTCTCTAATATAACCTTGAATACTGTTAATTCATTGATTTAAAAATGCACGGCTTCAAATTAGCGGCACAAAATAAATAAACCACCGTTGGCTGATGTCGTCAACCACTAAATCGTGGTCTCAAGTCGATTCGATGCTGTGGTACCTGCATGAAAGAAGGATTTTGAAATAGCATAACAGACAAAATGCCATAAACATGAGGTGTTTTAAAATGGGTATGTTTTAATGAGTTTTCAAAGGCTGGAAACTTAATAAATTTAATCAATTGCTGCATGATTGGAAGTTAATGATACTACAAATATCATTTCACCTTCTGTCCGTATAAACTGCCTATTTTCTGCCGAGGAACGTGGGCTATAAACGTCTTCTATTGTTTTGAAACCCGCCGTATTAATTTGGTGCTGAAACAATCATTACATTGAACCCGGCAAGCAGTCAAACATGCCAACAAGGGAACACAACTCTGCACAGTGGGTTGTCGCCCTTCAATCACGATTTGATCCTAAGTATAACGAACCCAAACCAGGAAGGTTCAAACCACTTGCAATTATTCATTACGAACGCACCGAAAAGTCGGCAAATAACTTTCTATATCAGAGAATGCTGATCGTTACACTGTAAATAGACTTGTTCGGCAGCGCCGTATCTTGGTCCTTTCTCATTGAATGTAACACAATTATTTACGCCTTGTTTGTTCAGAATGGCCTCCCACTCGCCCTCTCATCAGACGCTGTACTCGCACCTTCCTCATCCGTAATGTCGTCATAACAGTTTGTTCATGAACGTTTATGCATATAACCCCATTGACGACAAGTGTCGACCAGCAGATTAACGACAAATAACGCGTAAAAATCAATTTATGGATCGACGACATCAACGGATCTGGACCGTATACGGCAAACATGCTGTGGTCGAAATCCGTGGGCTGGAATCTAATTTGGTTATACGACGCCACCAATGGACCAACGTCGTTACCTTCACGGCAAGCAAATCTGTATTTGTTATCGACTTAACTCATCTTGTTCATCTTCAGAAAGGTGTTCATCTAAGTTTAGTTCTCTAATGAGAACGAGACAGCGTGGACTGGGTCTGCCTACGTGACGCGGAGCAGGTTTGTTACGCTGGAAGTACAAGTATGTTCTGGAGGCTGACAGCATCACCTAAAATTGCATCATTAGTTTCATTGTGTCGGAAGGTTGAGCCCTGTTTATTGCCCTTATTGAAACGGAATTAAAAGCCAAAAGTCTCACATCCGTGCATTGACAGATAACGTTATCTACACACGGGATAATGAGTGAGTGAGTGAGTGAGTTTGGTTTTACGCCGCTTTTAGCAATATTCCAGCAATATCCCCGCCGGGGACACCAGAAATGAGCTTCACACATTGTACCCATGTGGGGAATCGAACCCGGGTCTTCGGCGTGACGAGCGAACGCTTTAACCATCAGGCTACCCCACTGCCCCACGGGATAGATGAAAACTGCTTTGAAGTTGAGGAGCAGACTGAGGATGCAGGGATGCTAGCTGCCATATCCCAGTTGATACAGTCACAACTTTCTTGCTCCACTGTCAAATTCAAATTTCTCTCAGTCGCCAGTTTGGTTTGAGAACGAATTGTGATTGAAAGTAGCTGAAAGTGACCTTCCTTTTGTTAAGCGGGTCATCGTTTTGTTAGAAATATGTCACAGAACGTAAATTGAAATTTAAAATAGTAGCTTTCCTTGCAGTACGGTTGCCTGAATATAGAATCTACATTGTTTGATGTAAACTCAGAAACGAAATGTGATCTCCTAAATTACGTTTTCGTGTTAAATCTGATTGGATAACAACGCCAATACAAGATCGGATAGAACATTGTGTGATAAAGCCAAAGTTACAAAGGGTATCAAGTGCAGGTAATACAATAATCTTGTAAAACCATACTGAAGCTACAGATTAAGATGTCGTGTGTGATATCCAGTGAGACAGCAGTCTACCGGTTCAACGGAGTTGTTCACGCTGAGTAAATAACAGATGTTATTGTAACTCCTCGACTTATAGTAGGCGTGGACGTTCTACTTAGTAAATTCAGTTTTAGACAGTTTATGTTGTCTTCAACGCCAGTTCTGTCATGAGTAATATATTTCAACCCCGAGGTAGGCAGCTATGACTCACATCGCCATTACCATACACGTGCTATTCAGTTATATGTTTGGAGAGTGAGTGAGTGAGTTTAGTGTTACGCTGCTTTTAGAAATATTCCAGCAATATTACGGCCGGGGACACCAGAAATGGACTTCACACATTGTACCCATGTTGGGAATCGAACACGGCTCTTCGGCGTGACGAGCGAACGCTTTAACCACTTGGCTACCCCACCGCCCCTTAGTTTGGAGAAGTGTGACTAGAACAAACTCTATCACATCACTATCTTAGATTGTTGGGGATGCCCGTTGCGTTTAGATGGCTTTGTGAAATTAAGAACTAGAATTATCTGTAGAACAAAATTGACTTTACCTCCTTACAGAAGTAATTGACATACAAATGGCAGAGGCGTACAAATGCGTCAATACAGTACACACCATTTCGTGCGAAAAACCGTTTTAAGGGAATTGCCTTGAGCGCAAACTTCCGCCTCACCTTCGATTTTACTATATAATATGATGAATAAACACCTTTAAGGTGATATCCATGAGGAATGAGTTCTATCAGTGGAGGGAGGATCTTCATGTGCTCTAGATAAGCGCTCCGGGTTAAACAAGGGATACCCAGCAAATGATGTATAAACTGACTTTGTTACATCGGCCATCCAGCTCCGATTAAGCAGATCCAGGTCAATGTAACTTCCAGCTTTAGGTGAAGACATCTGAACCTACGCAGAAAATCTGTAATTTCCATATCTAATCTGCCCACGAGGAATCTCTGAAATTCGTTAATATGCCCGCGAGGGGATCCAATAGTCAAGACTAGACCCTGGCCGATAGACGGACCAACATTCAAGACTAGATCCTGGCCGTGGGGTGTACCAACAGTCAAGACTAGACCCTGGCCGTGGGGTGTCCCAACCGTCAAGACTAGATCCTGGCCGTGAGGTGTATCAACAGTCAAGACTAGACCCTGGCCGTGAGGTGTATCAACAGTCAAGACAAGACCCTGGCGGTGAGGTGTATCAACAGTCAAGACTAGACCCTGGCCATGGGGTGTACCAACAGGCAAGACTAGACCCCAGCCGTGGGATGTATCAACAGGCAAGACTAGACCCTGGCCATGGGGTGTACCAAAAGGCAAGACTAGATCCTGGCCGTGGGGTGTTTCAACAGTCAAGACTAGACCCTGGCCGTGAGGTGTATCAACAGGCAAGACTAGACCCTAGCCGTGAAATGGACCAACAGTCCTGACAAGACCCTGATTTGAGGTGGTCCAACAGTCAAGACAAGACCCTGGTCGGAAGACTAACCAACAGTCAAGACAAGACCCTGATTTGAGGTGGTCCAACAGTCAAGACAAGACCCTGGTCGGGAGATGGACCAACAGTCAAGACAAGACCCTGATTTGAGGTGGTCCAACAGACAAGACAAGACCCTGGTCGGGAGACTAACCAACAGTCAAGACAAGACCCTGATTTGAGGTGGTCCAACAGTCAAGACAAGACCCTGGTCGGAAGACTAACCAACAGTCAAGACAAGACCCTGATTTGAGGTGGTCTAACAGTCAAGACAAGACCCTGGTCGGAAGACTAACCAACAGTCAAGACAAGACCCTGATTTGAGGTGGTCCAACAGTCAAGACAAGACCCTGGTCGGAAGACTAACCAACAGTCAAGACAAGACCCTGATTTGAGGTGGTCCAACAGTCAAGACAAGACCCTGGTCGGAAGACTAACCAACAGTCAAGACAAGACCCTGATTTGAGGTGGTCCAACAGTCAAGACTAGACCCTGGCCGTGAGATGGACCAACAGTCAAGACTTGACCCTGGCCGTGAGATGGACCAACAGTCAAGACTAGACCCTGGCCGGGAGATGGACCAACAGTCAAGACTAGACCCTAGCCGTGGGGTGATCCAACAGTCAAGACAAGACCCGGATTTGAAGTGGTCCAACAGTCAAGACAATACCCTGGTCGGGAGACTGACCAACAGTCAAGACTAGACCTTGATTTGAGGTATTCCAACAGTCAAGACCAGACCCTGGCCGTGGGATGATCCAGCAGTCAAGACAAGACCCTGGCCGGGAGATGGACCAACAGTCATGACAAGACCCTGATTTGAGGTGTTCCAACAGTCAAGACTAGACCCTGGCCGTGAGATGGACCAACAGTCAAGACTAGACCCTGGCCGGGAGATGGACCAACAGTCCTGACAAGACCCTGATTTGAGGTATTCCAACAGTCAAGACCAGACCCTGGCCGTGGGATGATCCAGCAGTCAAAACCAGACCCTGGCCGGGAGATGGACCAACAGTCCTGACAAGACCCTGATTTGAGGTGTTCCAACAGTCAAGACTAGACCCTGGCCGTGAGATGGACCAACAGTCAAGACTAGACCCTGGCCGGGAGATGGACCAACAGTCCTGACAAGACCCTGATTTGAGGTATTCCAACAGTCAAGACCAGACCCTGGCCGTGGGATGATCCAGCAGTCAAGACCAGACCCTGGCCGTGAGATAGACCAACAGTCCTGACAAGACCCTGATTTGAGGTGTTCCAACAGTCAAGACTAGACCCTGGTCGGAAGACTAACCAACAGTCAAGACAAGACCCTGATTTGAGGTGGTCCAACAGTCAAGACAAGACCCTGGTCGGGAGACTAACCAACAGTCAAGACAAGACCCTGATTTGAGGTGTACCAACAGTCAAGACTAGACCCTGGCCATGGGGTGTACCAACAGGCAAGACTACATCCTGGCCGTGGGGTGTATCAACAGTCAAGACTAGACCCTGGCCGTGAGGTGTATCAACAGGCAAGACTAGACCCTAGCCGTGAAATGGACCAACAGTCAAGACAAGACCCTGATTTGAGGTGGTCCAACAGTCAAGACAAGACCCTGGTCGGAAGACTAACCAACAGTCAAGACAAGACCCTGATTTGAGGTGTTCCAACAGTCAAGACAAGACCCTGGTCGAAAGACTAACCAACAGTCAAGACAAGACCCTGATTTGAGGTGTTCCAACAGTCAAGACTAGACCCTGGCCGTGAGATGGACCAACAGTCAAGACTAGACCCTGGCCGGGAGATGGACCAACAGTCCTGACAAGACCCTGATTTGAGGTATTCCAACAGTCAAGACTAGACCCTGGCCGAGAGATGGACTAACAGTTAAGACTAGACCCTGGCCGAGAGATGGACTAACAGTCAAGACTAGTCCCTGGCCCTGGGGTGATCCAGCAGTCAAGACAAGACCCTGATTTGAGGTGGTCTAACAGTCCAAACAAGACTGTAGTCGTGAGGAGGAGGTCCAACAGTCAAGAAATGATCCTAGCCATGAGGTGGTCTAACAGCCCAAACTAGACCCTAGCCATGAGGAGGTCTAACAGCCCAAACTAGACCCTAGCCATGAGGAGGTCTAACAGTCAAGAAATGTCCCTGCCATGAGGTGGTCTAACAGCCCAAACTAGACCCTAACCATGAGGTGGTCTAACAGCCCAAACTAGACCCTAGCCATGAGGTAGTCCAAAAGTCAAGAAATGATCCTAGCCATGAGGTGGTCTAACAGCCCAAACTAGACCCTAGCCATGAGGAGGTCCAACAGTCAAGAAACGATCCTCGCCATCAGGTGGTCTAACAGCCCAAACTAGACCCTAGCCATGAGGAGGTCTAACAGCCCAAACTAGACCCTAGCCATGAGGAGGTCTAACAGTCAAGAAATGATCCTAGCCATGAGGTGGTCTAACAGCCCAAACTAGACCCTAGCCATGAGGAGGTCTAACAGCCCAAACTAGACCCTAGCCATGAGGTGGTCTAACAGTCAAGAAATGATCCTAGCCATGAGGTGGTCTAACAGCCCAAACTAGACCCTAGCCATGAGGAGGTCTAACAGTCAAGAAATGATCCTAGCCATGAGGTGGTCTAACAGCCCAAACTAGACCCTAGCCATGAGGAGGTCTAACAGCCCAAACTAGACCCTAGCCATGAGGTGGTCTAACAGTCAAGAAATGATCCTAGCCATGAGGTGGTCTAACAGCCCAAACTAGACCCTAGCCATGAGGAGGTCTAACAGCCCAAACTAGACCCTAGCCATGAGGTGGTCTAACAGCCCAAACTAGACCCTAGCCATGAGAAGGTCCAACAGTCAAGAAAATATCCTAGCCATGAGGTGGTCTAACAGCCCAAACTAGACCCTAGCCATGAGGAGGTCTAACAGCCCAAACTAGACCTTTGCCATGAGTTGGTCCAACAGTCAAGAAATGATCCTAGCCATGAGGTGGTCTAACAGCCCAAACTAGACCCTAGCCATGAGGTGGTCTAACAGCCCAAACTAGACCCTAGCCATGAGAAGGTCCAACAGTCAAGAAAATATCCTAGCCATGAGGTGGTCTAACAGCCCAAACTAGACCCTAGCCATGAGGAGGTCTAACAGCCCAAACTAGACCCTAGCCATGAGAAGGTCCAACAGTCAAGAAATGATGCTAGCCATGAGGTGGTCTAACAGCCCAAACTAGACCCTAGCCATGAGGAGGTCTAACAGTCAAGAAATGATCCTAGCCATGAGGTGGTCTAACAACCCAAACTAGACCCTAGCCATGAGGAGGTCTAACAGCCCAAACTAGACCCTAGCCATGAGGTGGTCCAACAGTCATGAAATGATCCTAGCCATGAGGTGGTCTAACAGCCCAAACTAGACCCTAGCCATGAGGTGGTCTAACAGTCAAGAAACGACCCTAACCATGAGGTGGTCTAACAGCCCAAACTAGACCCTAGCCATGAGGAGGTCTAACAGCCCAAACTAAACCCTAGCCATGAGGTGGTCTAACAGCCCAAACTAGACCCTAGCCATGAGGTGGTCTAACAGCCGAAACTAGACCCTAGCCATGAGGTGGTCTAACAGCCCAAACTAGACCCTAGCCATGAGGAGGTCTAACAGCCCAAACTAGACCCTAGCCATGAGAAGGTCCAACAGTCAAGAAATGATCCTAGCCATGAGGTGGTCTAACAGCCCAAACTAGACCCTAGCCATGAGGAGGTCTAACAGTCAAGAAATGATCCTAGCCATGAGGTGGTCTAACAGCCCAAACTAGACCCTAGCCATGAGGAGGTCTAACAGCCCAAACTAGACCCTAGCCATGAGGTGGTCCAACAGTCATGAAATGATCCTAGCCATGAGGTGGTCTAACAGCCCAAACTAGACCCTAGCCATGAGGAGGTCTAACAGTCAAGAAACGACCCTAACCATGAGGTGGTCTAACAGCCCAAACTAGACCCTAGCCATGAGGAGGTCTAACAGCCCAAACTAGACCCTAGCCATGAGGTGGTCTAACAGCCCAAACTAGACCCTAGCCATGAGGTGGTCTAACAGCCCAAACTAGACCCTAGCCATGAGGTGGTCTAACAGCCCAAACTAGACCCTAGCCATGAGAAGGTCCAACAGTTCAAACAATTTCCTACAAGCCACATTTATTGGACACAAGTATAGTTTTGTTTGCTTCCTGATTTTTTTACCACGCAAAATGGTCTCACACAGACAGTTCAAAATGACGACCAGAAGTTTTATTGTCATAAGAACAGAAAAAAAATAAACAAAATGACGGATGGTTAAAGTAAAAGTAAGGAACCAGCGCAAATACAGGAATGTTTTGGTAGACGATGTCGTGCGGCGATATTTTCGCCGACAATGCAGTCTCCTGCAGAGGTCAGTATATCGCGTCCGACTGGAGCCATCAGTGCCATAGAGTAAGTGGGAAGGTCCCATATCGATCTTGTCTCAATCCTGTACCAATACATTCACAGCAAGTGGCCAATCCCTTTGAGGTGTCTGCTTGCCACAACCCACTGTCATGAAATGCGTTTTAGGACCCCCAAATAGACCGTCCTTCCCCTAAATCATCGTGTGTTTTCATTACCCTCTTACGTTAAGATACATAGTTCATTGGCGGTACAATGAATTGAAGTTGATGTGAGGGGAAGGGTTAATCAAGAAGGTGTGTGTATGTGTGTCTGTATGGTGAATTGAGAGGGGTGGAGGTTGGGGGTGGGGGGATTAGAAGGGAGGGGGTCTCGGCGTGATGCCAAATGTTCAGTGATTATTGTCCTTCTTCATCTTGCGGGGGATGTGTAGTTGCCGTGATGCCAGCTTCTGAAGTCGTCCCCACACCAATTCCTGACGTGGGTGGAATAACATCGGCCTAATTACTACGCCCGTCTTATCTTGAAGAATAAAGCAAATGTTTGTATAAAGATAGTCACGGTAGCCGACAGCGGTCATCTGATAGTATTACTGCTGCCATGGTATTCCTTGCGCCACCACATATTTCTTTCCTTCACTATCTACAGAAGGAGACACTTGTGGTGCGTAGTCCTATAAGACTTTAAAAGTGGTTATAGTCATTTGAGACCTTAAATATTTTCAGTATTTTAAAGGCGATACCATAAAAAGAAATCATTACTTTATCATATCGATTCATGTGCCTAGCGAAGAATTGACGAGTGAGTGGTTGAGTGAGAAAGTTAGTTAGTGAGTGTGTGTGTGTGTGTGTGTGTGTGTGTGTGTGTGTGTGTGTGTGTGTGTGTGTGTGTGTGTGTGTGTGTGTGTGTGTGTGTGTGTGTGTGTTAGAGGGGGGGGTTGGTGGGGTGGGGCGTGCGTGTGTGTGTGGATGGGTGGGTGTCTGTAGTGAGTGAGGCCTCTGTGTTGTCAGCAGTACAGCGCCCGCTTAACAGCAATATGTGATCGATCAGAGAGATCAACTCATGAATTTTAAATGCTCAGATAACTCCATCCTTGAAGTCACAATGGCATTAATGAGTCCAAGAGCGAATATATTTTCATTATTCATATAAATTCATCACAATAATCACGATAACCATAATATACTGTGTTATATATTTGCTAGTACTACTGTATGTTAACCGTCATCATATACCTTGAATACTGCTCAAAGCGAAGTTTAGCACTACTCCCTCAACTCCTCAACCACGTGATAGAGCGTCGGGATCAGGACTAGAACAGGGCCCTGTTTCACGAAACGACCTTAGCGCTAAGATGATCGTAAGCATAGGTTAAAGAATGGGAGTTATGATTACCCCGACGCTACGACCACTTTGTGTACCGGGCCCAGGGACCTCAGTACTCTACCAAATTGGTCATGTAACCAGGCTTGTGTGTCATCTCACCCTGCGGCCAATGCTACCTGATGCTAGCAGTGTCCAGACGTAATTATGCTCGGTCATCGCGTAGCTGCAATAATGCTGACCGCAGCCTTGACAACAATTTCATGACGACCCCAGACATGGTTTTCCAGTTCCGATGAACGTTGCCTTTGGTGTATATTAATTCCTGAAATAGCAACAGGCTGGTAAGTCCGATGGGGCTTAATCCGAGTATGTCTGGCATCCCAGGAGACTCCTAATCCATCCAGATGGACAGATGGACAAACAGACACAGGTCGTGGTCGGAAACTGGCGGTAGCTAGTCATGTGTCGACAATCATTAACTGGATGTCAGCCTGACCTCCTAATTCTATTTCCCAAGACCACGAAGATGCAGACTTTCATTACTGGATACGTTGTCGTTTGAAGACTGGGAAGACCCGAGAGTCTGGCTCTCGCAGAAGTTCTGCAGTGGTCACTAATTGCATGTGGTGGTCACTTGCATTCCTGTTATTAGTCTAAGCCTCAGAAATGCCTATTTGCTTTCCGGTTCTATGTCAAACAGTCCCGCGTTTATCATATGTATTTATTGAATTGGCGGCGAATCTGGTCATCAAGAAGTCTGTTTGTGAAAAACACTCGAGCTTTGTTAAGCTGAGAAATAGGTATAAACAATTACTAAAAAGTATATAGACAAGTAGTAAAAGAACCTTCTCAGTCACCTGATTACCACTACTGGTGGACAAAGGTAAAGTTTATCTATTTGGACTGACTGACTGACTGAGTTTGGTTTTACGCCGCTTTTAGCAATATTCCAGCAATATCACGGCGGGGGACACCAGAAATGGGCTTCACTCATTGTACCCATGTGGGGATTCGAACCCGGGTCTTTGGCGTGACGAGCGAACGCTTTAACCACTAGACTACCCCACCGCCCCTTTATCTATTTGAAGAGAGATATTGCCAGAATTGTCATCAAATGATGCCCCAACAGCATGTCGTACCAGAATTGTCATCAATTGCTAACTTAACAGCGCTGTGTCTGTTTTTAGGATGTAGTCGATCAGTAAGATCATGCCAAGAGAAGGAAACAGGAAACGTAGAAATATTTCCACTTCTGTGTCTTGTATTTAATGTCTAGATGATAATGCTGAACTCGAACTTACAAATTTACAAATTGCTCAACAAGTGTCAGCGATATATGCCGTATAACGACGTGAATTCAAACGAGAGATAATGAACCTGGAGCGTTTCTGATCTAGAGTCACACGTCTTGGATCCCAGCGGACTGAAAAGTTTATCATGTCCAGTACCTTCCTCAGAATGGTTCTCAACTCTCTCAAGAGAGATGCCGACTGATGGTATGCAATATTCATAATAATACTATGTATTTTATCTACATTCTCCTTAGTGAGCAGGTGATGGTTTACCTCAACTCAGGTGGTCTATTTCACTTCATCATAAATCAGGGGCGGTGGGGTAGCCTAGTGGTTAAAGCGTTGGCTCGTCACGCCGAAGACCCGGGTTTGAATCCCCACATGGGTACACTGTGTGAAGCTCATTTCTGGTGTCCCCCGCGCTGATAGTGCTGGAATTTTGCTAAAAGCGGCGTAAAACCAAACTCACTCACTCACTCATCATAACCTGAAGGCGACATCGTGGGTTTGTGTTGGAGTTCCACTGGAGATACTTAATGACCACGCAGTAGCCAGTTTTCATTAGTCTCTTGTGCAATACAATCTTCTCTTTGATGCATGAAGAGTTGGTGCTACTAGAGAACAGTTTATTCAATGTTTCAATGTTTCCATTGTACTTCAGTTAATAATTAAGAATGTACACGAGAGGACCCAATACAACAAAATTGATAAAATTTCAAGTACAGTTATTAAATTTGTATTTGTTGAAAACAGCGAGTGTAGTCATTTGTATGTAATATGAAAAGAAGAGACGGAATCCTCTGTAATTTGCACCAGTAATTTGCTAAATGAAACATCATACCGTAGGGTTTTAAGTCCAAAGAACACATCTACCGCCTTCCTGCTTCTATCCGTGAACCGCTGTCCACTCCACAAGACTGCTACATTTCTTTTCAAGAAGGAAATAAACACGTGTAAGACTTATTCGTTTGTAAACAAAAGTCCCCTTATTGTTACCATGAAATAATAACCCCCACAAGCTGATCAGTATGTTTTGTATTGAAATGTACGAGTTAATTATATTCTATACGTTGTGTCCATTCGCCTACATAACCGTTGGCATTAAATGCACGAGTGATCAATTGTGGCAGATATTATTTCATTCTGCTGAAGGCAAACTCCTAAACGCTATCATCAGGCGTCAGTAAACAACTAAATCAATTTACAAATAATAAGCTGAACAAAAAGTATCAGTTCATGACGCCTATGAGAATAAATAGGCCGGATGGGAACGCCTACCCTTGGGTAAAACAATTAAAAGCAAATACATAGATTTCTGAAGAGACATCGCAATGGACGTAGGAAAGGAAGTAAACATATCACAGGGCTATATTTAGTCAAATATGTGGGTTTTCTATTTGACGTCAAAGCGAGTTCCCGATCAGTTGTGCGTAGCAGATATAACTCACTTGGGCCTCTGTACCGCTTGGGCATTCAGGTTAACCAATAATCCGTAACCCACGCTTGATGGGCGTTTGACAGGTGTTATCAGCAACGGTCATGAAATGCATGCAGTCCACGTGCTTTCCTCGGAATTAGACCGAAATCCTACGTGCGCAATCAGTTGATCTGTCGAGTCGTTGAAACAAACGGTATGAGATCAATAATACACTTAATTGGAGCCAGAGTTGCTCTTGGTCACATGAAGGAGCGGTGATTATATTTCCCCTACAACACATCAAAGGAGCGTCTCCCTTATCGACATTCTCCTCCACGTCGTCAGCTGTTTTCTCTCTCATGGCTGAGGCTAGTGATGAATCGAGTTACAGGGAAGTCGCCTTACAGTTGTTATAATTAAGTCACTCGCTAGTTACCAATGTGAAGAGAGGGAAGAAAATGACTTTGTCCACGAGTACCGCCACATACATAAGTACCGTTCTAGCCTCAGATCACCCAACCCGAATAAGCATTCATCATAAAAAGACATTAAATTGTGTCTCACGTGACCTTAAACGTATCCCCACCATAGTATTTATTATCCCCCGCCACGAAGTGAGAGGGGGATATAGGTTTGATCTCCGTCCGTTCGAGATGATGGGGACAGAGTTTCTCAAAATCCGTTATAGATAGGGAAGCCAAATTTGGAATGTGTTTTTTGACTTGAATGTCTTGATGGAGTTCGAAAACTGAAACCGTGTTACAATGTGTTACAGAGTTATGGCCCTTGTCGTGCACGTTATCATCAATGAGAACAGATTTTCTCAGTAGGCCTAACCGTTCTAGATGGGGAAACCAATTGTGGTACGTGTTTTCAGGACATGAATGTCTCGGTGGAGTTAAAAACAAGCCAGGAAGGTCCGGGTTAGAATGAACCTTCATTAACCCATGCTTGTCGTAAGAGGCGACTAACGGGATTGGGTGGTCAGGCTCGCTGACGTGGTTGACACATGTCATCGGTTCCCAATTGCGCAGATCGATGTTCATGCTGTTGAACACTGGATTGTCTGGTCCAGACTCGATTATTTACAGACCGCCGCCATATAGCTGGAATATTGCTGCGTGCGGCGTAAAAATAACTCACTTACTCACTCACTACTAGGAGTGTACACAATTCGAGTGACATGAAGTCGGAACGAAGAATGTTTCCGTGGCCGCATAAGCTCCACCCGCTCATAAATTTTAATACTCTTGAACCAACTGTAGATTTAAGGACTCAACAGATATATCTGAATCTAGTTTATTTTTATAGATTTTAAACTAAGACAGATGAGAGTTTTGAAAGATACTATGGTCATACAGGGTAACACTGAGCGTGATGTGTGGGAGTCCTTAGCCTACTGTTCAAGAAGATGTCCATCTTGACCAAATAGTAGAGCGCTTGAATTTGGTGTATATAATTCTCAAATTAGATGTTTCAGTTGCTCAACATGCTCACATACTACTGATAGCAAAAGTTCCTTACGATACCCATTCATTTTTAAACATTTTTTTTCAGTTATTTCGTGTTGTGTCAGTCGACCTTATAATGAGCGCCTTAAGCAACAGTTGATATTTTGGTAAAACCCACTATCTGATAAACTAAGAAACATTATCAGGGATAGGGTGATCTTGGGTTCAGACCCACGATCATAAATCCATGTACCACTTAAGGGTTGCAACGCTGCACAGCGAATAGTAACGCTTTACAGATCGGTGCCAAGCCCAAATATATTGATACCACATTATATGTATCTTTAGTCATCCTATCTTGTATTATCGTTCGCTGACATTACAATACATTTCGGTCTGACTGATGTCAGGGTATTAGGATGTCCGTTCGAGACGCCAGTCCAAGCTTTGGCCATGGCTTCCACCATTGGTGCAATGTGGCAATAAAATATGACTCGTCCGTGAAGTTCCATAGGGAAGCCGAACACATTAGACTGAACTAAACTAATAAGGACACATTTTTGTCTAAAGAATTGAATTTAATGTATATACTTAACCAGTTCAAGTGTCGGGGGTATGGGTCTCTTTCTATTTTGACCTCTTTTAGGTAAGATCAAGGCCATCGGAGATGTATATTAACTTCAGTGATCAAGTGACACTCTATAGTGTATGACCTTCTAAGCTGTTCTTCTTTTTCAAATAAACTGACCTGGTTTCAGAAAAGCCTGTTTTCTCCGTATTTAAAAAAGAATGATTGATGGGACATATTTCATTTATAGCCATATAGCTATAGATTGCTATCTCTTGTTAGTGGACGGCCAAGGTCGTCAGTGGCGAACACACAGATATAACACAGTTTGCCATCAATAACTGTACGTATACTCATTATGACAGTTAGGTGTAAGTTTCTCGGAAAGAATGGCGATTAGCGCGCTGGTGGGTGAAATGGACTCACGTATGTTGGTGTGAGTTGTTTGTGTACACATTGCAATAAACAGGACATTTGGCAAGTTAGCGGTACATATTCTGAGCAGGGATTTTGGCTTGTAATTTTTCGAGCTTCCGAAGACCCGCAAAGTACGGCTTCGATGTATGTGACATATGTGTCGTTTTGTAGGTAAATCTATTGGCTTGAAATGCATATGTAATTCTATAGGGGTATACACAGTGGGAATTGTTGAATTCGTCCTGAAACAAACTGGATGCCTTGACCTCGTTACAACCCTTTCCTTTTATATAGTGCTAAGTCAGTGACAGTATATACCTGGATTCCAGATTTTTGCGTGGTTAGAATATACTTTTGAAACCAAGATTAATTTCTGCTGCTTACAGAAAGATGCTTCTGCATTATTCTCTTTAATGATGTATTATTCTCTTTAATGATGTATTATTCTCTTTAATGATGCATTATTCCCTTTAATGATGTATTATTCTCTTTAATGATGTATTATTCTCTTTAATGATGCATTATTCTCTTTAATGATGTATTATTCTCTTTAATGATGTATTATTCTCTTTAATGATGCACTATTCCCTTTAATGATGTATTATTCTCTTTAATGATGCATTATTCTCTTTAATGATGCATTATTCCCTTTAATGATGTATTATTCTCTTTAATCATGTATTATTCCCTTTAATGATGTATTATTCTCTTTAATGATGTATTATTCCCTTTAATGATGTATTATTCTCTTTAATGATGTATTATTCTCTTTAATGATGTATTATTCTCTTTAATGATGCATTATTCCCTTTAATGATGTATTATTCTCTTTAATGATGTATTATTCCCTTTAATGATGTATTATTCTCTTTAATGATGTATTATTCCCTTTAATGATGTATTATTCTCTTTAATGATGTATTATTCTCTTTAATGATGTATTATTCCCTTTATTCCCTTTAATGATGTATTATTCCCTTTAATGATGTATTATTCCCTTTAATGATGTATTATTCTCTTTAATGATGTATTATTCTCTTTAATGATGTATTATTCTCTTTAATGATGCATTATTCCCTTTAATGATGTATTATTCTCTTTAATGATGTATTATTCCCTTTAATGATGTATTATTCTCTTTAATGATGTATTATTCCCTTTAATGATGTATTATTCTCTTTAATGATGTATTATTCTCTTTAATGATGTATTATTCCCTTTATTCCCTTTAATGATGTATTATTCCCTTTTTTCCCTCTAATGATGTATTACTCTCTTTAATGGAGGGCTTTTAAATATTGAACTGTCCGGTGCCATATGTTCCTCTCTACCGTAAGGTAATTACTGTTGTTCCACAAGGAAACGTGCGATGCGTTATACCCAATAAGTAGCTCTGGGGGATCTGACAAGAAACATCCAGCCCCACGTTCAACTTATTCTGCCAAATATTAAAGCGCCCTCTGTTGACTGGTTCTTAACAACCAACCGCGTTGTTCGGTCATCTGGAAGACGACTTTTCGTAGAAATGTACGGAATGCGACGAAATAGGGCGCATATTCTACACCCAGGCGTCACCCAAGGATAACACGAGGACCTCCGAATGGTCAGATGGTAATTGACAATGGGGCCTGTAAGTCTCGCGAGGCCTACTTCCGGTACTGAGCTGGTTACCGGCTCCCTTTGCAGGCGCCAACTTAAGGTATGCGAGACGGGCCAGCTTACTTCCGGTACCAGATTTCCGGCGACAAGCGTATATTCAAGAACCGGTTTTGGTTCCAAATTGCGCGTCCGTCAAATATGACTTTTCTTGACCGAACCAAGTGTACAACCATGCTTGGCTGTCAAAGCCGTTGACAGTCGTGATAGTTGGCTAATTTGGGGATGGTTAGATCGGAAATGTGCTATTCCCGCAAGGATTATCGGTTCTTTGCGGTCATCTGGGAACCATGAGATCATTCGAAAGGGTATCAAACGTTGTTTGTCATCGGAAGTACTAAGGTCGCGCGAAGTGCCGTGATCTACTTACGGGGGCTATACCATATACAACATGTTCTTTGTCAGCCCTCGTCGTTGTGTCATGGGCACGTGAACGTAACCAGTTCAAAGTCCGTCGTTGATACTACCGCAGAGCTGAGAAATAGATATTTTGATTGGGTAAATCACGGAGACATCATATATAATCCTGTTCGTAAGAAGCGGAAGAATTCTCGTGTATTCGCCCACAAATAACTTCGTCATTTCCAATGGCCATCGACCTGTAAACTGAGGCATGCAATATATTCATTTGACAAAGAAAGTAAGGTTTGGTGAAAATGGGGTTTAAGACGCGCTTAAGATTATTTTAGGTATATGCACGTGTGTGTGTGTATGCGTGTGTGCGGGAGTTTGGTCTACCCCGCAACAATGCCACTTTGAGGTGCTAGCCAACAGAGATCCACTGCCACAGTTAACTCCAAGCCGGCCAGCCCTTGTTTGATTCCTTAATGGGGCACTGTTCCAGAGCGATTAATGTTTAGCGCCAACAATCGCCTAGCTGCCAGGTGGTCAGTCCCTGCTCCCTCGACCGTGACGGACCTATTTCTTCAACATACACAATGTGACAATAAGAACGGTGGATGTCCATCAGATGCCGTTATTTTAACGTATCCCCGGTAGTTCCTGTCTTATTGTAATAAAGTATCCCAGCTGTGTAGGCTTTTTGGGATTGTCAAATGCCTGGATGGTATAGTGACTGATCCAATTTGATAATATTTCTATGTTTTTCGACCTCGATATTAATCATGTCATGTAAAAACTTGATGTCTATTGACCTATGATACTAAAAACATATTTGATTTATTTGAATCAGCAAACTAAATCAACCTCACTTTGCCATTACTAGGCAAATCTGAAAATTTAATTAGGTAAATAGGTAGATACAGTTTTTAACTTTAGTACACAGCAAGTGCTTATGTGTATTTCTTTTGCAAAAATGAAGTTCCGTTCGTATGCTGAAAACCGTCACGATGTCTTCCTGTAAGTTTTTTTTAGGCAATTAAAACTGCATACAATACAGCGACTACTACTCCCTTGCTGTAACCCGTGCTTGGTGGTTTTAACCTACACATGTTATTTGTCATCATTCACTTGATGAATTTATAATAGGTATAACTAGTGGTAACACCACTCAGATTACCCGACAAAGGTTCCCATTTGGCATTTCTCGTGTCTGGAGTAAAAACTCATCGTTATAAATTAAGGTCAGT
Source organism: Haliotis rubra (assembly GCF_003918875.1). Lineage (NCBI taxonomy): Eukaryota > Metazoa > Mollusca > Gastropoda > Lepetellida > Haliotidae > Haliotis > Haliotis rubra. The sequence goes on along the minus strand of NW_025767035.1, from coordinate 2,708,222 downwards.
GAGTGAGTTTAGTTTTACGCCACACTCAGCAATATTCCAGCTATATGGCGGCGGTCTGATGTGGCCAAATGTATGTGTTATAGTATACATGCTGTGTAATATGTGCATATAATGCAGCAAGTGGAATTATCAGCTGAGTTACAAAAAAATAAACGTCGATAAAAGGATTAACCGATAACGCGCTGATTGATTGTCTGCTTTTATCGGATTTGTCAAAAGGTAGTGTTTATGTATGTAGATTTAATAACGTAAACTGAATACACTTTGTCGTAAAGTGTCTACCTAAAGTTCAAAGATTAACCGCCAATGCGTTGATTGATTGCTCTCTGTTGTCTAACTAAATTACTTTCAAAAGAATGGTGGACATCATGCAAATAGTTGTCAGATGTGCTATCCCGGGTGACCAGTGAGACTATACACCATTGTGAAAAACCTGAAACAGTCACGTGACCAGCTGAGAAACTATCACTTGTTATTACTTCTTTGAGTGGCATTTAGAAGCTGCTAAGATATACAGCAATAGATGGATAGACAACTTCTCTACTGCAGTCGAGTCGACGTTTCGGTGTTGCTGCTAATAATATCAGGCCACGCGATGCTAATCTTGCATCCTTTGCAATAAGGAAGTTGTCTATCCATAAAAAATAGTGCGATGTTTCGGCGTAGATGCTATAAGGAAATTGTCTATATATAAAAAACGTTCCTGTTAATCATTAGTTTTAACCATTTTTTGCATATTGCTGAGCGCAAGGCAGAATAACCCGGTCGAGATTAAGCCGTTCTTTAAAACGAGATGAATTCAGCAAACTCTACTAGTGGTTTATTTTAGAAAAGTGATATAGGCCATAGGCCCAGGTTACACATTGAGAATTACAGAGTGAGAAGGTATATCATAATGAACTCTACAGTCAGGTTATATTTTGTGACTGTTCCAGGAAAGGCGACTCAACAGTGAAAAAACTTTTATCCGCGCTCGACGCCAAGAAAGCGATATTTATAACGAACATGGGAGATAACTCTCCAAAACACTTGAGTTGTTGAATACAACTCGTACTCGAATAGCCGTAACAGCGCTAGACGTAAATGCACTTACAATGAGATTATGGTGAATACATGTATTTCCTAACGCTTCCTCGTTAGCCATAACAGCTTAGGTGTGTTCAGCTACCTCTGAGTCTGGGCATCGAAATACGTACATCCGGGGATTGAGAAATGACGTCACACACTTCTTTATCAACTACTGTTTTTTAGCATGCTTAGCTTAAGAATACGGAAATATCATTAAACCTAATTGTCAATTTTGAAAACTATCTCAGAGGAAGGTCGGTTTAGCAGGAAGTATAAAAATCCTTTAAGATGTGGGATTTCCTAGGAAAAAGTGGGAAAACAACATCGGATCACTGTGGGATAAAAAGATACACGTTTTGGTGAAGCAGGACTCATAATGTTACACCAATGACAAATAATGTTCACGTCTTAAAAAACCACAGCACTGTAATGTAGTGTTTATATGAATAATATAATATCTCACGCCATTTCAAGAAGACTGTCTCGCTGAGATGAGTCTGTGTGTCCCATGATACATTGTAAAGACAATGCAGTGTCGCTTCCAACACGGTGGAATGACGGCCCGCTTCTAAAGCTGGCTCCATCTCCTGTGATCTATCCATACCTGTTGTCAGATAAGAGAGACCGTTTATTCTAAGGCGCTGATGTTTAACATTTACCAGTGAGCAAGATGCGACACATTCACTGAGGTTTTTATGTTTGTAATTTTCTTTAACTTTCAGTAACGGAGCTATTTCGGATTGTAATCTTCATTTACCGTTAGCAACTGATGTATTTTCGGGTGTAATGATCATTAACCGCCAATAATCTTAATTTATCCTCAGTAACTGAGGTATTTCAGTGTTATCTGTGTTGGCAATCGCACTCGTCAAACACCTGCCTGGCAAATCTTGGTGTTTTTATCCTGGTGCAGTGACTATTCCTGCGTTCTTCACGTCGCTGATGATAATGCTGGTCGTCGTCGCCGTCGTCACTGTTGTCTTTGTTGTTGTTCATAGTAGTCATTATAACATTACTGCTACTACTACTACTACTACTGCTACTACTACTGCTACTACTGCTGCTGCTGCTGCTGCTGCTGCTAGTACTACTATTATATATTTCTTTTGTATATAACAGTATCGTGTTATCTTGTCACGCAGAAGACCCAAGTTCGATTCCTCACATGGGTACAATGTCTGAAGCCCATTTCTGGCTTCCCCTAGCATTGCTATTACTGGAATATTGCTAAAAACGGCGTATAACTAAACTCATTCACTGTAATTAAAAATAACATTTATAATAATTCAAGGAAAGCTTCGGACCGAGTATAAACTCGCTTCAAGAAAATCTGGAGCTCAGAGCTGAATGCTCGAAACAAGGTCAAAGTCACCAATACTTTTGCTGTGCCAGTCCTTTCCTATTCTTTTGGAGTAGTTGATAGGACAAAAGATGACATCAAGAGTCTTGGCCGCCTGACCAGAAGGATTATTTCTGATAACAGAGCCCACCACCCTCGTTTCTCTCTGAATCGTTTATATATGCCAATCAATTCGGGAGGTCGGGGTTTGATTAATGTGAAGGTTCTTCATGGTAGAATTCTATTGTGTACTTTTGTACATATTTATTTATGGGATGACCCTCTGGTGATGCATATCAAGGTTGTTAGAAACAATCTGGAATTTGAGGTGGATTTTGTTGATGGCGATGTACAGCGATGGAAGTAAACCAGGTAAAGTTCTTCACCAAGTCTAACCAGAGTCGGTCAAATGTGGAGAAGCTTTCTGAGGAACCATTACATCGTGTGTAGATACAGTGTGTGGAACAGAATAGCAACCCAGCAGACTCCTTCTCTGAAACAGAGAGCTTCCTTTTTGCTGCCCAAGACCAGTCACTTCCTACTCGCAATCTCCAAAGTGTGAGTTTTAAAGAACATATTTGCATGAAACGTCGATTGTGCAATAAATTTACAGAGACTGTCCAACACCTTCTCAGGTGGATGTCCTTTCTTGGTACAAACATTATATCTTAAAAGACATCATGGCATGGCTCGTTGCTTCTACTGCCGCCTTTGCCATGCCTGTGGCATCCCATGTATACTATCGTCAGGCTCCCCATTGTTCTCGGTGCCCTTGGTTTGGTACCTGCTGATCTCTTGGCACAGATCAGGAGAGTGTCCGGGTTCTCCATCGGGAGCACAGCCCTTCTAACAATCTTGGTAACGCAGAAGGCTGCAGTGTTGGGGAGCTTTCATATTCTCCGGAAAGTTCTTGGTGGGTTCGACTAGGCAGTGTTCCCTAGGAGAAGTCCCATTCGCTGTCTGGGCTGCGTGTAGAGGGGGCGAGGGCCCTGAGCTGATGATGAGCCTTACCAGCCTGACTGTGCCAGGATCACCTGTACCCCTCTCTGCTGCATACTATTTTTAATCTGTAAAACATAATAATGATCAACATCTTCATCATATCCGTGTCACGAATTTACCAAACTATGTGTTACTATCTGTTCAGTTCCCACACGACGTTAGTTATGATCTTGTTTACTTCTTTGTTCCTAACAAAACGTCCAGTGGATGGGGCACAGTTGGTTTAAATATTTCTCAGTTTCTGTGTTCGGATGTCATCCAAACTAGTCTCTTCATTATCACAATATAGTTACAGCTTACTCGTGGGTTCACTATAGCACAAAGATGAGTGCTTTTCCGGAAACATATTTCCTTTATTCCGTCTGAGCTGGTCTGTGAATACCATTTCCCCCCAAGTTGTGACAGCTGTCTCCGAGTTGTACCAGAACACTGTCTTCAGACAACATCAGGCAAAGAGGTGTGAATTACTATTCTGAGCCTTTCTTTGACGGAAATGTCTTCCTTCCGGCTTGTCTAAAAAGCCACCACATGATAGAACATGACCTATTTAATCAAAATAATTGGGTTGACAGTTTGGCCATGATAAGTAATTTTACCTTTCAAGTGCTCAGCTAGTCTCCAGAATCTACAATTTGTCACCCAGGGGATTAGATGGTCAAAATGTGTGGCCAGGCTATCAGTTTGTCCAATCTAATGATAATAATAATTATAATACAAAGATAATAACAATAGTAACATCAACATCATCATCATCATCATCATCATCAACAACAACAACAAAAATGAGAAGAAGAGGATCAATCAATTTACTTGGGGAAGAGTTACTGACCATCTCGAGGAAGGTCAGACCTATACCCACTTAAGGGTGCAGGTAAACTCCAGGTTGTCCATATGAAGTACACACTTCGGGAAGAATACAAATGTAGACTTAAGAAAATCTAGAGTTCAGAGCTGAAAGCTCGCAATAAAAATCAAACAAAGCGCCTTTGAGGAGCTGAGCTGGATATTGGCTCTATACAAATACAGACTGCTCGTACCCATGCCAGTTTTGACGGTGTGCCGGAATAGACAGGTGCCGGTGTTGGCAGGTTTCCCTGTACTAGCATAATAATAAAGCCACAAAAACGTTTGCTGTGCCCGTCCCTTCTTACATCTGTTGTTGGTTGGAAGAAACAAGAGCACTGATACACTCATGAAGAATCTTGCTTCCACCATCACCATTTTCAATGTATCAATTCTAATGGGGAGGGAGTGTGGTGGCGTTGTTTTATTAACGTGGCTTTTCATGACAGAATTATATTGTGCACCTTTTGCACGTGCATACTTGTCTGATAGTCCGTGTGAGGCATGTCAATACTCAAGTAATTTAGAACGAGCCAAGGATGTTGAACAAAATGTCAGTGTTAATTTTGTGGATGGTTCAGTGTTACTGGACAGTACAAAAACGATTGTCAACCAAGCGGTGGGGCATACGAAATCAATACAGGCTCAGTCTTTTTAAGGGAAAGCTCTCTTAACGACTGCAACACATAGTTTATGTGGGGCGTGTTGAGAAGAAGATTGGATGGAGTCGGTTGGTCTTGTAGGTGAAATAGAATGCTTCTGTTTGCTGCCAAGAACCAGTCGTTTCCCGCTCGTGACGTCAATGTCTGATTTTGCATCAAGATGTAAATATGAAATATAGCTTACGCAATGAATTCAACGGGACTGCCAAACACGGTTTCATTGGATGACCATCGTTGGCACAAACACAGTAGCGTAAGCGACAAGATGGCTAGGCTATTTCTTTTTACCATCTTCTCCACGTTTGTGGTTCATCCATGGTGCGGCTCAGAATATGTCGAGAGTGTCATGGAAACTGACAAGACTCTACTCAATCAATTAATCAATCCTTATTTTCTTTGTAGTGGAGGCCATAGGCCCAGGCTACACTTCAGGATGTCAGAGCGGTACATATGTGCATATATAGTTCAGAAGACAATAAGTTAATTTACAAAGTATACAAAAGGAAATATGATATTATTGGCATAGAAGTGAATCTCTAAGTTTCATTGCATTGTGTATATAAATAGCTATGTTTTTTACAATATATGGATTGCCAGTTGACATGAGCATATTAAACTTATGAATAGTGGGATTCGAAGTTATTTGGTAAATACAAACATCTCAGATTTTGATGACATTTACATACCAAAATGAAATGAAATTCATTTTCAATAAAGTTATCTTTACATAGAAGACATAATCTATTTGATCTGGGTTGATTAATTAACGACCGGTTTCAATTTGGAGGCGGTGTGAAGAAAATCTGAATTTAGCAACGGCCGATCGGAATTTTGAAATTGATATATCTTTTATGTAAAATTCAACATTAAATGAGATTTTAAAACAAGAATAAAGTGAAAATTTAAGACTATTTACAAGCGATGTGTGCCATTCTTGTTCATAACTTGCTCTTAGTCTAAAAACAAATTCTGATATGAATTTATTGACATTACATAAATTTTGCTGCTGCTCCCACATAAAGCTAAATCCAAAAGAGTAAAGAATATTCTTAATTTTTTATGCCCAGTTTGTTTTACCATTTACAAAGTCTAAAACTAACATGTTATAACATTTCTTTACAAATCTGGAATCGGTCATTTTGCATAGTTTACACCAATATTTAACAACTTTTTTATATATACATATATACATTGGATAACGGCCACATTCTCCCTTAACTACATGGGTCGAAGCCGACCGTTTGACATTTTAAAACCGTTTACAACAAAACATATGTACAACTTCGACTTCTTTAAAGCTATCAACTCCCCATAGTTCAGCTCCATTTGTATCAAATATCTTAAAAAATAAATCATAAGGAAGTGGATTAAACGTATAAAGAGATATTAGAATGCCATATGCAATTTTCTTAGCTTGCAAAGCAGCGTTATTCATATGGGGAGACCAAGGTAGAGAACGTGCAAATATAATACCCAATGATTTCGTTCTACACTCATGTGACAGTGTAATGTAATAAAGTACAGTTTTACCCTGAATAATTACAGTCAAAGCCCGATGATGTTTGCGCTAGAGTGTTTTAGCGTTGTAATAGTTCAAGGGAAAACTGAACTTTATTACACTAAACATAACGGAAAGCAAAATGTATTGGAGTTAGAACTGTCCTCGGCAATCAATGATCGACGTAAGAGGATAGTAAAGACTAGGTGGTCAGGCTCGCTGACTTGGACGGTGCATGTCGTCGTACCCCAATCTCGGAGATCGGTAATCATTGGATAATCTGGTCCAGATTCGAATACCTACAGACAACCGCCACATAGCAGGAATATTGTTGAGTGCGGCGTAAAACACACAAAAAACAATTCAGCTCTATCCCGTTCCACCCGTTTGTCGCACAATTCATGCACTGATACAACAATCACTCGCTGTCACTGACAAATGGCAATCGACCAGTAACTTTCCATTAGGGAAATCTGCACTACTACAGCACCGTTAGACGCATTTATACATCAGAGATCAATGACGTAAGTGGGCCCTGTCAACAGTTAACATCTGAAAATAGCACCCTCCGGAAGGTCGGACTGAGTACCGTTAAGATAATCCTCTTCCGGTAATGTCCAGTCAGCGAGTCCTCATGAAAGCACAGTCAAATTACATGCTGCAGAAACGGTTCTCTGTGTTTAAGTGATCTGCGTGTTCTGTTGATAGTGATGTACATGTCCGGTATGTGATTGAATGCCCGTCTCCCATAGCACAAGGGTTTTTAGCGGTGCTGTAATTCATAATGATTTATTCTTCTAAACGAGTCCCCATCAGGAACAAACTGAACTCCTGGCATGGCATCATCAACCATTACAGAGCGGCAAAGTCGGGAAAACTTTCCCATTCAAATACGCTTTGAGCAGCCGAGACGTACGACTGCCATAGTCACTACAAACTGCACTCAAACCAGGACACAGTCTCTACACACTGCACTCAAACCAGGACACAGTCTCTACACACTACACTCAAACCAGGACACAGTCTCTACACCCTGCACTCAAACCAGGACACAGTCCCTACACACTGCACTCAAACCAGGACACAGTCCCTACACACTGCACTCAAACCAGGACACAGTCTCTACACACTACACTCAAACGAGGACACAGTCTCTACACACTACACTCACACCAGGACACGGTCCCGACACACTGCACTCAAACGAGGACACAGTCTCTACACACTACACTCAAACCAGGACACAGTCTCTACACACTACACACACACCAGCACACAGTCTCTACTTACTACACTCACACCAGGACACAGTCTCTACACACTTCACTCACACCAGGACACAGTCTCTACACACTGCACTCAAACCAGGACACAGTCCCTACACACTGCACTCAAACCAGGACACAGTCTCTACACAGTACACTCAAACCAGGACACAGTCTCTACACCCTGCACTGAAACCAGGACACAGTCCCTACACACTGCACTCAAACCAGGACACAGTCCCTACACACTGCACTCAAACCAGGACACAGTCCCTACACACTGCACTCAAACCAGGACACAGTCCCTACACACTGCACTCAAACCAGGACACAGTCTCTACACACTGCACTCAAACCAGGACACAGTCTCTACACACTACACTCAAACCAGGACACAGTCACTACACACTACACACACACCAGGACACCGTCTCTACACACTACACTCACACCAGGACACAGTCTCTACACACTACATGTCTGTGTGACCAGGACACAGTCTCTACACACTACATGTCTGTGTGACCAGTACACAGTATCTACAGACTACATGTCTGTCAGACCAGGACACAGTATCTACACACTACATGTCTGTGTGACGAGGATACAGTCTCCACACACTACATGTCTGTGTGACCAGGACACAGTCTCTACACACTTCATGTCTGTGTGACCAGGACACAGTCTCAACACTACATGTCTGTGTGACCAGGACACAGTCTCAACACTACATGTCTGTGTGACCAGGACACAGTCTCTAACACTACATGTCTGTGTGACCATTAAACAGTATCTACGCACTATATGTCTTTGTGACCATTAAACAGTAACTACACACTTCATGTCTGTGTGACCAGGACACAGTCTCTACACACTACATGCCTGTGTGACCAGGAGACAGTCTCTACACACTACATGTCTGTGCGACCGGGACACAGTCTCTACACACTACATGTCTGTGTGACCAGGAGACAGTAACTACAAACTACATGTCTGTGTGACCAGGACACAGTCTCTAACACTACATGTCTGTGTGACCAGGACACAGTCTCTACACACTACATGTCTGTGTGACCAGGACACAGTCTCTACACACTACATGTCTGTGCGACCAGGACACAATCTCTACACACTACATGTCTGTGTGACCAGGACACAGTCTCTACACACTACATGTCTGTGTGACCAGGACACAGTCTCTACACACTACATGTCTGTGTGACCAGGACATAGTCTCTGCTGAGAAGTTGTCAGACACATACGCCGTCAGTGGAGGCCAGCTGTCTTGCCACGAAACGACACACACCTACTCCGCGGCCGAACACTTAATATACACGGAATGTGTCGCTGTCTGACTCCTGCCACGATTTGACCCAGTGATCTATTGGGCAATTCTCTCATTGACTCCTTCAGCATCCGTTTCGTGATCGAACAAGTTCCCCGAGATGTTTCGGTAAAAAGAAAAACAATTTCAAATACAAATATGAATCCAAATCTTAAAAATAACCTCCAAGAATAAAAAATATGTTTAAAAGGGTGACTTTTTCCCGCATTACACAACATAAACCCACCACTTACATGCGTTTCAGCGTCAAGTGGGCGAATTTACGCATATCCTAGACGTTTACCAGACGACACTGACATTCAGCAACGATCGTAGGAATCTGACCCGCCTACGAGACACACCTAGCGGCGGCGCCTCGGACGGATGGGCAAGGTTAAAGAAAACAATCTTGAACGTTCTCCCTCGGGGTTTGTTATTGAATATACTACAGTTATGTAAGCCAGTTCGTTACATCTAACGCCCCCCTCATCCCGAATTATTGACTGAACTCTAATTACGTTCATGCAGACTGCTGAAGTATACCACTTCAGCACAGCTCATATCTCCAGTAACATTTCGTTCATATTTCATTCACAACCTTCTTCAGTGTTTCTAGGGAATATTCCTCTTTGATTGCCGACATATAATCTCAAATGCTTCCAGAATCTGATATTTTTGTACACTTGGAAAGAAATCATAATTAGATATACGCCCACAGATAATCGATATTGCTTTTTAACCGTCCGAGTTTTTGTGGCGTGATACAGTTTATATGTTCATCTCAAACGACGCGACCTCTGTATATGGTCATGGCTCAGGAATGCCGTTCGCCATAAACTCGATATGGTTGTAAACGGCTTCTCTAGCGTGGGGAAGGAGACGTCGATTCTGAAGGGGTCCTGGGGACGTTCTATGCTCATGTCTTGCGCTGTACCGAACATAAGCAAGACTGTAGATTACGCGCTGCTTATGGGCCTTTGGCTCAAGACATGTCTCGGTGAGAATAGAACATGATATAGTTCAACTCATTTGATCGAATCGTGTTAATATCTAAACGTGTATTCCAAACATTTACACAAAACATATTAATTAGTTAGTCTTTATCAGCGGTGATTAACTGTCATATTAATCTCATTGGCTCATTGTACGTCCAACTCCTAAATGAATTTTAAAAAGTTCAAACTTCAAGAACTATGTTTGCCCACCAGTTACAAATAGTGTAGTTAGGAGGTTCACCTACCTTGTTTTGAAATTGCTCAAGTTCAAATGAATTCTTTAATTGATTCTCATTTAATTACGTGTTCCGAAATAGATTTCATCCTGTTTGATAAGTTGTTGCGACCTAGAGCTTAGGCAGCGTGGTTAGTGATAAAACATTGTACACATGTGGGGAATCGAACCCGGGTCATCGGCGTGACGAGCGAACGCTTTAACCACTAGGCTACCCCACCGCCCCACCATCATCCTATGCATTGACGTATAGCGTTTCGATAGATCAGTCCATGTATTTTCGCGCATGACAAAGAGGTATCTAATTCTATTAATAGTAATTTAAATTGCATTTTATTTTATTTTGTTTAACTGTTATTTTGACCGATGAAACCATACATTCATCATGTTTGGTGTTAAGTGTCAACATAAGATAAAATGTTTGCCTCCGATTAAAACAAATAACTGATTATTGGTCGTATGAAATATGCAGAAAACATCCTGGAGGTTGAAAATAGTAGAATATCCTACAATGTTATAGCTAATGTTACAATGTTGTCCTAGCTAATGTTGCAATTGTATATAGCTTTATGACTAAAACTGTCTCCAAGCTGCATTTTTGCATTCATTTGGATTGGGGTATAACGAAATCATTTCTCAAAAATAAAGACAAACTGGAGCTTACATTCGCTGCACTGTGTATAATCTGTTTGTTAAGTGCATAACTGTCATATTAAAACTATCCCTTATGCCTTTATCAAATATGTAACTAAATATATGTTGTTTTTTCTTCAATTCCCTTAGTCAATGTCTCCAGAAACAAATTTCATCCGAAACGATATGTTTAAATAAAACTGTAAATATTTTGGTTTCATATTATTCATAGCAGAAAATGTTACAGGAGAGAGCATCTCGTTCAAATTCTCAACGGAAAGCTGGTGTTATGTTCAGTGTTGTAAAAGGTCAATACGAAGATGAAATTCGATACTTACCGTGCGTTTCTGAATTCACTATCATGTAGTGGAGATACCAGATGGTGAGTGAGTGAGTTTAGTTTTACGCAGCACTCAGCAGTATTCCAGCTATATGGTGGCGGTCTGTAAATAATCGAGACTGGACCAGACAATCCAGTGATCAACAGCATGAGCATTGATCTGCGCAATTGGGAACCGATGACATATGTCAACCAAGTCAGCGAGCCTGACCACCCGATCCCGTTAGTCGGCTCTTATGACAAGCATGGGTTACTGAAGATCAATATTCTAACCCGGATCTTCACGGGTAGATACCAGATGGAACAGGACCCGTGAAGCTCCGGGTTAGAATTGATCTTCTGTAACCCATGCTTGTCGTAAGAGGCGGGTGGTCAGGCTCGCTGACTTGGTTGACACATGTCATCGTATCCCAGTTGCATAGATCGATGCTCATGCTGTTGATCACCCGATCGTCTGGTCCAGACATGATTATTTACAGACCGCCTCCATATAGCTGTAATGCTGCTGAGTGCGGCGTAAAACTAAATTCACACCCCCTGACTCACTCGCTCACCCAGATGGAAAAGCACTGAAATGTGGGCGCATCCTGTCACGTAGTGGGCAACAGTCTCAAACACAAAGACAAGTTAATTCTTTATCGGAAATGCATCGGATGTCATTTGTGTCACTGATTTGCAGATTCAATTACGTCGCAATGAATTTCGATCTAAATTTGGAATATGACTGAAGATAATTAGAGAGAAAAAAATCGATAGAATTTTAAACAAGATGAAATTGTTCACTGCACCATTCGTAGATTTCTTTCATGCAAATTTAATCCATTTATAATTATCGTTTTCATTTTATATAACTTTAGATTCTTCAGCCCCAGTGGCATCTGTATTTATACAAGTAATTGAGACGGATTAATATCGCTGACGTTTGACAGTACCTCGCATATCAGTACCTTCACATTTACAGTCTAAATTATTTTCAGAAGAAATGTTTCATATTAATGTGGAAATATAAATCTGATATAATTAAAGTAATAAATTGTGTGTTCCATTACCTATAACCGAAGTTAATTACAGACCAGCTAATTATTTCTTTGCAACTCAGATACGTAATGTGATCAAAATGTAGTGGGCACATTTATGGGCAACATATATATCTAGTATTGCAACAAAATACAAGGATTACAAAGACCCTTTGGAAAGATACAATACTGGCTTAGAGCAACAATTTCATCAAATTTTAAGAAACAAACTATCTCCAGACATATATTCAGTATAAATGGTTTAATGATATCAAAATCAATCTGCCAGTAATTGTTTGTAAAGATAAGATAAGAACCTGTCAAATCGGTGTTACATGATAGGAAGTATAGCCTCACATACAGAATCTAAGAAAATACCCTGTCGATACGTGGGTAGTACACACCTACGATGGTTTTAATTTAGAATAGTTCTTGACACTGGACTGAGGCTGTCTATAAAACAGAACAAATCACTACCTGAAGGAACAGTATTTCCCATATTTAACCATGCTAGGAAATAAACCTAACATCCGAGGCCCATATGACCTTCGTTTGAAATGTACAATCATCTTGCCGCCAAATTTGCAGTGGTTACTCTGGTCATCAAACAGAAAGAGCATTTGAGAGACTGAACAAATATGACAGAGGCGTATTAATTTGGCCACCGTTTTCGTATATTTCTATCACGCCGAAGACCCGGGTTTGATTCCCCACATGGGTACATTGTGTGAAGCCCATTTCTGATGTCCCCCGCCGTGATGTTGCTGGAATATTGCTAAAAGCGGCGTAAAACCAAACTCAGTCAGTCAGTCAGTCGTATATTTCTAACATTTTACATAATGGTAAATGTTTTTCATTAATGACACAAGTATAAATATCCTGTCCTGATTGGTGTCCACATTGGTATGTCTCAGCCATTCACAGTCTTTTGGAATTGAAGAAGTGGTCATGGAATATACAATGATAAGCAAGCGTAGGTGACGTTCACAATTTATGTGCGTAAACGTCAGTTCTCATATTCAAGTGAACACACGTATAAAATTCATTCTATAATGTTTCTCGGGTTTCTAAAGAAAACAGCTTTCTGACATTTACAAACATGGACCCATACGTGGACGGTGATCTCTTGGCGAACGGCATGTATTCTTAAAATCAGTGAGTTTCCTTATACGTGAATTCGTACGCTGTACCTCGCCATAAGACTATCACAAGCGTTATTTCATACTATGCCTCTAGCGATAGTTCACTTGCTGGAATGCAGTTGTTTTCCCCGATTCCCCTTTAAACTTAGCTAGGATCTTTTTCAAAACAAGTATGCATTAAGTCCTGGTAACTGTGACACGTGAACGTTTTCTTATAAATGTTTTCCTTTGTCACGCCGCATTTAGATTGGCATTCGGGTGAATTCTTGCTTCGCTGAACCACAGGCAAATTGTAGCGCAAATAGGGTTGCGCAACAAAGAGAAAATGACCAGTCTTTCCATACTCGCTTCGCTCGCATATGGTAAGACTGGTCATTTTCTCTTTGTTGCGCAACCCTATTTGCGCTACAATTTGCCTGTGGCTGAACATAGAATATGATTTTCTCTTATCTTCTATGTCATACACACTTCAGGTTGGAATAACGATGATTCTTTTCAATGGCTATGAAATGTAAAACTGTGATAGTGAAACAGCACTTATTTGAATATCATACATTTTAAGAGCTAATGACGAACTTTACTTGGTAACTACTCTATAATAAGTGTTTAATCTGTGTCCAGAGACATTACTATTATTATGTCAGCTGTCCCCCGTCGTTTATCTGTGGACCATTTCGGAATGAAATGATCTGGCCCCATGCTTGCTTGACATTCACATATTCACAGAGAGACCTTTGGTGCTGAAACTTTAAATCAGTGATGTATGTGCGTGTCTAAGACCCACCAGGGCGGTAGGGTAGCCATGTGGTTAAAGCGTTCGCTCGTCACGCCCAAGATCCGGGTTCGATTCCCCGCATGGGTGAAGCCCATTTCTGGTGTCCCCCGCCGTGATTTTGCTGGAATATTGCTAAAAGCGGCGTAATGCCATACTCACTGACTTAAACCAACCTCCACAATGTCTGTTTTTGATAGTTGTTCACCAGAAAATACATGGAAACACTCAGTACTAGTCAAAAGGGGAAATTCCGTCAGACATAATTATGTTTTAAACTGACATGCCAGCTCTGCAAATGCAAACCAGGCCTCCAAACAAAACCTTTTGAATGTCCGACCAAGGTTCCAAATTCTCAAACCCGACCAAGCAACCCCCGCCAAGGATCTAAAATACAAGACCCTGTTAAGTTCATCATACTGTTAGCAGAGCTACACAGGTCTGTCCCTTCCCAAATTTACAAAGATATCTATGACACATACATCATAGGCGGATCCAGGAATGTTTCGGGGGTTGGGGGTTGGAATCAATTTTTCCATTTTTTAATACCGCCGATAATAAATTCCAAATAAATAATTTAAAAATCTATTTTATTGAAGTCGACTTTCTGTTACAAATTTAGATTTTAAACGAGATTTTAAGTGTAGAAACAAATAAAATCGCCGAATTAACGTTACCGAGTGAAAATGCTGGGTTTTTTAAAACCCTATAACAGTAGGAAATGAGAACACCTGAATGGCTGATGGCATATTCTATTTTTTTTAAAACAGCCTACTTGTGAAAGCCACGTAGGGAAAAGAAATCTGAAATAACATTATTTTTTTACCACCTACGACAGGAATATTGCTGTAAACAAATCCGTAAACCAAGCAATAAAAAAGGTGTGGCCTTACATTTTTACCCTTAATCAGCAATATTGAAGTAATTTACGTAGATCGCATTTTTTCTTTCCTTTTTGTCTTTAACTTCCCTTTGTAGAAATATCAGGGAATGCTGAGATGGATATACTTTATCCCTAGGGAGGTCTGAAATCTGACTCGTACTTTCTATGAAAGAATGTACCTGGCAGAAGTTATATATTTTCTCGCGTTCGATTTTGGGTTTTCAGACATACGAAGATATATTACTCTGAGATCAGGGTTTTAAGATGTGTTTCCCTCGAGGGGGCGGTGGGGTAGCCTAGTGGTTAAAGCGTTGGCTCGTCACGCCGAAGGCCCAGGTTCGATTCCCCACATGGGCACAATGTGTTAAGCCCATTTCTGGGTCCCCTGCCGCCGTATTGCTGGAATATTGCTAAAAGCGGCGTAAAACTAAACTCAGTCAGTCAGTCAGTGTTTCCCTCGAGCCACAATAGCTCTGTGCAGATGTGTCAGTACTCCGTCCAGTAGCCCCTCAACCAAATTGTTGTCTCTTCCGCCAAACTCTGCAAAGCAAAACAACTGCATGAACAAGTCTTCCTCTGGTTCTGAATATCCAAGCTCATTGGAGCTCCATTGAAGGTTTCTAACTTCCTATCTTCACGAGATGTTAATACATTCATAATTCTCCAGACCTCCAGATAAGCTGCGTATCCGAACATGACAAAGATTGAAACCAAGTTTCAGAAGACTGTACAAGTCATAGTAACCAGGTGGGAAGTAATCAGACGGCGATTATTCATCGTCTCCGTTGTAGTTGGTGAGGCGGTGGACTGGCCTCGCAACCCGTTCTTTTTGTGGATGATTAGACCCCGTTCTTCTGAATGACCATTTCAGCCAGGTTTTATAGATAGACATGTGACGCCATGTGGAGTAAGGTCATTGACCCACGTTCATGTACATACGTAGGGAGTTGTTCTTTGACATTTATAGATAGCTTGAGGATTAAGAGTGCTGCCCGTAGGGGATTAATTAGGGGATACACAAAATGTTTGCTGAATACATTAAACCAAACCACAGGCAAACTGTAGCGCAAATGGGGCTGCGCAACAGAGAGAAAAATGACCAGTCTTTCTATATATGTTTCGCTCGCATATAGAAAGACTGGTCATTTTTCTCTCTGTTGCGCAGCCCTATTTGCGCTACAGTTAGCCTGTGATTAAACAGACAAAAGAAAAAGAATTTCGATGCACTTTGGACAAATATTGAAACAATTAAGTATTTGGATTAATGCAGTTTTACAGAAACATTAACATTAATTTACAAAGCATTAGCGTATTCCAAATGCGACAATAACTTTGTAAAGTATGCCACTGTCATGCATTAATTGAAAAGTTCATTTGTTTTCGACTCAGTAATGTCAATCAATACACGTGCCAAGGTGAGCTGTCAATGGGCTGTGTGTTGTCAATTTATCCTGCTAAAAGAAGTTTAAACACCATGTATTTTCACCATGACAGAATTACGTCATACGAACACAATCGGGTGATCTTCAAATTGTTTAGAGCAGTATACACTAACCCTTGTTGAGTATGGAAAAAATACGTCCAAATATAGGGAATTGTCATGGATATGGAAGTTGTCACGCGACTGTCTCTTTGGATAGAAAATACCCTGTATTAGGAATACACGTTGTATTTATCTAGCAATCTATACCATCCCTAAACGCACAAGCGTGATACAATGTATTTATCCTGTAATGCCAATTGTAAATTCATAAAAAGTACAATATACTCCCTCTGTCACACACGGTACCTAAGCTGTTCCAATATTTTTATTTGCGTTGTTATCCGTAATGACCTCAGCAGATATCGTTGTTATCTGCTGGCTTTATCCTGCGGAGAAACCTTCCCATTATGTGATCACCAGCGATAAGCACCCACTCACTAATGCCACTGTTTTCATGCATATGGCGTCCTCCCTTAGAAGGTCACGTGGACATTGAAGCAAAGTGCAGATTAATCACATGATCTCTGACAAACAAGAAGCAATTGCGTCATAGATCTGAATGAGGGTCCATAGTTAGATTAAGGGCGGCAAACGGACCCTTTATCTACACTGGTTCTTGTATAATACAAGTAACGAAGAAACATCCTATCATCACGTGTGTTCCTAAGAATGAGAAATTATTGTTTGTCTTTTCAGCAATTTCATGATTTCGACATCTACCAACACCAATTACAGAGGGAAGAATTAAATACTTAGTAGTAGGATTTTTAATTTTTTTTATTTATTTTTTTATTTATTTATTTTTATTTTTTTTTATTTTTATTTTTTATTTTTTTAGGGGGCTTTTAGAGCGTGTTTCAATATGTGTACGTGAACAATTGTTGGTTAGATGAAATTGAAACAGATGAAAATAGAACCTCCACAAGCATAGGATTAACATGCTTCTTGGGTTACTTCCATACTGTTTGTAAATAGTTTGTATCTGGTAGGAGAAATGGGCTTAACATCGGCTCTTTTATCCACTCTACATATCTGGTACTTGGCTTGCCTTTGCGTGTGTTTTGACAGATGCCAACAGTGGGGCAGGACAGGCTCACCTTCACGCGCAGCCCTAGTGTCATCTCCATTTGTACTGATTAACAGGCCTATGTATATCATAAAATAGGAATTATACAGCGGATCCTACTATTGGCATAGTATGGATACCTGGAAGGTACATTGTCGTGTTAGACAGTTCTTATGATAATGGAATGGTCTTGTCAATATTATTTGTCCCATAGTTCGGGCACTGTCAAAATAGCTTGTGGAATACACAGAAGTGAATGAGTGAGTTTAATTTTACGGGAATACACAGGAACAAAGGGGCAGTACCATTCACTGGCATAATGGAACCTGGCCTGACATACATTGCTGTTCCTGGTCTGGTTTGGAATCGATGTATAAATGACCTGGTTATACAGTAAACTCCTTATAACGAATCGCTTATACCGAACAGACTGATAAGACGAACTGTGTTTCCTAATTTTCCCTCCCTTGCTTTACATTATACTCGAAATGCATGTGATGAACTACAGTTAAAATGAAGCAGAATTAGGTCCCTGTACGTTTTAACGAAAGTGTTTTGTAAGTGGATATCAGATCTATTATAGTGGAAGGCATATATCCGTGTAGGCATGACTGACTGACTGACTGAGGTTGGTTTTACGCCGCTTTTAGCAATATTTCAGCAACATCACGGCGGGGACACCATCTCAGGCTTCACGTTGTCTGTGGGGATTCGAACCCGGGTTTTCGGCGTGACGAGCCAACGCTTTAACCACTAGGCTACCCCACCGCGCCTGTGTAGGCATGAGTTTCTACCAGCATCTATTTAAGTCTAGCTTCCATCTCAGGCTTACGTTTCTGTGCTGAAAAATAATGTGAGCTGACGAGAGCACATATCGAAAGTCCAATCAGAGAACGTTTTAACAAATCGACACCCGCGTTTCGAAACGTTGGTCGCTGAAAAGGCCACAGCCATCGCCTGCCGAATTTGCGCTGATTTGAAATTAGACAAATATTATTGAGGTGGTTCGCCGTTTCAATCACCTCGCATAATTGCTTCTTTTATATGTTTCAGCAAACACTCCAATATTTATTTAACTAAGCGTTTCGTGTCGCATTGAACATAGTGTAACTTATAGTCTCACCAGTCTGTATGCCTCTATTACTGGAAGAGCGAGAAATAGATATCTTTAACTTGGTAATCTGTCATGGTGTATGTCTGTCAGGGATGTAATCTCAAATAGATTTCTTATATGATGTAGTAGTCATCTTTGTAAAAACCGAAATACGAACAGCGGTCTGAATATTGCGTTCTATTATGGATGGCGCCAAAGTTGGTCGCGTCTTCCCACATGTTCAAGTCCTCGTCACGTGTTTCACACTGCACCCCACACCAGGACGGTGTCCTCCCATAAGAACTACAGCTTAAAACAACACATGTTATGGTCCAATGCACAGATTAACTACATGCTGTCACCTGCGTCTGCGTCTGCGTCTGCGTCTGCTTAATGTATTTGCCGGGACATTGTTGGAAAGTCTGATATTAATGGCTTGTTTCAGGGCTTGTTTCAAGTAAAAAGTTGGAAAGTACCTCTCTTAATCTCTAGAGAAGCAACTTTTTCAAAGATGGACGTTACAGACGCTTCTGATTATGATCTGGACAAGTGCAGGATGCCAGCCACAGTCAACAGAGTATTAGAAATATAATATACCCATCCAGGTAGACGTGACATGTGTTTTTGGCCAGGTAGGGTGTTCCTATTTCAGTACAGATTCTCATCGAAATGCAAATGCCATACCATCTGTGAAGATTCATGTTGGTCTTCATTAACCCATGTTTGTCGTAAAGGGCGCGCGGTTAAAAGCAAAGGATAGTCAGGCTCGCTGACGTGGTTGACGCATGTCATCGTATCCCAACTGCGTTGATCGATTCTCATAATGTCAATCACTGGATTGTCTGGTCCAGATTTGATTATTAACAGACGGCCTGTTTTGGATCAGTACTGAGAAGTAATTATTGCCACAATGATGTTTTAGTTTTTGTTGCTGTTTTTCACACGATTTTATATTAGTTTGCAAAACCAATCACTACGACAGCATGTTTTATCTGTCAAGGTTGGGTTGAGTTGGGTTGGGTTACATCATTATTCAAATTCGATCCCCTACACCAACACAATGTATGGGACAATGGTATGTCCGCCGCGAGTATGGAATCTTCAAAAAGCGGCTTAAAAAGTCACTCACTCAAGAGGAGACAACTGTGCCACTGACAATGACGAAGCCAGGCTACAATGACCACTATGGGTCAAGGTCATACACAACATGCACCTACGTGTCCTCCAAGACACCAGCTGGCCATATCTACTGACCTATCCTATCACCCTAGGCGCGTTACCGCAACACTTCCCATGTTTCCCCCATAGATTCCTGCCTGCGAGGGATGAAGCTTGCTGTACTGCATCAGTCAGGAACATCGCCCTGATTGGCCGCTGACCTTTAAAGCTACAATGAGACATTGGCACACGATCATTGCTTGCAATTTGTCTCTGAAGCTATATGGTATCGTGTGGACTACACGGGATTCTCTGCGAGACATTCAATTCTTAAAACAATCACATTTACTCGATTTTCTGTTCCACAGACTACTGGATTTGACAGGTTTGGCTGGTTAAATTGGTCTGGGAGTAAAAACGGTTTTCCTAAGAGCTGCTTATTGGGAACGTTTTTGCTGTGTTGTCGCGAAAAGATTGCTGATGTTGCTTTAAGGAATGATCACTCGCTCATTCACTTCTTCAGTGTTGAAGAAACTGACAGAATGTATTTAATGGACCTTTCTTGGGCGATTACTTTTGACATTTTATAAATCGCGTCCATATATTGTAGACATGGAGTGGTTTCATGTGGCAGATATATCTAACAATATCACATGCCAATATCATTTTCTTTCAAAAAACATATGCCCGCGACTTGAGGGTATTCGAAACCGTTATTAGAAACTTCCATTCTGGTCAACCACCGTTACTCTACCGTTTAAATTCTCGCTCGAATACGGGGAATGGTTTGCAAAGTACGAAAAATTCAGCTCCAGTCAAAGGATATTTCACAGAGCTTTAAACCTTCTGTCCTATCACATGTCTGAATAGTACAAAATCTTTACAGAGTGTCTTACAGATCTTCTATCATCATACTGCGCTTCCAGTCATATCATTATCATCTGGAGACAGAAAGGGATGCTGCCGCTGCTGGTTCAAAATATGTGTTGGATTCCCAGTCTAAACCGTTTAGTGGGAATTAGTCATTAACATGGAGCAGACTAGGTCCACAAAACAACGCATATTGTTATTAGAGTGTGTTTTTAGTAATTTGACATTGATTAAGGGATAGTTATTATGGGTCACAATGTTTAAAGTTTTGAGCGTGGGTTGCGGCTCACATCTTGCATCATGTATAGTATGACCAGAAATTATCGAGAATTTTAGGAATATGTTTAATTTAATTTCTAGTATAAACAACCTGGTTGGTTTCATTCAAGAGACAACCTGTTATGTTTGTGATTGAGTTACCCCTTTGATTCTAGCAGACGACATTTTCAGTGATCCTCAGTATGGATGATTTGGAGAAGAGGAAGTTGATTTTAGAGTATTATAACAAGGACATCAGATCAGCTAAGGTGATTTCAAGTAGAACTGGCATCCTTTGTCCACTGTTTATCGTGTTTTGAAAAATATTGCAAATGGATATGGCATTGAGCAGTCCCAGAAAATTGACTGTCGGTGACAGGAACTAAAACAAACGAAGGAGTTTAGAAAACTTAAGGCTGGATATTGATAGAGGAACTGTGGCAACAATTAGAACTGAGCTGCATGCAATGGGTTGGCAGAAAAGTCGAGGAATTCCATCACCGATCATGATACCTGAACAAAAGGAGCGAAGGTTGAACTGGTGCTTACAGCATAGAAATTTTAACTGGGACAATGATATTTTCTCAGATGAAAGTTCTGTGTGGCTGTTTCCTAATACACTGAAATTCTGGACCAAACAAACTGAAAACCTTTGTATCAGCGCCCAGAGTACAGTCCGAAATTTAACGTGTGGGGTGGCATATCTTTGTTAGGGGCAACGCCCGTCTGTGTATTTGAAGCGAATATGAACAGTGAGCGGTACACAGATATTCTCGAGGACATTTACTTCCATCTACCACGTTCGTTCAAAGCATTCACAGGCCTGGTTTCGACCCAAAATATGACATTATTAGATTGGCCAAGCTATAGCCCTGACCTAAATCCAATAGAAAATGTTTGAGGACAAAGGAAAGTTTCATAAGAAAATCTGACAAATATTGCTGACATGAAAGAAGAGGTGGTCCCATATTGGGACAGCATGCTGGTTCCCGCCGCAAAGGGCTGCCCATTGACTTGAAAAATACCTGTTCTTTTGTCAATCTGGCAATATTCATTATACGTGAGTAATGAGTGAAAAAAATATAAAAAAATTACAATCGTAATACAAAAATGGCAGTATTCAATATTGATTGTGGCTGCTCTCAGTAAATGTCAAGATTCTTATATTTGTGACCCAATACTTTAGGTGACTCAATTATATAATATTGTGATTCAATTGTTTTGCGTTCAATATATTCTTGAATATTTTAGGACTTAATGTGTGTTTTATTTTGCTGGTTCACTTAAACCTTTTTCACAGTACAGATTCATATAAAGACTACATCAATAAAGACAACGATGGCAATATTCCCCCACAGCAACAGTAATGAAAACTGCAACTTGGGATAGGCAGGATATGATCATCACACAATGCTGGTCTTCTGTTGACCTGAGATGTAATGTAAGATGAGAGACCATAGTCACCGCCCCTTACATGCTGACATAAACTTTCCAGGTCATTCTATAATATTTACAGGGTCACTTGCCTGTAAGATTGTAGCACACGTCTAAATATAGCACCCCATTATCCCTTAATGAATCAACAGGTACAATGTACAACAAATGCAACATTGTTGCACAACGTATTATAAAGATGCATAACAATAATACAATACGGCTGGTTGTATACTGTTATCAGAATGGCCTGCATCAAAGTATTCCAGGCACAAACACAAACTGCTTGTGATTTCATCATTTTATACACATTTCCCTTTCATGTCTTGAGATATATATATTCGGCACAAGGCAGAAACTGTGCATATGATGTTATACCCAGTTTCTTTTGGTACCTGAGTATGAAATAACGTCGTGCTTGAGTATATATGACTCGCATGCGTGTATGTGTATGTGCCTGTAGACCGCCCACAACTTTTTATGACGACAGGCTCCCCAGAACATTATACTGACTCCAGAGCCGACCAGTTTGTACCCATTAATGCCGAGCGCCAGGCGGGATACATATTTTAACGTCTTTGGTATGACGCGTTCGGGGATCAAACTCGCGACCTTCCGTAGCGGGCTGACGCTCTAACCACTACACCACGGAGTCGTTTCTTTTGGTACCTAGTATGGGAGTTTATATCCCGACTCCTTAGACGTCCACAACATTCTTACGACAGGCTCAGAAATAGCATTGTTTTGAGAAACGATCTCATTCCAAGATTTACATGGGAGATGACAACTTCGCTACCTATAACACATCACGCTGAACACGTAACACGTTGGCAACAGCAGCAGCTGGCGAGGCCTGGGTTGTGCAGGGGCACTTACGGAGATTACTCGAGACCCATTACTTCAAGCTGATATCAACACTCAACCGCTGACTGAGTGCAGCGAACGGGTGGGCCTCTCCTGTGGTCGATCAGGGTCTCATTTTCCGCATCTGTCGTTTGTACCGCAATCAATATTACAGCCTCGTAACAATCGTTTAAGTAATCGAGTCTCTGCCAGAAGAAACTGATGGTCGAAACAGTGAGCAACGAATGATATGTCAGGTCACGATGACACACAGCCAGCCAGGTTACACATAGTGGCCTCATCAATCGGTACAAGAAAAGCCAGTTACTCGGGATCTAAGCTGCACGTGATTCCTAATAAGGAAGCAACATTTAGACGTGGGCCTCAGAAAGAAGACACTATATAGAACGATTCGTCTGTATGTCTTCGAGGAATTCGCATGAATAAGACATAAGTATATAAAGAAAACATCCTCAGTTTGTAAGAATAATGTCTGTCATCTGTTGGAATAGATCCCCCGAACAACATCCTCTGTCACAGCATCGTATTGAACACGACGCTAAAAAGTCATGTAATCAAATTACTCCCACAAAATAGAGTCCTGATTGACAACGGTATAGGACTGTACCGAGACAGCGCCATTATAGAATACGTTGTTATCTATAAAATGTGTCTACTTCGTCATACGCAATGTAGCATAGGTTTCATGCATTAAGATATTCCATTTATCACTTCTTGTTCACAGTCGAATGTGGCGGTACAATAAAAATACCATATGTTGTGCATTCAATGTAATTATTCTGTGAGTAGTTACGTCTGTCGATTATGGGCTAAACCAGCAACTATTGATTGTCGGAAAAATAACATTTGTTTAAAGTTCACAAACGAATAAATGGAGTCAGTCAACCGATTTCACCTTGTCGACCTGTCGTAACAATATAAATAGGAAAGGTCTTGTTTAATTTCTAACAGATATGTTTAGCACCGCAATCATCATGAAGTGTTTCTGTGGTGTAGTCACCAGGAGCATGGCTCCCCGTAAACAGCTGATTTGTAGTAGACCCGTGAGAGTACCTGTAAATAGCAGCAGATCCCCCTTGTGACCTATCGTTGACCCCATGACATTCTAGCTCGTCTATATACAGTACCCGTGATGCTATACACAGCTAGATGTCATCAGCCAATCCTAGTTGTATGATGCCATTAATCGGAAACTCATCTCAACCGACGACAATCAACCCATGTAATGGATAGATGTTAGCCAACAATAATAATACCGGTAATGGATAGATGTTAGCCAACAATAATAATACCGGTAAACAAGCTACCGAGAAATGACGCTAGAAGGAATAGAACCAAGGGTCTGTAGCTCACCTGCGTATATAGACAATGTTTAGAAATGCCATTCTATAAAGGAATAGAACCAATATTCTGTAGCTCACCTGCGTATATTGACAATGTTTAGAAATGACGCTCTATAAAGGAATAGAACCAAGGCTATGTAGCTCACCTGTGTATATAGACAATGTTTAGAAATGACGCTCTATAAAAGGAATAGAACCAAGGGTCTGTAGCTCACCTGCGTATATAGACAATGTTTAGAAATGCCATTCTATAAAAGGAATAGAACCAATTTTCTGTAGCTCACCTGCGTATATAGACAATGTTTAGAAATGACGCTCTATAAAGGAACTAGAACCATGGCTATGTAGCTCACCTGTGTATATAGACAATGTTTAGAAATGACGCTCTATAAAGGAATAGAACCAACACTATGTAGCTCACCTGCGTATATAGACAATGTTTAGAAATGACGCTCTCATAAAGGAATAGAACCAAGGCTCTGTAGCTCACCTGCGTATATTGACAATGTTTAGAAATGCCACTCTATAAAGGAATAGAACCAAGGCTATGTAGCTCACCTGTGTATATAGACAATGTTTAGAAATGACGCTCTATAAAGGAATAGAACCAAGGCTATGTAGCTCACCTGTGTATATAGACAATGTTTAGAAATGCCACTCTATAAAAGAATATATCTGGTGCTCTGTAGCTCACCTGTGTATATAGACAATGTTTAGAAATGCCACTCTTTAAAAGAATATATCTGGTGCTGTGTAGCTCCCCTGTTCACCCAGAACGTTACTGTAGGAATCAATGGTTTGATATAAGAAACATTACCAATGCTCTGTAGCTAGTTACACGGTCCATACATTACATGTCAACATTAGAATGGAACTGCGGTAGGACGTTTCTTTGTTTCTTTCACTCGTTTCCTAATTCGAAACAATATATGGTACAATGCTTCATAACAGTGATACCCAGCACTTGTACATTAGTAACAGAAATGATACTCCCAGCTACAGCTAGAATTAAATTGAACAGTTAAGCGGCTTCAGGAGAAGATGCTTTCTAGGAAGATCAAGAACTTTTTGCTTTTCAATTATTTTAAATACCATTGAGAAATCTTCTTCAAAGTAAACCCTGTTAACCCTTGGAAACACTGCGCAGATGATTTCTAATCTCGTCTCCCACGGTGGCGAAAGCTGAAGGTCATGTATGATGTATCAGACGCACGTCTAATTACTAACCGTCGTTATCATTTACAATAGACCCCAAGAGGAATCGGAATAGAATTGCTCCCCAGGAACCAATCTCTTGGCATAATATTCATCTGAAACGGAATCGGTACAGTGTGTCATCGTTCCCCAATATGAGACTTTGGTAAATATTTCTGATCACTGGATTATCTGATCCAGCCTGACTATTTACATGCCACTGTCATAAAGCTTGAATATGGCTGAGCCCGGTTTTAGAGAACAAAAGCAGCACATTCACGTATGGCTTTGATCCTATAGGATATTTAACAGAAAGAATATGGTCTTCTTAAACAAACGTCATCGTCATTGTTTGGATCATATATATTTTAAAAAACGAGCTTCACAAAGAGAGACATTTTGAAAATAGAGTATGGCTAAATTATTTGTTGGTTTAAATATGTGTTCAAAGAGAAATAAATCCCTGCGAACTTTGTATACTTCGCACGTTGTATTTATAGTAATACAGTTGCTATGGAGGCCAAGTTTAAAATCGTAATGACACCGTCTTATTTTGAACTGCATTGCCTCATTTTGAATAACACTGCCTCACTGCGTTCAAAGAATATCATTGAGCAAAGCATTGTGCACTGTGCACAACAAATTGTTTCGTTGTGTGCGGCTCTTCCTGATCAAGTAAAACACTGGCCATACTGTATAACACCGCCTCATTGTACATTTATATGAAAACGTCTCGTTGAGTTCACCACTAACAGCCTCACTGCACACGTCACTGCATCACTGTATGTAACGCTGCCTCCTACTGCCTCATTATGCATGACACTGCCTCAATGTGCATGACACTGCCTCATTATGTATAACGCTGCTCATTGTGAATAGCACATTGGTACAAAGCTTTGCCTTACTGACACATTGCTGATAAAGAGGCATCAATTGCATATAACACTGCCTCTTGGCGATTAACACTAACCCATTGAATATAACACTGCCTCGTTTTGACTATGTTATTACAGAAATCAACCAGGAACAGCCAATGAGTGAGTGAGTTTGGACTGTCGCAGTTTGAGCAGCAGGTGTATCCCACTAACGCTTTGTCAGACTAATGAGGGGGGACGGGGAGTTCAAAGCAGCGTATGAAAAAATCTTAGATCATTTTCAACGGGCCTCATACATATACAGATATAGATCATTTAAATTTAAGTAAGTTGCAGACGTTTTGTTTGTGAGATTATAGAGAATACACAAGGGCTTTTAGAAAGGGTGTCTTCCCATTCTGCCTACAGTCCCATTCTGCCCACACGTTAAAACAACAAGATAGATTGATACGGTCCATGCAGTGACCAACCACAGCTTTGAAACTGTAACTTGCCGTTTGTTATCACCAATATCATTATGTTGTTTAATTTAAGTGAAACTGCATTAATTACTCTTTCTCCAAACCCAACAACATACCCTGGCATGGTATCTGGGTTGCTCCATTACTTAATAGATCAAAAATCATTTCCCATTCTGCCTACAGTAATGTTTGTAGGCAAACTGGGATGTAGGCAGATTGGGATTGTAGGCAGAATGCGATGTAACCTTAGAAAGTGGACAAATGTTTGTGGAAGAGTCAATGGATTTGGTTGCTGACTTTGCATGTGTGCTGGCGAATAGGTAAGTATGTGTGTGTGTGTGTGTGTGTGTGTGTGTGCGTGCGTGCGCGTGTGCGTGAGTATGTGTGTGTAGTACGAAGCATATGCAATCACAAATGTAAAATATGATACATCTCACCACTTTTCTGAGAGGTGTTATGCATCCATAGCTTTTCGCCATGGCCCACATATACCAGTGTACAGAAGTACATGTTCTACACGACCAGTTTTCGGACAGTCCTTGGGTGAGTTAGTTAGGTCGCTGACTTAGTGTGCTGACGTTTAGGAGCCTCACTCTGAGAGTATGGGTTCGAATCCAGGATGGAACTCAACCCAAATAAACTACAATTGGTACTTTTGTCATTTGTACCAAGGAAGTGTTATCCCAAACATCATATTTGAATACTTTCTAAAAACATAGTGTATTCATACTTGTATACTAAGAAATGTTTATCATGACGGTCTTTCCGTTTTCTCTGAAAGAAGGAAAATCGATTAAATATCATTTTTAAACCGTAGCAGTGCAACACGGCCATGCATTATTTGTGTGTATTCCATCGGAAGTTGTCATGGGTTCACACAACAGCTGTGGACATGTTTGGCAACAATGTGGAGATGAGATAACGTGTTTCATCATTGTCAGAAGGTTCCCCAGCAGCATGAGCAGGTGTGACCTATGCAACAAGCAGGTGAACGAGTGATCGATAATGTGACCATCTCTCCAATCAGCTAATGAGGACTTGCCAAATTAGGCACCTTGGTTTCCCCGTTCGGTAAGCTATATACAGGATATTAATGATCCTCGCAAAGGAGTCATTAATACCTATCAGATATGGTGATAAATGCAATAAGGACATTAACGCTTCCCAAATATTGTGACCAACACGAACAGGGCCCATTAACATTCACCTGTTATTGTGATCCACGTAAACAGGGCCCATTAACACTCACCAGATATTGTGATCCACGTAAACGGGGCCCATTAACATTCACCTGATATTGTGATCCACGTAAACAGGGCCCAATTAACATTCACCAGATATTGTGATCCACGTAAACAGGGCCCATTAACACTCACCAGATATTGTGATCCACGTAAACAGGGCCAATTAACATTCACCTGATATTGTGATCCACGTAAACAGGGCCCATTAACACTCACCAGATATTGTGATCCACGTAAACAGGGCCAATTAACATTCACCAGATATTGTGATCCACGTAAACAGGGCCAATTAACACTCACCTGATATTGTGATCCACGTAAACAGGGCCAATTAACACTCACCAGATATTGTGATCCACGTAAACGGGGCCCATTAACATTCACCTGATATTGTGATCCACGTAAACGGGTCCAAGTAACACTCACCAGATATTGTGATCCACGTAAACGGGGCCAATTAACATTCACCTGATATTGTGATCCACGTAAACAGGGCCAATTAACACTCACCTGATATTGTGATCCACGTAAACAGGGCCAATTAACATTCACCAGATATTGTGATCCACGTAAACAGGGCCAATTAACATTCACCAGATATTGTGATCCACGTAAACAGGGCCAATTAACATTCACCAGATATTGTGATCCACGTAAACAGGGCCAATTAACACTCACCAGATATTGTGATCCACGTAAACAGGGCCAATTAACACTCACCAGATATTGTGATCCATCGTAAACAGGGCCATTGTGATCCACGTAATCGGGGCCAATTAACCCTCACCAGATATTGTGATCCACGTAATCGGGGCCAATTAACACTCACCAGATATTGTGATTCCAGTAAACAGGGCCAATTAACACTCACCAGATATTGTGATCCCAGTAACCAGGGCCAATTAACATTCACCAGATATTGTGATCCACGTAATCAGGGCCAATTAACACTCACCAGATATTGTGACCCCAGTAAACAGGGCCAATTAACACTCACCAGATATTATGATCCCAGTAGACAGGGCCAATTAACACTCACCAGATATTGTGATCCACGTAAACAGGGCCATTGTGATCCACGTAAACAGGGCCAATTAACACTCACCAGATATTTTGACCCCAGTAACCAGGGCCAATTAACATTCACCAGATATTGTGATCCACGTAAACAGGGACAATTAACACTCACTAGATATTGTGATCCCAGTAAACAGGGCCAATTAACCCTCACCAGATATTGTGATCCCAGTTACCAGGGCCAATTAACATTCACCTGATATTGTGATCCACGTAATCAGGGGCCAATTAACACTCACCAGATATTGTGACCCCAGTAAACAGGGCCAATTAACACTCACCAGATATTGTGATCCACGTAAACAGGGCCATTGTGATCCACGTAAACAGGGACAATTAACACTCACTAGATATTGTGATCCCAGTAAACAGGGCCAATTAACCCTCACCAGATATTGTGATCCCAGTTACCAGGGCCAATTAACATTCACCTGATATTGTGATCCACGTAATCGGGGCCAATTAACACTCACCAGATATTGTGACCCCAGTAAACAGGGCCAATTAACACTCACCAGATATTATGATCCCAGTAAACAGGGCCAATTAACACTCACCAGATATTGTGATCCACGTAGACAGGGCCATTGTGATCCACGTAAACAGGGCCAATTAACACTCACCAGATATTTTGACCCCAGTAACCAGGGCCAATTAGGATTCACCAGATATTGTGATCCACGTAAACAGGGCCGATTAACACTCACCAGATATTGTGATCCCAGTAAACAGGGCCAATTAACACTCACCAGATATTGTGATCCACGTAAACAGGGCCCATTAACATTCACCAGA
Organism: Haliotis rubra; assembly: GCF_003918875.1. Classification (NCBI taxonomy): domain Eukaryota; kingdom Metazoa; phylum Mollusca; class Gastropoda; order Lepetellida; family Haliotidae; genus Haliotis; species Haliotis rubra. The sequence continues at coordinate 2,677,990 of NW_025767035.1, read as the reverse complement.
TATTGTGATCCCAGTAACCAGGGCCAAGTAACACTCACCAGATATTGTGATCCACGTAAACAGGGCCAATTAACACTCACCAGATATTGTGATCCCAGTACACAGGGCCAATTAACACTCACCAGATATTGTGATCCACGTAAACAGGGCCATTGTGATCCACGTAAACAGGGCCAATTAACACTCACCAGATATTTTTGACCCCAGTAACCAGGGCCAATTAGGATTCACCAGATATTGTGATCCACGTAAACAGGGCCAATTAACACTCACCAGATATTGTGATCCACGTAAACAGGGCCAATTAACACTCACCAGATATTGTGATCCACGTAAACAGGGCCAATTAACACTCACCTGATATTGTGATCCACGTAAACAGGGCCAATTAACACTCACCAGATATTGTGATCCACGTAAACAGGGCCAAGTAACACTCACCAGATATTGTGATCCCAGTAACCAGGGCCAATTAACACTCACCAGATATTGTGATCCACGTAAACAGGGCCAATTAACATTCACCTGATATTGTGATCCAGGTAAACAGGGCGCATTTTCACTGCCTGATCCTGTGATCCAGGTAAACAGGGCCCATTAACATTCACCAGATCCTGTGGTGAAATTCACTGCACACAACTCTCAGTCACTTGTCGCCGTTTTGACAAAATTTGGAATTATTTACTCGATAGTCAAAGCACACAGTTGGAATCCAAACGTGCAAACTGACAACTTAATGTCCATTACAACAGTTTGATACCAGTGTGGGCATCATCACAGAAACGTCCCCTTATGCAACAAAAATGTTGTTTTTCAATAAGTCATAATTATGATTTCGCATTAACTCGCCAACCTTTAGAAGTCCAATTTTACAATCACCTCTTCATTCGTGTCAAACCTTGGATGCTTTAAACATCAGACGTCACAGGTGCGTCTTAAATATAAAAAATCTAAAAACAGGAATGAAAAACTATATTATCTGACCATTTATCTTCATGATGATGACAGCATCTTGCACAGTGTGTTGTTGATCAAACAACTGTGATCATGTGACGCTATTTGAAATCTGCTGAGGAAGAGCATGATCTATTTAAAGTTGTAAAATGTGATATAAAAAAACCATACAATCTTGAGGTAGTTTCTTATCATTCTGAATTGCAATGCTTCATATGTCAGCAAATGTATATGGTAATAATACCTGTTTGCGAAGTGTAATTAGCTCGGATCAAGCCGAACACGATTTCGACATTCCATTTATCTGTGTATGGTAAGGAAGATCAATTTCATGTATGGCTAGGAAGATCAAATATCAAATCAGGGCAGGAATTTTCATTTGCTGAGAAGAGAAATAGATAGTTATTAATTTGTTCGTGTAAATTGATGAATCAAACTGAACTTGCAAATTGGAAATCGCTCGGAAATTAATATACTTCGATTAGTATTTGGAGAATCTTCCGTTTCACATCTGGAGGATATGCAAACTGTGGGTAACTTTCAATACTGGAATCTGTTTGTCCATTCGACCACCTACCTTACTTACCTGGTAACATGAGCTGATTAGCTGATGTCAAGCGAACACGGTAGACTGCCTCGCAAACCCTGAGCCATAGCAAGTTCATATCAAAATATTAAACTGAAATATTTAAAATAGGATACAATTATATTTCATTTGTCTAGCATAAGCTCTAGACTTCAGGTGTAACACAACTGCTTCAGGGTGTTCAGTAGTTTATTTTCACCTTTCACTGTGTAGGAAAACATAACTTCGTCATTTCCAAATGAGTGAATGGGTGAGGTTAGTTTTACGCCGCACTCAGCAATATTCCAGCTATATATATGGCGGCGGTCTGTAAATAATCGAGGCTGGACCAGACAATCCAGTGATGAACAACATGAGCATCGATCTACACAACTGGGATACGATGACATGTGTCAACCAAGTCAGCGAGCCTGACCACCCAATCCGGTTAGTCGCCTCTTACGATAGGCATGGGTTACTGAAGATCAATTCTAACCTGGATCTTCACGGGTCCAATTCCAAATGAAAGTGAAAGTAGATGCTTTTTTGTTTGGGTGCAAGTATTCCATTTTTCATTTCTCATAAATAGCGTCAACAAGTTCCCTTAATAAAACGTGTGGGACTAAGGACGAAGCCCCATCGCACACCTGGTATTGTGGGAAACGTATGGGACAAAGGACGAAGCTCCATCGCACACCTGGCATTGTGTTAAACGTATGGGACAAAGGACGAAGCCCAATCGCACACCTGATATTGTGTTAAAAGTATGGGACTAGGGAGGAAGTCCCATCGCACACCTGATATTGTGTTAAACGTATGTGGCTAAGGTGGAAGTCCCATCGCACACCTGATATTGTGTTAAACGTATTGGACGAAGGACAAAGCCTCATCGCACACCTGGTATTGTGTTAAACGTATGGGACAAAGGACGAAGCCCCATCGCACACCTGGTTTTGTATTAAACGTATGGGACTAAGGACGAAACCCCATCGCATACCTGATATTGTATTAAACGTATGGGACGAAGGACGAAACCCAAACGCATACCTGATATTGTTTTAAACGTATGGGACTAAGGACGAAGCCCCATCGCATACCTGATATTGTGTTAAACGTATGGGACTAAGAAGGAAGTCCCATCGCACACCTGATATTGTGTTAAACGTATGTGGCTAAGGTGGAAGTCCCATCGCACACCTGATATTGTGTTAAACGTATGGGACTAAGGAGGAAGTCCCATCGCACACCTGGTATTGTGTTAAACATATGGGACTAAGGACGAAGCCCCATCGCATACCTGATATTGTGTTAAACGTATGGGACTAAGGACGAAGCCCCACCGCATACCTGATATTGTGTTAAACGCCTCAGTGATACCACATTTAGCTTTCACTCATGCAGCAACTGACTCGTACATGCTCTCCAAATTAAATACAGTTTTCCATCACATCCTTTAGTATATAACATATGCAATATCTTCTTACTGTCTACAAAGCCGAATGTCTTCTTGAAGTCTACAAAGGTTCCCTAAAAACTCTCTTTGGGCTTAGGGGAATATTTGAAACAGAGAGCTTGCATATATTATCAGTTGTAAAATAGCTTAGCCCAAACTCGGATCGTACTTCAATAAGTAATTCATTAATTTTAGCCCACGAAAGTAGACTAATATTTTCTCAAATGCTTGTAAAATAGTTTACCCGAGATTTCCAGGAGAAATGTTTCACTTTTTATCTGGCAACATCGCCTAAAATCCTGTTTGCAATCACCAACATTGGAAAGACCAGGTTCTATCTAGTTAGACTGACTGACTGAGTTTGGTTTTACGCCGCTTTTAGCAATATTCCAGCAACATCACGGCAGGGGACACCAGAAATGGGCTTCAGACATTGTACCCATGTGGGGATTCGAACCTGGGTCTTCGGCGTGACGAGCCAACGCTTTAACCACTAGGCTACCCCATCGCCCCTCTATATAATTTAGACTTACATATATGAGGCTATACTGGTAAACTCCTTAGCAATTAGGAGTTGTTTGCTCTTCACGGAAAACACGGTTGGGGGATGAGGTTGCATGGGTTATGGCGCTTGGGGGCTGGGTTATGGCGGTTGGGGGATGGGGGGTTGGCGTTCGGGGATGGGTAATGAACCTTGGTCTATCGATTTCAGCATTTCGATATTTCAATATATCCCGAACTTCCATGTAACTTTATGCAATGCCTACCTTCACACTACGGCGGTCTCATTTCGACTAATGTCAAAGTTACCCTTGAGTTTCTGGGCAGTTAGTACAAAAAACCAACTGTATCGGTATGTACCTTTAGATGGTAAATAGTGTACATCATAATACAAACAAAGAAGAAGAAGCGGTTGGTAGTTAATAACTAAATGTAAATGTAATTTCAGAGTCCAAGTTTTACAAGTTCCCAAATGTCGCCTAGGGTGTTTGAAAGTCTTGTGAGTACAATCTGAATTTTATATGTCTGCCTTGTGGAACTGGAGATACATAAAGTCATTTACTCTGAAGATCTCGTCCAAGTGTCTGCTTAAGTGTGATTGGCATTTCAACCATGTCTGTGACATTAGCTAAATTAGACTTTGACCGTTTAAATATTCTAGTTCTTAATCTGTAATGTACATCCGTGTATTATATAGCTGTGATTGAAACACGACTCATTATCATTATCCAAATGATGGAAATACCTCGAAACTTTAGCATTACAGAAATATAAATGTGAGAATACACATTTGTATCAACTAAAATTGTATGCAGCAAATGATTGAATAATTGATGATCAGATCAGAACAAAGGTTTGTTGATGGTATTTAATAATATTAATAGTGAATGGTACGATTTTTAATTAAAAAACTTTTAATTCGTCGATATTTCACCAATAATGCGGCGATCTGTAAATAGCTGAGTCTGAACCAGACAATCCAGTGACTGACGTCCGGAGATGTCCTACACCGTGGGGGTACGATGTAACAGCCAATGCACGGGATCACCGCACTTCACTACTCAATTAGTTGTACAAATTAGTTGCTGGGGACCTATTCTAACCCGAAAACCCCTCGGTTGAAATGTACAAAGAGATTCTAACACAAGGGGATAGTTTTATGAATATCCAACTTCTTTGTTACAATATATACAAGTTTTGGTGTAGATGTTAAAACCGTTATCACTAGCTTGATAAGGGTGGAGAGTTGTTACTCTAGAGAGACATTGTTACAGCACAATGTGCCCATGTTGCACAGCTTGTATTATAGTATCATCTGTCATCTTGTATTTCTTTGTTTTACAGTAAGATGTGCCAATGTTGTATTACTTTATTTATGTACGATGTGGCCTTGTTGTATAACTTGTATTACAGTATTATATGTGCCCATGTTGTATAACTTGTATTATGCACGGTGTGTCGATGTTGTATAACTTGTATTATGCACGGTGTGTCGATGTTGTATAACTTGTATTATGCACGGTGTACTCATGTTGTATAACTTGTGTTATGCACGGTGTACCAATGACGTATAACTTGTGTTATGCGCGTGTTGCCAATGTTGTATAACTTGTATTTTGCACGGTGTGTCCATGTTGTATAACTTGTATTATGCACGGTGTACCCATGTTGTTTAACTTGTGCTATGCACGGTGTGCCCATGTTGTATTATTAATATTACAGTATGATTTGTCCTTGTCGTATTACTCGTACAGTATGATCTACCCATGTTGTATTATTTGTATTACGCACGGTAGGTCCAAAGTTGTATTAATGCTTCTAATGGGAACCTGACAATGGCAATACACAGCAGAATACAATACGCACGTAAAATACATTGTATTTGAATGTGAAGGTTTTTTTAAATATTGTAGGTTTCAGTCAAGAAAGACGTACTATACACTACTATATATACTACAGGATGAGGCTATGTTAGCAAAGAACTGAGTTGATGTTGGCTTAAATTAAACAATTACGAATACTTTATCGTGGATACCGAAATGTTAAGATGACAGATGTGTTTGAAATGTGGAAAAAGAAATAGTTATCAAAATACATTTTCCAGACACTATCAATATTCATGAATCCTATAGCATTATGCTCTAATTAAATAAATGCGACACAACCCTTTCTATGAACATAAAAAGTATATAGGCCTACTATAAGCAGTGTCCACTGTACAATTAGAATTACAATGTATGAACATTCCTATAATTTTTCCAACTACATGTGCATTGCCTTTTGCAGCCGACTGGATCATCGTTAGTGATTGTCTCTGGCACTGACGTTTTGTACTTTATGAATCATCGATAAATCATCAGCACGATGACAGGTATTGTACAATTAGTCACATGCATAGTCTGTATATCTAAATTGGACAATGCCGTATTTGTTGGTAAAATCGCCTTAAAGCTATAAATACTTGAATACTTTAACTCCGAATCCTTGATATAGCTACGGTGAAGAGGTAGTGTAAGCTGTTTTTAAGCTGATAAGGCCAATTATTAAGCGAGAGTTTCATACAAATTTTAAAAACCTGATGTTGAAATATTCCATAGCTATACAACAAACACGTTAGGTACCAGACAGAGTCCACGTAAAAATATGTGCGAAAACGGTTTAAAAATAACTTTACTTTCATGATCGTGTTTCTAATTAACAAGATCATTCTATTTAGTTTGAAACATGGTTTGCTTGTAAAGCAAAATTGCAACTCTATCTTAGAACAGATCACCTTATCTCATTAGACTCATATTAAATCTAATACGTTTGCGTTACCTTCAGAAGAGCTGCAATATCGTTCAATATATCGCTTTAGTCAAGGAACGCAAAATAAAATATTACAGTACGTGTACGATTTTAGGACAGTTTCCTTTTCCTTGCCCTACCACCTGTATATGTATTTTTTTTAATCTGTGAGCATGGTTCTGTGTAAACAGACTGTCGTTATCTAGCCTAGTATAGGCCACTATTAGCCCGGCAATTTCCTTTCAACATTGCTTTCCCATTACGAGCCAATCTTCTGGAAATCGCAGCAGTCAATGGGATTATTTCTCCGAAGTGGTAGGCCCAACGCTTTGTAAGACTATCTTGGATTGGTTACGACTAGCCAATCAGCAGCGTCAAGACATTTACCGGTCGGTAATGCTTTAGCTGCTGGTCATGTGGGTTGTAAGTTGGGAAAGTTGGTGTGTGGACAGACTGTGAGAGCCAGTTGGCTTAGACGGGCGTGTAGGGCTAGGGCGGCGGAAAGATGAAATACAACGACTGCGTCTTGTGGATTACATCTTTGCTCATCTGCTTGTCGATAAAATCTACACACGAAGCGAGCGGAACGGTAAGTGGATCACCCAAAGGTTCGACATGAGACACCTGTTAACAGCGACAGCTGTCCTGACAGCTTACGGTAATACTGGCGTTTTGTCTGATCGCACGTTGAGCTGTTCGTCACATAAACACTATAAAACAACTTCTTATTTAGTGACGTGTCTTTTGAAAGAGAAGTCTTGATGATGTAGTTTAGTAGCCAACAAGAGATGTGGTGATATTGTAACATTGCAATGTGGTTATAATAAACTAGGGTCTGATTAGTTCATATGAATAAACTCGTAATCCAGCCAAGGCCTACATCGAGCACACCTTGGTATAGATCTAGTGCAAAGTCGTCTAGTTATATGCTGGACTAGGGTCTCATATGGAGAGCACATACCCGGAAATACATCCTTATTTGAATCATATTCTTGGTTTTTTGACGAAAGTGGATTAAACTAAATAATTTAATATCTCATTACATCTTCAAAGGGGCTTAATTATTATTAAAGTTTACTCTACTGGTTCTCTGACTGAAATGAAGGTAATGATCAAAATCTATAAAGTATTGTGAAACATTTTGTCCTGTGTACTAAATATGAATGGGTAGTAAGATTTGGGTTCTATCAAATATGATTTATGTCTCTAAAAAATACAATCATATATGTCTCTGACCCAATTTTTTGTTTGTTTTTCAACTAAGTAATTAATGAACGTTTTAATTACACAAGGGCAACATTGCCCACACAAAGTCTGTATGGATCTGTACCTATCAACCACAACATATGGTAAAGTCTGTGAAACCATCATGAAGGGCTAAACTGCATGAAATGGAGACCATTATGACCTTCGGGTCTTTCACACGTTTGTGTGATCCCTGAATTTGAAGTACATGATAAGCAAAATTAATTTCCAAATAATATACACAGTATGCTGATCAGATCCAATTATATGAGCAAACAACACACATGAATAATACACCACACATGATGATTAAGTCAATATGTTAACCATCTGTTGCTAAATACAAGTTAGTTTCTAAAGCAGTATGATTAAAATCAATGTAATATGAGATTTATTGCATAAAAGTTATTGTTATAGTTAGCGTAATTGGCTGTCAATATGTCAGACCTGCGAGGTGGTACATGGTTTTGGTCCTAACATACACTTGAGCACATATGGTGTCACCATAGGCAGTTGGCTTTGTGATATTCCGATATTCATCCAGCTGTGAAGGGGTACCTGGTGGTATGTGGTCCTCATAATGTGATCTTGAACCTCCTCGCACTTCACAATCAGCTTATGTTGTATACTCCCCAGAAAGCTGAGTAAAACTCAAGAGCACTCTGATTCACTGATCAGGGTATTAATGATGTTGCATGATAAGCATTATATATGCATTTGAGTGCACTTATTACAGAGAATGCTTGCAATATTCAATACCTACACCATATATACCAAAAGCTGTATACGAGATAAAATGAATAAAAGATGTTTTGCGAAGAGATCAAAGTATGTTTGTACCACCTGAACATGTTCAGGTGAAACCCGTTGACTAATTGGTATGGAAATATCTAACTTAAAGGTCACATGCAACGTAAAACACAACTTTGCAGATTCTGATACCTTTTCGGTATGGACTTACCGAAACAAATCATCAAAAATGCAAATTCAACTTATAAAGTTGAAAAATAACGTGATGAAAAAAAACACGCGAAATCGGAGTTCAAACGAATCACTAATTTTCCCCCAGCGTTTGGGGGGAAAAGTGGTTTCAACAGCTGGGCTGGGCTGCGGTCATAGCACATGCGCAGTGAAATAGGTTCGCGCAGATTAGAAGCGGGTTGTCCAGTGAATACTCGGTGAAGGCTTGGTGTGAGCTATTTTTCTAATGTTTTGTTGATATTTCACAGGCCTGAGCTTTTTATATGTTATGACAGTATATTACCGATTTAACTGTTTATATAATTTCATTTGTCTATTTCACCATACGTTCTTCTTACCGAGTCACTTTCTCAGTTCGATACTTAAAGCAATGTCATTGTTTAGCATTGACAGAATTTCTAACTGTGATATAGATATGTCGTTGTCACAGACAAAACTCAATGTCTGTTTTATTGACACCTATGTGTCTGCCTGCCTGTCAGCTAATGACAATATTCAATACACAACTTCAATCACTGACCACATGCAAATTGAACTATCACCTATCAGGCTATACTGAATAAACAAAACACAATGATTTATGGCCCGAGTTCGGTCTCTGTCACGTTACGTAATTACACAGACAGGCAGGTGTGATACTTGAACACATGACATGTTATGATGTCTGTTGATTGTAAAATGTTATACACAAAAAATGAGCATGTATTTACAAAACCCAACATCTCTATATATACACCCAATGAGCTGTGAGGGCATCTGCAAATGAACCAGCCGTTACACTTGAGTGCACACCCACCCGCTCTGACTGGGTTTGGTATCCCGGCTGCTTCGTTTCTTGGGAAGTACACCCAAGTACAAAATATTGCACTTTTGATTTGCGATTGTACGCTTATAATTTTGTTTATATGTTTTTTCATAATGAGCAATGTATATTATATGTCATGAATAAGTGATAATTGTGTTTTACTTATGTTTGATGTTTTGGTTGCATGTGACCTTTAATATGTTTGTGTAGGGTATTATGACCTGTTCTTCATCACTGTGCACAGCTTTAGGGTGTTATAACTTATACTTCTTGGAAACCACTTGACCAAACTCGGAATGTCTGTCATGTTAGTATAGCTGTTTAATATTTTGCGTTTTGTTTGAAGTGAAGTTTGAAAAAGAATGTTTAAAAGATAAAAAATGGTGGCAGTTTGAAACAATATGTTATCCAGTGTTTTCTGTTGAAGGAACACTTAATTCTTATACTCTTCAAGAAGCTGTAGAAATGGAAGGTTACTGAACGCCCAAGTACATTTGTTAATTGCAAACCTCAGCATTATTGACATAGTGTAAGCTGCAGTACTTTTGTGTGAGGCGGGTGCAATGACACTAAACATGCTTCAGAATTTATATGGGGCGGTGGGGTAGCGTAGTGGTTAAAGTGTTGGCTCGTCACGCCGAATACCCGGGTTCGAATCCCTACATGGGTACGATGTGTGAAGCCCATTTCTGGTGTTCCCCGCCGTGATGTTGCTGGAATATTGCTAAAAGCGGCGTAAAACCAAACTCAGTCAGTCAGTCAGAATTTATATTACCTGCTTCATCAGTGCGTGTTTCTTATCACCAACTAGGCACTGTCTTTTTCTTGATCATTATGATTAATGTAATATGATTGGATGGCTGTTTTGGGCATCATGTCATTAGAATTGGGCTTACCAAATTCACCATGTCGGTCCAACTCAAATGAGTGCCCATTGTACAGTTCTAGGTCAGTCGGCAAGTAATCTATGTATCAACTATGTTGACACTCAGTACAGTCAACACTCTTTAATATGACAGTCTGTGATTTCTTTGGTATGGTATAAGAGCTCTAGATAATCTTTTTAGCCATCTAATCATAAGTTGTCATTCACATTTGGTAGTGATAGTTTTTCTTTGAATATTTTACGTATTTTTACTTTCTCTGTTCCATTCTTTGGGCTTGTTTTGGGCAATTTTTAAAATTATTTTTAATATGCTGTTTCATCAGTGTGGCTTCCTATTTGTATCTGTTCTGTGTAGTCCCAAGTCTGGAACATGTTGCACAAAGTCAAAATAGGAATTAATTAATTGAGATGTATTGCCAATTTAATGCATGATTCACTGCAATTCTGTTATGTATATGTGTTACCTGTGTCAATCAGTACATGTAGAACTACTGTGAAATACAGGTATGCAAGTTAAACAGGAATCATTCAGAGATCATGAAGTATTGTTCGACTGATGGGTTGTGGACTTGATCATCCATTTTGACAACTAATCAATGGAAATATGTTGCAAAAAGATTATTCTCTTTACTTTATTCTCTGACAGCTCAACTCTTGTATTGTTTAAATATTCACTAGTGTTGGGAATTGGTTAAAATCTCATACATTGATGATTGGTTCATTACAGCTGCTCAATCATCCCAAATAATTGGTTAGCATCATTTATCAAATTTTCCTGGTTGTGTTTTTTAATGCACAAAAAGAACATGTAGTTCTATCGAGTTTTTTTTGCAAATTGCACAAAAGGCATTTGCAAATTTTACATCTTTAAAGGATGACCAGTATGTTAGGAACATAAATTTCCAGGAGTCTTTAAGATAAATTCAATCCTGACTTGGAACGAGCTTGTAGTGCTTTTGAAATGTAACAGACAAAACCAACCCTGTGAAACATATTGTTAAAACAAACAAGTGTTCCAAATGCTTTTGTGTTCGATTATGAGAAAACATGATTGATTGCTTGGTCGTTTAGTCATTGCGACCAATCTTCGATTATTTCAATTAATCGGACCACCACTAATACGAACCCCTGCTGTTGTTTCTAACTGTAAGAGCCCAGGGTGCCTACTAAGGCAAATACCTTTAAACACTGAGATAGAATATGCTGTAATAAAGAAAGGTAGCAGCCTTTAAGCAGGGTTAGCATGTTAACATGGTAAATAGTGCCAAATGTCAGTTCTTCTCAAGAGTGAGTGAGTCTAGTTTTATGCTGCTTTTAGCAATATTCCAGCAATATCAAGGCGGGGGGACACCAGAAATAGGCTTCACTCATTGTACCCATGTGGGGAATCATCTTTTCAATAAGTACTGGAGCATGTTCAGGAACACCTGACTCTCACATTACTATCATGTCTTTTGTTAATCATGTCACGGAATGACACGTAACCTTAGTGATATGAAAGAATCAGATGTTCTTGAACATCTTTTGAGCAGTATATATTCCAGGGCCTAGATTTTCGAAGCTCTCTTAACGCTAAGATAGTCGTAAGTGCCATACATTAACATTAACTTACGACTATCTTAGCACTAAGAGAGCTTCGAAAATCTAGGCCCCGTAATCCATGTACTTATTAATGGAATAGTGTGTGACATGTTGACAGTGAGAGTGTTATGTTGCACGATTTCCCAGACATTATAACACTGCCTCTGTGAACAGTTCTGAGGACAATTACTGCACAATGACAATATCTGGTTAGTTTGGTGGCTCGTAAGCTGGTACATATGCACTTTAAGTCCTTATGGGTGGCCTCTAGCCAATCATTGTAGACTTATAGATTCCATCACCTTATCCACTTAAGCCTACATGCTTAGTGAACCTGCCAGTGCCAAGCAAGATTTTGTTAGGTAAGTTGAAAGAGCAAAATTAAAAAGGACATTTCAGATTTCCTTCTGATCATCAAAGGGCTTCCTGAACATTCTGAATATGAAGGCTTGTAAGCTCTGTGTGGTGTGCTAGTCCATCAACTGTCTGATCAGCGTTTCAGCACGTCCATTTGACATAATGTTTCCACATTTGAATTATTGAAATATTTTATTTCTTTTCTCTCTACATATCATCCAACTTATTTATCCAGTTATCAACAATTTAACTTGATGTTCTGCATTTCATGATCAGGCAATGGGGTAGCTTAGGGGTTACAGCGTTCACTCACTGCTAACAGTATTGTCAACAATACTGTGACATGTAAACGATAGAATGACATCATAGCTTGACGCCCTCACTTAAACAAAATCTTTTTTCAGTAACTCAAGTCAATATGACTTTTGGTCGGACCTGGGTTGGAGTCAATATGCTTTTCTGTCGACTGTCACATGACCGCCTCTAGACCAATCAGGTAGCTGGAAAAATATGCTTACGTAATAAACTCTCTTATTATCAGGAAATAAATGCCAGGCTTTGGTTTTTCAGGGTCTATGCAATTGAGAGCCTTTAACATGTTACATTGTAGATGTCAAAGGTTAAGAAAAGTGGCAAAAAACTATGTCAGAGGCCATCAGTTAAAATAGAAATGAAGTTCCCCTGCAGAAACAATTACCCAAGAGATTGTGCTAGAAGTAGTTATGTATGGGTTTTTAAATTGAGTACTGGGTACATGTAAATATGTATTTTAAATGGTGCCAAATTATAGAATACCAGTGCTCATTCCTAGTCGTGCTAACAGAATTCTGCGTTCCTGTGGATGAACTCTGAGTTTTGCATCCATTTTCAATTTGTATGCAAATAGGCTCTGGGGTCTCCCATTTGTTAAGTTCCTGCCTTAACCAGTCAGAGGCTCCACATATCACAGTGCAATTTGTCCATGTTTGTGATTGTTGGCATGTTTCTGTGACTGGAAGATTGATGTGGCAAGACGTCTGCCAGAGTGTCGTCTGCACTGGGATGCAGTGCATTGTTTCTAGGTTTTCTCTGACATGTTTGATTGAAAGATATTTTCACATTTGTCATGTTGAATTCTAAGCAATATATAATTTAAAAATTATTGTAATCAAGTTTCGCTAAACATTGAACTGTTTCTATTAAATGCATGTCCCCTTTTCTTTACAAGCACTTGTAATAAATAGATTTGCATAGATAAACCATGAAAGCAAACGTTCTTGTTTATCATGTTAGTCATTGTTAATATCTGAAACATTAGATAGAAACAATTAGTTTATGATGTAGTTGTTGTTGCAGTTGTAGATGTAGTTACAACCACAGACAAGACAATGTGTTCGCTGATTCAGATATGGGTTTACAGTGACGTCCCATGACAATGTTGAGATATGGTTATGGTTTCTACATGGCAGCCAATGGATGAGACGTTGTCGCAGCTGAATCCCAGTACACTTCACTGTCCGCAGCGTGTAGATTCATCAGTTACTGTTAGCTGAATATGTAGGAAGCCATTATCAGTGTTCAGTTTGATGAAGTTGCAGGGTATAAGTGTGAGATGCAACGTAGTTGTTGACAGGCAGGTGTGATGTAAAACAGTCCATTGAGGGTCCAGGACTTTGACAGGTGTGACCTGAAGGATGTTGAGGGTCCAGGACTTTGACAGGTGTGATCTGAAGGATGTTGAGGGTCGTGGACTTTGACATGTGTGACCTGAAGGATGTTGAGGGTCCAGGACTTTCACATGTGTGACTTGAAAGTTGTTGAGGGTCCAGGACTTTGACAGGTGTGATCTGAAGGATGTTGAGGGTCTAGGACTTTGACATGTGTGACCTGAAGGATGTTGAGGGTCCAGGACTTTGACAGGTGTGACCTGAAGGATGTTGAGGGTCCAGGACTTTCACATGTGTGACTTGAAGGATGTTGAGGGTCTAGGACTTTGACATGTGTGACCTGAAGGATGTTGAGGGTCCAGGACTTTGACAGGTGTGATCTGAAGGATGTTGAGGGTCGTGGACTTTGACATGTGTGACCTGAAGGATGTTGAGGGTCCAGGACTTTCACATGTGTGACTTGAAAGTTGTTGAGGGTCCAGGACTTTGACAGGTGTGATCTGAAGGATGTTGAGGGTCTAGGACTTTGACATGTGTGACCTGAAGGATGTTGAGGGTCTAGGACTTTGACAGGTGTGACCTGAAGGATGTTGAGGGTCCAGGACTTTCACATGTGTGACTTGAAGGATGTTGAGGGTCTAGGACTTTGACATGTGTGACCTGAAGGATGTTGAGGGTCCAGGACTTTGACAGGTGTGATCTGAAGGATGTTGAGGGTCCAGGACTTTGACAGGTGTGACCTGAAGGATGTTGAGGGTCTAGGACTTTGACATGTGTGACCTGAAGGATGTTGAGGGTCCAGGACTTTGACAGGTGTGACTTGAAAGTTGTTGAGGGTCCAGGACTTTGACAGGTGTGACCTGAAGGATGTTGAGGGTCTAGGACTTTGACATGTGTGACCTGAAAGATGTTGAGGGTCCAGGACTTTGACAGGTGTGACCTGAAAGATGTTGAGAGTCCAGGACTTTGACAGGTGTGACCTGAAGGATGTTGAGGGTCTAGGACTTTGACAGGTGTGACCTGATGGATGTTGAGGGTCCAGGACTTTGACAGGTGTGACCTGAAGGATGTTGAGGGTCTAGGACTTTGACAGGTGTGACCTGATGGATGTTGAGGGTCCAGGACTGACATGTTACCTGAAGGATGTTGAGGATCAAGGACTTTTGACATGTGTGACCTGAAGGATGTTGAGGGTCCAGGACTGACATGAGACCTGAAGGATGTTGAGGGTCCAGGACTTTGACATGTGTGACCTGAAGGATGTTGAGGGTCCAGGACTTTGACAGGTGTGACTTGAAAGTTGTTGAGGGTCCAGGACTTTGACAGGTGTGACCTGAAGGATGTTGAGGGTCTAGGACTTTGACATGTGTGACCTGAAAGATGTTGAGGGTCCAGGACTTTGACAGGTGTGACCTGAAAGATGTTGAGAGTCCAGGACTTTGACAGGTGTGACCTGAAGGATGTTGAGGGTCTAGGACTTTGACAGGTGTGACCTGATGGATGTTGAGGGTCCAGGACTTTGACAGGTGTGACCTGAAGGATGTTGAGGGTCTAGGACTTTGACATGTGTGACCTGAAGGATGTTGAGGGTCCAGGACTTTGACAGGTGTGACTTGAAAGTTGTTGAGGGTCCAGGACTTTGACAGGTGTGACCTGAAGGATGTTGAGGGTCTAGGACTTTGACATGTGTGACCTGAAAGATGTTGAGGGTCCAGGACTTTGACAGGTGTGACCTGAAAGATGTTGAGAGTCCAGGACTTTGACAGGTGTGACCTGAAGGATGTTGAGGGTCTAGGACTTTGACAGGTGTGACCTGATGGATGTTGAGGGTCCAGGACTTTGACAGGTGTGACCTGAAGGATGTTGAGGGTCTAGGACTTTGACAGGTGTGACCTGATGGATGTTGAGGGTCCAGGACTGACATGTTACCTGAAGGATGTTGAGGATCAAGGACTTTTGACATGTGTGACCTGAAGGATGTTGAGGTCCAGGACTGACATGAGACCTGAAGGATGTTGAGGTCCAGGACTTTGACAGGTGTGACCTGAAGGATGTTGAGGGTCCAGGACTTTGACAGGTGTGACTTGAAAGTTGTTGAGGGTCCAGGACTTTGACAGGTGTGACCTGAAGGATGTTGAGGGTCTAGGACTTTGACATGTGTGACCTGAAAAAGATGTTGAGGGTCCAGGACTTTGACAGGTGTGACCTGAAAAGATGTTGAGAGTCCAGGACTTTGACAGGTGTGACCTGAAGGATGTTGAGGGTCTAGGACTTTGACAGGTGTGACCTGATGGATGTTGAGGGTCCAGGACTTTGACAGGTGTGACCTGAAGGATGTTGAGGGTCTAGGACTTTGACAGGTGTGACCTGATGGATGTTGAGGGTCCAGGACTGACATGTTACCTGAAGGATGTTGAGGATCAAGGACTTTTGACATGTGTGACCTGAAGGATGTTGAGGGTCCAGGACTGACATGAGACCTGAAGGATGTTGAGGGTCCAGGACTTTGACAGGTGTGACCTGAAGGATGTTGAGGGTCTAGGACTTTGACAGGTGTGACCTGATGGATGTTGAGGGTCCAGGGTGCCGTTCCACTAACCGATCTTATCTAAGATCAATCTTAGCAAGTTACGCCAATTTTACAATCGCCTTAGCTAAAAGTTACACCCGTTCCACTAACCGATCTTAGGCCGATCGTAGCCGGTCCCGATCTTACGATCCGATCCAAGCTTAGATCGAGACTCTTTCGTGCGAGATGGATGGATGGATAATTGAAAGTTTCATAGGTGTTCGGGCAACTGGGCCCATTTACACCTTGCCCATCATAAAGGTTTGCTACGTTTATACATGTTTAAAAGTAGTAAAGCTGCCACAAGCTTTTAATGTAAGCAAGAATGACATTCTGAACATCCTTGCGAGTGATATTACTTGTACACAACAATCCAGTCAAGGAGAGGTCAATATTAAGCTGTCAAAGATCCCACCATCGCCTTACGATGAGTTAAATATTTTGACAATGCAGGAAAAATGAGCAACATCATCTAGCTGATTACACACTGTGCAATTTGCAGGAATATTCGTCTGCGAGAGATAGAGGAATGCGAGGCGTTATCCCTTTGCATAGTCTAGCAAATGATACAAAGTAGTTTACGAACCAATTGAGTGAGTGAGTGAGTTTAGATTTACGCCGCACTCAGCAACAGTCCAGCTATATGGCGGCGGTCTGTAAATAATCTAGCTAAGATGCATAGCGTTCACTAACATGAGCGTTCATGTTAGTGAACGCTATGTATCTTAGCTATAAATAATCGAGTCTGGACCAAACAATCCAGTGATCAACAGCATGCGCATCGATCTGCGCAGTTGGGAACCGATGACATGTGTCAACCAAGACAGCGAGCCTGACCACCCGATCCCGTAAGTGGCCTCTTACGACAGGCATGGGTTATTGAAGTTCAATATTCTAACACGGTCCTTCATGGGTATTTTTCCAACCAAGTGTAAACGTGGAGAAAAAACCTAGAGCAAAATATTAGGGTACTGAGCACCTTGGTTTCAGGTGCAAGTGCGTGAGAACGCTGGGTATCAAGCATAATATATTAATAATAATTACATATTTATAGTGCGCCTTTTCCACATCAGTAGGCATGCTCAAAGCGCTGTGTACAGATCTATAATTTACACGAGAATATTTACAGCCGAGATTATAAGTAATATACTGAGAACAGGTTTTAAGTCTGTCAATTGTGTCAGAGCTTTTAATATGTGCCTGAACCTTGTCAATCAGAATAAACAAGGCGTGAGGCTATAGCGTTATGTAGAATCTGTCAGTGGTCTTGAATAACACGCGGCCTGCCTTCTGAATCCCCACCAAATATGCCCAGTGAAATCAAGCATATTTGTATCTTTTTGCTTCAGAACATTGTTCACTTCACGGCTGTCCCTATTCTTAACCATGACGTTGCAATATTGTTGTACAAATGTGTTACACCAACTTCGCTTCGGGTTGTGTTCCCATGGCGACAGTGGTCAGACTGGCCAGACATTTGTAAGGCTTGTTCAGCGCAGTGTTTGTTTACATCACAGAAATATACAAATTCATTTCATGGGGGACTTTAGGGGACGCTCACGGTGAAATGCTCGCTCTTATTTTTCACATAGAATAGGAAAGCCACCATTTTGGTTTCTCTACGATTGATTTTAGCTATCCTAAGTTGGTCATGAGCAGCTTAGACTTTGAATCTTAACTTTACGATTGACTTAGGTAAGATTGGTTAGTGGAACGGTATGCCGATCGTAACGTCACACTAAGATTGGGATTTTAGGGGTTTACGATTGGCATAGGGCTAAGATCGGTTAGTGGAACGGCACCCAGGACTGACATGTTACCTGAAGGATGTTGAGGATCAAGGACTTTTGACATGTGTGACCTGAAGGATGTTGAGGGTCCAGGACTGACATGAGACCTGAAAGATGTTGATGGTTTAGGACTTTGACAGATGTGACCTGAAGGATGTTGATGGTCCAGGACTGACATGAGACCTGAAAGATGTTGATGGTCCAGGACTTTGACAGGTGTGACCTTAAGGATGTTGAGGGTCCAGGACTTTGACAGGTGTGACCTGATGGACAGTTCATTGTGGGTCCTTTTTTTTCATAACTTCATTTCTTTTCACTGGTACATGTTTTACAATAAATGGATAGTTCATAGTTCAATACACATAGTATCTAATCAAAATGGATGGCTGATAGATATTATGAATATGTTGATCGAAACATGAATGGATGTGTGGAAACTAGTTTATAACCATAGATTGTTTTGCACTTCAATCCTTTTCCTGCTCAGCTCCTGGACAATATTAAACTATAATCATGGGATTCATTGCCAAGTAAACATGATGATTTAATCTCTGACATTTATGGAATTATTATTGATATTAATGCATTTTTGGTCATTTTATTTTGGGACCCTTTTAAGATATTTAACATAGTTTCAGGCTTTGATACTAAAAATGCTTCAAAGCCTGGTAAATGCTTTAAATGACTAAAAGTGGATATTTCAGAAAGCTTTGATGAATATTCTTTCAGGCAGTTTATTTATATTACCCTATAGGAATTTAGCAGCTAAATAGAATATTGGACTGGTAATCACAGCACTATGCTTTGATAATGATACACATTACATTCTGCAGCTGATCCCTAGGGAGAAACGGCAGTGGTAGACTTAAGCCCTCCGTACCCCCTGAGACTTAAATGGTTTTGAAATGAGAATCTGTTGTGGAACTGGAAGGATGCAGTTACCATGGAAATCTGGTGGACAGTCATCTCCCATGGTAATCTACAGGACTATGTGGAATGCAGTGTCACGTCTAAATCAATAACAGAAACAATAGACTTGTCTGTGTATCAATGCCAGAGGAACTGTGACATTGATGCGGGGCTAAACCATTGATTACAGAAACTGTTTGTGGTTGATCAGGAATAGAAAGTTAAGTTGTGAGCTAGCATGGTTCAGTTTGATGAAGTTTTTATGGTGTGATGAGCATGAGAAGTGCTTTAGTGTAATGGCGTTATGTACGTTGTGCAGAGAATATTCTTCACAATGTTGTAATTAACTGGATGGAAAGTACTTGTTGAATAGAGTCTTTGTAGTATGGTATTGTACTGGGTGATGAAAGTCTTTGTTGTATTCTATTGTACTTGTTGAATAGAATCCTTGTAGTATAGTATTGTACTGGGTGACGAGAGTCTTTGTTGTACAGTATTGTACTTGTTGAATAGAGTCTTTGTTGTATTCTACTGGTTGAAGAGAGTTTTTGTGGTATTGTATTGTACTTGTTAAATAGAGTCTCTGTGGTATAGTATTGTACTGGATGACGAAAGTCTTGGTTATATTGCATTGTACTTGTTGAATAGAGTCCTTGTATTATAGCACTGTACTGGTTGGCAAGTATCTTGTTTTTATTGTATTGTACTGGTTTAAGAGAGTCTTTGTAGTATTGTCTTGTACTAGTTGACAAGAGTCTTGGTTTTATTGTATTGTACTGGTTTAAGAGAGTCTTTGTAGTATTGTCTTGTACTAGTTGACAAGAGTCTTGGTGTTATTGTATTGTACTGGTTTAAGAGAGTCTTTGTAGTATTGTCTTGTACTAGTTGACAAGAGTCTTGGTTTTATTGTATTGTACTGGTTTAAGAGAGTCTTTGTAGTATTGTCTTGTACTAGTTGACAAGAGTCTTGGTTTTATTGTATTGTACTGGTTTAAGAGAGTCTTGGTGTATTGTATTGTACTGGTTTAAGAGAGTCTTGGTGTATTGTATTGTACTGGTTTAAGAGAGTCTTGGTGTATTGTATTGTACTGGTTTAAGAGAGTCTTGGTGTATTGTATTGTGCTGGTTTAAGAGAGTCTTGGTGTATTGTATTGTATTGGTTTAAGAGAGTCTTGGTGTATTGTATTGTACTGGTTTAAGAGAGTCTTGGTGTATTGTATTGTACTGGTAGCTGTTAGGGGAGACTCTATGACATGCTGCTTATCATAACTGCCATATGTTCTTATATGCTATTAAATATATAATGAATGGGACAGCTGTTTATCTTGCTACAATCTAAATCCAATATTTGACCCTAGGGGAGAAAATTATGCATGTTAACTTCTTCATTCTTAGGAACACATGTTTCAGAGAAATGACAGAATGTACTTCATCATCAGATAAATGAATGATACCGTATCATATCAGGGTTCCTGTAACTATCACTAGGTATTGCTCATTTCCCTGCCTTCCTTGTGATCCTTGCAGTTGCCCATCACACCCTGTGGCTGTTGGCTTCCTCTGTTAAGGGGCCAGTGGGGTAGCCTAATGGCTAAATCATCAGCGCGTCACGCTGAGGACCCAGGTTCGCTTCCCCATTTCTGGTGTCCCCTGTCGTGACATTGCTGGAATATTGCTAAAAATGGCGTTAAAGTGTACTCACGCCATTCTTGAGTTCATACCTTTGTATATGTGGTATAAGTTCAAAAATACCTGTGAAATTTAAGAAAGAAAACTTTTAAATAGACTGTTAACTTTCAACATGTTGAACAAATTACAAATGTTTTCTCAATTTCCCTGTAAGGGCACTTAGTATGGAATCCAAGATAAATCCCCCATGTTTGGCTTCTTTTAAGGAGTTAGGTATTTAGGAGATAAACATACTGTATTGGAAAATCAGGTATATAATGAAATTATAATAGCTCTAAATTTGATTTAATACCGAACGCGTAGCGTGAGGTTTTAAATTAAAAAAATTAGAGCTATTATTATTTCATTATATACCTCTGATTTTCCAACACAGTACGTTTATCTACATTCTACCATGACCGCGTTATTAAGATTTTGCAAAAATACATACTGTGTTGGAAAATCTTGATTATATACCTTTGAATGACTTTGATTAACCAATCACAATCCAGTATTTACTGAAGTCATGGTAGAATAGACCCCTACTGTACCATTGGGAATGTGTATCATTCAAATGTGTGTTCAGTATATTCCTACTGAGAGAGAAATATTTGCCCTTGAAATATCTTATGATGCCATCATTAAGTCTGATTGATGATGGCAGTATATCATGTATATTCCTTTTGATTAGGTAATATTTACTAATTAATGCTAATCAGGTGAAATATACAGATTACAGTAACCATGGCAATAATGAATAGTCTGACTGTCCTTCACCTTCTAATTATCACAGTGGACTGTTACTGTATATTGGTCCATTGCCTACTCCTTAACTAGACACCTGCACAGTTTACGAGAGCTTCTGCTGGTTTATCGTTATGACATTGCTGGGTGCCTGATATTCGCTGTTTGTATAGCCTCAGGGTGTGGACAGCATAGCCTCAGGTGTGGACAGGGTCAGCAGCCTGGTGATTTATGGCAAGCATCTGTAATGTGTGTGAAGAGCATTGTTCAAACTGCCACATGCTTCTCCTGCTTATGTAACTTGTAAGGGTCACTTGACGCCTGAACTTGATGATGAAATATTGCTTGGCAGTTCAATCATAATGCTTGGGTATTGATTTGTATTGATAGATGTTGATTATAATTTCAACACGTGTGGTTCCAGTAGGGGGTACACACACCATTTCTGAAAGCAAATGCTAAAATGTATATATTATGGTGTATAGTATAAGAATGCAGACTTCCAAATGTAGGTGTTTGTCAACTTAGGCTGGGTAATGTATATACTCATGGAAACAAATAAAGGAACAAATGAAAATACAAGTGTTCCTTTATTCATTCCCAGAATTTCACCCACAGTGCAATACATACCTTGTGAAAAGAACCTGGAAAAGAATAAAGGTACAATTGTACTTCCATGTGTTCCCTTATTTGTTTCCATGAGTATATGAACAAGTAGGACTTGCAATGTATTTAATATGAATCCAGGAACCCCTTAAATCTTAAAACATGAGCACTCACAGACATACGGGGCGGTTGGGAAGCCTAGTAGTTAAAACATTTGCTTGTCATGCCAAAGGTCCATGTTCAATTCCCAATATGGTTGCAATGTGTAAAGCCCACTTCTGATGTTCCAAGCCGTGATAGTGCTGGAACATTGCTAAACGGTGTAAAACCGTACTCACTCACCCAGACATACATGCTGATGTTTAAACTCTTACTGAGCATAATAAACTGTATGTGGTTAATGTTAATGTATATCAAGAAGGGCACCTGCTTCAGTTTGTTCAGTCATGTGAAAATATGGTAGGTGTGTCAACATGGTTTGTGAACATTGCCCAAAATAAACAGTGACTCAACACATCACGACATGAAGACTAACTGCAGTACAACTAGGCCAGCACATTTTCTGCTCTGATGGTTGTTCAACATGTTCAGTATACATGGCGTGTATGCTGTGTTTGAACAACGACAGTAGCGAATAGCTGGTATTTGCTTTGTTACTACATAGCTTTACAGGAAGACATGATGGCAGACAACGCCTCTTCCAACATGACTCGTCCTTGCGCAGGAATATGTAACTGATGTTCTATACTATCGGAAATTGATTTGTCAGTTTGTTAGAGTAGAATAATAGTGAAATAGTTCTGTGGTCTATGGCGGTGCTTTTTATGTAGTTGGTTGCTGGTGATCTTTAGTGTGATGTCCAGCCCAGTCTTAAAATATGAATTATGCTTAGTACTTTTTAAACTTGTAATACTAGTTTAAACCCAAATCTGTGATAATCTAATCAATAGTATTGTCCATTTTTTTAAATGTCATCACTCCATCTGAATAGATACATGCATATATATTAGAGGTGTGACGATACAGGAATGTCACGATATGATATGTATCGCAATGTCTTGGAATTATACGATTCCATTCTATGCATATCACGATATGCTATCTTCAGTTATTTTCTTTAAAAATTCATTTTTTAAAAGCAAGTGAGTGTAAATTTTGACATAACCGTTAATAGCTAGTGAAAATTATCTATTTTAAGGTCAACGATACATATCACGATACGAAAAAACGTATCGATATATTTATCGTCAGATAAAGTATCACGATTATCGATACTATGATAT
Organism: Haliotis rubra; assembly: GCF_003918875.1. NCBI lineage: Eukaryota > Metazoa > Mollusca > Gastropoda > Lepetellida > Haliotidae > Haliotis > Haliotis rubra. Next base: position 2,654,660 of record NW_025767035.1, on the reverse strand, counting down.
ATCGTCACAGCTCTAATAAATATGCACAATATTAGTTTAAACAACCCTTACTTTGTCTTCTATATTTCTGTGTGAATATTATTGGTCATGTTCATTGGTTTGTATTGCTCTTGAAAAAAATGCAGCATAATTGACGTTGATGTAGCAAAAGAGTCCAGCAGTGTAGTTTCTACACCTTGTGGTAGAGTGTTCCATTAGACTGTAGCTATGCAAGGATACAGTACTGGGTGGTGTTTATCCTCACCTAACCACCCACGGGCACAAAATGGACTGGACATTCAGACCAACAGACCACTCTTTTGTGTGTTCCAGACTGTTATTCAATTATTTATTGGCTGCCTTAATGTAGCTGCAATATTGCTGACTTGCACAAGGAAGCCTGCACTTATTCACCCACTAGACCTGACTGCTAAGTACTAAAGATGCTGAACAGAGATTAGTTATTTCAAGTGTCTAGAATTATATCATGGTTAGAGGACACCTGTTCTTGTGAAAGTGAACAGTTTGGAGGTTTGGTTGGTAGTGGTTATAAGATCTGGCTGTTAGTATAGATTATAGAAACTGATCAGCATTTCCTAAATATCATTAGATTATCAATAAATATCGGAAAAGTAACTTTGAGCTAAAATACCTCAAATTTCAGAAGAAATCATATGTTATGTCACTGGCGAGTGGTGACATGTTTATGTATAGATTTCTGACCATACAGTTTCTTGAGCATGATTGTGACGCAGCTTATGAATAAAGATGTAGTGCTTTGTGAGTAAATTAACACTATATTTCATCACAATAGTTTATGTATGATATGACCAATGTCTTAATTTTCATATTGATCATCATTAATATTTCTCCCCAAGGATATATCTCTGATTATCAGTATATTTGCTGACTCATGAATAAAGTTGTAGTTTTGTGCTTTGTGAGTAAATTAACACTATATTTCATCACAATAGTTAATGTATGATACGACCAATGATTTAATTTTCATATTGATCATCATTAATAATTCTTCCCATTGATGATATTTCTGATTATCAATATTTTTAGCCAGCCCTAGGGGTGCTCGTGGTTATGATATACATTACAGCAATGTCATGACAGTTGTCTTAATTATGATAATGCTATATCCAGATATGAGCGTGGCATCTTCTGTCACACGTATGTACTACTTCAAATAATTAGGTATAATCTATCATGCCGTGAGGTTTACGTAGGGCTATGTAGGGGTATGAATAGACTAACAACTAGTCTCTGAAATGAACATATTTTACAGGAAAACAGCTCATAGTAAAAAAATTACATATATTAAAAAAGATGCCCTGAGGCTTTCTTCATTTCCTGAAGCTGTGGAAATCTAGTCTTGCCACATTTTCTAGACTTTAGTGGGATTTCTTGGATATATTTGCTTCAGGGTCTATGAGAGACTTGGGTATGAAGACCCGGGTTAGTATCGAACTTCAGCAACCCATGCTTATCATCAAGATAAGCTGACATGAAGGGAGGTCAGGCTATAGGACATAGTTGTTGCATGTCATGCTATTCCAGCTGTGTAGATCGATTTTCATGATGTCACTCACTGGATTGTCTGGTCCAGTCGTGATTATTTAGATCCAACCATTGCTGAATGCAGCGTTACACAACAAATTAATTGGGATTAGGTGATATGATGTTGTTTATCAGTGGTTCTTGTGTTTTCAGCGAAAGAGACGGTCACTAAAATGGCAGACCGACTCAGCACTGCAGGTCCTGTCGGAGATATTTTCAGATATGAAGAGTTTTAAGGAGCAGGAGTTGATGCCGTTCATGAAAGTGCGGGTTTCAGGGACAAAGGCCAACAAGGAAGTGCAACAGGTTGGTGCTTCCCTACATACTGTCTGCTGTACAACTAATTCCACAAATCAGTTGAGATGGTCAAATGTTAAAGTTAATTGTATTGATCAAGCAGTGCTGTCAGAGAACTAGGCTTGTTTGTCAGTATTTTATTACAGACTGTTTGATTTTTAGCAAGATGGAGATACTTAGAATCCAGTGTAACTTTATTCTGTTTATTTTAGTTTTCTATTTTTCATGTTTATATCATTTTGATCAGCTAAGAGTTCAAAACATGCAATTTATGTATTTTTTGCCCATTCGATGTTCATAAGTTTCATGATTTAATAAAATAATGTTATCATTATTCATGGTAGTTTACATAAAACATTAAAATTAAACAATCATGATTAATTAGAATTTACTTCAATATCTTTCAGGTTTTATGGTGGTATTAACACCCCATAGGTGTAAATCTGCTGTCAGCATACCTTCACAGATTCTCTATTTAATCATGGACACAGGAATATTGTGAACAACAGTACAAAGTCATTGACATCATTATGCACAAATAATCAACCAAGCCCCGCCTACTATATCTATATTAGCCAATCAAAACACAACTACTAGTCTCCTGGTCAGCATGACCTTACTGCTGCCCTTTATGGAAATGCAAAACAAATTGCTTGGTCGACCAATCAAATACCTTTGAATCACTTGCAATCTGTGTAATCTGATAATCATTTTCACGATAATGATGAATTTTTCTTCTTTAACTAAACGTATTGTGTGTGTTTCCTTTCAGCATATCAAGAATCGCCTAAACCCATTAGGATGGACAATAGAAGAGGACCAATTTACAGATTCTACTCCTCAAGGGACGAAAGAGTTTACCAATATTATTGCTACATTTAATCCCAGTGCTGCAGAGAGACTTGTTCTTGCCTGTCATTTTGACTCCAAGTATTATGAGAAGATAGAATTTATTGGTGCTACAGATTCAGCTGTTCCATGTGCTATATTATTGGACTTGGCAAAACAGCTTTCCTGTTTATTTCACAAGGAACCGGCCAAGGAGTCTGTAAGTAAACAAAACATTTCTTTACACTCCATATCATGTTAATTAAAACAAATTATGGAAGTATTTCTAATGATTTCTAGGACAGGTCAGGGTTTTCATGTTGTGCAGATCTGCTCACCATGGAAAGCTGGAGTATCAAACAAAGTATTTTTTTGTTATTATGAATGTCTTTTGTTGTCGTGAGTGTTTTGTTCACACAGACTTTAAGTATTTTAGTATTAATTACATATCATAATTTATTATATGCTGAACAAAACTCATCAGGATCCTGAAAATATTTGTGGATGAAATTGTGTGCCCAGTCTCAAAATAATTCCTAAAATATTCATAATCACTAACTTTTTAAGTTCAGTATATTTTTATCCTTATTGACCAGGACAATGCATTAAGAAAACACGCAATCCTTAAGTATTTCCCTTATAAAAAGGATTCTGAAAAAGGATTGAGTTACCATATTTACAATAAGGAAGAGTAAGGACTTTTCACCTGCTCCCGCGTTGTTGAGCAAATGCTAATCCTCTTAAGATGAAGACAGTTTGATCACCGGTTGGTGTAGGCCGATGTTTGCTTACTCAGCGTCAGCTGATGTTAAAAGTGTAAGGTCGTACAAGTCAGAACCAGCATATTGAAGTTGCCCTCTAATGGTAAATGTTAAGTCAGTATGGTCAGACTTGATCTGTTGATGTTTGTAGGACCTGCTCTCTGAATGTTTCTGCCTGTTGATTGGTCATGAAAAAGTGGAAGGAATGTTTTGAAAAATACTTCTCTAAATGTTGAGGACGGATGTTTTTAGGAAAAGCATCAAGTTTCTATAAATACTTTTATTATGTTTAAAATTTCTGTGAATGATTGTCATTTGTATTAAGAAGAAAGACAGGATGTTTGTTTGTGAGGGTGGGTGCACCATCATTGTGATGTGAGATATTGTCAGTTGCATCAACTTGATCGGTGTAGGACAGAAGATCATATTTAAGTATTGTATTTTATAGGCCTCCTAATCAGGATGGGTGCTCAATAAACATGTCAGATGTGTAAGTTTGCAGGGGAATTCCTTTCAATATTGACAACCTTTGTGGATAACAACTTATTTTATTTTGTGAGTGCAACGTTTCAGTACAGATTCTTGTATCGTTGTCAAGCAAGAATCTATACCGAAATGTTGCATTCACGAAATAAAAGAAGTTTTTATACATAAAGTATATTATATATATTATATTGTACTTCCCAACTTCTAAAGTGCCACTCAAAGAAGGAATTTCTTTCTTTTGAATGAAGGAGCCAAATAAATTGATGATGATGATGATGATGATGATCCATTAAGCAATATCTAGTAAAATTGATACAGAATTTGAGGGGGATGATACTATTTTTAAAGTTTTCTATATATAAATCAGCTGTGCATATGCTGAAGAAAGAAGATTATACTCCCTTTATTAGAGCTGTGACGATATATTGTAGTATCGATAATCGTGATACTTTATCTGACGATAAATATATCGATACTTTTTTTTTCATATCGTGATATGTATCGTTGACCTTAAAATTATTAATTGGCGGTTATGTCAAAATTTACACTGTTACTTGCTATCAAAATATACATTTTGAAAGAAAATAACTTAAGATAGCATATCGTGATATGCATCGAATCGAATCGTATCGTTCCAAGATATCGCAGTACGTATCGTATCGTGATATTTCTGTATCGTCACACCTCTACCCTTTATCATGTTGATCACGTTTATAAAACAGACACCCTAACTGCTATCATGTTAATGAAATTGTACAGCTGCACACTGTTCATAGCTACTTGAGACTATAAGTCCTTGCACAGATCAACTGTCATGATTAGACCATGTTAACATGTAACACACTGGTTCATATTTGAGTATTTAAACACAATTATGGAATAAGATAAACGCAAAAAGAAAATATCTCTGAATGTTAGTGACATGATTTGGACATATTGAATGCATTGGAAAATGTCTATACTTTACCAGTAGTTTAAAGTATGATAAAAATTGTATTAGGGATTACTTTCAGAAAATATTTTCTTCACGATCAGTTTTTAAATGAGCATGATGAACATGTGGAAAAATAAAATCTGAGGTTTTGGTGACATTGACATAATGAACTGACACGGAAAGCACTGTTTATTCTGTTGACATGGAACAGATGTACAAATTTGAAAACGGTTGAATATGGATGAAGAACTTTCTGGTGAGAAGACAAACATTCAGGGATAATCAACATGGGCAGGATGACTTGAGACTTCATATAGATGTGATGGGAAAACTGATTCTATGCAATAACTCATCATCATCATCATCACCATTGTTCTTGTTTTTTTCTAGGATATGTTAATGTTAATTACGTTTATGGAAATGTTCATTAGAAATATGTATTGTGTTTTCTCATCAATATTCATCATCATCATCACCATTGTTCTTGGTTTTTTCTAGGATATGTTAATGTTAATTACGTTTAAGGAAATGTTCATTAGAAATATGTATTGAGTTTTCTCATCAATATTCATCATCATCATCATCATCAAAGGCATATCAAATGTTACTAATTATTTTTGCTCTCTATATGGACATCAAATAGAAACATGATACACTGTCTTTCTGTTATTAGTGTTAAATCAGCTGCATGTTGTTTTTTATACTCATGGGCATATGTCATCTGTTATCATCATTTTCATCATCATCATCATCATCGTCATCATCATCATCATCAGTTCTTACGCTTATGTGGATCCTGGGAATCATTGCGTTCATACTTTAGGCTATATTATTGATAGATTTTGAATACATATAAAGACCCTGATCTCACCTGCATACATTTCATAATGATTACAGGTAAGACCCTATCACCAGATAAGCTAAGTGACATGTTTAACTAGTTGTCTAAAACCAATACCCGTGCTGTCTGCCTGTCATGAAGAACTCTTGTGTTCACCAGGCATGTAGAAAGCTCTTGTTTATTGAACCGCCTGTAATCAGCTGGAAACAAACATGGCCCATCATCAATTGACCATGTTGACCATGCCAGGCTTCAGTAAGTTGACAGACTCCGGCTTTCTACACCATGAACACGATGAGTAGACCTATTGTTGAGTGAAGTTCGGGATGACTCCAGGCAAATCTCCAAGACATGTCTTGAAACACCTCATTCAAGTATCTGTACATACAACATGCACAATGCTCAGTGAAAATACAATAGTATTAAGATACTTATTGTGCTGTATACATGGTATATTAACTGGGGCTGACATGAGATCATGGCAAACAATCAGTGTGATTGTCTTCTCTGACAGTTACACACAAGACTGAACAATGTTACATGATAAGCATGATAAGGGTCGGCTACGATAGGTAGGTATGAGGTTATTTGCATGGATATATCTCACTATATATTATTATTATCATGATCATGGATGTATAGTTATCATAAAAACTTGTAAAATGATAGCCCTGGCAGGAACCTTGATGATAGACAGTTACTCTTGGTTGATAAAAGGGTACAGAAGATTACTTTACAGTAGTACTATGAGAATAGTACTGAGAGAATAGTGTGAGAGAATAGTACTGTGAGAATAGTACTGTGAGAATAGTACTATGAGAATAGTACTGAGAGAATAGTACTGTGAGAATAGTACTGAGAGAATAGTACTGAGAGAATAGTACTGTGAGAATAGTACTATGAGAATAGTACTGAGAGAATAGTACTATGAGAATAGTACTGAGAGAATAGTACTGTGAGAATAGTACTGTGTGAATAGTACTGAGAGAATAGTACTGTGAGAATAGTACTGTGAGAATAGTACTGAGAGAATAGTACTGTGAGAATAGTACTGTGTGAATAGTACTGAGAGAATAGTACTGTGAGAATAGTACTGAGAGAATAGTACTGTGAGAATAGTACTGTGAGAATCACCCTGTATAGGTATCTTCATGCTAGACGATGACCTTGGATATACATGATCGTGCGTGATTACAGGGTACAATTACAGTACACGTTACATTGTTCATTATTTCAACTAAGTTTCTTTTCTCTCCTTGCAGGCAAAAAATTTAACCGTCCAGTTGGTATTTTTTGATGGGGAAGAAGCTTTCAAGGAATGGTCAGCAACAGATTCCATCTACGGAGCCCGCCACCTTGCTCAGATGTGGGCAGACAAACCAGACCCTGTAACTCCCTCACGCAAATATATCAGTACCATTGTAAGTAGCAGATAGTATGTAGCAGTGTGTTGTTTTCATGAAGTCGATGATAAAGCCATATCTATGTTCATAGGCCATTACAATACAGAGCAACATGGTAACCCTGTTTCAATGAATTACCTTAGAAAAACAGCACAGGACTATCTGGTGGCTGATCCACTAAATCTTACTTCCATATTTACTGCAGTGAGCACCTCTAGTGCATTGCAATTTAACAAAGAGGAATGCTCATCAGTAAGATCCAGTAAACAGAGATCCAGCAGTAGTCCTTAGTTCTAAAGGGTGCTGTGGGGTTAAAAAAGGTTGGGGCGTCACGCCGAAGACCCGGGTTTGATCCATTTATGCTGTCCCCTGCCATGATATTGCTGGAATATTGCTGAAAGTGGCATTAAAGTAACTCACTCACTCGCGATCACTTACTTTGTTGTAATGTCAGTGAAAAGACATAGCTTTACAATGTATTTAATTACATACTCCTTCCTCCGACATCTTACAGTAAGAAGTCGTCGATATGTTTATAAAATGTAAACTGGTAAGTACATTTTATGTCTAAGCAGTTGCTTTAAAAGAAAACTTACAGATTGGACTCTACGTTGGTTAGAGAGTACTTACTTATTGGTGCAGGACACTTCATACTGTGAATGTGGTGATTCACTCTGAAGTCTGTTTGCTGGGAAGATCAAAACAACTGCATTCACTGTAACCAATAGTAACAGTGCACTGAATCCTGGGAACTTTCCTGAACATGCCAGTACATTGGTGAATCGGAAAACAGTACCAGTTCTGGTACAAAACGATATACCAAAAAAATGTTATGGTATGCAAATGAATTGTAAACATTTAGGCTGAATTTCTGTTATATGTGGGATTTCCTCAAAGTTTCTGATTTGAACTCGTAAATATGTTAATTGTTTGAGAAAGCTGACATCTGATCTATGATGAGCCAATAAACTTTAGGGAAGATAGGTTACAATTTGTTCTGATGCACAGTTTATTGTCTTAGTAAAAGATGTGATTTTTTATTAAATATAACCAGGTTTTTACTGGGCATTTTCAGACTGACTTCGTCCTGTTGGACCTTATCGAAGCCACAGATACCAGGTTTGCCAATATTGTTGTGGACACATCAGATCTGTATACACAGCTAAATAAAATAGGTAAGTAAAGCCCAGTTTTTGTATACAGTCTGTAATGCAAGGCAAATCTTTATACAATGTGTGAAGCCCATTTCTGGTGTCCCCACTGTGATATTGCTGGAATATTGATAAAAGCGGCATAAAACTGAAACTAAAACCCACTCACTCACTCACTCACTCACTCACTCACTCACTCACTCACTCACTCACTCACTCACTCACTCACTCACTCACTCACTCACTCACTCACTCACTCACTCACTCACTCACTCACTCACTCACTCAGGGGATAAACAAGGGCTGGTCAACAGAGGCAACATATCTGAGTCAGGTATTCGCGGATCTTCGGTGTTTCAGTGGGTTAGCGTCATTAACTTGCATATAGTCCGATATAATACAATCAGCCACACCTACTCAGGCACGCATATCACTATGTAAGATAGAAAACTTGAATGCCATATTAAGCCTATTGTTTCCCAACCAATAACATGGTGAAGATACTACTCAATCAATGTACCACATAATTACTATATATATTTGTCTTTTAAAACTGTCTGATGAGTATGCCATCGTTTCAGAGAAAAGTCTGGAGAAAAAGAACCTTCTTCGACGCCAGCAGCAGAACTCAAATGGATACCGACACCAGCTCTTCCCTTCTATGTCGGCCAGGAATGCCGGAGTGCAAGACGATCATGTGCCTTTCCAAGCAAAAGGTCAGTTGTCGTTAATCCTATAAAAACAAATCAAATCATCTCAGTGATCACTGATAAACACATAGGTTGACATTTGGTGCAGCAGAATTGAAGAATGTCAGAGATCATCTCACATTTGGCCTTTCACGTAATTTTGTTTTCTTGATGTTTTGAAGAAATTAATATTTCATTATATCTTATATTATATCTTTCATTATATATATATACTACCCATCAAAAGTTTAGACTCACTTAAAGCACTCACTATATGTTATGTATATATATGGTTACATCGAAGATTGATTTCTCCACTAACTTGGGGGAAACCAACTGCAATCCTTATGCTGATGAATTGCACGAGGATCATGCATCAAATTGCTAGAAAGCATGTGCAAATATCATGCATGTGAACAGCTGCATTTTGGTGTAAAGTTTTGTTAAGAATTCACCAATTTTCACTGAGCTTCATCGTTTATTGAACTCATTACTTATTTATTTTGCAATACATCAGTTCATGTGTAAACAGTACCTTTAAAGAGTCCGGAACACTTTGCAAAATTTAGTTTAGAACAGGGCAGTGGAGTAGCCTAGTAGTTAAAGCATTCGCTCGTCACGCTGAAGACGCTGATTCCCCACATGGGTACAATGTGTGAACCCCATTTCTGGTGCCCCCTGCCGTGATATTGCTGGAATAAAACTCACTCACTAACAGTTGACTGAAATAAGTGGCTACATTTACACTAGTGAGTTTAAGCTTTTGATAAGTAGTGAAAATGAGTGTAAATTAAAAAAACTTGAATGTCACATTAAGCCCATTTTTCCCCAACTAATGCCATGATGAAGATACTACTCAGTGAGTATGTATATATGTATGTACTCTGAAGATTGTACAAGGAGAGTTTCATATTTAATCTGTGTGATATGCATTGCTGTAAATGTCTGGGAAAAACTCACGAATTAAGACTAGCGAAGATCAGTTTCATGTATAATTAAAAGTAGTGTGATGGCTTTATGGGTTATGAGGCTTTATTGTTTGAAGCATACAACTTTATGGATGGCAAATTCTTGTTTATTGCATTGAGCGAAGTTTCAATTTAGATTCTCGCACTGTTATCAAGCTAAGATATGAGATACGGTGTAAGAATCTGCGTCGAAACATCACTCTATGCAGTAAACAAGAAGTTGTCATCAATAAAGCCGTGTTCTTCATTTTTGACTCACCAACTTCTAAAATGCTGATCAAACATCTGCAGCTTTAATGTTTAGTGTTACGTGATTGCATATAGTGTTAGTATACGATGTGTACAATGTTAGAAGACCTGAATCTAGAAAATAAGTGCTTAGAAAAATCCACAATTTTCATGATTGTTTCCTACTTTGCTTGCAAAGGGAACAAAATTTGGAATCCTCAGTATATCCCTATGTGGAAATGGGGAACATAGTTTGAATCCTTGCTGTGTCCCTGCTGTGGATATGGGGAACATAGTTTCGAATCCTCCCTATTCCCTCCTATGGAAATGGGGAACTTCGTTGGGAATCCTTGGTATATCCCTCCTATGGAAATGGGGAACATAGTTTGGCATCCTTGCTATATCCCTCCTATGGAAATGGGGAACATAGTTTGGCGTCCTTGCTATATCCCTCCTATGGAAATGGGCAACATAGTTTGGAATCCTTGCTATATCCCTCCTATGGAAATGGGGAACATAGTTTGGCATCCTTGCTATATCCCTCCTATGGAAATGGGGAACATAGTTTGGCATCCTTGCTATATCCCTCCTATGGAAATGGGGAACATAGTTTGGCATCCTTGCTATATCCTCCTATGGAAATGGGGAACTTCGTTGGGAATCCTTGCTATATCCCTCCTATGGAAATGGGGAACATAGTTTGGCATCCTCGCTATATCCCTCCTATGGAAATGGGGATCATTGTTTGGCATCCTTGCTATATCCCTCCTATGGAAATGGAGAACATAGTTTGGCATCCTTGCTATATCCCTCCTATGGAAATGGGGAACTTCGTTGGGAATCCTTGCTATATCCCTCCTATGGAAATGGGGAACATAGTTTGGCATCCTTGCTATATCCCTCCTATGGAAATGGGGAACATAGTTTGGCATCCTTGCTATATCCCTCCTATGGAAATGGGCAACATAGTTTGGCATCCTCACTATTCCCTCCTATGGAAATGGGGAACATAGTTTGGCATCCTTGCTATATCCCTCCTATGGAAATGGGGAACATAGTTTGGCATCCTCACTATTCCCTCCTATGGAAATGGGGAACATAGTTTGGCATCCTCGCTATATCCCTCCTATGGAAATGGGGAACATAGTTTGGCATCCTTGCTATATCCCTCCTATGGAAATGGGGACCTTCGTTGGGAATCCTTGCTATATCTCTCCTATGGAAATGGGGAACATAGTTTGGCATCCTTGCTATATCCCTCCTATGGAAATGGGGAACATAGTTTGGCATCCTTGCTATATCCCTCCTATGGAAATGGGGAACATAGTTTGGCATCCTTGCTATATCCCTCCTATGGAAATGGGGAACATAGTTTGGAATCCTTGCTATATCCCTCCTATGGAAATGGGGAACATAGTTTGGCATCCTTGCTATATCCCTCCTATGGAAATGGGGAACATAGTTTGGCATCCTCACTATATCCCTCCTATGGAAATGGGGAACATAGTTTGGCATCCTCTATATCCCTCCTATGGAAATGGGGAACATAGTTTGGCATCCTTGCTATATCCCTCCTATGGAAATGGGGAACATAGTTTGGCATCCTGGAAATGGGGAACATAGTTTCCTATGGAATCATATCCCTCCTATGGAAATGGGGAACATAGTTTGGAATCCTCACTATATCCCTCCTATGGAAATGGGGAACATAGTTTGGCATCCTCACTATATCCCTCCTATGGAAATGGGGAACATAGTTTGGAATCCTCACTATTCCCTCCTATGGAAATGGGGAACATAGTTTGGCATCCTTGCTATATCCCTCCTATGGAAATGGGGAACATAGTTTGGAATCCTCACTATTCCCTCCTATGGAAATGGGGAACATAGTTTGGCATCCTTGCTATATCCCTCCTATGGAAATGGGGAACATAGTTTGGCATCCTCACTATTCCCTCCTATGGAAATGGGGAACATAGTTTGGAATCCTCACTATTCCCTCCTGGGGAAATGGGGAACATAGTTTGGAATCCTCACTATTCCCTCCTATGGAAATGGGGAACATAGTTTGGCATCCTTGGTATATCCCTCCTATGGAAATGGGGAACATAGTTTGGCATCCTTGGTATATCCCTCCTATGGAAATGGGGAACATAGTTTGGCATCCTCGCTATATCCCTCCTATGGAAATGGGGAACATAGTTTGGCATCCTCACTATATCCCTCCTATGGAAATGGGGAACATAGTTTGGCATCCTCACTATATCCCTCCTATGGAAATGGGGAACATAGTTTGGAATCCTCACTATTCCCTCCTATGGAAATGGGGAACATAGTTTGGAATCCTCACTATTCCCTCCTATGGAAATGGGGAACATAGTTTGGCATCCATGTTTGGAATGGCATCCTGGAAATGGGGGGAACATAGTTTGGCCCTGCCTATCCCTCCTATGGAAATGGGGAACATAGTTTAGAATCCTCACTATTCACTCCTATGAAATGGGGAACATAGTTTGGCATCCTTGCTATATCCCACCTATGGAAATGTGGAACATAATTTGGCATCCTCACTATATCACTCCTATGGAAATGAGGAACATAGTTTGGCATCCTCGCTATATCCCTCCTATGGAAATGGGGAACATAGTTTGGCATCCTCGCTATATCCCACCTATGGAAATGGGGAACATAATTTGGCATCCTCGCTATATCACTCCTATGGAAATGGGGACCATAGTTTGGCATCCTCGCTATATCACTCCTATGGAAATGGGGAACATAGTTTGGCATCCTCGCTATATCACTCCTATGGAAATGGGGAAGCTGTAATGCTGTGTGAGAATTTGAGTCATTGTCAGTTATGTTTAACACTATTCAGTCATGTAAACATGATGAAGCATCAAGGTCATCTTTAAAAAATTATTCATGTTTCTTACAGTTTCTTTCTTCAAAAAATCTTTCGTGCTTATTAAGGGCAGCAGTGCTAAATGTTGGATATAGTCAAGATTCACATCAGGGTTGTCTCCCTTAGTTTGAATTTCCATGTGTACCATGTGTACCACTAGCAGCACTTGAAACAAATCATGAGTTTGCAGTAATATATTCGGTGGGGTGTTTGTGTGTCACGATTATCTTGTGACCATAGAAGCACTTCTATAAAGCCCAAACAGGATCAATTAGGACTTGAAGTAGTGACATTGCTTTAGACATTATGATATAAGGATACACATACAGTCTGGCTATGTAAGTTTTATCAACTTCTACATAATTGAGACTAGCCAATAAAGTAGATATGTGTTTTAACACGAGATGATAATCTCTATTGCAGGTGTTTCCATTCTCCATCTAATCTCGTACCCCTTCCCACAAGTCTGGCACACGAAAAGAGATAACCTTGCATCGCTGGACTTCACGCTAATCGACGACTTCAATCGCATATTCCGTAACTTTGTTGCCAGCTATCTGCAGTACAATGGACTTCAGGCCTCAGGATGTAAAAAGTGAGGAACAAGCTGCTAATGTGTTGTGGCAGTCAGACATTTTGTTTTGTGGCAGTTTGCATGATGGAAATTGTGATCCACTTCAGGCAGTGTTGTGGCTAAAGTCCTCATTGTGTCCCTGGTTTATCATAGTGCTGATCAAGATGTTTACGGTTTGTTTCTTTGTTACACAATTACCACGACAACATTATATTTGGGTATTGAAAATTTAACCAAAAGAAGCAGCATCCTTGATTTCCCAGTGTAGTGTATCTTGATGTGGATATGCCATGCAAGCTTCAGTTCGAACATGGCCTCCCCAACCCATCTTTCTCGTCTCCAAACAATATCTCTGATAACGTTGAACGCAACAACCAATCAAAATGACTTGTGAATCAGTGAATCAAAACAGAAGACTGTTATTAAATATATCTTATATGGAAAATATGTTTTCAAGTGTATGAGGGTGTTTTGGGGATTTTGGAGTTCATTTACAGTGATTGGGTCAACATACTTTCAACTGACAAAATAATAACTGATGACAAAGAACACAGATGCAACTTCTAAGATTATCTCCCCTGGCGGATCATGCTCTAGACCAGAGCACATTTCACAAGTGATCATAGCTCTAAGATCCCTTTATGAAGCAGGGCCTGGGCTCTATTAAGTTATGTTTGTGATACCAGCTGTGGGTTGGGTGGTTTAAATGGCTGATCAGTTGTTGACTACTAATTATTGAGCACCGAAAATTATGTGAACTGCACAGATCTGCACTAATCAAGTGCCTTCTATTTTACCCATTGGGGTTCATCTTTGATCTCACTGTTGAATCTCTGGTCCTGATTAATGTACACAGAGCTTTGATGTAGTGACCAGCTCTATAATCTCAACTCCCTAGGGAGTACACAACCAAAGCTACCAATGGTGTACAAGAAGATTAACATTTACATTACTATCTCTTCCTACCAGGTACCCATTCACTGCTGGGTGGACAGAGGCATGACAATTAAAATATGAGTCAATAGCCTAATGAGACAATTCTTTTGAGGTGCAAGATTATTAACAGTCTCATCCTACCAGGTACCCATTCACTGCTAGTTGAACAGTCACGTTTTGAACAAAGTTAGGCTAATTACGACCCAATTTTCTGGCACAACATTTCAGCTTAATCTGGTTTCTGCTGCCATCAATGGAATGTTAGAAGTTGCGTCTACAATTTTAGTTTACCCTGTAATGACATTGTTGCTAATTCAGATATTTATGTGTTTTATTGTTTTTTTTTATTGGTTTATGGATACTTTTTGTTTATGGACTATTGTCTTGGTGGTTATGGAAAATATGTAATATAAATAATCCCTTGAAACTTTGGGCCTTTGGGTGAAATCAGAATTGAATAACATTGGTTGAATTGCTCTGGTTGTAACAAGAGTTACTTCCCTTTTACTAACTGTTAGTAACAACTTTTGGAAGTATTTTGAACTGAAATTTGTTTAAAACTTCCTCCCTTTTTGTAGAAAGAAAAAAAGAGACTGTTGTCAAAATTTTATTAGTTCCACATGTGTGGAATATTTACATGTTTCAGAGAAATTGGTGACTTTTGTCAGTGTGCAGATCCATAAATCAACATTGGAATATGTCATGCTTTCTGAGTGTTGTGGCATGCGATATGACTTTACCATTTGGTTTTAACAATGTGTAAATGTCGTCAGTTGTGGCCTTACTTGTATCTGTGATAAAGATGTAACAATGCATGCTCTGTATAGAAAACAAAAGGCGACTATGCTTGTCGTATGAGGCGACTAACGGGATTGGGTGGTCAGGCTCGCTGACTTGGTTGACACATGGCATCGGTTCCTAATTGCGCAGATCGATGCTCATGCTGTGGATCACTGGATTGTCTGGTCCAGACTTGATTATTTACAGACCGCTGCCATAGAGCTGGAATATTGCTGAGTGCGGCGTAAAACTATACTCACTCAGTATATAGAAAATCTTTAACTTTTGATATCTGAATACATCAAGGTTACATATCAGCATATTTCAGAAGCAATAATATTATGTGATATTGTACAGCAAATGAACTATAGAGAACTATATATGTTATACCTGTATACATGTTTGACATGGTAAAATTGACTAGTGTGATGAACGTCTTAACAGCAGAACTGAAGGGATATTTCTTGTCCCTTCTGTCGGTTCATCATCCGTCATACCATCCTGGCTATTTTATCAGAATAATTATTTTTGATGCCAATATAGAAACTGAGCATATTCTTTTTAATGTGAAACACTTGATACAGTAATAAATAATTATAGTACTAACACACAGAAAAGAGGTGTACATTGTTTACAAGGACTAACACTTCTAATATTGCTTTACCGTATCAGTTTATCAAACAAAACCTGGAGAATATACAAAGTACATGGTCAGGATTTGTTTGCCCAATTCATGCATACCATGGACCAAACCTGAAGGGTGTTTTGATCCATGAGTGGGCATGAATTCCACCATGGAGTCCTATTGTCACCATCAGACAAGGTCTATTACTTTTTGGTGGGAGTCAGGGTTGATTTGTAAGGTGACCTGTTTAGGTTAGTGTACAAAAAAACATTGGTCTGATTTCATTATGCACCAAGACTTCAAGTTTAAACATCAACATTTTAGATTTTTTTAGACAACCAAACCTTCCTCAATACTTGTTGGTTCACTTAACAATGTACATAATGTGTTGGTGTTGATAGTGAGCATAGATCTAGTATGATTATCAAAGTTCCAGAAATCCATATCGATAAAACAAGATACACATGCATGTACAGACGTACTCTGTCATCAAGTTTGCCAAGGTGAAACTAGAAATGTTCTGAATGTCATGTCTAACCATCTTCTCAACAGAATCTTTTTCTCATAGATGCTTCTGAAAAAAACTTACCTCCTCATGTAGCATCCCTTGGGTCCATTCTAAAGTGCCTTCCATGTTAACCAGCGTATATAGTTATATTTTCTGCTCCATCAAAAAGGGTATTCTGTGTATGTCTTTGCATTCGTCCCCTCTTACAATGTGTTTCCCATGTCCTTGTACGTCCATGCCCAGTGTATATCATCTTTATATCCTCCAATGCAAAATGTCATGTGACCTTCAGTGTATATCAACATTATATCCCTACCACTGCAAAGTTACACTCTTATTCGTCAGTGTATACAAACATGTATGCCCTCCTTCACATGTTCCTCATCCTTCTGTGTGTATCAACATATATGTCCTCGATTGCAAGGTGTCTGTTATGTCTCTCTGTATTCCATGTCTCTCATATAACAGCCGTGTTTATTTCAGTGCCACAGACCGAGCATCGTCAGAAGCTGATGCTGATTTCCAGACTGATGGCGGTTGGTGGCAGCAAGTTGTCGACTATCTTGATGACATCTATGACTGAACTAACACCACTCCCCAACTAACACACTCCATACTGTTCTCATGCATGATGATATAGGGACTGCAGGAATATCCGGACTGGGAGAGTTCACCTGGATTGTGTTCACCCAGATCTTCATTAAGGACTCCTATATCACCTAATGCTATATTGAGGTTAGAACCTCATTCTGGTTGTCCACATGTTGCCATGATATTTAAACATCGGTGAGGTTCACATGACTTTTGGATGACCATGCTGTACTGTTGTCAATGGGGGTTGAGCTTAGCTGCATGGTTGGAGGTTGTAGGTGATGGCAAACTGGTTGCAGCGCGGTAGGCTCTCGGTGATCATGATCTTGTTGCAGTGTGTTATGATTATTGTGATTCCACTTTGGTAAGGTTCCTGTGTACGTCCATGCCCAGTGTATATCATCTTTATATCCTCCAATGCAAAATGTCATGTGACCTTCAGTGTATATCAACATTATATCCCTACCACTGCAAAGTTACACTCTTATTCGTCAGTGTATACAAACATGTATGCCCTCCTTCACATGTTCCTCATCCTTCTGTGTGTATCAACATATATGTCCTCGATTGCAAGGTGTCTGTTATGTCTCTCTGTATTCCATGTCTCTCATATAACAGCCGTGTTTATTTCAGTGCCACAGACCGAGCATCGTCAGAAGCTGATGCTGATTTCCAGACTGATGGCGGTTGGTGGCAGCAAGTTGTCGACTATCTTGATGACATCTATGACTGAACTAACACCACTCCCCAACTAACACACTCCATACTGTTCTCATGCATGATGATATAGGGACTGCAGGAATATCCGGACTGGGAGAGTTCACCTGGATTGTGTTCACCCAGATCTTCATTAAGGACTCCTATATCACCTAATGCTATATTGAGGTTAGAACCTCATTCTGGTTGTCCACATGTTGCCATGATATTTAAACATCGGTGAGGTTCACATGACTTTTGGATGACCATGCTGTACTGTTGTCAATGGGGGTTGAGCTTAGCTGCATGGTTGGAGGTTGTAGGTGATGGCAAACTGGTTGCAGCGCCGTAGGCTCTCGGTGATCATGATCTTGTTGCAGTGTGTTATGATTATTGTGATTCCACTTTGGTAAGGTTCCTGTGATTGTGACCAGGTTTGTGGTAGGCTGTTGGTGATTGTGACCAGGTTGTGGTAGGCTGTTGGTGATTGTGACCAGGTTGTGGTAGGCTGTTGGTGATTGTGACCAGGTTGTGGTAGGCTGTTGGTGATTGTGACCAGGTTGTGGTAGGCTGTTGGTGATGATTGTGACCAGGTTGTGGTAGGCTGTTGGTGATTGTGACCAGGTTGTGGTAGGCTGTTGGTGATTGTGACCAGGTTGTGGTAGGCTGTTGGTGATTGTGACCAGGTTGTGGTAGGCTGTTGGTGATTGTGACCAGGTTGTGGTAGGCTGTTGGCTCTAACGACCTGGTTGCACTCTGTTAGGCTGTTGGCGATAACGACCTGGTTGCACTCTGTTAAGCTGTTGGCGATAACGACCTGGTTGCACTCTGTTAGACTGTTGGCGATAACGACCTGGTTGCACTCTGTTAGGCTGTTGGCGATAACGACCTGGTTGCACTGTGATAGGCTGTTGGTGATAGCGACCTGGTTGCACTGTAGTAGGCTGTTGACGATAGCGATCTGGTTGCACTGTAGTAGGCTGTTGGCAATAGTGACAAGAGAGCAAAATGCTAGGCCGATGGTGATGGCAACTCGCACTGGGGTAGGTTACTGGTGATGGCTACACATTTGCACAAGGGTAGGCTGTTGGTGATGGCGATCATGCTTTACAGTGTTCATTGAGTGTTGGCAACCAGACTGCAGGATGGTGATTGTTACTGACCAGATTTACAGAGAGATTCAAATCTTTGGTTCAGTACTATGTATTAGGTGCTACTTTCTTTGAATACAACATATCTGTGTGTCATGGTTCTGACATATTGTTTACCATCTTATTTGTGCCTGTATATTTGTCGCTTGTGAAGAAAGAAGATTTCTATGGAGGCAACTCAATGCTTTGTTAGTGTAATGTATTGTTGATGTACAGTGATCAAGATTATTGTTTGGATAAACTGAATTTGTAAATTGTAATTTGTAAATTGAACACAGGGTTTGTGGTACTTGAGCTACTTACCTGTGCTTGTATAATAAACATCATGACAGGTCACAATATATTAATTATGTTTTTGGAAATGTGAGACAAGGTAGTATATTATAAAGTTGTTTGTTAAAATAAAAACTGTTCTAAATGTCTGTATACCTTAACTTGTGCGGCGATTCACATGAAGCATATCAGTTATGTGGAACAACATGTGAGATGTTTCAAATCAAGGAGAGAGTAGAGACACGTGAGGATTGTACTTGGTCTGTTATTCTTTTGGACAAAGCACTTTTGTGAGGCTGGATATTTGTAGTGACGTGGGTGGGGACAGAAACAAAACTATGTAATATTTTGTGGTCGTATGTGGGAAACATCGTGTATTGTGGCTTTAGAACTAGTACACAGTTCTCTGAAAATTCCCACTACATGTCCTGGTTCATGACCTCAGATATATCATATGAGAAATTGTCTTCTGCCTCCATTGTTGTTGATGATGAACTGGTGCATGCTGTGGAGAAATTGCTACAGGCAAGTTCACATGTTCTATGTATGTCCGTACGTGATATAGTTCATCTTGGACAGATTGAGACCTCAGTTTATCAGAGATCCTTATATGTTAATCTTGTTGATGAAGGTAGGTTGGGTTTTTGGTCGGTGCATGTAAAACTCCCTCTTTGTTGGTCCATCATTTTTGTTGTGGTGCAGAAGCCTTGACTGATTGTCTCCCTTTGGTGTTGTGACAGTTTCATAGTATTTTGAATGCCTTGGGTTTGGTATTGTTTGAGCCTCCAAACAATATGACATTACATGGTTACGGTATTATCACAGTAGTATTTTTCAAAAATATTTTGCCAGTAAAATATTGATTACAATAAGGCTTTTGGATATTATGTTTCTTGTTTTTCATGCCATTTTTTGTGCCGGATTCCAACCTTACTAGTGTTAGTCATGCTGTTTACGGTCTGTCAGTGTCGCAGGGATTCAAGTTTATGTATCCTGACAAGAAGTTTGTTTTTCTGGCCTATAACCAAATGTCTGACAGATCTCATTTCTGTAGTTAAGTTTTCATCCTAACACACACTTTCCCATCTCTTATTTATAGCTGACATTGTCATGTTGCCCAGTATCAAGGCACGTTTCATCATTGACATCCTTCCCAGCCATCAGTAGTTACCATTCCTGTATTCATTTCTAATACTGAAACTGCTTCCTTGGTTACCAACAGATTCGTTTTCTAAAGCTCTAATGTGAAAAAAGCACGACGTAAAAACCCAATTTCACCTCATCTCACCTCTAATGTGAAAAACATATATTTACATAAGTATCTGTATTAGGTCTACATGTAGTTTCAGTTGCAAAATCTGTACAAGAGACAGTGCTCTGAATTTTATATGTTTGGGTGGCCTAGTGGTTAAAGTGTTCACCAGTCACACAGACGATCTTTTTGATTAACCACATGAACTAACATGTGAAGCTCATTTTGGTTGCCCTGAACCATGCTGTATGAAACTTACAGAGAAAAAACCTTAATAATCATGGACATGATGGATGAAATCCTTCCCAGGATAAAGCAAGATAATTTACCTGCAGAGAATGTATTCATATTGTTTGAAACGAGAAATCCCAAGATAAAGCAAGATAATTTACCTGCAGAGGATGTCTTCATATTGTTTGAAACGAGAAATCCCAAGATAAAGCAAGATAATTTACCTGCAGAGAATGTCTTCATATTGTTTGAAACGAGAAATCCCAAGATAAAGCAAGATAATTTACCTGCAGAGAATGTCTTCATATTGTTTGAAACGTTGAGAAATCATATTGTTCATGTAGGCAGCATGAGCCAGCAGATGTCAGCATGTGTCCTTGTTGTGTTGTAGTGCTCATCTGTGATGTCAGCAGCTATTATGTATCTCTGTTACTGTACAAATCCTTACCTACAAATCCCACTACGAGAATATTCTTAGAGAGACTGATGCAGGTCTTGTATCAACATTCACAAGTCATTGTCCACCTCCATATGTTGTAGATATATTTTGTGCATCTATATTAGTTACAAATGTTGGTAAGAGAGCACATTCAGAAATGTCACGGAAAGTTTCCAAAATTCAGCTAATTATACAATATATTTTTAACAGAAATGTTGTACTTGAAGCTAAATTATGTAGAAACATGGAGTACGAACAGTTCTTCACAATAGTA
Organism: Haliotis rubra; assembly: GCF_003918875.1. Classification (NCBI taxonomy): domain Eukaryota; kingdom Metazoa; phylum Mollusca; class Gastropoda; order Lepetellida; family Haliotidae; genus Haliotis; species Haliotis rubra. Next base: position 2,633,294 of record NW_025767035.1, on the reverse strand, counting down.
TTTATTGTTCACTTGTGAAGCAGGTGAGTTAGTATTGGTCTCTACAAGAATTGTTGAGGGATTTGTCTGTATAGGCATGACTGGCAACTAGTATCAGTGGATGTCAGTAAACGTGGAGCTGTACGTATCATTTCACTTTAAGGAAAGGCATGTTGAATGTTATAAAAAGCACAATTTTGTTTCTTTCAGACGATGTTGATATGGACTATCATCAACTGCCAACATTTATAATAATCAGAAAGCTTATTTTCATTTCAAATCCCAAAGCTGCTGTTTTGATTTGCAAGTGAATTTGTGAATTAGATCGATTTTCTCATTCCCTTTACGAAATTCAAATTTGATCTATATTCAGATCTTACAGGAATCTGTTGGTAAAATATCATCTTTTCCTGCTTGCATTTAATATTAACTTCTTCCAGGCACATTGCACTGTATGCTTTTTTCTTATTTATTAAAAAAGTATATTACAAATAATCAATCATTTTCACATAAGCAAGAAATAAAGTAAACTGGTTATTGTTAATTTGTCGAGCAAGAAAAGGTTAAAATGTTTTCATCAGATTGCTACTTATCTCAAACATGCGTAAGTTCACGATTTGTGTGGTAAACATAATGGTTTTGTTTTAGCGAATACTGAGTGACTTGCAACTGACTAGCTGCATTTTCAAATGCAGTTATGGTTGCAGATGAGATATTTGAATTCTTAAAAAGGTTCATTTTGATATTATGCTAATAAAAAGCCATTTTTATGGCCTACATTTTCAGCAGTAATTACAGTATGTAGTCAGGAGGTTTTGGGTATTTGAAATATCAAAATAAATTTCCTGATTTGTTTTGCAAGTTGTGTGTTGTGTTGTACTAACTGTGTTTCTTTTTCTGGTGACAGAGATGAGCTGTGAGTCGAGGGCAACGTCGGGAGGCACGGCAGCCGTGAGTGACAGGGTTCACAAACTTTTGGTAGTTTTGCCATTAATATTGTGGGAAAGATGGTCTCACTCAAAATAATCATAATTTGTCTCAATCTGGACCGTTTCTTTGTGATATTGTGTGCATGAATGTATGGAGTCCGTGCTCAGTCTCACTTTGGGGAAAGAATGGTTGGTACGACTTTTTTGTACCCTGGATAGCAGTGTGTAATCGGTACAGCTTATGAGGGTCTGGGGCAACACGTGATCTCAGCATGAAGACTGTATTTGGGACTGCCATAGTTTAACATTGACTTGCGAATGTCTGGTGCTAACATCAAGTGGAATAGGGCTTAGGCCCCGTTCCACATTGGAATTTGTAGAGCTATGACTGTCATGAGTCTCTGATAGAGCAGGATGCCGTTGTACAAAGCAACCTCAACACTATGCCAGTCGTAAGTCTATGTTAGGGGAGTCACGGTCACCTTAGTATTAAGATTCCTTTGTACAACAGCACTCTGGTGACTTGCAATTGTTTCAGCTCTAAGATCACTTGCTGCCCTGTGACTGTCATTCTGGTTTATCCTGATTTCAATTGTTTGTGTTGATCCTTTAAGGGTGGTTTATGTCAAGTCCTTATTGGATATTTTATGTAATAGAATGGACCAGTTTTAATATCATCAGCTCATTCATGTGGACCAATTACTTAAGGCCGATTTCAAGTTGGACAATAGGGGTATTGTGAAACTTCACTCATCAGACTCTATGTATCAATCATACATTGTTTTGTTTTAGCTGAGGGGCGGTGGGGTAGCCGAGTGGTAAAGCGTTCGCTCGTCACACTGAAGCCCCGGGTTCGATTCCCCACATGGGCACAATGTGTGAAGCCAATTTCTGGTGCCCCTGCCGTGATATTGCTGAAATATATTTCTAAAAGTGGCATAAAACCATACTCACTCACTCTTCCAGCTGAAGCCACAGTTTGGGATGTAACAGTTTTAAAGTAACCGAAAATGACAAATTACTGTAAATTATCTAATTAGTGTCCTCTTGTATTCAACACTGATATAAAAATATTCTCCCTTGCATCCATTTTCTCCAGAATAACTTCTTATTTATTGAGAATGTTAATAAATACTACAACGTCCCCACTACAACCCCAGCCAGCAGTCCATGTGTTGAATACTGATGGTGGCCTGTGTTGGAGAGACGTGACATGATTGTTATACTGGTGATGGTGCAACAGGGCATTTTGGGACTAATATGTTTATCTCACAACTATTATACTGTTTCCATGGTTACTGACACTGTATGAAGCATGATATATTATATCTTTGTATATTTTCTTGTGATATATCCATCATGTCTTGTTTATTTGTAGTGTAAATATGTTCCTCAGTGGCTAATTGACACACCTAACTAGATACATAATGTTGTAGGTAGTAATAAGGTCTTGCTTCATGAATGTATGAGACACACAGTAATACCCCCCTCTGGTGATAACTTTAGGACCATGTTTTATACAAAGGGACATTACTCCGTTAGACTTAACTTGTTATTTGATCAACAGATTTTGTTTAAAATGTTCAGGTTGTAGGTCAGAAAGGAAGAACAGGAGAGAAGCCAATTAAGTACAGTACAGCCTTGGTCTCATTTATAAGCTGGCGTTCTTCTTTGGACTTCCAGTTTCCTGAAGTTTTGTTATCTTCTGGTAATTGATATTTGGATAGAGAATTAGGATGGTTATCCATAAAAATTTCATTTTTTCCTGTTCTTCCAGCTACTGAATGTCCATCAAAAACAGAAATCCCTGCTTAAAAAGCACTTAAACAGGGGTTGTTTACAAAGTAAGGTCTTGTCTTAAGTGTAAAAAGTCTTACCATTTATATCAAAATGTACATATACAATTTGTTTTTCCAATTTAACTGAAAATTGGATATCGTCTTGGCTAAGTTAGTTTTCTAACATAGCCGGAACTGGTGGTGTTTTGAGCTGTGACTGAAGATGGCATATGGTATCCATGCACGGTGGTATGGTGTATATATCCCTGGGCTTATAGAGCTGTAGTTCTGGGACACCATGAACAAGACGGTGTTCATGTTATGTGTCATCATATATCAGTGTTAAACGTGACCATTGTCAAGAAAGAAAACATTGTTTCCATATTTTGTTGAAGGAATATATTTTAATAAAATCATGGGCGATATGCTGGTGTTACGACTTGTGTTGTAGAACAAGATAATAGAAATGATAATGCATGTTCACAGATTGCAGCTGCTTCAGAGCATTATTCTATTTTTGGTTTGTTAACACTATGCTCTCTGGACCAGACAATCCAGTGACTCATGTCCCCAAATCCCACAAGATGTTTACCAGGTTGATCTTGGTCTGTGTTTGGGTTTTGGTGGACGTCTACCACGAGAACTACATGTCTTTCATCAGACTTCATTTCAAACCAGGATTCTATAACATTGAGCCAGTCAAGATCATAAACCTTTATTTACACATTCACCATTATCCAAATATGTTCATTATTAACAAGTAACTATGACAACACCAGTACCAGATCAATTCATTGTAACTGCAAGATCTATATTCCCTAGTTTAACATGATCAACAGTAGCATGTACCAGTGTTTCATCTGAAACCTCTCATCAAATTCTGAAAAATGTATACATACATTCAAAATATATTCCCTGAAATGTTTAGTCATTTGACATATTAAAAACACTGTCTTCATGAATGGACACCACAAACACACTGTGAAACATACAACACAGTAATTCTGGTTTATATCACAACACATTGCAAATAAATGTATCCACTGCTGGAGTATTGCTTGCAACTTGTTCATATGGAGAACAGTTAACATTTAGATGTAACTGTTTCTTGTTTTACCAAAACTCCAAAACTCTTACAAGCAAGTGGTTAAAAAAACATAGGGTTGATTTCCGAAATGGACAATTCTTCAACTATAAGCTAATCAACAATACAAACAACATATTTAAAGGAACAGTGTTTCGATAAACCATATAATAATGTCTTTCTACAACATTTTGGGCAGCCCTATTCTGAAATGAGAAAATAGTGACTGGAACTACAGCAATTTACACAGGTAGGAAAATATATAAAAGAACCATACCTAACAATGGGAAGCTTCAGAAGAGCTACCAAATTGTGTACTTTTGTGAGTACATTGCATGCACCTTACCCCTAAAATACACCTGGGTATCTTTATACAGACAGTGGGGTTTGATTTTTGTCCAAAGCAGGAAACATAGAGCTGGCTAGCTATTCTCAAAACATTCGTAGCCCTACGATTTTTTTAAGCCCTTTCTTAACACGTTGGCTACTATCAAAGTTAAGAATTCTTAGGGCTATGAACGTTTCAAGAATAAAGGCTCTGGTCACATTTTTTGGCGTTATTTTTATGAGAAAGTAAAACATGATCATGTATACAGAATGCCATGTGTAGTGGGTTATTAATGTAAGGTAAGATTTAATCTGAACTACAACTTTGTATTTTTCAACAATGCATTGTACACAAGGAGACTGTACCTAAGAATGGGTCATGGGTGTTTTCACAAGAAAAGGACAGTACTAGATTCCACAGAACTGATCACGGTCTGGCCATGAACATAAGTTACTGATTTAAGCTTTCTTATGAAAGCAGCATACCACCCAGTTTTCTTGAAACAAGCTCAAATTTGTTTCTCTAAATAAATTTCAGCTTCAATTTTCATTAGAATTAAAGTGGAAATCCCTGCCAATTCCACTGAGATCCCAGACAAAAAACACTGAGCTAAAAACTCAGATGACCTAAATTTTCATCAGTTTGGGATAAATTTTGTGTTGCTGCAAGAAACTGAGTCCAGGCAACAGACGTAAATGGAAGACAAGAAACTTATTGTCCCTACAAGACATACGAGCACACAATCACAAAAACTGGTGTATGAGCAGCTCTCAAAAGAACTACCCAAACCAATGGTATCTAGCAGGAATGAAAGGCACTGTACACACATACTTCCACACAGTTGTAGGTGCAAGGATATAGAAAATATAGCTTCTGACACTTCCTGTTTGATATTCTGTTCTCTGGTGAAGACTGTTTGCTGGTGTGCTCAATTATTAACAAAAGAGCAAAAAAAAGATAACAGTCCAAATACAGTGAGACCTCGGATACCCGGACCCCAGATATCCGGAAAACTCGCCTTCCGGTCAATTTTTAGAGAAAACTAATCTCTTATGTTATAAAAGTGACTGTCTATAACAGATATTCGGGTTCCCTTTCCGGACGGTATATTTTACAAACCAACCGGCTAAATCAACACAAAATTGACCCGCGTATACGCACGAAGCTTTGATCTACCTTTGACCGTGTGAAGGGAAGCGCGAGAGTCCCAAGTGTTTTGACACGAGACATGGTCTGCTAATCCGGATTAATGATCGATCAGCAAGGTATTGGTGGTAATTAGTAGGCCTAGCTGACATTGATTTAACCATTGAGTTCTAACTGTTAAGTTGTTTATTCAGTAAAAGCAATAAAAGTGCAGTGTCTCGATATTCAAGTCAAAATGTTCTCCATCGTGTTGCAAAGCAGCGGCACCCAGTGTAAGCAGTCCTCAATGAAAGACTTTTTCAAAACTGAATAATTGTAAAGGTATGATTATTATGTTGTGATGCTGTTTTTGAATGTCTATACATGTACAATAACGGCTTGATGATCATAAACATTTTGGATTATCCTAAAGGTGTATGAAAACAAAAAATCCAGATAACCGGATATTCAATTATCCGGATGATTTCACTTTACACATGAAAGGCCAAGTGAAGGCAGCAGATTCAATTGACACACAATTCAAGATGCAGATGGGTATATCACTTGGCAAGCTAACAATTTTACACAAAGTAAAAACAGAAAAATAAACTTTCCACATAGGCAAAATAACCTTTTAGAAAACATCATTTCTATGTAATAAGTTCAATAAGAACACCAGCTACTCAACAGCTAGAACAGCCAACACAATAACATCCCAGCAGATTTCCATGACAACTGATAACAGTGACAATTCGGAGTAAGCGTTTTCATTACTAATTAAACTGATCACAAAACTGGACAAATGGGCCAGCCGACCTTAGACGGAAATTATATCATCCCAGAGGTCCCTCCTCAAAATACAGAGGTAAGTCTCACTATGCCTTGAAGACACACACACAAATATCATCCTGGTAGTATCCAGATCTATGTCACTGTTTGCCTGAGTCAGGGAGCTATGGTGTTCTATACAACCTCCATACACCTGCATTTGTTCGCTAGGTAGATCTTTGTACGGGCGAGCTATGGATACACTTGGCAGCATCTACATGAGATTCTGTCTAAAATCGTGTTTCCTGTGTCTTTTCTTACACACTACTTAAAAATTGCTTGGGATATGGAACGAAACTAGTGGGCAAAATATTATTGACTCGTGTACTTTTTAACATGTTTAAGTTTCACTCAATATCAGCTACTTTTTGCATGACAACACATCCAAACAACAAGTGCCCTTCATCACCAACCTGGACACTTAGAATATCCTTAACAATAGTTCAGTAGCATATGTGGCCACTCCCATGTAGAGATACACTGGTGGGCCTTCTCATCTCTCTCTCAGCATCTACAGAACATCAGTTTCAGGAGATGTAAAAACATCTGGATACAAACTGTTTTTCTCAGAAAAATTTTGGCCTGTTTGAAATTAAGACAACATACTTCCAGTGAGATCATTAACTCTTGTTCATCTTTGATACTGTTAAAATGACTTTTTGAAAAGTAAAACTGCATATTTTAACTTTCAGGAAAAGAACAGCAGTGTTTTAGTACCAAAGAGAAGTCGTTTGTTATTCAAAGTGGTGCAGTGAAAGATATTTTCATTCCACCCTGGACCAATTTGCCAATTATTACATCACAATCTTTGATGTATGTACACTATCATAGAATTTCTCCTGATCATGAGTCTTATTCAAAACATACATTCATTTTTAGCCATGTGCCATTCAAATCAGACTCAACACCAAGCAGTCATGGGGAATGTGTCCAAGGTAAATATGATAGTAGAATTCAACTAAATACTCTGAAGATAACTGAAGATGGTGGGATGCAACTGCAACTCGACATGGTCCTACAGAAGTTAACAGCAGATTGCACAGATCCCAAGTCCTCATCAACACAAACTATCAGCCGAGAACCTTTTGTCCAGATGGAGATAATGCCTTGATTAAAGTGAACAAATTATAATACAAATCAAATGGTAGCGTAAGCTCACAAAGTTGAAAAGAAGACACTACGACGGGGCAGGGGGTCCAGACCTATGTCATGGTGGTGCCCGTGCCCGACTCTTCATGTTCTTTATACACAGCAGACAAACCAGGCCTGTGTGATCTGGATCCTCGTTGATCTGTTGTATCACGCTGTCCTCCACCACTATAGAATACCTGCAACAAAAACTACAGCTGTACAGAATGCCTGCAACACAAAACTACAGCTGTATCACGCTGTCCTCCACCACTATAGAATACCTGCAACACAAACTACAGCTGTATCACACTGTCCTCCACCACTATAGAATACCTGCAACAAAAACTACAGCTGTACAGAATGCCTGCAACACAAAACTACAGCTGTATCACGCTGTCCTCCACCACTATAGAATACCTGCAACACAAACTACAGCTGTATCACGCTGTCCTCCACCACTATAGAATACCTGCAACACAAAACTACAGCTGTATCACGCTGTCCTCTACCACTATAGAATACCTGCAACACAAAACTACAGCTGTATCACGCTGTCCTCCACCACTATAGAATACCTTCAACACAAATCTACAGCTGTATCACGCTGCCCTCTACCACTATAGAATACCTGCAACACAAAACTACAGCTGTATCATGCTGTCCTCTACCACTATAGAATACCTGCAACACAAAACTACAGCTGTATCATTCTGCCCTCCACCACTATAGAATACCTGCAACACAAAACTACAGCTGTATCACGCTGACCTCTACCACTTTAGAATACCTGCAACACAAAACTACAGCTGTATCATTCTGCCCTCTACCACTATAGAATACCTGCAACACAAAACTACAGCTGTATCATTCTGCCCTCTACCACTATAGAATACCTGCAACACAAAACTACTATGCACAATAGCACAATGTTGAAACAGGCAGCTATACCTCCTGGACCGCCATCCCCCGAGAGGCTTCGTACAGTCCAGCTGCATGCCCATCGCCCTTGTGAACTCGCCTCTTGTGTCAGCCAGCATTTTGATCTGAAACACAAAAACAGAATATATCATACCAGGAAGTCAATATCTGTTATTCAAATATGTTTAGGACAAAGTTCTTCCCAAATATGAAATAAGTAACTGACTATCCCATATTTTTTTCAGACTGATCACACTATTGTGGAGCATTCTTGCAATACACACAATGGTTAAGTTGGCTTTGCCTGAAGTTTCAACTCTAAGCTTTATGGACATATCAGAATGTACATTGTAACTTTGCATGTACCAAAATTCATGACATTTTTAACAAAAGTTACCGAGTGATTGCCACATATGGTGTTTTAAACACGGCTGCAATCAGACCCCAAACTTTTCAACAAATTCAGGAGTCACCATAGGTGCATGGGAGCATGCATTTGAAGTTTTAGTTTCATTGGTCAATCTGTTTAAGATTGACAACCGAATAATTGCATTTTTCAATATGGCCACTTGTAGCCATATTTGATCATAAATCAAAATGTCTTGAACCGACTTAGTACTAATTAGGTACCCACTAAGCATGCTAAGTTTCAACCCCATTTCCCTTAAAGATTTTAAGAAATAGATATTTAATTAAAATGTCTTGTTTTTAACATAAGATGGCTACCTGGCAACCACATTGAAATTCCATCTTGGATACCTTGAACAAACCTTGTGCAAACTATTAACTTGCTTGATAACATAAGAACCTATGTCGAAACGCCGCCTATACAGAATAAAGACGTTTGTATATCCATAAACATTGTCCTCATTCTTAAACTATTCACTTGTTTAAACATCATGCAAAATATTTTACGACATGACATAAACCATTTTACCTTTCCCTCAGCTTTGAGTTCCTTCCCCCAGGCATTCATGACAAAAGGGTCGTTGACAGCTACACAGCAGATGACATCATACCCCTCCTCCTGTCACAGAAACATCAGCCATTGATCGAGTGTAGTAGAAGTGAGTGAGTGAGAGCAGCATTTGAAATAGCTACTGGCCCGCTAGCCAAATGCTAGCTGATTGTGAATCGGGCCAGTGAAATATTGTTAAAGCTATCCCGACTGGCCAGCTGATTTCCGATTTTTTTTCATCGCATGATTTTTCAACTTTATAAGTTGAATTTGCATTTTTGATGATTTGTTTCGGTAAGTCCATACCGAAAGATATCAGAATCTGCAAAGTTGTGTTTTACGTTGCATGTGACCTTTAAAAGTGTTCAAATAATGTTCAAACGTTTTCAATATTGTTAAACATGATTTTAGATGATCTTTTGTTAATGCGTTATATTCATAGTCAAACTATATCACAAATTGTTTCTGTTTATTCTAGTTTTCAAAACCTCAACCACTCATCGATTTATCTGTTCACACAATAACTAATGATCAACATCAAACCTGTATTCTAGTTGTACAATTGTCAACGTACATCAACACCTAAAGTGTCATCATTGTTACCCATCAAAGAATAAAACTATGTGGATGCGAGTTACAGGAGATTTGTCATTCTTGCGTCTACAGAATCTCTCGTAACAAAACTGTGAACTAATGATTGTGATAATTATTAAGTTGACACCACAGTTTATATTTCATCAAATTTTGATCTAAATCCTTGATAAACAGATGTTACAACATCAAATCTCTAATTCTGAGATTAAAACTCACACCCTAGTGATGACACACTTTGAATTCAGTATGAGAGTCAAACCTAAGCATTAGCTTGCACTGCCATCTCTGAAGTAATATTCAATATAGGGAATGGCTAACACATCACACAATTAACTACACACTAAACATTAAATAGCTGAATTCCGTAGGCATATTTTTTTAGACAGACACCTACCTTGAACTTTTGATGGTTAGATATGTATTCAGGAATGTGTGACTGAAATTGAACAGAAACAAATATAAAGGAATCTATAAACGTCTGATTGCATGTATTAACATTTTTTACCAAAAATAAGTTCTGTTTAGTAGTTGAGATGGTTATTTCATCAGATGAGGCATTTTTTTTCTTATTTCTTTACCACTTTGTGAACAGATGTTTTTTACACCTTAAGCAAGAAATGGTGAAGAATAAACTAAGGCACCAAATGAATTAGGCAGAATTATATGTTTTGAAAGTGACCTCTTAAAACGCTAAATATGTAATAGAACTATGTGCCTGTGAGTTTTCCTATGAAGGCAAGCTTAAGCAGTATTTTCCTTTCCTAAATTAATCTCTTATGGAAGGTAAAGTATAGTACTCAACTTTTCACAAGGATACTCACATGTGTCATTCAAAATTTAAATACCCACTATGAATATCTCTGCACTAGATTATTTACCATGTTTATAGACTGCTCTGATGTAGCTAGAATACTGCATATTAAAGCAGTAGACAGCAGATTAGCAACACATTGTCAAAGCTGAAAAGAATGAAAGCTTTCACTTTTAAGTACAGGTAAGTGAGTGAGTTTAGTTTTACGCCGCACTCAGCAATATTCGAGCTATATGACGGCGGTCTGTAAATAATCCAGTCTGGACCAGACAATCCAGTGATCAACAGCATGAGCATCAATCTGCGCAATTGAAGTACAGGTGGAGTTAAGAGCAGAAATTCATCCAAGAACTACAGGTCATTGCTGACAAGGCATGGACTGTTTCATAAACATGATTATCAGACTTGATGTTTCTAAATATAAAATACTTCAAACTAGAATTTCATTCTTTTTCACACTCTAGGAATCGGGGCAATTTGAAAGTAATATAAGATAAAATGCTAATTGAGTATTTCTTTCTACCTCACTACAGCCTGGGGTAAAGGCGCCAACTACTGAAAATAACACGCCTCGTTTTCCTTTATACAACTCAGCAGGGTTGATGGCATCATTCGGTGTGGCTCCATATACCTCCACATCTGGCAACCTGTCACCGGCCTGCAGCACAAAAGTTACACATGGAATACAATATCTGAAACAGATAACACACACCTGCATTGTTAGAACATAGCTAAAGTATTCACATTTCAGACAATGGCTAACTGGACAGTGATAATACATATATATTGCTTTTAGGCCAATCAATATACTTTCACATGTTATCCCAAACCTAAACCAAAACTGAAATCCATAGGTGTTATGTTCTGAATTCAACAATTACATCCCATATTGCATATATATAGATATAAAATGTACACATGGTCTCTGCTTAGGTGAAATACTACTGCAATAAACCATTCTTCTGTCACTTTCCCCAGTGAATGTTTATAGAAATGACCTATATATTGACACCATAAATCCTGTCTACAAGAAATTATTAAACATAATAAATTATGCAACAGCTTTCCTGATTTGCATAAACATATCAACAGTATATGATATAACATTCAACAACAGTTTTTATAAACATAATGAAATTCATATACATGTATTTTGATAATCAATATTCGTATATAAGTTTGAAAGACTTATACTTCCAAGTCAGCATAGACCTTCACTATTATATTTCATACATGTGATTTTGTTTATAAAATCTAGATTTGGGGGAAATAATTTTTAAGTTATCCATCTTCCTTTTCACTTGTCTTGGACTGAAGGACAAATGATCGATATTGCCAAATGCATCTAATCCTGGGATGTTGTTCAGATAGCCTTGTGCCAAACTGAACATTGTCTGTAAAACTAATTTTCCATATTTATTAACTGTGTACATAATAACTGTTCAATTATCAGACAAAGAGGTGTTAAATGATTTCCAATCTCTCACAGAAATGCTCCTAGACGCTTAGATTGACACAAAAGATAAATATATCACTTCCAATATGCTATTATTCTCCCACCATTCAACCTAGAGGCTGCCACACATTTTGAACCGATAGGCCTAGTTCTCTATTTTGACCTAAAGAGCCCCAGCATCAGCCATGCGTGACCCTACCGCAGCAATGTCCACAGAAGTGTATGAGGAACGCAAACTGATTTCAAACTTTCTGTGTCACAGTCATGCTCAACAAACACTTCCTTTTCAACATACTTTCTTCTAGACACATGACAACTACTTACCCTCAAGTATCTCTTTGGGTTAACTGTCACTGGAGCTGATGTCTTCAAGGCAACCCGCGACAACAACCGCCGACACACTTGTAATGTGGCCATTTTGCTCGCGGTTCCCCGTTCTAAAAATAACGTAACGTCACTTCCGGAAGTCCTGGTTACGTTTTTCATGTGGGCAATTTGTTTGTTACGTAATACGTTTCTCTCCTATATGTTTAATATTGAGTCCTGATACTGATGCTGATGCTGATGCTGATGCTGGCTAGATTGGCATTTATGTAAATATTCATTAGATTTGTTTTCACGACATAGGTTGAATTATATTTCTGTTAAACTATCGAGATCGAGATGTTCATTTTGATTGTGGTTGCATTTAAAGGAAAATGTGATGTTGCTGACCGTTTTCCATGGTCATTGTTATGGTGAATTTGATTTCAAGATACATATAATAATCAACTTATAAAACCACGACAAACAATTTTTCGAAAAACATTTAAATCAAATAGATCTAGTAAAATTCACTTGGTCGTAATTTTAGCAAGTCGACACATTACCCCCACAACATTAACTCTAGAGATAAATGACCATGCAAGAAGCTATAAACATTTATGATACTGTGATTTCCTAGATTTTATTATTCTAAAACAATAGAAACTACTGTGGAAAATAATAATTCACAATTAACGTATTTCTGGAAAATACCCGAACAAACACATACAGAATATATGAACAATTATTCTTATGGGGAATTTATCCTTTAAAAAAAACCGCCACCAGCTCCCCTGCTTCCAACCAGCAAATGATAAATATATAGCAATTTTAGTGAAGACTTGTGCAGTTACATCTAATGAACTCTTGATGTGCGTCATCAACTCGTCAGTTGAATGATAGAAAGATTTAAAGTGTCGTAATGAAAGTTAAGATAGCGATTAGTGATGCCATTACATTGTGATGTCATAGTAACCCATGATGTCACAGTGGGCGGGGAAAACATTATGGTGCTATGTCTTTGTAGCCATATCTGCTAGGAGATATGGCTTGATCTGACCCACTATAACTCCCGTTGGGGGTGCGTTATTGTTTACTTAACTCTTTCAACACCAGTCAACCAGAGACATTTACTGCTATGACACTGAGTCTCTAAGGTCATAGATGAAGGCTATGTTTATGAAGGAAATTATAAGCATGTAAAACGTTATTGCTACTACATCTCATACACCATTTAAAAGATCTAATCCCACTGTTGATAAATATGAAGTTTATTTTTATAATGTTATTCAAATAATACAACTACAACTTAAATAAATTTATTTTTGTAATGAAAATGCAAGCTTACATTTATAATGTCCAGATAAACCACGAAAGAAGCAAAAAATATGGCGATTTTTTTCCATTTGTGACATGTCATAACATGCCCGTGCCTTTTTCTGTTATATTTTCATTTTTACTTAAAATACACCTGCTCTGCTTGGTCATTGCAAATCTGTCCATTACCTTTCAGTAATGGAGACTTTCCCTGAGAAAAGTCACCATTACTAACATTGAATATTACTCATTACTAAATTAGAAAAAACATAACTTTACACTTTATCGTTTATTTTGATTTTGTCCTGAATCTCTGGTCTCAATGGGGCTCTTTTTCAATTTAAATGGGTTTATTGGCTACTATCAAATTTATATGTATTCAGGGACTAAACGTTAGTCTAGAGTGGCGGCTGTGGCGCGTAGTGAGTGGTTGGTCCCGTGTCCGGTCAATCCAGCTCTTTGGCAAATATCAGACACCGTAGCAGCTAGACTGTGGCGGCCAACTGCTTGACTGCTGTACCATACGTCGCCCACTGGATTTCGTAATGGTCGCAAGTAGAAGGGGTCACTGTCTGTTTGTTTGTTTGTTGTTGTTTTTTTTGGGGGGGGTCTATGGGTTAAATATTTTTCAAAGAGTTCAACCAAACACCTGTCTGGCTTGTCAACGTTCTCATAGGCCCTCACAGATTTACACTTCCGATGCTTAGGCCCCCCTGATTGGACTTGGATAAGACGTCCTCAGTATAGATCAGAACACGTCCGTGTTGATCAGACGATAACGGAAACTGAGAAGTCCTTCCGACGCGCAAATTTCGGTGTTCCTGGCCACCCCTTAGGGCGAAATTAATCCCAACCAAGTAGAAAATAGTGTCCAATAATTGCTTAGGCTTATCACTCCCAAGAACACCTTTTGCCCATAGAACTTCCTCTTCCTCTGGCGTGATCACTTCGGCTTGAACCGCTGGTTTACTGGATGGATCCTTAGCGCGACGTTTCATCATGCTATCCTGGGTGTTCTTTATTGGCAAAAAAGCGTCATCAGCGTCAACTTGTAGGCTTTGCCAATGCTGTCCATGTGTAATTGGAGACAGATCACAAGTCCATATAACGTGTCGGACGTGAAATCAGTGCCGTCCGTCTTCATCACCTCACAGACAAATCTGGAAATAGTATATATATTCTCTGAATAAAATTGTAGCCCATTTCATTTTTGATACTGTGATGTCGGCAAACCTGAAAGGTCAAAAGTCAACTGATAAGATATAGAGTATATGATATCATAAACTGCTATAAGCTAAACTTCAACTTTAAATACTCCAAAGTGTCCAAAGACAATAAACTGAGAACGGTCATAAATGTTAAACACAATCGCTAACAGAATTAACAAAACGAATCTGTACATGTTATTGTAACATCTCTGAAGCTTTCTGAAAATCTCTAAGAGACGAGTAAGATTTAACGTAATAATTATTGTAACACCATCATTATATAAATGCCAATTCCATTTCATGTTCGGAGAAAGCATACAAAACAAATCCAGTACAAATGTCAAAGTTTACCGTGCGCGTTACTTTAAATTCTCAAAACAATTCTAGAATTATCATTTTAAAGTAAACATCCGAAATGAACGTGTACTTACTTTTTGGTTTGTAGATCATTCAGTATGTTGTCAGGAACGGGCTCGTGAAAACGACTGCCACTGTGGGTAACCGACGTCTCCGACGTGTTCCCTCCCTTCTTGTCAGTTTCATACGTAGTTTCATACGTTGATTGCTTCTCAGCGACTATACAAGATGCCACTAACTCGTCATCCGACTGAGTGATTTTGTCACCAAAACCCTCCAAAACGTCACCAACAAAAATTTTATCAGCAGTTTCATCTGAAGATATATCCGGATATTGCGTTGTGTATGTTGACTGGGTCAAAAACATTCCATCATCATCTGAGCTACCGATGTCCATCCTTACGACTGTCTTCTGACACGTGGTTCAAGTAATGGAGACATACGGGTTTTCGCGCACAAAATCACGTGCATTTTATACCATTATTAAAGTAATGGAGACATACGGGTTTAAACAAACCAAACGTGCAAGGTATGACATTTGCTGACGTAATGGAGACATACGGGTTAACACGGGTACAAAGCACGTGCGAGTTATTTCATTTGGTGAAGTAATGGAGACATACGGGTTTACACGCATACAACGCACGTGAAAAGTGGCAGTTCGTTCTTTGACGCATAGAGGGCTTCCACTAAGGAGAGAGTTGATTTTAGGGCTGGGACGGGTAGGAAAAATTGGAATCGAGTACCCGCATGTACTTACCCGAATCGGAATCGAGTACCCGGAAATGTAAGGAATACATAGCTTCAGTCAACTTTCTGAATATTCAATCACGATTTGACCAAACCTCAAAGGATGGCAATGGGACATTGGAACTGATCTTAGGCTATTTGATTTACGTCTGTTTATAACTAATATAAAGAGTAACACCATTACTTACATTGTTACTTAAAACACAAAACATTTGTTAAAACACAGAAGTTTTCATTCCCGCTGTTACTGTGATTTGACTTCTCACTGCTCATGCGCAGATAAATTACCGTCGTTGATAATAACCTCCATTAACTGGACAATGCAAAAAATGTGTGTTACGTTAATAATGAAAAAGACCAGTTATTCATTCAGCCAGTGGACAACTACGTTCATGTGTGATATTCTAACTGAACATATAATGTTTTACATGCAGACTTTATGTAAACTTGCATAGAATACAATTTGATTGATGTATTTACTGACCGGAGAATTGTGTACGAGATATACAGACAGGCAAACTCTAATGCAACTGAGTTAAGCAATATAGCAAAATGCTTGGCTCGCATCTGGGAAGACTGGTCATTTTGCTCTGTTGCGCAACTCAGTTGCATTACAGTTTCCCTATTAAATGAAAAACAAAACTATTGTTAAATCGATATTCTAAAATTGTATCTCTCTTCATTGGAATAACTGTATGCTGATTAATATTTGTTAAACTATAAAATGTATATGTTACGTGAGTTCTGCTTCTATTTCTGATCATCTTCCTTCTTATTGTAATGATAACCAGTCGAACATTGTATTTGCAAATCAGAATGTTAATTCCTTAGTTTTAATTTATATTCCCAACACATTCAATCATTTAATTGCAATCTCTTTAATAGTCAATGTATTCATGTTAAACGCAAATGTAAAACTGTGTTTCATGAAATTGAAATAAAATAGAAATGTACATGTAATCTTAAAAGCTTGATAAGCAATGAACACAAGTACACAATGTAATGAACACGTTTATTGTTTAGGTTGTGTTTTAGTGCAAGATGTTTTGCATTGACCTTGTACAGCTTCCGCAGTAGATTGACATATTAGATTGAAAAACCGTATGGGTCTTCAAATTTGTAACTGTGTTAAATTATGAGATTAAGTATATCCTGATCTTGGCGTGTCAGCTTCATAAGGGATGAAGCCCAGGAGTAGCGCAAGTCCCACACCTTCACCACTTCAGTAGAATTCACTTGCAGGGTCTAACACTGATAAATCTCAAAACCATAAGCAGACTGTACTATCAATTTCAGACATGATACCACAGAGTCGGCATTTGGTTCTCTTGCCATTTGCATCAAGCTCAAATTGAGCCCAAACACTCAACTTAGCATGCGTGTCGTCCATATTGCTCTAGGTTAGAGTTACCTGCCCTTGTCATTACTGAGTTCTCTCCCTTTCCGGGTACTCGATTCCTTGAAATAGGACTCGATTCCAGCTGTTACCGACCCGGATTCGAGTACCCGAGTATCCGTCCCAGCCCTAGTTGATTTAATACTTTTACCGAATACAAACGGATATTTTTTTCTAAATTGGTTTATTAAGGTTTAACTGAAAAAAATATCTGGTGTTCATTGATCTGCATTGTATTCCCCGTTAGGTTTGGGTGTATTTTAAGTCGGAGAAAGTCCTCGTATCTGTCCATTCCTGAAAGCTAATGGACAGATACGAGGAGTTTCTCCTATACGTAATCAGAAAATTATTATAAAAAAGATTTCTTAAATAATATGTATGGTCGCCTATTTCCCGATACCAGTGGCTTTCCGATCGGTAACATGACACAACAACGGAAAATACCACCGTTTTCGAAGCTTCGTATGAATAACATGCGAGGCGAATTGCTTGATGTCGGGTATCGTTCGAAAGCTCTGAGCATCAACAATATCACTGTACCCTTGCCGAGAGTATTTCCACAGTTGTAAGAAGCGATTTTATTGGATACAAATTGGTTTCTAATGACGCTTTTTCGCCACAGTCTGCTATAAGGTTGTGATTGGTCAAAATCAGACACGTGACCTAAGGTAGCCAATCATATTACGGCAATGGATACCGTCCTCATAAACGAAAACTTTTAGATTTAGCCGAAAGTTTTGGGTAAAATAATGCTATTCTGAACATATTAAGCAAGACATCGCTATCTATACGTAAATTATGGAACGTATCATCTATACGTAAATTATTGGACGTATCGTGCTAGGTTATGACCTGTAACAAAAATGCTTCATGCATATATTTTCGCATTAAACATCGTGTCCGAGCATGAAGATTGAGGCAGCGAGAGCCGAGATGTCACTTGTCAGTGACTTGACTTATAAATCATCATCATCAACTAAGAACTTATATAGCGCAAGAATCCAGTCAGTATAACTGCTCAAAAGCGCTTTGAGAGGATGCATGTCACATGTATCAGCAAGGTCCACTCGGTCTAGGCGTATGTCTTTGAGAAAAGTCTCAGTTTTATTGGCAGATCATTCCAGAGTCGTGGAGCTGCTCTGGCGAAGGATCGATCTCCATAGGTGGTGGTCCTTGCGTGTGGAACATACAGCATGCTTTGTCCAGTGGATCTAAGAGACCTGGCTGGCTTGTATTCCTGGAGATACACAGGGGCTAGGCCTGTGCTTGCTTTGAAGGTTAACAGGAGCACTTTATAAGTGATTCTGTCAGCCACCTTCAACCAATGAAGTTTCTTTAACACTGGAGAAATGTGGCTGTCCTTCTTTGTCTTTGTCACAAGTCTAGCTGCACAGTTCTGAACGCGCTGCAGCTTTGCAATCAATTGCTTTGGTAGTCCAATTAGAAGAGCATTGCAGTACTCTAAACAGGACACAACACAGCACTGAACAAGAGATACATTACATGATCGCACAAAAAAGATGGAAATAGTAATTTTATATGTACGTTTGACAACTTTTATGAATGCTGCTGTTGATTTTATTCATTAGTTTATTCAATTTATTTAATGATTTCCTCGAAACATCGTTACTTTGCTCTTTGACAATGTTATTGTGGACCCGCTGCCGAAGCATGTGTCCGAGATATGTTTTTTTCAATAACATTGCGAAAAATAGTGTATAATTCTAATCCTGTCGATAATATATGGTCATTTGAAATTTAATAAGTGTTTTCAGACATTGTGAAAAGTGATAGATTTGATAAAAGAATCATATGTGAGTTAGGTTCCTAAAATTATATATATAATTTTTATGCCACTACTGCCTGGCCGGTTTACCGGCCTACGGTGTCTGGGGACTCGATCCGTGACGTATTGGCCGGTTTTCTGGCCTGCGGTGTTGAATGGGTTAATAAAAGCTTTTTAAAGAATACAACTTTGTTTCATGGACTTAATGATAAGTCTAATGTCTGGCCCGACCTATATTTTCCCTATGTTCATAAGCAACCGTAGAGCCAGATTATTTCATCCATCTCAACACTGTTTGGAGAAACTGTCATCAATCGTACTCAACAAGAGTGTCATGATCACTTACTATGATGGTGACCACTTTCCTTTGATGTAATGCTAATGATCAGACAAAACATATTGTAGGTGATGGTGGCGTAAGTAGTACAGGGGAAACTTCAATTAAATGGTTATGTCTCTCTCTTCCCAGCTTATTTGACAGGCAAGGATGGCCAGTCGTCCATGGCTACTTAATTTACTTTGCAGAGTTGCGTGCCTTAGTCGTGCCAAGAACCGATAACCATGGGTTCGAATCAAGGTTCACTCTGGCCATGACTGTTGGTCTGCCAACATTAGGCCCATGTTTTTGGGTTTACATGGTAATGAAAAGTCTGTTTTGGTTGTTTTGATTGTCCTGAAGGAAAATAGTTTAGACGCAGTGATATAACTGAATTATTGTTCAAAGCAGTCCTTAGATATTTATCACAGTTAGTGATAATCCGAAGTGCAGCAATACAGTCGACGTCAATACTATATCTGCCATTGATCAATGCATGTCTGGCTGGTAATTACGGGTTGATGCGGGGATGAAACCCTAGTAACCAGGTGTTGGACTTCTCCCAAACCCGCTACCTTATATGTCGGGCAATGCTGAGACCTTCTTTACCCGTCCTTTCCTGCCTTTGGTCTGTAGTGAGTATGTATAGTTTTACGCCTGTTTTAGCAATATTTCACCAGTATTACGACAGGGGACACCAGAAATTTAGTGTATAGGGAACCAGACATCTGTACCCACTTATTGAACGAATATATACTATCCCAAAAAAGAAACGCATAGGCGTTTTGTATTTTTAAAAATCTATTAATTACCTATTGGGTTCAAAAATCGTCAAAATATGTAACAAAAGTGCTGATAACATGATTTTACACAACTGCACAAGTACGTACGCAACAGAAATCACCATCCCGTTGAAACTGTGCAGCAAAGAGCATGCACTGTCTTGCTATAAAATCCCAAATTATTTTCCGAAATCGCCATATGTTTTGAAGAAGTTTCAAGGTCAAATCACTACGCCACGTCTTGACGCTGCGACAGGGAACATCGCCAGTGAAAGAATAATGCACGCTGGAGATTACCAATCTTCTGTTGCCAAACGTCTGAATGTTAGTCTGAGCACGATATCACGGCTTGCAGCTCGTTACAACCAAACAGGTATTACAAATGACCGTCCCCGTACAGGCAGACCTCGAGTCACCACTGTAGCCCAAGATCGGTACATCCGGGTACTACATTTGCGTGATCGTACTGCCACGGGTGAGAGCACAGCATCCAGGGTGCCCGGACTTCGGAGGATATCCGGTCAAACTGTACGGAACGGGTTGAGTGAGATTGGACTGAGCAGGAGACCCGAGACGTCGGGACCATGCTACTTCGTCACCATCGCGCTCAGCGTCTCCGTTATCTAAAATTATCCACTTGGATGTATAGACATTTCCTTCTTCTAAACTGATGTAAAAAATCATGTATTAAAGTCTATTTGTGGACGAGTTATACATGTTTGAAAATACAACATTTTCGCAACAGATGTCTGGGTTATGCGTTTCTTTCTTTGAATAGTATACATGTATCTTTACGATTGTGTTAACTCAGATTATATATATTTATATTTTCTTTAAAGGACATTTCAATTAACTTTCATAGTCGAAATCACTTTTTCATCTAGCAATACATGCTTGTCAAGCGATCAAAGAGACGATATATTATTATATATTGACCTGCAACACTGCACTGTACGTGATTTCGAGCGGCCCCGTGTGCAACCACTTGAAACGCTCTGCAGCGCAACATGTATCAGCGTGTTCATGGGAAACCTCAACATGTTCATACATGCCCGTTCCGTCACCATCAAGTCTCCGCCCCCCTCCCCCTCCCCCGCGCTTCTACTCATCAATTTTACAAAGGTAATGAAGTTATCTGCCCGCTGCCCGTAATGAAGCTAAATTTAGACATGATGAAACGTACACCTCGCCTACAATACGACAGGACGCTGACCGAACCCATTCAAACTGCCCGGGAAACAATGAATGGATGCACGCTCGGAGACAGAGAAAGTGAGAGAAAAAGTCGGAAGCAGAGGTCTTTTCACTGAAGGTACTTTTGTAACTTTTTATTCAAATTATTTCATTTGATCCGCTAAGATCCGTGGGTGTTATTTTGACTTAAAGGTTTAGTGGATCTGGACGATGTTTTTGTTTACCTTTCATAAAATCAGTAAATAAAAACATAAGATGCAACAGAAAGAGCAAAATGTGGAATATTTGCACAGAATCTAATTCTACGAATTTGTTCAATTGTTTTATCAGGCTCAATATGAGACAGAATAAAAAGCATGGTTAGAAAAAGATTCATGGATTCTTATTGCACGATGGATATAAACGGCATAATATGGTATAAATATTGAGCGACAGTTTCATTTGAAGCACACAACCTGTTGTTCTGTCCTGCAGAGTGTATGTATAAAGACATGCCAGGTATTTTCTATGTTTTATTATTTTCATAACCATTCTTTACTTCTTCAGTTCAGATTCATTCATTTAACCCAGAACCATAGTGTTTCGTAATCGCCTTCATATAATTTTCCCCCGATCAAGTCGTTCCTGAAAAATGAAACAAAATAACTTCTCACTATAACACCCACCCCACCAATATATATTCTGAACAAGTCGGATGTTGGTTTGCAGTTGAAGTTTAAGTTGTAACGAAATAGCTCATCGGCTGTTTTGTGTGTCACGAAATATTTGTTTACATCGATGGGAGAAATATAGTGGGAAGAAGTATAATACTGTTTACTTCTTAAGTAACATGCATAACATTTAGATGTTGCGAAAATATGAATTCTTGATATTAACGCGACTTTACCTCTAAGGTTGAACTCATATTCTATTATGTTCTTTTACCCCACTAAAGATTAAGCGTTTGAGCAAATATTTAAGAAAAGAATTTTTTAATTTTTTTTAATTTCTGTACGTAGTGTAAACGGATAATTAAAACGAGCGTCACTTTTGTGTTATTGTATGTTTTTAAATAACATATATTAAAGAGAGAAATAGTTTCGTGTCACGTGTTACAACTACTATATGTTAAACAATAGGTAAGTTACAATGGACAGGTAACACATTATAGAGTATGTCCAGACATAAGGTTAATGGTGAAAACTTAAATACTAAATGTAGTATATATAATGTCAACTAGTTCATGATAACAGAAACTGTTTTCGCGATTGAAACATAATAAACCAAATTTTTAAAATAAAAATTGGGGTATATGTTCCTGAAGACTTATCTTTCACCCAGCAAATTATTGCAATTGTCTAGTGTTCTCCTTTAAAGAATAAGTAAATATATATAGAATACATCGGTCTATACAAACATTTAGTAACTTTCACTCTGTTCAGATTGTTCATCTCTTATGTAACAATAAAACGGACATGAACTTAAAAAGTGTTTTTCATCTTCCACAATATGATTATCATAGATACTAAAACAACGTGAGATTATTCTCTCATGTAAAGGGGTTGGTGGCCTAATATGACGGCTGGTTCCATAGCAATGGGGAGGGCAACATATAGCTAAAACTCGGCACTGATGTCTAAACGTTACATTTTAACGAAATATGGTATACAATACATGCTGGCTTAAATTGCAAATTCTTAAGTTTATAGTTGTTAAAATCAACCCGCATGTAACTCACTTTATCTTTGTTAGTAAGAACTTTTCAATAAATTCAGTTTTCTTCTTTTTGAAAATAAAAATTTCTTAAATAGTTATATCTATGAATGATGCTGTATTGTTCTAGAACCAAAGAGGCTCTTTGAATGAAAGGTTATGTTATAAGCGTTTCATCCATTACCATGACGAAATTAACTGTGAATTCTTTGGTGTGCGTTCCACTGTTTTGAGTGAAAGAAACACTGAAAATATAAATGCATTTTCCAGCACACACACACACACAGCTGACACACCATGATATGACTGACATATTATCTTAAGAGCCAAAGCAGTCCCTGTTTCGTGTTTGGAGTAAGGTGATCGGAAGGTATAGACGCCTCTGAAAATATAGCTTAAAATATTATTTTGGGGTTGCATGTCGGTAATTCATGACATGATAAAATGTGGTTATAATGTAAGTCAGACTGCTCTAGCCCACGTTAAACCCATGTTACTCCGTAATGAAATTTTCAAATATATGACTGTATACAAATAACGCTTGTTTCAAGTGAAACTACTGAAAGTCTGGACCAGACAATCAAGTGATTGACGTCGCGAGCATTGATGTACGTAACTGGGATTGGACGATAACAGACTGACGACCTGATTCAGAAAATGTGTTCAGTGTGTATAAATTATGTTGTTTCTTACCTTTTTCTTAACTTAGATCCAACAACAAGCAATGAAAAGACGTAAAAGGCACAACCATGACGGCATTCGAACCAACGACCACCACACGCAAACGACGATGACAACAGTATCGGCCCAATTTATTGTGAATGTCATGCGATCGCACCCCGGAACCTATATGCCGGTTAGCATTGGAGCTGCCATCTACCTAGCCGGCGTGCTGGACTATCTCATCGCTGAAATACTGGACACGACCGTCTCTCACACCGAGGACACGGTGACAAGGCTTGACCCTGACCATATTCTGGAAACACTGTGCGATGACCTGGAACTGGCTCAGCTCTTTCCTGGCATTGACCTGACCTTGGACGGGAATACTTTAGTTAGAGAAGAGTTGTCTTCCCTTTGTCAAGGCAACAGACGAGCAGTGGCTGCAAGAGAGGAGTGCCAACAGAGTAACACGTATTCCGAGTGCAGATATTCGAGCCTCTGTGAAGATCCTCCGTCGGTTCAGCGAAGTCTAGTTACGTCATTACTCCGAGGAATCGGTTTTCAAGCGAAGAAAGCTCTTACTTTTATTCAGGGTTTACTACTGTAGAAGGTTCGGGGCCTCTATTTCAGAATGTTGATAACCCTCTTAATTGTAAACCTGATGAATGTTTCAATTACTTTTTTTCGTCTCGACCTTAATCGCCATGTACTTCTTAACATTAAATGTGTTAATCTTATAATAATTACAATTTCACAATAAACAGCTTACGTGACTAAAACCCATTTTATATCTATTGAGTGAAAGCTACATCAGGAAGTGTGTTGCAGGAATGGAATATTAGAATCTGTTGCTAATAGGAAATCGGAGTTAACAAAAGACGTTTCCTAACAGTTATCAATAACTAAACATAATATGAAGCTAACGTCTACAACAGAGGAGGCATTCTTCAGTTCTCAGTACCGCTTTTGAAGACAGGTTAATTACACGATTTTTCTAACCTAATGCGTTATATACTCTAATTATTATGCATAGTATTTAATATTCGAAGACGGACGTTGCCCTTTCGTGAAAGGCTCCGCGATTTGTTGTGAGGGGAGCGTTCCCATGGGCGCGACTGAAACCTATGACCGTGGGTTCGAATCCCGATTGGACTTGATTGTTTTTTAGGTTTGCCTGCCCCATACCTGTGGTCTTGTGTTTCACCAAAGTGGGAAACAACATGCACCAGCATCACATTGTCTGATCCTCCAACAAGACGCTGACGTGCCGTGATATTACGTGAATACTGTTCAAAGCTTTAACCCCAACTCAGTACTGTTCGACGGATCATATCATATCCATAAATACCAATAATAATGGTTATTTTTCAAGTACATATCACATCCAAGTAACCTCAAACAAAATAGTGAGTGAGTATGGTTTAACGCCGCTTTTAGCAATATCGCGGCGGGGGGTACCAGAAATTGGCTTCACACATTGTACTCATGAGGGGAATCGAACCCGGATCTGCAGCGTGACGAGCGAACGCTCTAACCACTAGGTTATCCCACTGCCCCCCTAAGTACTTAGAACATGGTGAAGAGTCTATTATACATGGTGTATAGGATGGCAGATAACAGCATACAAACTGGACTGGACTTTGATTTGCATTTTATCATTGACTCGATTGTACTTCCTTCTCGAAGACCGTTATATGAAACTAAGCCCTGGGTGTGAGGCGATTTGAAACAAATGATTTGAGTTATGTTACGTTATCGTTTCCTGACGTCATGAAAAATAACTGACGCCATGTTATTTTCAACACAAGAGTATGACGTCACTTTTTTACTGCTTAATCAACTTTGAGAACTTGCAAACTTGCAAACTTAAAATCCCCTTTCAACACCAATAGCGTATATGAACAAGCTAGACATTATACGATTTTTATTCCTATATTTTACCGACAGTGCAATAATAGGCGAGGTCTATTTGACCGTATATAGGGTGTGAAAAGTAATCTGTGACTGGGTAATTTTCTGTTAAAATATATTGGTTCTGTGAAGACGGAGCTAAGAAATAAATCTGCTTCCAAATGATCCCAACCATGTTTCAAATCAAAATATGAAAACAAATCTACCAGATTTTATGACGAGAAAGCAGATTTCCTGATTTTCAAAGATTGGATGTGTAATATCAGGGATAATCTACAACGTTATATAGTCTCCCTGGGTGCCGTTGTACAAAGCGATCTTAGCGCTAAGGTGACCGTAACTCCCATTCATTAACGTAGACTTAAGGTAGCCCTAGCGCTAAGGTCGTTTTGTACAACGGCACCCTGGTAATATACATCAGTCGTGTATTAAGAGAATTTTCTCATGAGAGTTTTAACAAAACGTATTCTCAGGGTTTTGAGTGTACAGTACAGTTCATTTCTTGGATAAAAAATTCCTTAATATTCTTAAGTAATAACGTGAAACAAATAACTGAGAGTTCCCGTTTCTTTTGTTGCTCGGTTAATAACTTACTTTACAGATTCCCTTAGAATATCACGCCGTCCATACCTGTATAATCAATAAGATATAGATGTAGGTGTAGTAGCAGGTGCAGTCAAAGATGAAAGACAACATACATTCAGTTACACGTGAGACGGTTTAATCAATGTACATCTGAGTTAATGATATCAGTGGTTGTCGGGTGCTGAGCTGTAGTATCTCGACATGTCAACTTTAACAGTTGCAATGTCATAGGCTTGTTATCGAACAATTCCTCGATTGTTGAATGTTTGGAATAACAAACATCTAAACAGTTGCGCTTAACAGTAGATCATGGAGATATGATCACATCGTACTAAGAATGGGATTTCTGAGGGAAGGTATAAGGCGAGAATGACTATGGCGAGAGCTACTCGCATGGTCTCTCCTTGGTGAAATGTCAAGGAGAGTTCGTGGGGTACTGGGGGATGAAGGAACTCGGACAGGACTGGTGGGGCGGGACACTGAGGGTGACAATTTCCGAGGAGCGGGGACGGGGGGAGCGAATGAAGATGGTTCAGGGATGGGTACGCCTGTAGGCAGATGAGTTGTTGGTGGGTGGTTAGAGTTGTCTGCTGTTGACTGTAACTTTCGGGTCGAAGATCGGTTGAATTCTATTGCATGGTAAATATGTTCCGATGAACTGTCTGAGTGGACTTCTGGTGAAATCTTTCCCTCGTTCTGCGGAACTTCATAATGATGATCATCGTCCTGGAAATCTGATCCCCACGAGAGGTCATCATCATCGTCAAGAAGAGGTTCCTCTAGGTGCTTGTGTTCGTCATCTGAAGAATAAACCCATTTAAACCACACTGTATCCAACCCTTCGTACCACTCGTGTTCTTTTCCACTCAAGTGGAAATCAAATCTTAGCTACAGCTATTCATTCCAGAAGCACCGCTTTTCAATTACATGGCAAAGGTTCAATCCTGCATAGGAATTCGTAGCTGTATGTACAGTTTACCAACCCGTAGGATACATGGGTCATGAACAATAATATATCCGTATGAATATATATTTCCTGTGAGTCGAGCCAAACCAAGTTTGGAACGTGTCTCTCAGCACACCTAAACAACCTGTCACATTTACAACGGTAAATAACAACAGAAGGAGTACTAACAGCGCTTTTTGACGGACTATGGATCTGTTTGGGGTCTGTTGTTTCCTTACTGACGGCCCTGCATGTGGTACTTTAAGTTTGTCCGAGCTAGGTTACCAGTATCTGGAAATTTCTGCTGACCATCTTCAAAGTTTCAGCTTAGTATCTTGAAATTTCAGGGTTACTTGTTTTCATAAAAATAAAGAAATGTCCCCCAAAGGTTACTGTAAACATGCTCGTCCCGTTGGCTGAATTGCATTTATTTCTTCGGGAAAGTTACGACTTAATGCCTTCAAGCCATTCTGGCTTTTGTTGAAACTAAATGAATCCTATATATATCTTGTACAGATTTCTGAACTGTTAAATGTAAAAGTTCTTGTTTCTGTTCCGACGAATGAGTGAGTGAGGGTTGTTGTCTGCGATATATCATCGATATCAGGGTAGGGGACACCAAATGTGAAGACTTACTCACGCTCCTTCGGCCACCCTATAGTAATCCTTTCCCAATGCAACGCTTCATGCTCTTTAGGACATTATTTATAAGACTTTTGCAGTACGGGTCAGGTAAACTGCTCTTACCAGTAGAAGGTCCGCACCAGAATATGTATGCTGTAGCTGGACCGAACAGGTCGCCATTTTCATAAGCTGTGGCCATGGATGTCTGGACGATCCGTGTCAATATCACAGCAATACCCTGCATCGGAGAAATCACAAATATACACGTGGAATATGTACACACACGCGCACGCACACACATGGATATGACCTGCATGTACAGGTGTGGGAATCCAGGGTGTCCAGTGGCTAGCCACTGACCATGCATAAACCGCCAAATCAACATTAACAAACTAGATGCATTCAATCTCGATTCAATTATGATTTTTGATCCTCAACCTTCTCGCTACCGAAGTTTCGGATATGGCGTCCCCATGTCCATCTCTCTTCTCGTAACTTCCACAGGAATGTTCTCGCTCGTGAATGCAACTTGGTGGTAGCTTATCAATCCTGGGCATTCTCCATAACTGAATGGATAATCGGGGCTGCTTGCCCACCGCGCCTTCGTGATCTACAATGTGGCGTAAAGGCACTGTCTGTCACCAGGAACAAAGTCAGCTTTAAGAAGGATAGGGAGTTGTAGCCGTACGTCATCACGCAAAGGGAATCATTTTTCTTGTGTCAAACAAAACAGAATTTTAGAATCATCATAAAGTGATACCTTTGCAAAAATAGTATTCCATTGATTTTGGTCACGTGAATTGTATGGTCTTCCAGTCTTTGGATATCGCTCCATAGTTTCCTTGAATAATATCCAGTGGAAACTTACAACTGTCTGTAGAAACCAACACGTATGCTGATTCATTTACCTGTTGAGACAAGATGCAGCCCCGAAATGTTTGAGACAATTTTAACAATATTCCAGCAATATCACGCCAGAAATGGGATTCATTACTGTACCCATGAATGAAGATTCGAACCTGGGCCTTGGGTGTGACGCGTGAATGCTTTAAATTAACGAATACTAGGCCGTCCTAATGCCCCCTCAACACTGTAGTCTTCAAACTAATATACCGGAGAGAGTGCCTGTGACTTGGTTCAGTTCAGCACATGCATGTTTTGGACTTAAACGACGCAAAATGTGTATAGACATAAAGTTATACGTGTTGAGAGAGATGATTTCAGGTATTCAGGAAGGATTCATTCAATATTTGAATCTGAGCAATTGTCTTAGGAAAAACAAATAGAGAAATATGGCAAAAGAACACGCTAGTTCATTGCTGGAACCTATCGTGAAAATTAGCCTCTTTCGATCATTCTGGCAATCATTATTTATATGTTTGGTTATGCCAAAAGATAAATTGACAACTGGAAGGAAGGCAAATTTAAAGGCTAATTTAATCATCTTGACATGTCTGACAATTTTCCTACCAATATTCCAAAGTTCCCGTGACCTATGAAATTGTCATGGTTCCCGTATTCTACCACGAACCTGCAGGATGGATATGCACACGACGAGAGCACCAACATTGGTGAGCAGTCCCCAACCATAGAAGTTGTCCAGGGCGTGACGACATCCCACGTTGGGAGCGTGGTCTTCACTCGGTAGTCGTAGTTGTAGTGAAGTTTGTTGTTGTGGATGTCGTGGTG
The DNA here is from genome assembly GCF_003918875.1 of Haliotis rubra. Lineage (NCBI taxonomy): Eukaryota > Metazoa > Mollusca > Gastropoda > Lepetellida > Haliotidae > Haliotis > Haliotis rubra. The sequence continues at coordinate 2,603,856 of NW_025767035.1, read as the reverse complement.
GATACAGGGACGTGGTGAGGCGGGGTTACAACAGCTAAATGGGACATCGTCGTTGATGTAGTTTAGAACAGCCCTGGGGAGTTAAAGGGAATTATGTCAGCTCAGAACGTCAATCTCTCCTACCAGTAATAAATGGAGTTAACCCTATCGTCTAAGGGGTCGAGGTTTGCCATGCACGTCGTAGTTGACATCTTCGTGATTCAGCTGAAAGTTGACTTTATTCTCAAAACACAGATGAAACTTCCGTTACATTGTACAATGATATGATGTATTTATGTTTTGTAAATCCAACACAAACAATATATTATCAATATAGAAAGCCCCCGTTACACTTGTAACAATTATGGTGGCGTCACATACCGTCAAAGCCGTTGGCTGACTCTGAAGAAATGCAAACCCATCCTCTTTCTATGGTGGCTGATTAGGGCCATCGCTCTCTCTCTCTCTCTCTCTCAAAATACAAAATATCAGTAGAACATTCTATCCTTCCTATCTGATGACCTTCAGTTCGTCTGACTAGATTTTAAACAAAGACTGAAGGGGCTTTATTTTCAAGACGCATGAAGCCACTGTGAACTTGGAACAATCAGATTGCTAGTAACACTAATGCTTGCATGGATAAAATGCTTCACCCAAGGAAATGTAAGCAGAGCGTACCTTGTCGGATCTTTATCTTTATATGGAAATATAATTGTAGGTACTAGTAATTTGAGCTGTTACAGTGAGTGAGTTTAGTTTTAGGCCGTTTTTAGCAATATTCCAGCAATATCACGGCGGGGGACACAAGAAATGGGCTTTCACGCATTGTACCGGGAACTGTTACAACTATGTGTAACATACTCCACAGATTGGGGCATCGGGCAGGGACATATTGTGTAAATTGTTCCACGTGATTGTTTGTAATTTAATTTTATTTCATTTCAACAATACAAACTTAAGTCAAGGCAGTCACTTTTTGTTAATAGTATGTTGGGCATACAATCTTACCTTTCAGCTGTAAGGTAGTCACTGTGTATCCAGGAGACAGAAAACCAGTCAGTGTATTTATCGTTTCCACAACACTCGAATTCAATCTGCACTGTGTCAATCTCCTGTTTCATGGCTGGGTCCGATTTGTACTTTTTCATTGCTGCGGATATGCCCTTTTGTAATGAAGAGCTGAGATGGGTAATTTGTACAAAACACATGATCCCTGCAGCAAAAATCGCCAGACAGAGCACAAGTCCTATTATAACTGTGGGGAATAAAAATTTAATCAAATCCTCTCTCTTCTTCTTGTTCCTGCTCAAAAACACCACCGTACCACAAAAGCAATTGTGACACATGCACAGGAATCCTATTGTAATTATACATGACGGTAAAACTGTTGTATTCAAATCCTCAGTCAAGTGAACTTTTGTTTGAACAGCTCCTTGAATGTAGGCCCCGGCACCTAGCAGCATGGCCGAAGGAATAATGCAAATGAGGCTGAGAATGGATGACACCAATGTAATCTTCAACCTTGTCTCTTCCGAAAGGTCTATCAGAAAATTTGCCATACCGTTTCATCTTCATCAGCCGCTAATTATAACTTGTGTATCTAATACAGAATTAACATGAATGTTTTCCATCTTTTGAAACTGTCGACTATAAAAACATGGCGAATGACGTTGTCATAGAACTGATAATATGACGTCATTAATGTAATGACGTCATTAACTTAGTTGATTGTATTTGACGTCATCAGTGAATATTATTATAATCGTTCTGTTTGTAGAACACCCACTATACAATACTTACCCATAAAAATGTACCGGTGTGTTCTAATAGAAGTTTTAAAACTTTCTGCATTTTTACAGTAGTAAAATGAACACTTCATCTTTACCGAATTAACTGTTTGTTATGAACTAATTTTCTGCTTACATGTTATGATCAGTCAATAGAATTCAATGAGAAATTAATAAAAACGTAGAATCTACATTCATACAATCATACACAATTTAAAAGATAATTTACAAGCAACGATCGAACTTGTTTAACCAAGCCGCTAACAGATGATACATCTGAACGCGATCCACATCGGTTTTCTTACAGGATTTACTTCCCTTGCCACACGTCTTGCACGCTGAAGTCAACTTTAGCTCATGGTGACATGGCGCTGTTGTGGTTAACGGTGGTGGTTTTACAGTTATGTTTTACACTGCAGGACAATCAGTTCTGCGAAATCGCCAATGTCCAGATCGAACATGAAGATGGAACCAGACAGGTTTTTGAATTAAAACGAATCGAACCGATTAAGGGGGCCCCTTGCCTCGTATGCGGGAATAAGGCGAGCAACAGAGAATGGGAAGCAACTCCGCTCAAGTTCAACATTGTGTTGACGCCCGGCGAAGTTGTTGCAGAGTGTGGTGCGTGTTTGTACAGATTAAAAATATTTTTACTTTGCGCCAGTTGTGAAGTATATTCAGTCCAATTAAGGCATGGGGCATGTCATCCAAACCAGTCGCTTACAGCTAGCGTGTGACCTGACAGGTCGACCGCGATATACACCCACTTGTATCGATCTGTTGACATGTACTATACTGTAGATTGTGATACGTTGTATACGTTTATTAAATAATTTCTTACTGCAATTATGACAGTATTCACGATTTTATCACTGTCAGTTTACATGAGCTTCTAATTGCACATGTTTATATATTATATTTTTCGTCACAAATGCGTAATGCCGATAATGATGAGGTACTTTAGCACTTTACATGTTTAATTGTTTTGATACCTAGTACTCACAGTTAATTCCATCAATGTTTTTGTAATCAATTTTACTTAGTAATTTTATTTCAAATAATTCTGCATTGTTATGACTTACTAACATGTAAAGAACGTATCAGTTTTGGTGTGAAACAGGTTTATCCTATGCTGTGATATCTTTCATTGTATTCATGATTTGCATTACAGAGACAGGCAAACACAATCTCCCAGCTGGGCTTTGTACCTCTCAGAGTTTGAACCAAGTTTGCACAAAAGATGATCCGTCCTCATGTCCAGAGGACCCCCAGGTCGGCATATTTTCTCAATGTTAGCAAGAATACTAGGACAGAAATATTTGTGAAAATATTCTCAAAATTTCTCTCTTCTATACTATATGCTTATCTGTCAAATATATTAAGACCTATTATTCTATTGTCGTCATTGTCACCTTGTATGACATGCATAGCCACTGAGGTCTAAAACATCAGAAGGTGGAGATGTTATAATTTCTGTGTTTAAAAAGAGGACATCAGCATTATAGTTAAGACAGGTTCATGGAATGATTTTACAATTTTTTCCAATAAGTGTAGTTGAAAAATTAAAAAACAAATTATGAATTCACCATATTCTGTACCACAGCCTGGGGGAAGCTTTGTGTTTTTTTGTTTGTTTTTATAGGGAGGCAGTAGAAAATTTCAGCCTAGTCTGTGTTTTGAGGACAAGCGACATAACTAAAGATTTTTATGCAAAAGTAGCTACAACTTGGCAACTGATTGTTATTGTGACATTGTATCAAAGTGAGCATCAAAAGTTATGTAGATGATTTAAAAAGATAGTCTCAATATAATTTTGCATGTATCACATGTTGAAGGGGAAAACATTGTTGATTAGGATGAATTAATTTTCCAATTTTGAAGAAAGTAGGGTTGCAATCTGTGATCTCACAAGTGTTATTGAAATTGAACGAAAGTGTTAGAATTTCTGTACACTAAGGAAAGCATGTATTTTTTAGACAGTATTAATCTGTGTTTTTGGAACAGCATCTTTGTTAGACTGAGACAAAATGAAATACAATCATGATCAATAATTATTATTTCAATGATGTTTCTTATAGATATTAGCGAACAGTATAGTAGAACAAGGTCTTGTACCCATGGCAACTGGAGATGCTGATATTGACCAAAAGATTGGTAAGATGATTTGTCAAGTCATTTTAAATTCTCATGGTCATAGAAAGGATCTTTTACCTAAAACTAAATTGTGAAAATTACCAGGTGATAATAAGAATGCAGTAGGCTTACCATATACCAGTGTATGAAATAAGCCAAAAGCCCAGTCAGATGTCAGGGCTTCAACTTGTAACTTCAAAATGTTACCAGCCCAGATTGGATTTAAACAGACCAGACAATCCAAAGAAAAGTACCCAGATGTATGGAACGTGTTATCTGAAATTTTTACCAGACCATCGAGCTGGCTAGCTGTAAATTTAGACCGTCCGTCAGAAATCTAGCCCATCTCGGGTGGTTGGATGGGCCTTATTTCACACACTGCATATACTTGTACATGTATATATATTTGTGTAATGCCATATCATGGGCAGATTTACATACAGAGTCCCGTTCACAAAGCGATTTCAGCAACTACTGCCAGTACAAAAAAGTTAAAGTATTGAAGCCACAGTTATCTTAGTGCTACATCTGTCAGAAGTGTTTCTTAAAACATGTGATTTACAGTTGACATAAGATTGTTTTGTTGAATGGGGCCCTGCAGAGTACTACTGAAATATTGATCCTACAGTCAAATGATATGTTACATTTCCTGTTAAATATTTATTTCCATGAATGACATCTCTTTACTCTAACTTGTTACAATGCTGAAGATCTCAAAATCCACAGGTGGTCATGTCAGGCCAATCTTTGAAACTCATTTTGAGATGGGCTGCTCATAATATCTTGCTGACCATTTCCAAAACTTTAGACTTTCTCCCCATTGATTGGTTAATATGAAAGTTGACCTGACATGACCAATACATAGTTTGTCAGGTCTTCACTGAAATTGTCCCTGTGTAAGCTAGTATGTTACACCTGTATGTTGCTAATATTAATCACATGCTATGTTGCTAATATTAATCACATGCGAAATGACCTTGTGTTGTAGCGGTGGCAGTGGTCTTGGTTAATTTAGGATCTCATGACCTCGCCATTCAAAAGTTTACAAAAATACTTCAGGTAAGTGTTCTGTTTCAGTCTGTCATCAATTAATGTCACACATTCTATTGGGCTATCTGGAGTTGGAAATATCTGAAAAGTCTACATGTCATGAAAGGGATTGGAATTGGGTAGACTGGTATTTAAGAGATGATGTTGGTGTCAATGTTGTTGCTGTTGTTGTTGCTGTTATTGTGTGATGACATCATGTAGCAAATGACAGTCCACAACATGAAATACAATATATCATTACTCCAGTACTGATTGAAATACTGAGTTATTTTTATTTTGGATGCACTTTAAATGACTTGTCAGAAGTGGGTGTTAAAATATCCCAATATTTTCAGGTCAATCCAAGAACTGTAGCTGCTTTCTATGGCCGAGGAGTGGCCTATGCAAGGAAAGGCTTAAACGTATGTTGCTTTCAATGATCCAAAGCTGAGATATTTTGTCAGGAGTCCTTTCCATATCCAGTATAAATATGGACTTCCAGGGTGGCCTTGTGGTGAAAATATTCATCTTGCAGAATAACCAAATTTGATTCCACCCATATTTGATAACTGGCATAGCTATAAGCAGTAGTGGTGGTCCGATTAATTGAAATAATCGAAGATTGGTTGCAGTGACTAAACGACCAAGCAATCGATCATGTTTTCTCATAATCGAACAGAAACAATTCTGGAACACTTGTTTTGATCAACAATATTTTTCACAAGGTTGGTTTTGTCTGTTACATTTCATAAGCACTGCAAGCTCGTTCCAAGTCATGATTGAATTTATCTTAAAGACACCAAGAAATTTATGTTCCTATCATACTAGTCATCCTTTAAAGATGTGAACTTTTGCCCCAAAAAACCCCAAATAACTATGTTTTTTTCCTTATTTGTTTGTGCTTTAACAAATTTCCTAAATGACGCTAACCATTTGTTTTCGATGATTGATCGGTGGTAATGAACCAATCATCAATTATGAGATTTTAACCAATTCCCAACACTAATGAGCAGTGTAAAACCTTGACTAACATATAGTCTGTGGAATCTTTTATTACACAGTACCTTCCTCTCCTCTAAAACAATTCCTGATGCTTATTTCATTATGGGATAGATCTAGCTAGACTTGCATTTATACATTGGTTTTGTTTCCACAAATACATATATTCCACAGTCATGGTGCAGGACAACATAAAACCCCTGTCACTATATCCATACTCTAGTCACATGAGCCTTGTTCTGTCTGTAGATACCGGAAAATGCAGTATTAGCCCTGTCCGACTTCACAGAAGCCATTCAGACGGATAAAAAGAGACATGAAGCCTATGAAAGGAGAGCAGAGGTAAGACACAATTCTGTAGAAATATTTTTAACCAGCGTGTAAGATGTCGTAGGATCATCTTTACTTTGTATTCCAAGTGCTTAGCACACTCATATCATCAGTGCATGAACTAAGGACGGTGACTTTCCAACACTGGGGTCTAGAGGCTTCTTTCCTATATCAAAGTCTAGTTTTCATGTGGGCTAGTGAACGTTCTTGTCTTAGAGGATGACTCTTAATGATTTAAAGCTTGTTATCCTTAGAACATACCAACAAAATATTGTCATCATATTTTGTGTCAAGAGAAGTATATAATCCAGTTACTGTGAGACCTACTAAGTCAAAACAGATTCGAATTGTTGTGCAGATATAAAGATGAAACTATATAAATTATTGTCTACATGGAGTTGCCTTCTTCTCCCTTGAAACTACTTGAGTTTACAAAGCCTTGATTGTGTTACAGGTGTATATCAGTCTCGGTCAGTATAACGAAGCGCTGGAGGATCTCACAGTGGCCATCAAACACAGACCCACAGAAAAACTATATTTTATGAGAGGTGTTATCAATCTTTTACTAGAGGTGAGATATGAGGCACCACATTTGAGGCCGTTATCTGACATGTATACAACCATTGTCATGGGGAACATAGAGATTTTTCTGGGTTACATCTTCTTTTTATTCTTGAGTACAACAGTTTTACCTGATGATGGGCCCAGAACAAGCCCTGAAATGTTGTACTCAAGAATAAAAAGAAGATGTAACCCAGAAAAATCTCTATGTTCATCAAATAGCATCTTCTAAAATGCCAATCAAGCATCTCATTGTCATGGGTTTCTGGTGTTACATATTCCTTGCATTTATGTTCTTAGTTATGTCACCATCATGTACATACACATTCGTGTCACCAAGGTTGTAAATGTCTAAGACCTTTCTTCCCACATTAAGCTGACACACTTGGAAATAACTGAAATACTGTCCAAATTGGTATTAAACCCAACTCACTCACTGTAGTGGCAAAACATTGAAGGAATCGTGCTGATGGTATTGAAACGGCTATACAGATTTTACGCATCCTAATTATGTTCAAGGTATACTTGCTATAGTGCTACCTGTCTAATGAAGCTGTGTAAGACTATTAGCCTGGGTGACACTTTGTTATGTTATTTCAGAATTTTGCAGATGCTGAGATGGATTTTAAACAGAATCTGGAGTCTGAGGGTGACATGTACATCATGTCCTACTTCAACCTGGGTCTGGCCCAGTACTACAGGGGTCGTGTCAGGGTGAGTACTATAGGGTATCAGTACTGCAGGGGCCGAGACAGGTTGAGTACTACAAGGGTCAAGGTGAGTACTCCAAGGGTCAAAGTGAGTACTCCAAGTGTCAAGGTGAGTACTATAAGGGACAAGGTGAGTACTACTGGGGTCAAGCTAAGTACTATAAGGGTCAAGTTGAGTACTACAGGGGTCAAGGTGAGATCTGTGTGCTGACGATTATGTCCTGACTCTGAGGGTGTGGGTTCGAATCCCAGATAGGACTCAATCCGACAAAAGTACTAGAATCTGTAGAATTCTGTAGAATTTGCTGAGAAAGTGTAATCCAACGTATAACACATGTTACATATGACCACTTTCTAAATGGCATTGTGTATTCATAATACTTGCCTCCTTATCTAATCCATTAATTGTTTGCTCTGTGATTACTCTTGTGAGATGTACTCACTCATACAAATAGGCTTTTCTTGTATACTCAGTAATATCTGTCTGAATTAATGGCTGTTGACCATATTTGTTTCATAACTGATGCTTTTATATTTTCAGAATGCTATAGAAGTATTTAAAGAAATTCTAAAGAAGAAACCAGATCACATAGAAGCATGTACAAGTTTAGCACAGGCATTCAAGTAAGTGACTGTTTTCTATTTTTGTTGTTTTTCTGCCTTCTTTGGTCATCCAAGTGTTCGGGTAATGTAATGTTATTAATTTGTGATGTGGTGAACATGGATGATACCATATCACAGTTTCCCCCAACAGTGAAGCAATTTGACATCATATTGCCTCAGTTAACCAATAGGCATTGAGAAGTACTAAAATGCATCCGCAAATATTCAGAGTTTTCAGCAATAATCCAGCATTCTCAGCAAGGAAGGGAGTATTTGGAATTGGGGTATGATTGTAGTTGGAAGTCAGATAGTATGTACAGTTTGGAAATAGTCGCTCTTTATTTTCCAGAGAATTAGGCAACTTGAAAGCAGCCCGAAGTCGTTTTAATCAGTCACTTGCATTGGACCCTAACCACAGCCTGTCTCTGCAGCTCCAGGGGAGTATGATGTACCACAGTGGGGACTCCCAAGGGCCATTGACGACTTCAACGTCAGTACAGCATCCATACAAATAGTTGTCATATGTGCCACAGAGCACTCATAGGAGGTTAGGTGTACCCTTTGGAAAATAAGGGAGCCAACAAGACGAATACTTTTGACCAATCGTGCAGTGGTATCTCTAAAGTTCTGAATTCAGATTTTTTGTCCACTTAATGCTGAGCACAAGTCAAATGAATGCACATTTTTCTTTCACTTTTTCAATATTCAAATTAAGACATTTTGCTGTCACGCCTAGTGACCTCATGATGTCATCTACACTCATGGTGGTGTGGTGAAAATATAAGTGTTCACTACTTCGTAACAATGACAAGAAATTGTATAAATTCATTATACTATTGTACCAAAGTATATGAATGATGATGTAAATGAACAGTTGGAAAATGCTACTTCATTAACAAAATATTGTATTGCTTGGAAACTCACATGGAAATCTTCGTTGTAAAGCTCACCCAAAATAATCACAACAATTTCATCATTTTCTGATTAATTAGCAACCATGATGATTTGATTCTAGTTATCATTATTGTCATATTTTTCCGTTTCAGAAATGTTTAGAAATCGACTCAGAAAACGTTCACTGCCAATATATGCAAGGCCTGGCCTACGTAGCTATGGGCAAGTTTTACGATGGGGTCAAGGCCTCCACGAAAGTAGGTACCGTACCACTCAATTCCTTTCACTAAATACCATGTTTTAGCACTTGTGTTGTAGCACTGTGCTCTGTGCTTGATATTACTGATACTTGATACTACACACAACAGTGTCTCTCTTACTACAACTGACCCCTTCTCCATCGTCGTTGAATTCCTGACCCATATATCGGCCATGTTAAGCAGTAATTGACTTTTCAAATAATTACCCGCACATTCGGTTTTCTAACTTACTAAAATCAGTTCTTGGTGCATGTTACTGCTACACAAACTACAATAGTAGCACGCGTTAAGGTCTGATTTTAATGAGTTCATCAATGACTATTTTCTATCATTTATGTCAAAGAATAGTTGAAACAATTCTTATTTTGCTTACCATTTGTTCCAGGTAAGTTTAGCTCTTGAAAATTCCCAACATAATGCCTTGTTTGTATGCTAGCTGAAATATCACTGCATTTATGATTCTATTAGGTAGGATATATGTCAATAGTCTGCAGGTAGTATCAACTGTTTGGTGGGTTAGTATTGGTATTTCATAATCATGAATACTGATCAGTCATTGGTTGATTAGTGATTTGTCAATGCCAACTGATGGTAGTAATTAGGAAGTTTTAACATTTTGCATTCTCCACTTTCAGGTCATGGTAAAAAGTCAAGGATCTATAAAAATGTCACCTGAGTTTATAAAAGCTCATTACCTCCGAGGTAGGTGTTACCGATTAGGGCTAGTTGTTCATCAGTTACGGCTATGGCTGCATCTTTGAGAAGTTGTCTTTAGGCCATTATCAGCTTGGTAATCAAAGCAGGGAACTAGCCTTCTATTTGGTGGCCCTTGTTTTCACAGGGTACATTTGAAGTGTCCTCCTTGGTAATGTTTGTTAGATCTTCACTAACAAAGGTATCAAATCACGAGGAATATGATTTGAGTAAGATTGACAGTATCCTACGCAAAAGTTCCTAGCTGCCATTTTGTAATTCCTGAATGAGTTGCTTAACTAGCAATTTACCCACTATTTACTGTGCATGTGATGGAGAGTGTGACACCAGCTGTGTGATGTTACAGAATATGGCCGATATTTACATTCCAAGTTAGACGTGAACCTGGACCAGCTCCAACCAGAGTACGATCTGGGAGACGAATTCCAGGACCACTGGGTCAAAACATTGCCTTTTACATTTACGGTATGTCATGTGGTCCCATGGTTGTTTTACAGACAGTTTACGGTATGTTGTGTGTGATCCTATAGTTGTTTGAAAGATTGTTGACGGTATCTATGTGTGGTCACATGGTTGAGAGACATTTTCTGGTGTGTTTGAGTCACATGGCTGTTTGAGAGATTGTTTATGGTATGTCATTTACGGCAATTTGGTTGTTGATGGCATTGTTAGAAATGACAGTTTTGTCATGTTTTGGAGAATATACTAACAAATATTGAAGTCAGATATATAGAGGATATTTTGTTAATGCTGTCAAATAACATATCAACTTTGTCAGACCACGAGATGAAATATACATGTTATTTGACAACATTAACAAAATATTCTATGTATTATATTTTGATCATTGTTTATAAATGATCGAGTAAGTCTGCATTTTATTACGCAACCCAACTACAGTCTAGCCCTTAAGCAGAAAGTAGTTCCAGGCAAAAGTGATATTCTACTCAGTGAAATAACATGTTATTCTACTCAGTGAAAATACCATTTTTATTTTCACCAATATTTACAGTATTTCACCCTTAAGAATATAATAAAAATTTATATTGTTAGTTTATATAACAGCATCAATGTATTTAACATCAACATGTATCTTCAGATCACTGAGGGCTGGGTGGTGGGTGGGGGGGGGTTGTAGCCAAGTGGTTAAGGTGTTTGCTCATCACACCAAAGACCCTGGTTTGATTCTCTACATGGGTACATGTGTGGAGCCCATTTATTAAATGGTGTTCCCCACAGTGATATTGCTGGAATATTGCTAAAAGCGGTGTCAAACCATACTCGCTCACCCAATTCAGATCACTGAATATCGCTTAACTGCCCCTATACAAAGTAAGAAAGTTTTCCCTTATGCAAATATTCTGAAGCTTTGTTGTCCACTAGCAAACCCATCTTACTCACTCACTCACTCACTCACTCACTGTTGACAGAAACCATATCAAGAGCAGCCAGGTTTACAGCCAGACATCAGGTGAGTAGTTTACAACTGACTTCAGTCAGTTAACTTTAGAAAGAAACAAAGAAAATACTGTCAATCATACTGACCAAGTGGACAAAAGGAAACCTATAAACATTTAGAATTTGTTTCTTCATTGGCATGTCACCAGGGATTGCATTTGGGTCATTTTGAAGCACAAGTGGGAAGCCATCTGAAAAGTTATGCAAGACCTCAAAGTAAATTCACAAAAAGACGTCTTTTATGTGTCAGGTTTTATCAAACATATAGACCAATACCAAAACATATACTAGTATTAAGTTTAGTTCATTTAAAGAAAATGAATGTTAGTTATTAGGCCAGACAAATTTTATTGCTTGTTTTACGGATCTGCCTGTTGTATTTTTTGAAGAATAAGAAAAAAGATAAAAATTAATTTTCCCCGTTCAAAAAATAAAATCCTCATGTTTTTATTGGCCAAAAATGTAAACTTACAAAAAAAAATAATTTTTTATTGTTATTTGCCCCATTTAAACTTTATCAGTTGCCAAAAAATAAAATACTTTTAGTATTTAAAAGGAATATTACTTTGACTGGTGATGTTTATTTTCTATTTTTTTTTTCCCTTCTGCCTTTAGGTTTTCTGAGGACAAAAATCCATAAAACAAGAAATAAAATTGGTCTGGCCTTACGTTGAATTATGAAACAGAAACTCTGTAAGATTTCCTCCTGACAAGGATGGTGTGAGGATATATACCTGGTAGATAAATATGATTTCATGTTTGATGCATCAACATTGTTGTATGTCATGACTAAAACTTTGTCTGTTACTGATATGAATATATCTTCACATGTAACCTCACGTCTCTTCCTCCAGAGATGTCAGCCCACAGACTCTGTCCAGCTACCCCCCTCAAGTACAGTCCCTGCTATGTCGGGCGGAGAAGATTGGCTGGTCCATGCAGGTCAACTCGGATGGCTTTACACCCAATAAAAGACTTAACCTGGCTATGGGGCTTGCCTCTATACATATAGCACAACATTTTGAGGTATGGTGCACAAACAGCATTCTTAATTGTTGCTTAATCTTTCTTAAGAAATATTACCAATGATTCCATTTGCTTGTGAGCAGATTTAAAAGATTTAAAATACTCAACAGAACTGCTTTGGATTCAGGCTTTGTTTGTGCATTAAACATTTGTCTTTCTGCTTCAGATGAAATGGAAAAGTTATAAAAATACAAAAGGAAGTGGAGGTATGTATAAGGATAAATAATTACTCTAAATTAACGTTAGTTATTAAATTGAATTCTCCAGTTTCTCAAGGTTTTCGAAACATTTGAAAAACATTTGCTGTTAAAAAGTGAAATATTCATGGAAAATATAGCAAGTTGTGATTGTGTTCAACCATTATTCAGGAAACACTATTTCTGAATATTTCAATAGTTGGCATGACTTTGAATGTTGTATATGTATTTCATTCTCTTGTTAATCAGTTATTCAATGTATGATAATTACTTTGTGTATTTTACTCATGTATGACCATTTTTGTAAAACTAATTGTAAGATGCTGCAAATGTTCTGTTTAATGCAAGAATATTTAAATAAACTACACAGACTCAGGGAAACTTGTGGGCGCAGGTGGCGTAGTCATATAAGGTTCCCTAAGCTGAGTTACTTCCCTTAGATGTACCAGGAATTGATGTTTATTGGCATGAATCCAAGATTCGCCCTGCACATGTTTCTATGATTGTCAGTACCATACACACTCATTTCCTCCACCAACAGTCAAAGTCTAGAACCTGCTCTACTTTAGGTTTTCATCCCATGTCAGTTCTGACATTCAGTAGGATATCCCAGTGAGTGAGTGAGTTTAGTTTTATGCCGCACTCAGCAATATTCCAGCTATATGGCGGCGGTCTGTAAATAATCGAGTCTGGACCAGACAATCCAGTGATCAACAGCATGAGCATTGATCTGCGCAATTGGGAACCGATGACATGTGTCAACCAAGCCAGCGAGCCTGACCACCCGATCCCGTTAGTCGCCTCTTACGACAAGCATGGGTTACTGAAGGTTCATTCTAAACCGGACCTTCACGGGGTCATTACGATAACTGAAATACTGTTCAAAATGGTGATACACCAAACACAGTCTCTTGGAAAGTAGGTGAGATAATTCCTGAAATCCCTCCCCATAACAGGCTTCACCAATATGATTATGATCCATGACTTAAGTCACATAGGACTTTCTTTAACTGACAACTGTTCAAGTCATCCTCATCCCACTCACTCATCTTCTTGTAATGTAACCGTAGTCAATATCACAGAGAGGCCAATAAGCTGGAGGGAGGTGTTTGGAATAGCAGTGCAATATCGTCGCCTAGCCGACCCGGAACAGCCAGTGTTGTGGGTGTCATCTCTACCTGATCATCTTACAACAGAAGGACATCGGACAGATATCACGTTTATAAGGTGGGACTATTACCTGCATGTGACACTGTTAAGCTGTACAGAACCATACAGACTGAACAGACAAACATTCAGCTCATTGTAATATGGTAACCAGTCTGTGGCTAGACTTCACATACAGACAGTAGTATGTTTCCAAAGTTTTGAAATAACTTAATAAATCTTTTATATTTTTTTTGCTTCCTTCTTGTGTGTTCTGGATAAATAAGAACTGCTGAATGCTTATTTATGACAATGTTAATTTGTTGTTTTCTAATTTCAATGTTTTTGTTTAACGTAATTTCTTAATGCATGTATAATTAATGGACACTGCTGAAGTCTCTACTTTGGCAAAATGGGTGCTCAATGATTATTTCCTATACCCTGCCTGTTTGTTTTGCAGGGGATCTGTGGCAAACTTAAAAGTAATGCAGTATTTTGACCTGGTGTTTAAACTGGCCAAGACAATGCTGGAACACTATTCAGGGTAAGAACATTCAAATCCATAATAAAGAATTATCAGATTATCATCTCCCGCCTAAATACCAGGCACACCACCTGAAAATAGTTTGATCTTCATGTATTCATGGGTTATATATCGGCATATTGTATTTTTTCAGGGAGGGTGCTGTATCCTATGCTAACCTCAAGGAAGACATAAGGAAGGCCCAGTCATGTGAGGACCTCCTATCAGTAGCCAGGGTAAGGCCTTCTTGTCAGTAGCCAGGGTAAGGCCATCATATCAGTAGCCAGGGTAAAGCCTTCTTGTCAGTAGCCAGGGTAATGCCTTCCTATCAGTAGCCAGGGTAAGGCCTTCTTGTCAGTAGCCAGGACAAGGCCCTCCTATCAGTAGCCAGGGCAAGGCCTTCCTATCAGTAGCCAGGGTCAGGCCCTCCTATCAGTAGCCAGGGTATAGCCCTACCAGTAGCCAGGTTCAGGCCCTCCTATCAGTAGCCAGGGTCAGGCCCTCCTATCAGTAGCCTGGGTAAGGCCCTCCTATCAGTAGCCAGGGTAAGGCCCTCCTGTCAGTAGCCTGGGTAAGACCCTCCTATCAGTAGCCAGGGTCAGGCCCTCCTATCAGTAGCCAGGGTCAGGCCCTCCTATCAGTAGCCAGGGTATAGCCCTCCTATCAGTAGCCAGGGCAAGGCCTTCCTATCAGTAGCCAGGGTCAGGCCCTCCTATCAGTAGCCAGGGTATAGCCCTACCAGTAGCCAGGGTCAGACCCTCCTATCAGTAGCCAGGGTCAGGCCCTCCTATCAGTAGCCTGGGTAAGGCCCTCCTATCAGTAGCCAGGGTAAGGCCCTCCTGTCAGTAGCCTGGGTAAGACCCTCCTATCAGTAGCCAGGGTCAGGCCCTCCTATCAGTAGCCAGGGTCAGGCCCTCCTATCAGTAGCCAGGGTAAGGCCCTCCTGTCAGTAGCCTGGGTAAGGCCCTCCTGTCAGTAGCCTGGGTAAGACCCTCCTATCAGTAGCCAGGGTTAGGCCCTCCTATCAGTAGCCAGGGTTAGGCCCTCCTATCAGTAGCCTGGGTAAGGCCCTCCTATCAGTAGCCAGGGTAAGGCCCTCCTGTCAGTAGCCAGGGTAAGGCCCTCCTATCAGTAGCCAGGGTAAGGCCCTCCTGTCAGTAGCCAGGGTTAGGCCCTCATATCAGTAGCCAGGGTAAGGCCCTCCTATTAGTAGCCTGGGTAAGGTCCTCTTATCAGTAGCCAGGGTATGGCCCTCCACTCAGTAGCCAGGGTAAGGCCATGTTGACAGTGTGAAACAAACCAGTGTTGACTAAAATCAGTGATAGGCCTTACAGTAGCCAACTAAACTTTTCTATCTCATCAGTTTCACTTCATGGACCAACCATTGCAGGTGGTTGAGGTTTGGCATGTTTTTTCAAAGCATACATGTTGTTTCCTACATAGTGAAGACAAATCAGTGTATAAGGACATCCAGTTCTTTGTAGGGCAGGGTAGAAACTGGACTGGAACTATTGTTTAATGCATTTTCTGCCTTGTTATATAGATTCTTGTTACTTATCCCATATAATTCATTTGGCAAGCTATATTGAAATGGAAACATCTGTCCATTCATCAGTCTGTCCGTCTGTGCATGCTTCTGTCTGTGCAAGAGGTCATTTCCAGATCTCAAAAGTGGTGCAGTATTTCTTTCAAAAACAACATTTTTCAAGTTTCCATAGTAACAACTCTTTAATACTTGAAAATGACAGTAGTTCTCACTGTGGAATTTGGGATTTTTTGCCCAACTCATTCAGCTGCAACTGGAACTATCCATGTTCCTCATTCAGATCACCGCATTGTTTGGGGGATAGTGCTGGCAGCAAGACACAAGAATTAGGTTTGTCACTAAACTCTGTATACAAGTATGGTCAAGTGGGATGAGTGGAACATAGTGAAAACAATTTTTATAGTGAACAGTGTATTCTGAAAAAAAACAGATTATAGTGAACAGTGTATTCAGTTTAAAGTACATAGTGGTGATTTTATAGAAAAATGAATCCTAGTAAGTAGCAGTTAGGTTTATATACAGGGTATACTATACCTCGGTTTATAAACAGGGTTAACTATACCTAGGTTTATATACAGGGTAAACTATACCTAGGTTTATAAACAGGGTAAACTATACCTCGGTTTATAAACAGGGTAAACTGTACCTCGGTTTATAAACAGGGTAAACTATACCTAGGTCATATTAACAGGGTAAACTATACCTAGGTCATGTAAACAGGGTAAACTATACCTAGGTTTATATACAGGGTAAACTATACCTAGGTCATATAAACAGGGTAAACTGTACCTCGGTTTATATACAGGGTAAACTATACCTAGGTTTATATACAGGGTAAACTATACCTAGGTCATATAAACAGGGTAAACTGTACCTCGGTTTATATACAGGGTAAACTATACCTCGGTTTATATACAGGGTAAACTATACCTAGGTCATATAAACAGGGTAAACTATACCTACGGTAGGTTTATATACAGGGTAAACTATACCTAGGTCATATAAACAGGGTAAACTGTACCTCGGTTTATATACATGGTAAACTATACCTAGGTTTATAAACAGGGTAAACTATACCTCGGTTTATATACATGGTAAACTGTACCTCGGTTTATAAACAGGGTAAACTATACCTAGGTCATATTAACAGGGTAAACTATACCTAGGTCATGTAAACAGGGTAAACTATACCTAGGTTTATATACAGGGTAAACTATACCTAGGTTTATAAACAGGGTAAACTGTACCTCGGTTTATATACAGGGTAAACTATACCTAGGTTTATAAACAGGGTAAACTGTACCTCGGTTTATATACAGGGTAAACTATACCTCGGTTTATAAACAGGGTAAACTGTACCTCGGTTTATAAACAGGGTAAACTGTACCTCGGTTTATATACAGGGTAAGCTATACCTCGGTTTATAAACAGGGTTAACTATACCTCGGTTTATAAACAGGGTAAACTATACCTACGGTAGGTTTATATACAGGGTAAACTATACCTAGGTTTATATACAGGGTAAACTATGCCTAGGTTTATAAACAGGGTAAACTATGCCTAGGTTTATAAACAGGGTAAACTATACCTAGGTCATATAAACAGGGTAAACTATGCCTAGGTTTATAAACAGGGTAAACTATACCTCGGTTTATAAACAGGGTTAACTATACCTCGGTTTATAAACAGGGTAAACTATACCTACGGTAGACTATACCTACGGTAGGTTTATATACAGGGTAAACTATACCTAGGTTTATATACAGGGTAAACTATACCTAGGTTTATGTACAGGGTAAACTATGCCTAGGTTTATAAACAGGGTAAACTATACCTAGGTCATGTAAACAGGGTAAACTATACCTAGGTCATATAAACAGGGTAAACTATGCCTAGGTTTATAAACAGGGTAAACTATACCTCGGTTTATAAACAGGGTAAACTGTACCTCGGTTTATAAACAGGGTAAACTGTACCTAGGTTTATAAACAAGGTAAACTGTACCTCGGTTTATAAACAGGGTAAACTGTACCTCAGTTTATATACAGGGTAAACTATACCTCGGTTTATAAACAGGGTTAACTATACCTCGGTTTATAAACAGGGTAAACTATGCCTAGGTCATATAAACAGGGTAAACTATGCCTAGGTTTATGTACAGGGTAAACTATACCTCGGTTTATAAACAGGGTAAACTGTACCTCGGTTTATAAACAGGGTAAACTGTACCTCGGTTTATATACAGGGTAAACTATACCTCGGTTTTTAAACAGGGTTAACTATACCTCGGTTTATAAACAGGGTAAACTATACCTACGGTAGGTTTATATACAGGGTAAACTATACCTAGGTTTATATACAGGGTAAACTATACCTAGGTTTATAAACAGGGTAAACTATACCTCGGTTTATAAACAGGGTAAACTATACCTACGGTAGGTTTATATACAGGGTAAACTATACCTAGGTCATATAAACAGGGTAAACTATGCCTATGTTTATATACAGGGTAAACTATACCTAGGTTTATAAACAGGGTAAACTATACCTCGGTTTATAAACAGGGTAAACTATACCTACGGTAGGTTTATATACAGGGTAAACTATACCTAGGTCATATAAACAGGGTAAACTATGCCTATGTTTATAAACAGGGTAAACTATACCTAGGTCATGTAAACAGGGTAAACTATACCTAGGTCATATAAACAGGGTAAACTATGCCTAGGTTTATAAACAGGGTAAACTATACCTCGGTTTATAAACAGGGTTAACTATACCTCGGTTTATAAACAGGGTAAACTATACCTACGGTAGGTTTATATACAGGGTAAACTATACCTAGGTCATATAAACAGGGTAAACTATGCCTATGTTTATAAACAGGGTAAACTATACCTAGGTCATGTAAACAGGGTAAACTATACCTAGGTCATGTAAACAGGGTAAACTATGCCTAGGTTTATAAACAGGGTAAACTATACCTCGGTTTATAAACAGGGTTAACTATACCTCGGTTTATAAACAGGGTAAACTGTACCTACGGTAGGTTTATATACAGGGTAAACTATACCTAGGTCATATAAACAGGGTAAACTATGCCTAGGTTTATAAACAGGGTAAACTATGCCTAGGTTTATAAACAGGGTAAACTATGCCTAGTAATGAGATGCATGAAGAGTGAAACCTGATATAAAAGTAACGAGGTTGATAATGAAACCTACCACAGACATGACAGGTTGTACACAGGAACTATGAAAGTAATAACAAGTAAAATCATACCGAAATAAATCCATTTGTAATGAAGATTGTGGAATATGATTCAGAAGCATGACATTTATAAAGAATAATATCTGATTTAGGAAGAAAATTACTCTACAAATGCCATTACATTTTACAGGCTATCACTATAGCTGTTGACATATTCATGACAAGTATTCACCATTATGGGATATGTCACAGACTTTATGTGGGGGCAGTGGAGTAGCTTAGTGGTTAGAGCGTTCACTCGTCACGGTGAGGACCCAGGTTCGATTCCCCATATGGGTACAATGTGTGAAGCCCATTTCTGGTCCCCCGCCATGATGTTGCTGGAATATTGCTAAAGGCGGTGTAAAACCTAACTCACTGACTCACTCACTCATACTGTTAGGTATTGCTGTAATTTTTGTTATCACAGCCTGCCCTTTTCTTTTGTACAGAAGAGAAAGATCAACCCCCATGGGTTTCTTGTGTCAACACAAGTGCCCAGCATGACTAAGACGAAGGAGGAGGATCGCTTAGACGGGGCCATGCTGATCCTGACGGAGGACTTGTGAGTACAGCTTCTCTGTTGTCCATAACTGTCGGTCATCACTAGTCGTACAGCTTCTCTGTTGTCCATAACTGTCAGTCATCATTAGTGGTACAGCTTCTCTGTTGTCCATTAACTGTCGGTCATCACTAGTCGTACAGCTTCTCTATTGTCCATAACTGTCGGTCATCACTAGTCGTACAGCTTCTCTGTTGACCATTAACTGTCGGTCATCACTAGTCGTACAGCTTCTCTATTGTCCATAACTGTCGGTCATCACTAGTCGTACAGCTTCTCTGTTGTCCATAACTGTCGGTCATCACTAGTCGTACAGCTTCTCTGTTGTCCATAACTGTCGGTCATCACTAGTCGTACAGCTTCTCTGTTGTCCATAACTGTCGGTCATCACTAGTCGTACAGCTTCTCTGTTGTCCATTAACTGTCGGTCATCACTAGTCGTACAGCTTCTCTATTGTCCATAACTGTCGGTCATCACTAGTCATACAGTTTCTCTGTTGTCCATAACTGTCGGTCATCACTAGTCGTACAGCTTCTCTATTGTCCATAACTGTCGGTCATCACTAGTCGTACAGCTTCTCTGTTGTCCATAACTGTCGGTCATCACTAGTCGTACAGCTTCTCTGTTGTCCATAACTGTCGGTCATCACTAGTCGTACAGCTTCTCTGTTGTCCATAACTGTCGGTCATCACTAGTCGTACAGCTTCTCTGTTGACCATTAACTGTCATTCATCACTAGTCGTACAGTTTCTCTGTTGTCCACAACTGTCAGTCATCACTAGTCGTACAGCTTCTCTGTTGTCCATAACTGTCGGTCATCACTAGTCGTACAGCTTCTCTGTTGTCCATAACTGTCGGTCATCACTAGTCGTACAGTTTCTCTGTTGACCATTAACTGTTGGTCATCACTAGTCGTACAGCTTCTCTGTTGTCCATAACTGTCGGTCATCACTAGTCGTACAGCTTCTCTGTTGTCCATAACTGTCGGTCATCACTAGTCGTACAGCTTCTCTGTTGACCATTAACTGTCGGTCATCACTAGTCGTACAGCTTCTCTGTTGTCCATAACTGTCGGTCATCACTAGTCGTACAGCTCCTCTGTTGACCATTAACTGTCGGTCATCACTAGTCGTACAGTTTCTCTGTTGTCCACAACTGTCAGTCATCACTAGTCGTACAGCTTCTCTGTTGTCCATAACTGTCGGTCATCACTTTTCGTACAGCTTCTCTGTTGTCCATTAACTGTCGGTCATCACTAGTCGTACAGCTTCTCTGTTGTCCATAACTGTCGGTCATCACTAGTCGTACAGCTTCTCTATTGTCCATAACTGTCGGTCATCACTAGTCGTACAGCTTCTCTGTTGACCATTAACTGTCGGTCATCACTAGTCGTACAGCTTCTCTGTTGTCCATTAACTGTCGGTCATCACTAGTCGTACAGCTTCTCTGTTGTCCATTAACTGTCGGTCATCACTAGTCGTACAGCTTCTCTGTTGTCCATAACTGTCGGTCATCACTAGTCGTACAGCTTCTCTGTTGACCATTAACTGTCGGTCAACCCTAGTCGTACAGCTTCTCTGTTGACCATTAACTGTCGGTCATCACTAGTCGTACAGTTTCTCTGTTGTCCACAACTGTCAGTCATCACTAGTCGTCAGTCATCGTACAGCTTCTCTGTTGTCCATAACTGTCGGTCATCACTAGTCATACAGTTTCTCTGTTGTCCACAACTGTCAGTCATCACTAGTCGTACAGCTTCTCTGTTGTCCATAACTGTCGGTCATCACTAGTCGTACAGCTTCTCTGTTGTCCATAACTGTCGGTCATCACTAGTCGTACAGCTTCTCTGTTGTCCATAACTGTCGGTCATCACTTTTCGTACAGCTTCTCTGTTGTCCATTAACTGTCGGTCATCATTAGTGTTTTGTCTGTTGTTCTGGTCTACATAGTTTTGTTGTTAACTTCATGAAATCGTCTAAGAATATGTTATTGGTTATTTTTTTCAGAAATGGCAAGATTGTGTTTGCTCTGAACATAGCCAATACCCAAGAGCGGATGACGATGTACTCGTCAGAGATGGACTATGTTTTTACTCAGATACAGGACGAGATCAGGAAGACAGGCCTCAGCAAGATATCTGTAAGTCTTGTGGTAGAGGGGAAGAAGGATATGGTACATGACATTGACGGGGTAGGCACATTGCTTCAGTTTGGGTGCAGTATTGTGTACCGAAATGGACTCACTCACTCACTCAATCACTCACTCATCAGATCTATCTGTTGTCAGTGAGGTGAGGTGAAATTGGGTTATACGTCGTGCTTGAGAATATTTCGCTCATATGACGACGTGCATGCGTGTGTATGTGTATGTGCGGCTGCTTGTACTAGCCCAGACTGAAGCTGGTTTTATAGTGCTAGCCCACTGAGATACCATGCCTCAGTGAAGCATGAATACCCCACTCAGACAAACTATACTGACTCCGAGCCGACCAGTCCTTGTTGTACCCATTAATGCCGAACGCCAGGCAGGGACCAACAAGTACCATATTTTAACGTCTTTTGGTATGACGCGGTCGGGGATCGAACCCGCGACCTTCCGCTCTCCGGGCGGACGCTCTAACCACTACACCACGGAGGCGGTCCTGTTGTCAGTGACTTACCAGTAATAACCCACATCTTGTACTGTTGTAGGACATCGACCAGATACTGAACCTGATTGTCTCCCTGGTATACTACTTCTACAACCTCATGCCCCTCACCCGAGGCTCCAGGTATGTCTATAGTGACGTAGCAGATGTTCTGTGAGAATTATTAGTTTTGGATGAGTTCCCAGTTGGTGTTGTGCACATTGCATTGATTGTGTTGTTACTGCTGTTCCAGTGTTGTGGCATACACAGTAGCCCTCGGTCTGGTCATGTCGGTAGGAAGACAGGTGACAGGGAAGATACCTACAGGCAAGGTAGGTGTTGCTAGATCCTGTACATCATGAACAACAAAACTAATAACTGGAAATGTTTATGTAGCATCTTTTAGAAAGTGTTCTACAACTTTGTTGCACATTTGTAAAATTGTTTGATAACTATGCAACACAAAATGAATACATGTTAAAATTTATATACAATTGTATATAATGAGATCATTGGTCATTAACGTCACATATCAGTTGGAAAAACACATTCTGAAGCAGTTTAGTATCCAATGTACAAACTTGTATCTACTGTTTGTATTGGACAAAATGATAAACAATGCAATACAGGGACCATTTATACACACACATAAAGATGTTAAAGAAATTCACACAGCCATAAAAGATTACCTACAGTAATATGAAAGAATGTGGTGTTTTTAACTTTTTTAGAGTAACACATGTTATATTTGGGATTACACTTTCTCAGTAAAGTACAGATTCTAGTCCTTTTGTTGGGTGTGTCCAATCCTGGATCCAAACCCACACTCTCTGAGTCAGACACCTGCTATTTAGAGAAGTAAATATCCTATAGCAGGATACATCTGTAGTGATGTGATGGTTAGAACAGATCACAATCAACCCATGTTTGACACCAGAGGCAATTGTCAGGATCAGGGGCTCAGGCTAACTGACTTTTTATGTGCAAGCCATTTATACTGGTTGTGTCCTTGATGTCAGTGGATTGTTTGGTCCAGATTTGGTTGTTTTGAGACATCCATCATGTACCTGGATTATTGCTAAGTTTAGTGTAAAGTAAAACAAAATGATCTGATGGTTTCAGCTGCTAGAGTTAGAAGCCATGCTAGCAGGTGCCCCTGATGCCTTTGTTGCTGTCTCTAAACAGTGGATGAGTATCAAGAAGTAAGTCCTCTTGCCTTTCTAGTATCGAGTTGATTCAGATGTAGTAATGGAAAATTCAAGACCAACATATTGCAGAGATGCCAACCCTTACGCTTTGGGCGTAATTATTACGATTTGACCATTAAATTATGCCATTACACGTAATATGCGAAAATTACGCTTTTCTACTCGTTTTGCGAAAATCAATAAAGTGGATAAAATTTCACAGGGAATGTTTTTCGTAATGCACTAGTGCAGGGTTCAGAAATGGCCTTACACCGATAGGCATCGCTTACTCTTAGCATTGCGCTTATTCAAATTAACTTGTAAGGAATTAAAGTATTTTGTGTCACCTGACCAACAATTTTCGATGTATGGAACTTCATAATGATTGGTCACGTGTATTTCTGTCTAGAATCTTTCCTATTCATGTGAATAAACCTTTGTAAAAGTAATTTTTATAAAGTTATCACCTTTCACTAAGTAAGTGTTTTAAGTACATGTATTACACTTTTTAGGTCCAAATTACACTTTTTGACCTCCAGTATTACACTTAGGCCCAAAATAGGGTTGGCATCTCTGCATATTGTACCTTTATGTGCCAGTCAGTGGATAACCTTGTCGCTGAAAATCTCAAGTGTAATTGCTTCCACTGCAAGAAATGATGATCAGACCGAATGAGTTCCTTCGGAGAGAAAAATAATTACTAGCAGGTCAAAACTCTCACCTAGGTTTTACAAACACTTTTTCTCTGGTATTCTGGGATGAATTAGGTCCCCAGTACCCTTAGCTTGTATTAAGATGCAACTAAATGGATCAGTTTGTGACACTCAGATGACCCTGATGACTTCAGAAGGTGTGCTTCATATCAATCACTGGTTTGCCTCGCCTGGATTCCATTATTTACAGGCCACTGTGATACAGCTGAAATATTGCTGACTGTGACAATAAACAAGCATTGAAGCCCATCAATGAAGTTCATTTGAACATCTTCTTTCCTTCTTTTGTCTGTTGTATTAAATGTTTTCTAGTCTTCTAGTATATAGTTGAGGCTGTGCAGTCATTACGGGTAACTGTTTGAACATGCTGTTATTTATGTTTCAGAAACAACAATCTTGTCTCAACTCTCCCTAAAGTATCAGAAGTATTTCCAACAGTGCGCCATGTTTTAGAAGCCCTGACAGTAAACACGAGCTCGTGTTAATATATAGGAATTTTAACTGTTTTAAATTTTATATGCATTCCAGCATCAATCACACTCCCAATGATATATGCACAACAGTCTCCTGAAATAATGATCTCAGTCAGAAGTCAAGGGTGCTGCATTCTCAGCGATGAAACACGAACATGTCATTCAGAAATAGCGGAAAACACTAGGTGACGTGACATGGGTGTGTCTGTGTCTATGTGGGTATTGGGGGTAGTGGGACCCTTGTCCCATGCTGTGCAAATCCGTTAAATAGTTTTGTATGCCACTATGTGCCTTACTGTTTGAGCCTGACAAATATGACAAAAGCAATTAAGGAGACTTTGATCTGAGAAAAATCCCAATCCAGATGAGCAGTATTTCTTGTTTTACATAAGATCCAAACCCATTGATAAATGACTGATTGAAAGGAGGTTTATTTCATATTTAAAATGTGAAATATACTCTTGTTTTGTTTTCTATATTTTGTCAGTCTTACTAATTGTACATTTTCAATCTTTTTTCATAATTGTCAAAGAGAGACAAGAACATTTAGCTTTATATCAGGTTGTCGTGTAGTTTAAGTGTTGAGTCGTGGAGAATGCAGCACAATGAGCCTGTCTTCACAGTGTTATCTCAGTACTGATTGTACTGACATTATGTTATCCAGATGAGGCCACACTTTTGAATTGTTTTGTTTACAGTTGGATAGATTGACCCCAAAAGTCAGTCATAAATTTCAATTTAGTTATTTATTAATTCTTGTTTGCCCAACAACTCCATCTTTGATAGAGTGGAGCAATAAGTTACCTTTAAACGTTCTGATTAATAATTGATCAGATATTTGTCTGTAGACTCTGGGAATCGCAATATGTATACAGAGAACAAAGCTTGTACTAATTCTGCTGTTTTGGGGATCTGACTTACTCACACTGTAAGAATGTGAAAGTTGTTTTTAAGGTTTAAAAGTTTAAAGCAGAAAGAAACAATCATTTGCTAACATGTTCAGAAAATCAGTTCATAACAATGACTTTATGTGATTGCAGCTAAAGGTATGGTCCCCTGCTCTAATGACCTTCGCGATATGTATGTGGCACTGCACTTATACACATTCTGGAGTTTATATTCAGGAGTAATTGTAACTGTTTTCCCAATTTCTGTATGTTACTTGATATATACTTCTCAAAATAAGATAAGGAACACCTGATCTTTTCCTTGTCTATAGTTAATCAGTGATCTATCATTGTAGGACACACTAACCAAAGTCATATGAGAGACATTGGGCGTTCTTTTGAGCATTTTATACCGCAAAAAATAATTATTAAGTTGATTTTGCTCTTACCTATTACTAAGATGGATAATAAGAGAGAGAAATTAAGCAAGCAAATTTGAAAACAAATTTTGTTAATGACAGTATTAGAGATGATGAAAGGAGAGCCTGTCAGCAAAGGGTTCTCTGTGTTCAGTAACACTTGTTACATCCCCAATAACATGATATGATTTATGCAAATTTTCCCGAATGTTTACAAGTAAACATTGAAGATTGTGCCAGTTTTCTATAGTTTGTACCCAGCCAGATGTCAACAGTGCTGTCAATAAAACAGTTGTTATATCCTAAAGGTAATCTTGTTGTATAGTATGACCAGAAATTATTGAGAATTTTAGGAATATGTTTAATTGGATTTTCTAGTATAAACATCCTTGACCAGCTATCAAGTGCTTGGTTTCATTCAAGAGAGACAACTCCGTTAATCCTTTTTCATTAGTTTGTGAAGAGTTATCCCCCTTTGTTTACTTTCTAGCAGACGACATTTTCAGTGATCCTCAGTATGGATGATTTGGAGAAGAGGAAGTTGATTTTAGAGTATTATAACAAGGACATCAGATCAGCTGAAGTGATTCCAAGTAGAACAGGCATCCCTTTGTCCACTGTTAATCGTGTTTTGAAAAATATTGCAAATGGATATGGTATTGAGCACCAAGGAGGGACAGGTAGGCCCAGAAAATTGACTGTTGGTGACAGGAGGCGGCTTGGTATTCTTGTTTCTAAAAACAAACGAAGGAGTTTAGAAATCTTAAGGCTGGATATGATTGATAGAGGAACTGTGGTTGTCTGTAAGGAGACAATTAGAACTGAGCTGCATGCAATGGGTTGGCAGAAAAGTCGAGGAATTCCATCACCGATCATGAAACCTGAACAAAAGGAACGAATGTAGAACTGGTGCTTACAGCATAGAAATTTTAACTGGGACAATGTGATTTTCTCAGATGACTGACTGACTGACTGAGTTTGGTTTTACGCCGCTTTTAGCAATATTCCAGCAACATCATGGCGGGAACACCAGAAATGGGCTTCACACATTGTACCCATGTGGGGATTCGAACCCGGGTCTTCGGCGTGACGAACCAACGCTTTAACCACAAGGCTACCCCACCGCCCCTTTTCTCAGATGAAAGTTCTGTGTGGCTGTTTCCTAATACACTGAAATTCTGGACCAAACTAACTGAAAAACCTTTGTATCAGCGGCCAAAGTACAGTCCGAAATTTAATGTGTGGGGTGGCATATCTGTGTTAGGGGCAACGCCCCTCTGTGTATTTGAAGAGAATATGAACAGTGAGCGGTACACAGATATTCTCGAGGGACACTTACTTCCATCTGCTCACGTGTTCTATGGAAATTTTTGGATTTTCCAGCAGGACAAGGACCCGCAACATCGTTCAAAGCATTCACAGGCCTGGTTTCAGACCCAAAATATGACGTTATTAGATTGGCCAAGCTATAGCCCTGACCTAAATCCAATAGAAAATGTTTGGGGACTTATGAAGGAAAGTGTCAATAAGAAAAATCTGACAAATATTGCTGACATGAAAGAAGAGGTGGTCCGATATTGGGACAGCATGGACCACGACTTTCTAACTTCTTTGATCAGTAGTATGCCCCGCCGCATTGAAGCCTGCATTGCTGCCCATGGTCACTTGACAAAATACTAACTGTTCTTTTGTCTTTGAATCTGGAGTTATGTTCTGCTAATATTCACATTTAATACGTGAGTAATGAGTAAACAAAATTAAAAAGTTTACAATCTTTAAATTCTCAATAATTTCTGGTTGTACTGTATGTATCAAAGGATATACATAGCCTCTGTGGGAAGTCAAAGTGAGGATGGATCCCCCCGATATGTGAAGATCTGGTTAGAATAGATCTTCAGCAACCCATGCTATAACACCAGAGGCAATAAACGGGATAAGGTGGTGAAGCTCACTGACTTGGTTGACTCATGTCATCGTATCCCAGTTGTGTAGATTGATGCTCATGCTTTTGATCACTGAAGATTCTGGTCCAAACCTGATCATTTACAGTCCGCCGCTGTATGACTGGAATATTGCTGAGCGCTGTGTTAAACAAACAAAAAGATCAAAACAAAAGAAAGTACGTCCACAGCATCCTATGCTTGTATGAGGGAGGGGCGGTGGGGTAGCCTAATGGTTAAAGCGTTGGCTCGTCACGCCGAAGACCCGGGTTCGAATCCCCACATGGGCACAATGTGTGAAGCCCATTTCTGGTGTCCCCCGCCGTGATGTTGCTGGAATATTGCTAAAAGCGGCGTAAAACCAAACTCAGTCAGTTAGTCAGTGTATGAGGGAGCAGCTGGATCTGGTGGTCGGCTCTGTGACATGGTCGATATATGTCATCATGCCTGATAGTTGGTGGTGTTGCGCATAATATCAATCACTGGTTTGTGTGGTCCACACTTGAATATTTTCAGCCTGTGCACATGAACCCGGAATAATGGTCCCTGTTCTGTTAAACAAACAATAACACGATGCCTTTAATAGGGTCAGTGAGAACTACTGACTGCGTTTGTGACAGATTTGTCATTTCAAGAAGATTATGTTATATTAAGTATTTCTTATCTGCTTGTTTTGAATCAACACGTGGAAATGAAGATAACCCAGTGACACCAGATTTATGTTGATGTCCACGACAACCATATGCACACTTAAAGGAAGGAAAGTAACATATACTAGGCACATAAAGAAACTGCATTGTCAAAATATTATCCCAGTTGAAAAGTACGATAACAATGTCAAAGGTACATATAAACTTTAATGGAGGGATCATGAGACCATAACAAGTCGGGAGAATTTCAATTGAAAAGTGAATTTGCAGGCCAAGGCAGTAAGTCAACGTTGTGGTGTTTCAAGAAATCCATAGCAACCCTTGCCGTATGAGGGCGGACATTGTCCTGTTGGAATGTTAACCCAGGGCCATGACGTTGCAGAAAAGGAATTGCCACAGGTCGAAGAATCTGATCCCTGTAGCCCAAACCAGTTAAGTTGCCCTGAACAATCACCAAAGGAGTTCTTTAGCGTGCTGTTATTCTACCCCAAATCATCACGGAACCACCACCAAAGCGATTCTTCTCCAAGAAACAGGCCTGTGCATAACGTTCTCCCACGCGTTTATAGGCACGTTGACGTCCATCACTATGGGAAATGTTAAACCTGGACTCATCTGTAAAAACAACATTTCTCCACCAAAACAAGGGTCTGCGGACATGATTTCGGCACCACATTCGGCGAGCTTGTCGATGACGTTGTGTCAGGATAGGCCGTATGGCGGGACGTCGTGGTCTGATCCTGTGATGACGTAAACGTTGTCTAACTGTGTTGGGGTGGATACGGCGAAGTCCTGGGATGGTTCGGGCAGTCATCACTGCAGTCTGAAACCTGTGGCGAAGATGGGTCACCCTTATCCATCTGTCCTGTCTTGGCGTTGTTACACGTGGACGCCCAGAACGTGGCCGATCGATGACGTCATTTGTGTTCTGGTAGCGTCTCACCAGTGCAGAAATAGTGTTCCGGTGGCAGTGGAAATGTGCAGCCATTTGTCGTTGAGATTTGCCGTTTAATTTTTTGAACGATCGCAAGGGCAGAGGTTGAGCTTTCCAAAGTGACAGTATTGTGTGGCATTCATTTGCTCTGTTTCTCTTTCCCGGAATGCACGTGCAACAACGTATTGCACGTCTCAAGGACGAACCCACTGACGTCACGGAACGTGGCACGTGCATGCATGTTGGATACATGTCACTAATCTCTGAGTTTAATTCCTTATGTGTCTACACGGGTTTGATAAATTTAGATTTTATATTTTTGTATGCACAGTTTCTTTATGTGCCTAGTATAGTTCTTGTCTGTATGTACATGGGTGCAGAAAACGTATGTACAATAAGCGGGGATGACATGTAATACATAATGTATCATGGCAGAAGGTTATGCCCTTTACAATGAAAACTAAAAGACCATGAAAGCAGTTGGAACATCATGGCATTACGTATATGCTAAATTTTATTTAAATATTTAATTTTGCATCGTGAATATTTCGCCAGTCGAGTTTATTTAATTTCGAAGTTGGATAGCAAACCATCCTCGATAATCTCCACTATAGTGGAGATTATAACGTATACCCTGGAGATGATCGAGGATGACGGGAAGGGTGTAGTGGCTGAATTAAGAGATGCGTCCATAAAATATCTAGGTTTCATCTTTGCACTGTAAACTCCCATGATCGCTGTAATGACAGTTTAATATTGAACAATGTGATTTAAAGCAGGGGCGGATACAGCTTTTTGAGAAGGGGGGGGTGTTTGCACACTTCATTTTTACCGAGTTCCAATGGTCATTTAACAAACTTTCAACACAAAGACAAAGAGGTGTGTGTGTGTGTGTGTGTGTGTGTGTGTGTGTGTCTGCGCACCCCTGCAACAACAACCACCCCACCCCACCCCCTCTGGATCCGCCTATGTAAAGTTGTCTCTATGGTGAACATTTACAGTTATATTTTAATATCCAGTCTCGTTTCTGAAAAAAAATTATCCAAAATTTGTAATCCTGCTTTAATTACAGATAATATCATTTCAAAGGAACGAAGAGAGCCAGGAGGTGTGAAATATTGTTATTTGTTTCGATTTCACTAAAAAACAAACCAGAACTATGTAATCATGCTTAAATATTTGTTAAAACGACACGTTCACATAACTGTTAAGACAAATGCGTTCGAGGCTAGCATGTGGGTCGGCAAACACATACTGCCACAAGATCGATGTTTTTTGTCGGCCATAGTTTCCTGAGACAAACGGCTTAGACTAAACAAACTGTCAAAACGGACCCTGTAAAGAGCCTTGAGAATGATGGATGAAATGCGACCTTTTCATCGTGCTTCCCATATTCTCATCAAAAAGTCCCGTTTATCATACTGGCCAATCTCTCGGATGGGTTAATTAATATTTTTTCCTCTTTAAAGCTAGGTTCAAACCCATGAACGTGTGGCCTTATCTAAGCGAGTAGGTAATCTTAAATGAAGCAACGCAGCTGTTCTATTTACGCATGCGCAATGTTCTACTTTGAATTTGGTTCGGTATTAGCAGGAATGCACTGTGTCAAATAGACGTTTAAATAATTACCATTGCGTTCCCCGAATCAGACAGGCGACATCTGCTTGTGGGAATGCGATCCACGAAAAGTGTTTTAATTGAATTCTAAAGAATTTAATCAAGCACGTTTTTGCCATGAAGAGTATAAATTTCATTCCTAGCCTGTCAAGATGCATTTTGAAAGGAAAGAACATTTGGTCCCTGCTTTCGTCGCATACTATCTTTGTGAGATAATAAATATTCTCATAATTTGACACGCTGAAATTAAGTATCGTTGAATAACACTTTCGGCATTCTCGACAGACGCATCGTATTAATTTCGTCACTGGCTACAATTATTAAGGTAATTGACGTTTGCAATGTCGTAACCTGAAACGTTGTTACTGTCGCTGTATCTAAACTTCTTCCACGACGGAGATCGTTTTCTCCGCGTGTTCTAAAAGACGCGGGTCCCACACACGGGCGATCTTCAACCTCGTATATTACTCTCTTTATTTGAGCTTGGGGTAGTTATAACGAGATTGGTGACCCCCGGGCGCAAGTTTTACGTGCAGTTCTGCAGATATCGCTAACAGGACTCCGTAGCCTTGTGAAGAGACAATCGGACTGGCTGCTTAGCAACATTTGTGTATTGACATTTCGCACGTGCAAGGTCACGTGTTTATGACTTGTCACATCAGGGATTGTACGTTCAATAAAATACTGATAACGCCGAAATCTAACGGTAGCTGTTCCCTGCCTCCTTCCCAACAAGTTGAAATTGCTGCCAAAACCAGGGGTAGCAGGACCACCACCGTTGTATGTTTATACTAATTTGTCATTTTCATAAATAATGGCGGCATCGCATGAAGGCCCGATAGTAGTAGATAGACCTATTTGGACACAAGCGACATTAGCGTGTTTATTTCATGTAGGGCTGAGCCGAAATATGGGTACATAGAACCAGATTAAGTCTGTACTCCGTAGAAAAGAAGTTTAATGTGTTACATGTAGATATGTCTTTTATCATCAGTCTATATAAATGTATCGGTGGCCAAGTACACAGACTTGAGACTATCTCTGTTTGACGATAGAAATTAGATATCCCACTAAATCTTTAAAAAATAGGACCTCCTTGCCGGTTATCATTCGATAACAAGGTTAATTTGGCAGAGCGCATTTAGCGTGGGATCATTTCACGCGTAATATAAGTAATCAAAATTAGCTGTAATTATTTTAACATTATCATGTCATTTATAGACTATATAATAAATAAACAGAAATAGCTAAAAACAGCAGAATAGAGAAAATATAGAACTGTTTACTGATTAGTTAGATTTTAGTGGTATAAAAGTTTAACTGGTATTAACTCTTAATTTGTATAGATAATGAAGGAGGAAGACTCGGAAATAATTCAGGTTTGGGGATTTACCAATATGGCGCACAGAGTAGAGAGATTATAGAAACACATGCCGTATATAGGGTGCTTAAGGATTATCTGCTGACCTGGTTCTACCTATTGACACAACAAGTAGAGGATACCACATACACATTCGCCTTACTATTACCAGATGAAGGTGAGGTGAAATTGGGTTTAACGTCGTACTTGAGAATATTTCGCTCATATGACGACGTGCATGCGTGTGTATGTGTATGTGCGGCTGCTTGTATAAGCTGGTTTTATAGTGCTAGCCCACTGAGATACCATGCCGCAGTGAAGCATGAATACCCCACTCAGACACATTATACTGACTCCGAGCCGACCAGTCCTTGCTGTACCCATTAATGCCGAGCAACAGGCAGGGACCAACAAGTACCATATTTTAACGTCTTTTGGTATGACGCGGTCGGGGATCGAACCCGCGACCTTCCGCTCTCCGGGCGGACACTCTAACCACTACACCACGAAGGCGGTCATTACCAGATGAAATGTCCACGTACCTGAAATGACTGTTAAACCTGTATTCGATTTAAAAAATAACATTATTTAAGATTTCTCAGTCAGTTCGTAAGTTTAGAACCATTAATACAAGGCTCTTATAATTTTAATGATTTCAGTAATTCAGGTGATTACTTGTAGGCGACCACCATGCCGTTATTCTTTAGTGTGTAAGTATAGAACAAGAAAGATATGTTATTACCTAAGTACTGTTACAGTCCTGACGGTTTAAAATTTCTTGGCTTCTTCACCTAATGTATTTACGAAATAATTGGTCATTGAAGTAATATAATATGTATATTTAAAATATTCTCAGTATTAGGTATCTTCGCATTTAGTTAGACTTTGATGTTGTATCTGTGCTACTTTCATATACCATTGTTTGGGATGGGGAATAAACAACATGAACATACACTTGTACTGAGTAGACTCGTGAATAACATCGTGACTCCTTGGTGACTTCCATTACGTCATGTTTCTTTTTTAATGGTTCCTTATGGTTTTTGTCTACAGTTCGACACTATCTACAACAGTTTGTCTTCATATCCCACTCTTGAATTAGTGTCCTTCCATTGTGGCTACTATTATAACTATTTCTACTTCCGAATACGACTATTTCCCATTGTGGCTACTTCCCATTACGACTATTTCCCATTGTGGCTACTTCCCATTACGACTATTACCCATTGTGGCTACTTCCCATTACGACTATTACCCATTGTGGCTACTTCCCATTATGATTATTTCCTATTGTGGCTACTTCCCATTACGACTATTACCCATTGTGGCTACTTCCCATTATGATTATTTCCTATTGTGGCTACTTCCCATTATGATTATTTCCTATTGTGGCTACTTCCCATTACGACTATTACCCATTGTGGCTACTTCCCATTATGATTATTTCCTATTGTGGCTACTTCCCATTACGACTATTTCCCATTGTGGCTACTTCCCATTACGACTATTACCCATTGTGGCTACTTCCCATTATGATTATTTCCTATTGTGGCTACTTCCCATTACGACAATTACCCATTGTGGCTACTTCCCATTATGACTATTACCTATTGTGGCTACTTCCCATTACGACTATTACCTATTGTGGCTACTTCCCATTACGACTATTACCCATTGTGGCTACTTCCCATTATGACTATTTCCTATTGTGGCTACTTCCCATTATGACTATTACCCATTGTGGCTACTTCCCATTACGACTATTACCCATTGTGGCTACTTCCCATTATGATTATTTCCTATTGTGGCTACTTCCCATTATGACTATTACCCATTGTGGCTACTTCCCATTACGACTATTACCCATTGTGGCTACTTCCCATTATGACTATTACCTATTGTGGCTACTTCCCATTACGACTATTACCTATTGTGGCTACTTCCCATTACGACTATTACCCATTGTGGCTACTTCCCATTATGACTATTTCCTATTGTGGCTACTTCCCATTATGACTATTACCCATTGTGGCTACTTCCCATTACGACTATTACCCATTGTGGCTACTTCCCATTATGATTATTACCCATTGTGGCTACTTCCCATTATGACTATTACCCATTGTGGCTACTTCCCATTACGACTATTACCCATTGTGGCTACTTCCCATTATGACTATTTCCTATTGTGGCTACTTCCCATTATGACTATTACCTATTGTGGCTACTTTCCATTACGACTATTTCCTATTGTGGCTACTTCCCATTATGACTATTTCCTATTGTGGCTACTTCCCATTATGACTATTACCTATTGTGGCTACTTTCCATTACGACTATTTCCCATTGTGTCTATTTCCCATTGTGGCTACTTCCCATTACGACTATTACCCATTGTGGCTACTTCCCATTACGACTATTTCCCATTGTGTCTATTTCCCATTGTGGCTACTTCCCATTACGACTATTTCCCATTGTGGCTACTTCCCATTACGACTATTACCCATTGTGGCTACTTCCCATTACGACTACTTCCTATTGTGGCTACTTCCCATTATGACTATTTCCCATTGTGGCTACTTCCCATTATGACTATTACCTATTGTGGCTACTTCCCATTACGACTATTACCCATTGTGGCTACTTCCCATTATGACTATTTCCTATTGTGGCTACTTCCCATTATGACTATTACCCATTGTGGCTACTTCCCATTACGACTATTACCCATTGTGGCTACTTCCCATTATGATTATTTCCTATTGTGGCTACTTCCCATTATGACTATTACCCATTGTGGCTACTTCCCATTACGACTATTACCCATTGTGGCTACTTCCCATTATGACTATTACCTATTGTGGCTACTTCCCATTACGACTATTACCTATTGTGGCTACTTCCCATTACGACTATTACCTATTGTATACATTGTGGCTACTTCCCATTATGACTATTTCCTATTGTGGCTACTTCCCATTATGACTATTACCCATTGTGGCTACTTCCCATTACGACTATTACCCATTGTGGCTACTTCCCATTATGATTATTACCCATTGTGGCTACTTCCCATTATGACTATTACCCATTGTGGCTACTTCCCATTACGACTATTACCCATTGTGGCTACTTCCCATTATGATTATTTCCTATTGTGGCTACTTCCCATTATGACTATTACCCATTGTGGCTACTTCCCATTACGACTATTACCCATTGTGGCTACTTCCCATTATGACTATTACCTATTGTGGCTACTTCCCATTACGACTATTACCTATTGTGGCTACTTCCCATTACGACTATTACCCATTGTGGCTACTTCCCATTATGACTATTTCCCTATTGTGGCTACTTCCCATTATGACTATTACCCATTGTGGCTACTTCCCATTACGACTATTACCCATTGTGGCTACTTCCCATTATGATTATTACCCATTGTGGCTACTTCCCATTATGACTATTACCCATTGTGGCTACTTCCCATTACGACTATTACCCATTGTGGCTACTTCCCATTATGACTATTTCCTATTGTGGCTACTTCCCATTATGACTATTACCTATTGTGGCTACTTTCCATTACGACTATTTCCTATTGTGGCTACTTCCCATTATGACTATTTCCTATTGTGGCTACTTCCCATTATGACTATTACCTATTGTGGCTACTTTCCATTACGACTATTTCCCATTGTGTCTATTTCCATTGTGGCTACTTCCCATTACGACTATTACCCATTGTGGCTACTTCCCATTACGACTATTTCCCATTGTGTCTATTTCCCATTGTGGCTACTTCCCATTACGACTATTTCCCATTGTGGCTACTTCCCATTACGACTATTACCCATTGTGGCTACTTCCCATTACGACTACTTCCTATTGTGGCTACTTCCCATTATGACTATTTCCCATTGTGGCTACTTCCCATTATGACTATTACCTATTGTGGCTACTTCCCATTATGACTGTTTCCTATTGTGGCTACTTCCCATTATGACTATTTCCTATTGTGGCTACTTCCCATTATGACTATTTCCTATTGTGGCTACTTCCCATTATTCCTATTTCCTATTGTGGCTACTTCCCATTATTCCTATTTTCCATTATGTCTCCTTCTCATTAAGACTACTTCCCGTTATGTCTATTTCCCATTGTGGCTACTTTCGGTGGGGCGGTGGTGTAGTCTAGTGTTAGACTAACAACTAGTCTCTGAAATGAACATATTTTACTGAAAAAAAGTTCATAGTAAAAATTTTTTAAATATAATGAAAAGGAGCCCTGAGACTTTCTTCATTTCAAGCTGAGGAAATCTAGACTTGCCACATTTTCTAGACTTGCGTGGGCTTTCTTCGATATATTTACTTCAGGGTCTGTACGACAGACTAGTACAATGTGTGAAGCCCATTCCCGGTGTCCCCCGCTGTGATATTGCTCACTCGTTCACTCACTTTCCATCATGACTATGCTTCCTACTACCGTCTAAATACATTCACATCAAGCTTCAATTAGTACCTGTTACCCCTTTATCTGTTTCTGGATGTTGTGTAAGGTGTTGGAGTAGTCAAATGGAAAACAAGAGAAAAGAGATACCTTATATCAATGTATTTCATTAATCTAAACTTAATTAATTGATTCCTTTAATCTTTCACTTTCTGAGATATATTGTGAGATAAATGTTTACATATTTGGTTATTCATAGATGTTCGTGTTAATGTACACATTTCTCTGCTGGAGAAGAGCTTTATATCTGAACAGATAGAGAAACTCATCTCCCACAGCAGGAGATTTACATTGTTTATATACTCGTTCCTCTCTCCAAGTGTGCCAGGGATCAGTTTCAATGGACAAGTTGGGAATATTAGTTCTTGATTTGAGAATAGGGTTAATTCTATGCATTTTGTTCTTTTAATTCTTTGTAGTACAAACTTTTTCTACCTTCCATAAAGGAGCCCCGTTAGTTTTGCAGATATTGATATTTCTTCTACCTTTGAAGACAACCTATTATACAACATATACTGGTTTTCAAACATATCCCCTCATTCCACCGTAGTTAAGTCATGTTTTGAGAAAACAAACCCGAGGTGTTTTTTCTAGCTGTATGGGGTCTATCTGGTATAAACCGTTTTCATTTTATGGATTTGTCTATTTCTTGCATATGCATTCCAAAATATGATAATGTTTTTATGCATTTTAATATGCAGTGAATCTCGTCTAAATTCTCCGTAGACCGTGAATATCGAGTAAATAGGGCGGGCTACAAATGTCCAGGGTGCCGTTGTATAAAGCGATCTTAGCGCTAAGGTGACCGTAACTCCCATACTTTAACATGGACTTAAGGTAGCCTTAGCGCTAAGGTTGTTTTGTACAACGGCACCCAGGAGTGTAAAAACACACTTACACAAACAAATAGACTTGTATATCCCAAGCCCCCAATCTTCGAACCATGGATTGAAATCGGGGACATCATTTTATGAAACGCCAGCAGCATGCAATCCAGGAAGGAAACACAGATTGTATATATTTTCCTCAAACCTTTTCTTGCTACGCTGAATATCTTAACACGTTTCTGTTTTGTGATTGTGAGGAAAATGAAGAATAAATGAATAAATGATTATCGAAAATAACGACATTTCTGATTAGAAATTGTTCATGTATGGAGAGTACCAATGCCAACTGGAGTAGTGAAGTATTCTACGGGTTCATTACTACTTTTGTAGTATTCATAATGGGAAAGTCATAATGCCAGTTTTCCCTATTGATATGGAAACTGCAGTGCCTACGTGTTGAAATGCAGCAATAAAGACCGATATCGCTTCCATTTATTTCTTCCATGTAATAGTAAAGAAATAATAATAAGAAAGGTTCATATTACCTCCCAGAACGTAATCAACTGTAAGCAACACATCTCGGAAATACACAGATAGTCTTGCTCTGAACGCCGCCGTGATATTGCTGGAATATTGCTAAAAGCTGCGTAAAACCATACTCACTCACTCACTTGCTCTGTACGTAAAAAGAACACTGAGGGACCATTTCAGTGTTAGTATATATTATATATTTATAAACTTTATACGAGATCAATACATAGACCCGAAAAAGCCAATTCAGCCTCGTGTAAGTGTAATCTTAAACGGGGTGATTATATTATCAAGATTAGAGCGTTAGATATTACATCGACGCTTATATCAATACAAGAGCACCGCCACGAGAGCACAAATGTTTGAAATGTTTAGACCCTAAACCGGACCTTCTATAACGAGTGACCACAACACCACACTTAAACCACAAGGCTACCCTATTGTCCCCCTCTTTAATATGAGAGCATTATTCTGTCGTTTCCGAAGCTTATCTTTTGTATCGTGTAAAATGTTATCTTGAAATTTTGGATGTGTCCGAAGTATGTTCTCAAATGGTGTGTATATATATTAAATGGATTAATGTAAAAATACGTTTCCTTGGAGACGTCGTTTCCGGAGCAGATGACGTGTTAGGGACGTTCTTACAGTTAGATTTTCCCTGCAACTCAAAACGTTGTTTTTTTTTCACTCTTTCTACATAGTTCTAACGATGCTTATGTACTCCATTATGTATTGTAGGTACAAATATTGTTCTTCATTTCCTTTTCTAAATTCAATCATTTTTTATTTGTTTGCATCTCAAGTGGAAGATACCGCCTTTTAACATCTCGTTCTTTAGTTACTAAATTAGATTTATCAGAACTTTTAACAAAATTGTTTTCACAAATAATAAATGATATCCCAGTCTGAACGTCTATGTGTTTACTGATGCTTCATGACGATATCTTTACGCCAGTACCCGGGAAGGATCGAGACACCTACTCGCACGCATGTCTTGGCATTTTGTATTCCGATACACATAGACTGTGTTACAGTCAGGCGAAGACAGGTAGATAGGGTAACGTGACACCCTGGCAGGCGGGGGCGGGGGACCCCCGGGGATAGGTCACGTGACCAGAAAAACAATCTCCTCTGCGGCATATGTCATTCTTCTTTGTTAGAGTCGCTGACACAAGGAATGGTGTCAGTGGAGTGTTTTCTGTCATTAAGAGCGTGTGAAAAAAATATCTTTTAACCTAAGTAGTATTTTAACATGTAAATGCGAGAAGTGTTTTGAAGTTCGGTGACTCATAACGGATGATTTACACCATTCGTGGCTGTGATGTAACGATTGATGCATTGCAATTCATTACAAATCCGGTTGACAATGTCGAGGACAATTCAAAGTGTTACGTGGCATTCACTACATAAGACCAAGAACTGTTTCCACTGATGTAATGTAATTATAAACTTTGAAATGAAAATGCGAATTTCAATCCAGAAGATCAAATTGTATTCCCGACCAAAATGTTTTTGTTTTGTTTAAAAAACCAGCAATATCATTCATTTATTAAAGAGGTATCGCGAAAACCCATCCCTGCTTCATACTCGGTAGGTAATTCACATATGAATATTAGCTTTTATAGTAGTATATATTGATGAATGATTTGTGTCGGATTTAGATTAGCTTAGTGGTTAATGCGTTTGCAACCGGCGTTTAAAGTAAGGCCGGAAATGCTTGGAAAATGCTTTTTGGCAACTATTTGACAATGGTTGATATTTCAGATTCAAAACTCATATATAATCATTCATACCACTTCGACCTAATATGGCATATGAGTAATCACGATGTACCATTCCCTAATCATAATGATTACTCGTAAAATATCGAAAAACTTAGAAAGAAATCCATGGTAGAAACACTTCTAAGAAACAAACTATACTGTGACCCACCTGGCAGGCAGACAGGGTGACAGCGTTATGTAATGCACGGGCAATACATGTCAGGGACCGTCTCAAAATATCAAGTGTCAGTATCACTGCTGGTGGAGGACTCTAGCGGAATTACTCCAGGACAATTATTGTATCTTTGATCTCATCTTGTATTTTAGCACACATCGGTGGGATTTTGCGTTCATACAGTATATAAACTGCACGGCGTATGACACCCTTATCAAAGCTATCCAGTGTGTGTTTCCTACCTGGTTTTGATTTTGACACGACCCCTGAGGTAACTGATTTGTTTACAACTTTGTAAACCTGACTATATGTCAAATTAAGGGCTTTACACATTCTATAGTAAACCCTGTCATAGCTGACGAGAGGTCTCCCCTTTGTTTCTCCAGAATGAAATACTGGTATAAATTTGAAATTAATTGTTCTGCAGAGATATCAAGTCGCATGTTGCCAGTTCAATGCTCATACACGAAGTGAAACTATGGGAGAACAAGATTATCTATGCGATTTGAATTAAGACTTTTATTACGTAATTATTTTGAGTTTAACTACTACAACAGTTCCATGTTTTTCACATATAGATGTTAAAAAAACAAACAAACTTTTTACAATCATTTATATAATTTAATTAGTTGAGGCTATATGAATAATTATAGTCTGTATTTCAAAACTACCATTTGTACTTAAAATATTTACGAATGTTGTTAAAACGTCAAAATTTCCTCCTGTGAAGTCACTCCTCAAGTGCTTGTTTTCATCTGAGCTTTAATATCCAACTAGGTAGAGTCGTGTATGTATCATATATGTGCTTTTATCTTATGTCAAATTCATCATATTGATATTGAAGTCAAAAAGCATTTTCCAAACATTTCTGGCCTTACTTTAGTTTTCTAGATGGGTTCGACGCTTTTGAAGCCTGTCCGTCAGGTGGGCTATTGCTAAATGTATTGTAATGCCTACTGTATTTGCTTACCATACCTCGGTCACACAGACGAACAGATTAACTTTTACTAACTATCGAAATGGTTACAAGAGAACAATGTACCCATGCAGTAACAGGGAGCATCGGGCGAGGAATGGGGTCGGGGCAGAGACTATATTTATCACGTGGTTTGGTGACATGGGTAATAATATGTGCCCGACCACTACCACACCAAATGTACCCTCTTCCCTTTTGTCAAAACCTGGATCCGTCTTTGACATATACCAGTCGTTGTTCCGCGATTATCAATCCTACGATAGGTTTAAATAACGATCCGATATCATTTGTGATATATCATATTTAGCAGGGTGCTAAATACACTGTTGACGAACAGTCATCAAGGAACTGTTATTCCATTAGGAGGCCACAAGATCAAAGATGACCCTTCATTTGTAGCAATACCACCATTTCAGCACGTCATCTCCATGCATTGCGCCAAACCCCGGCATGCAAATTCCCGCCATTTTAATGGGATTACTACACTGTTATCGCCATGACAATCTCCCAACACCGCAGAAGTGAGGGTCTGCAAGACTACGGCTGTTTCATGTCACGACTCCATGCTGCTTTCATGACATCTTGCGTGCACACCAGTCATCATGAATATATTAGTTTTAAATGACCAGCGGTCATAATGAGACCCACAATTCAATGACCACTACACCTGCGTTAGATAAGAATACTCATACAGAATAACATTGGTCTACTTGCACCCCGTCACAAAAAGAGAAAAGAAAAAACACCACGTGGGTTCCGGGATGGGTTAGGTCAACTTTGTGGATCGGGTGGCCAGAATCGGTGACTTGCAAATGGTTCATTGGGGCTTGTAACTCAAGCAACAAGCATCAAGGTATATATTGTCACTGCTGACAGTGACTGCTGTCAATCACTGGCTTGTCTGGTCCAGACGTAACCCGGGTTACAAGTTACAACAAACACTGCCGAGTTTTGTGATATGCAACAAGCAAATGTCAATGAACAGATGCAACTACGTGTCTAATGTCTGATACAGACACAAGGCCATTGTAATCATGAGTGTTGATATAGAGACATTTTCACTGGAGCAGCGATCGATGACCAAGACATGTATCGACCAATGAAATACACAATGCCATATGTTTTTTAGAAAGTGGTCCAATGTAACATATGTTATATTTGGGATTACACATTCTAGTACTTTTTGGGTTGAGTCCCATCCGGGATTCGAACCCACACCCTCAGAGTCAGGCACCTAATCGCCAGCACACAAAGTCAGGCGCCTAGACCGCTCAGCCACCGCGGCTTCCACAAAAATGGAAGTCGGACAACTGGTAGTGACTAGACTGCGGACTTTGTGTACCCCTCTGATAAGTATTAATTGGTACGGCTCCCATTTTTGTGGAATCCGCGGTGGCTGAGCGGTCTAGGCGCCTGACTTTGTGTGCTGGCGATTAGGTGCCTGACTCTGAGGGTGTGGGTTCGAATCACGGATGGGACTCAACCCAAAGAGTACTAGAATCTGTACTTTACTAAGAAAGTGTAATCCCAAATATAACATATGTTATCTGTATCGACCAAGTCCGCGATCGTGATCCACCTGATCCCGTTATTTGAATATTACGACAAGCATGTGTATGTGTGGTTAGACCAATTGTAACCCTGATGAGCTTGACAAAATCACTGTTTCACGATCGAAATGATCAAATTACTCATTCATAGCAATAAATCTGTACTTTTATGTCTGTACATGTATTTTTTTACTTACGAATAAGACTCAGATTGTATTACAGGCTTATAATTGAATTATTTACGTTTATATTTGATTTATTAAGGTAAAAGTATATTTCGAGAAAGCGATCTTAGAAAATTTCAATTTATGATGACGCTACCAAGCGAATATAATGCATGATTTTTTCACAACTTTGTTTTGTAGATTTATAAGGTCTACAACACAATGCACAGAGATACAGTACATATATGTACATTACAAATAGCATTCATTCTTGCATTAAACAAATTATTTGTTGCAGTTTGTCAAATTCTTCAGATGCTTCGATGCTTGAATATGTGTTAATATCCTAC
Organism: Haliotis rubra; assembly: GCF_003918875.1. Lineage (NCBI taxonomy): Eukaryota > Metazoa > Mollusca > Gastropoda > Lepetellida > Haliotidae > Haliotis > Haliotis rubra. Next base: position 2,560,495 of record NW_025767035.1, on the reverse strand, counting down.
AGAAAAACCCGAAAATTAAGTTGTCTGATCCACTTGTAAATGTCAAAAATAAGTGTTTAATGATAAAAGTTAGACCTAAATATGAAGGTAAGACGTATGTGGGATATATGTATGGGTGTATACGATTGTGCTGATAGAAACATATTTATTCGCTTTTTATAATGGGTTACAGAAAATGCAATTTGAAAAAGTTTGATAAGAGTTTAGAGTATTACAAACATTTACATTATTTCCTTATGCATGTGTACAAGTTAAACAAGAAGGTACGTGGGCGGAAATATGGGTTAGAGTGAGTGAGTTTGATTTTACGCTGCTTTTAGCAATATTACAGCAATATCACGGCGGGGGACACCAGAAATGGGCTTCACACATTTTGCCCATGTGGGGAATCGAACCCGGGTCTTCGGCGTGACGAGCGAACGCTTTAACCACTAGGCTACCCCACCGCCCCAATATGGGATAGAAGTACACATCATATATATAATATATGGATATGAAAAACGTCTTTACAAATACGGTCCTTATTGTCATTTGGTAGATGTACATTGCTGCAAATATGTTACGCTGTATGCGTCTCTTCACGTTTGAGCATTAAAAGATCAATGTCCTCTGAGTTGACGTATACAGGTACATAATCTGTCATACAGACCCTGAAACAAACGTATCCAAGAAAGCCCATGCAAGTCTAGAATATGTGACAAGTCTAGATTTCCACAGTTTCAGGTGAAGAAAGTCTCAGGGCTCCATTTCATTATATGTTTATAATTTTTATTATGAACTGTTTTTTCTGTAAAATATGTTCATTTCAGAGACTAGTTATTATATATATAGTCTAACAGGTACACCAATTGTCTCAGACGAAAGATTTCATAGTTTGGATAGACATTGAAACGTCATAGAATTTTATAATTCATTTGTTTCTATGGCTACTGATAGGGTGACCTTTCCCACGTTCACTTCTATTAATTACTTAGCTCTCCGTGAACACCTGGTGTCTTCACTGATTTTCAATGACCTAGTCATTATGTTTACCATTTGTTTTCCTTTTAGGTCAAATAACCACCTCCGTGTTGTAGTGGTTAGAGCGTCCGCCCGGAGAGCGGAAGGTCGCGGGTTCGATCCCCGACCGTGTCATACCAAAAGACGTTAAAATATGGTACTTGTTGGTCCCTGCCTGGCGCTCGGCATTAATGGGTACGACAAGGACTAGTCGGCTCGGTGTCAGTATAATGTGTCTGAGTGGGGTATTCATGCTTCACTGCGGCATGGTATCTCTGTGGGCTAGCACTATAAAACCAGCTTCAGTCTGGGCTAGTACAAGCAGCCGCACATACACATACACACGCAGGCATATGAGCGAAATATTCTCAAGCACGACGTTAAACCCAATTTCACCTCACCTTTAGGTCAAATGGAATCTGTTTCGACAAATATTTAAGACTGATATTTTTTGTGGTGTTGACGTTTTATACTCACAGAAGAATTAAAATCGACGAAAGCTAATAACGCCTGCCTGGTAGTATTTGTTAATCTCTTACTCTGATTAAACTGTGTATATTAACGATAGAGAAACGTATGGAGCTAATCTTTAACCATAATTAAACACCAGGACTATCATTAGGTAATGTTACAGAACAGTAATCATGAATTAGGAACTTATATACAACTTATACACTGAATGTGGTTTGCCGATCCGAACGTCACGTAAACAATGAGATTGAAAAACAATCCGATGATTCCAAGTCCTATTCTAATCAACTAATCAGATTGTAGCACATAGTCCTCTTCGTTTTACAATCGCCTTTAAAATGTAGAGAAATAATAGGACACAAGGAATAGATTCCTAATGTCGTACCCATGTGAGAAATCGAACCCCGACATTGGTCGTTCATTTCAACCACTAGGCTACCCCACCATATTTATTCAATGAATTCTCAAGGTCATATGAGATGTGATCATGTCATAAGTAAGAAAATAAGTTCTGTAGTTTTCCTGCTGACTCAGCATAAGTTGTTAAATGTGTTCTTGAACCAGTTTCAATGTGTCGGAGTATTCTACATACTTACGGAGGCGACTGACGTCTTCATCGGCAGTACTGCGTGGGACTTGAACAAACAATACCCTTGAGTTACAGGGATGAGGTGACAGAAAATGACAAAATGACACTCTCTTCATCATTTCTGGAAGTGCAATCCTTACAAAGGTCATTATTCAGGACATGTTATTGATTACATTCATCCGGCGTTGTTAGTGCGACTGCCTATTCATAATTTTAAGGAAATACAATATTGCACTTCCTACGTGTTAGGGGCGATAGGGTAGCCTAGTGGTTAAAGCGTTGGCTCGTCGCGCCGAAGACCCGGGTTCGAATCCCCACATGGGTACATTGTGTGAAGCTCATTTCTGGTGTTCCCCGCCGTGATACTGCTGGAATATTGCTAAAAGCGGCGTAAAACCAAACTCAGTCAGTCAGTCAGTCCTACGTGTTAAGAAAGGGTTATGTCCCAATGCACAGTTTGCTACAAGACTGATAAAATGTTAAGATATTAATCGTTGTTATTCCCATTAGAACAGGCTACTATATTCGGATTTCCGAATGGACATAATAAGCGCTCGTTGCATCGTAATTGTGCACCAAATGCATAATGTATGCAACATGAATGTGTATATTGAATGAATTTTGCATGTGCATATTTAATATAGTTTGCATATGTTTACTATATATATACTGCATGGTGCAGTAATCACACGGTACATACCTACAGCAAGTGTGCATACTAAAGTAATGCCCCGTGAATGGATGTTGCATGTATGAAGTAAATGAAACATGCATGTATTTATAGCAAATGAGTGCTCCCGGAGCACAGTACTTGACTTGTTGTTTTGCGCCGCACTCTGCAATTTTCCAGGTACATGGTGGCGCTCTGGAAGTGATGGAATCTGGACCAGATTCTCCGTGGCTGACATCATGGACATCGATTTACGCATAGGTTGACATGTATTACCCAAGTCAGCGAGCCTGACTATCGGATCCCGAGATTAAGGAAATGATTGATAAAAGTGATAAATGAACAAAAGTAATGAATGTTCCCTGTGCATAGTGAATGAATGATGTATTTTTACATTGAATGAATGATGCATATGCATATTATTGCACGTTGAATGTGCACAGTAAATGAATTCTGCCAATAGTAAATGAACTCTGTATGTGTATATCAAAGATAGATGCATGTGAACAGTGAATGAATGGTGCTTGTGTGTTGTAAATGAATGATTCATGTGTGTTGTATATGAATGATTCATGTATGTGGTATATGCTGGCTGGCTGGCTGAGTATGGTTTTACGCCGTTTTTAGCAATATTCCAGCAATATCACTGCGGGAGACACCAGAAATTGGCTTCACAAGTTGTACCCATGTGGGGAATCGAACCCGGGCCTTCGGCGTGACGAGCGAACGCTTTAACCACTATGCTACCCCACCGCCCCGTATGTGGTATAGGAATGATGCATGTGTATGTTAATGAATGATATGTACAGTAAAGCTTTCAAATACTTTTTGCTAGACATGTGGAGAACATGCATCAGTGACAAGAAATGTCCAATTCAATTCCCTATTTTCACTTGTATCATACGTTCCCCGATTGTTTTCAGGTGAACAGTTGACCAGCCGTTGCAGGTGTTTATGACGGGTGCTACCAGTGGAGCTGGATATGCTCACCTTGTCGCGAACACCTAGTATCACCACTGTTTCATAGTGATTCTTAAATCGTATCTCGTGGTATCAATCACTGGATTGTCTGATCCACACTGGATTGTTTACAGACTAATAATTATATAAACTGTATTAAAAGCTTTTAAGAAAGCGTTATGAAATAATAGCAAATTCTATGAATTTGATTTAATAAACCAAACCTGTTCTAGAAAGATTCTACAAAAACGATACGTTTGCATGAGGATTTACTAAAATATGTGTTGTGCAAAATGTTTTTTCAGTAGTTGTCCCTGCTGTGTCGCGGAACACAGAACAAATGTTTGATCCTCTTTTGTTAGAAAAGTATTCTACATCTTTTAGCAGGAAACCACAAACTCTCTGGCATCCAAGTTCCCACTGAGAGGAAACGCTTGTCTCCACATGCTGTCTGTAGGAGGAATACCTGTGTCATAGCTGGGTTCTTCATAAAACAATGCTCTAGACAAAAAGACAGAAATAAATATCCTTGTGACTCATCAATCATAGAAGTGTAATTATCAACAGGTGTCGATGTGTGTTAGTCATTAAACCCCATGTCAACTATCCAATACTTTTAGTGAGACTTCTGATTGATAATTCAAGATACAATGTCGCTATACCCAATCTTGTTGTTATTTTACATTGACGTGATTGAAGAACTGTTACGAAACAGTTACATTCAGGTCCGACTGCATTGCTCAATTCCACACATTTAAATCAGGCACATTTCAATGATAAAATATTTAAAGATATATACATCCCACGGCTAAGGGATACTGTATTTGTATTTCCAAAGATGAACAATTGGACATAGTAAATGCTTGTTGCATGTTTATTATAAATAAATGTAATATGGAGGTAACATACGAAATATAGTGCTGTTTCTTTCCGTCCATGATATTGCAGGAAAATATGCTAAAAGCGGCGTAAAACTAAACTCACTCTTTTCTTTTGGATCCTTCTAAAAAAACAGGCATGTTTAATTTGTTGACGACATATCAAGATAGAATTATTCATCATATTATTTTATGCCCGTATCTAGTTCCAGGGTAGATGGTTGTTCTTATGGTAGGGATATGTAAATATATACATTGTAGAGATATTATTATATGACAGATTTTCCTTTGAACGAATGTTAAGAACAATACCTTCTAAAAGTGCTGTGGAAAGTTGAACATGAATCTCATGCCAAAGAGCAAGTTTACAAAATCGTATACAATTTATTGATAAATACCATTAACAAACATGATTAACAATACTGGTTTCGTTATCAAAGAATGGCTGATACCGCCGCTTATGTCCCAATCAGCATTTGAAGTAACAAATGTCAGTGAATAAGAAATAAAATCAAACCAGATAGTTGAATTCTAAAATTCTGATAAGTTATATTTTGATAAACAGGGAGCACTTTTCATCTTTCTAACATTCATATTGCGTGAATTCTAGTAATCATACCACTCAAAAAGCTTCAAATTCCCCGTATAATATTTACTCCAGTCAACATTAATAGCACTCAAATATTCTTAACGGATTAATTGCAGTAAACATTAACCGTTCATATCATTGTAGGAAGATTTTATGGCATATTCAACAAATTGTTATCACATGATAATTAATTACACTGGTACTTGACATCAGACAAGATATTTATTGAACCAACATTAATGGGCCGCTATAAAGATACTGGTTCCATTCAAAACCCTGACAGTTTTCATCACACTAGTTCCCGTTAGCTCGCTAAACGTAAACTTTCACATGTCAGATCCATCCCATCCCAATCCCATTCACAATGACATTGTTTCTTATCTCACACGACCCGTTAAAACTAATTAATCGTCCAGTGATTAGCTCATTGGTAATTAAACAACTCATAAAGAAGAGGTGACGGGCCGCCATTCCGATAGCTAGAATGCCTTCCATATGTAGGCCACACCGAACCAATAAATGTCACCGTTAATTCACGAGATTTGCCGATCACCACCTCGTAATGACGGTGACGGCATTATGTTATTATTCGATAAGGAACGAGATTTCATTGACTGTATCTAATCTCAAAATAACAAACATGGACTGGGAAACGGTTTCAGTGTCAGAACAGGAATATTTGTTCATGCATTATTTTTATTATTTATTTACATACAACCATATGTCATGTTCTGCTCATTCATAAAAGTTTTATTTCATACCGGCTCCCAAGTAGATGTATTTTAACAACAGAATTCTTGATTTACATTTTGCCGTAATTTGCATAAAACGATTAAACAACATTTTAACATGACTTTTGCGTGTCAGTTAAAGTATGTGCGCAGTTTTGAATTGACAACAAGCATTCTAAATTAATTTGGATATTTTTAAAGTTTTTTCTAAACAGACATTTTGTTAAGACAAATTAAGATAATGATGATGAACTTTATTCGAAAGAGGCAAGTAGTTTTAAATTAGGATTTTAATGATGACACATTTATGTGCTCGTTTTTTCCATGCTAATGGCAGGATGTGCCAGTCTAGTCGGACGGATGAGTACCCCAAATGAATATTTTATATAACTTCGTGACATGCATAAATGTTGTGGAAACACTGAGTCAATAAGTTAATACTGAAAAATATAACGATCGGTTATTTAAGACATACATGACTCTTTTTATAAATGCCAAATTCAACAGGCATGACCAGCTGATCAGCACCGTTGTCAGGTGTGTACAGCAGGGTGGGCGTGGGTACATTGATGTCAGTTCTTTCATTCACAATTAAGACAGGTGTGAGACATTCAGTTTTGAAACCATTTATTTGCATTCTACACACACAATCTCCATTGAGATTTTTCGATTTATGGGAATTATGGAAATTTTGCGGCATTAATCATATATGATTTCCCATAAAATTACAGATATGACCAGAATACAATTAGATCTTTAGGTTTTAATGAGAAAGGTCAAATAACACTTTCCATAACATTAATTGTATACATCTTGTGATAGAAATGTTACAATTTCTTGTTTGGCAGTTTTCGAGCAAATCGCTCCCCTGACACTTCCGACATAATTATCATTAAGACGCAATGTAATTAAAATAAATAGAATTTACACACACATATTAGCAGGAGGGCAACAAGGTCACAACACGAGATGAGCAAATGCATCGTGACCAGATAGAACAAGCATTGTCACCACCGTGACGCACACCTCTCTCTGCCCGACCCCACGCCGGCCGCCTGACCCCCACAACTGCACGGAATTACACGCTTCAGCCCGGGTGGCCATGCTGACTGTCCCGACCCCGGGGTAGGGGGAGGGAGGTCACGCCCCCTTGGAGTGGGATGTTGTAATGTCAGTGGGAACGGAAGATTGTCGCAGTGTTATCGTGTCATGGTGATAATGTATATCCACACATAATATATGGTCTATGTAAATATTTATCTAGCTTTAATTTGTTGTCCTTTCTGGGTGTTTTTATGTTAGCAGCAGTTGAAGCAAGATGATATTGGTTTCGTGATTGTTTATGTGGTAAACACAACTTATTCACATCTATAATGGAACTAGTCTTGAAGAAGAAGAAAAGCCAAATTGTATATATGCATGTTTTATAAACTTTCGATATATGTATAGTAACAGAAATGTTGCCATTTTCTTTGTGAAGATGCCATGAATGTTGGTAGTGCAGAGTGTCAGTGATAGAATATTCTTAAATGCTTTTAGTACACCATGTTAATACATTTATGTTTCAAAGTGTCGGTGTCTGTTTAAATAAACAAATGAAAGGAGAGATGGAATAAGAAACATTGTAATTTATTCAATAAAACATCGAGATTAAAATTCTCCTTGACACGTAACATGATTTTCTTCACAAAGAAACCAACACAATATGTTTATACCCCATAAAAGGTTGGCATACTTCTGGAGATTTAAAATAGACATCTAGCCACCCACATCTCGAGCGATGGAACCGGCGTGTAGGAAATATGCCAGCATTTCAAACAAGCTGCGTGACGACGTATGTGGCCAGTCATTTCAGTGGACTTATCAGATCCAACGAGCTGTCCTAATCTGTTGTTTACATTTGCATAGGACATTTTTATGTCAGAGAGATTATACTGTTCTCTTATTTCTCAATATTGTCATCGTCTAGCTTTCAGGATGCTAAATATTTCGCCAAGTCCTCATAATGAGAGCGGGACATTGGTCTTAGTTAATCCACAAAGACGTAAATTTTATTCGGATACAATTAACTCCGGCACGAAAGTTTCACACGGAGGTGGTCTGGCTTTCTGCCGTTGATAAGGCGATAATTACACCCTAATTGATAGCTTTTGCCTTCATAAAACGTAATGAGTTCTAACTGACCAATCAGCGCGCTAGAATACAATAACAATTTGAGGTACTCTCACATATGGGGATGTGTGCACCGGCACTTAGGAGGGATATTTTCTTATACGAACTTATCTGTTTTAATAGTATTTTTCAATTTACGCATTTCATTTTATTCAATGTCAACTTTTTTTGGGTATTATTGATCGAAAAAAGAGAAATATTAAATCGCAGGAAAAAGTCAGCCGCATGTGAAGAGTGTTCGTGACGTCACTTACCGACCCGACCCCCCTTGGTGCCAAAATGGTTGCGACCAATGGGCTCCCATCATTGCACCACTACAAGTGTTTATATGAAATGTCGAAAACTTAAATAGTTTCATCTCGGCGTTTAGGGTAAATGTAAATGCCCCGGGCTACGAAAGAAAACAGAAGTTGGAGGACTAGAAAGAGGATGTACCTCAGCAACTGCATCAGCTGTGTGCCCGGGGGTCCCGCCTTTTGGCCACACCTTACAGGCGACAGCGTCACCGGACTCATCAAAAAAGGACATTCTTTTAATATTTCAGAAATATTACATCCCAACTCTGGAACTATCACACACCATTATTCCACCCCTGTGTTCACATACGGAATGTCCCCCCGGACAACCTCGCCCCCACCCACAAGTTCCTCGGGACTCGCACCCCTCCAGGCGTTGTGTGCCTCAGGGGTGTCAGCGTTCACGTCCCGGGGGTCGGGAGAACAGGGCAGAGGGCAAAGTGACAATTCAACATCTAATCAACTTAAATTTGGAATTAGCCGAATTTTATCTGAAGATTTTGGAAAGGACAAAAGTGAAAAAGGTGAGTTTATGAAATTATATATTGCTATTTTTTGCGCCTTGGAAGTTAATTCACAACACATTTTGCATATAATATCGTCATGTAAAATTGTGTTTTGAAGTAAAAATGAAGAAATTATAGCATTTGTTCAAAACAAAATACTGTTTTCACTTTAAAAAAAGAGAGATTAAATCAGTATTAACCGAAGCACTGTTAAAAGAGTTACTTAATAAAAACAAATGACGGTTTCGTTATATGTTCAGATGATTTCATTAAATTTTATAGTTTCTTGTAAATATAAAGCTAAATTAGTTCTAACATAGTCTTATTTTAAAATATAATCGTGCAAAATATTGGCGTAAAATATAAGGCTTTCACTACTTTCACTACTCACAACTAAAAACAACAACATTAAAGTCATTGCGAAATATATGCTGATGTTATAAACAGTTTAATAAACATAGTACGTAAAATGTGTTTTATTGATTAAAATGTATTTTCCTCTTATTCTTTTTTTGGAGTTTGTGCTACAAAGTTGAAGAATATGAAAGTCGTTCTGCGTGGATACTAGTTACTGACAACAACTGTCCACTACAGTTTCTGCTATTCATCAGGGTTAACACTCCACGAGGAATTCGTCCACTGTATTTAAGTCATATGTCAACACCACTTTAAATGATCATAAACAAATCCCTCCGCCGAACACCTGAGCGGTCAACATCCTCTTCCGCGATACAAACAAGTCCAGGAAAGGGGTATCAGGTACATGTAGGGGGGAGAGGTGGACCCCCGGCTGACAGCAATAGACAGCGTGTAGGGTGGCCAGGGGATCGCGCTCATAGCTGTCTGAAACACATTGCGGGGTAATTGTGACATGTTCAATTGTACTGACATCTGACACGTAAATTAGCATAGTTCTAATTTGAATATTCATATGAAACAAATAAGATATAATCTTACCATTATATTACAAGCAGTTTTAAAATTATGAAGTTTGAATTTATATTTTTCACAAATAAAATGCAGAGTGATATATTGATGATTTATTCGAAAACTGTGCAATATTAGATTAAACAGGAAAGATGATTACAACCACCGTCACTGATTCTTAATTTTCCATATTTTCACGTCACATTCTGTGCTATATATGTACTATGTATTCTGATGATTATAACAAGATGTTATAACAATGTAAGCGTGATATATACATTGTACATCAAATGTTTACATAATAAAACCTTGACAGCATATATATTTTTCCATCCATATAACAATAGTGGATATTTGTAAAGCGCCAGTGACCACCCACTGATGCATGCGCATGGCGCATTAAAACTATTTACAGAAGAGAAAAAGTCAATTGTAGGCTTTAGTAAAAAGGAATGTCTTTAGGGCCTTGGGTTGGGGCGAGTTTGATTTGGAGTGGTAGAGAGTTCCATAAGAGAGGGGCGACATGCTGAAAACTTTTATATATTTTTTTTCTGTTTTTATTTACCTTTGTGCTTTGACATTTGAATATTAACAACTACATCAACATTGACAGGTGTGTCACTTACTCAGACAGAGAGCACTGACAACATATTTCAGGTAGTAATTATAGTAATTAGTAATTATTATTAAAAGTCTGCTGAAAGTTCTTATGTGATAGCTAGTTTACAGTACATGAGGGAGTTGTGTCAGATATGATACTCCATACATTAGAGGGACATGTCATAATTTCCAATACTGCCATTATACAGGAGAAAACAGAACAAAAACTCCAGATATTGGTGGAACATAATATCTGATTTAAATGGGTATCTTTGTCGGGTTTATCTGATTCACTGAGATATTGCCTGATAATTATCATAATTTCATAACTGGCATATCTAACTTTTCAGTAACATCGTGTAACATTGTTGTTTGCGAAATAATTATTTGAATTACTGAAGAAGATTCCTAAGACATACAGGATGCTCAACAAGTTATCGTACCATGCAGGAGGCCAAGGTTGTTCAATAAGATCATACACAAACATTGATATCACTGAAAGAAGGCGAGAGCGCCATGATCCGGTAGTAATGGGATAATTGAGAAGAAAAGGAACAAAAATATTTCTGATATTTAGTATACTTGCCTTCTATCATTCAAGTAATATATGTACTTGCTATTTATAATTTCGGATACAAGTATCTTACTCCTTCACTCACACGCACACGCACGCGCACGCACACGCACACACGCATGCACATACATACATACCTTATAAGTTTGAATTTCAAAATGTATCTGAAGGTATCGATTTTATAGAACTGGTGAACTTCACTGGCGCATAGTCTAGTTCTAATTGGTTTTATGATTGAATATATTTTGAAAACTAATTAAGAAATAGGAAAAGATTGCATCACACACAATTTCTGATGGGTATTTTACACACTTTATGTTTAAAAATAATTAAATTTCCTTTCCGGCACACACTTACAGCATTTCAAATATGGCAAACTCTATTGTTTCCCTATGCTTATTGAACTAATTTATTTTTACACAGATTTACCCTTCCGGAGTATACTTTTTACAAACTGTTACTGGAAGTAGTGATCGTTAAGTTGTCATAATCAAATTTACCAACCGTTCGTTCAATTGTAAATGACATCCAGAAATGTGAGGTGTATATTCGGTTTGTCCTCAGTATATTATCTTCGTATCTTCTTTTTGTTTCAGCAACGTCACCTAAAGGCTCCCCCCCGACTAGCCCTGCCCGACCCCACCTGTGTCCGTGTAACAGCGTGACCTGCACCCCCGGGCACTACCCCCAGATGATGTACCCGTCCTCCCTGTCCGCCGTACATGCCCTGCAACCCCCTCAGTACCCCCTGTCCGCAGGCTCAGACGCGCTGCCAGGTGAGCTATTTTCATGTAAGTCCAATTTTATTCCATCCTTTGATCGTCTTAGTTAATGATACACACTTCACCGTTATCGTTCCCAAATTGTTTTGCATATTTGTAATTTTAGTACCGTGCCTTCAAACTTCCACCATGTGTCTCGGTGCCAAAGTTATTAATATCAGTACACTAATCATAAATTTATGACTAAAAACAAGATGTAAAACCACAAATGTTATGGAATTGTTAAGTATGTTTACAGACAATGTAACCCAAAATATTGAGAAAGGTTATGTATGTTGTATCATATAATCCATATGAATGGATACAAATTTTGATCTCTTCAGCATATTTGTCATTTTGCTTACCTGTTTTTAAAGTACTAGTAAATACATATTGAAACAAAAACTTTTTAGAATTAATCAAATTATATAAAGGTCATGTATGAATGGCACACATAAAATGATAGACTACTGAAGCTGTCAAATTTCAAATGTTATTACAGTGAAAAATTGAATTCAGAATTTACAATTATTTACCAAAATTTGCACCATCGCATATCATATCTATGGTTTTGCTATTTTCGATCGTTTTAAATTACATGTAAGTAGATATACTTCCAAATAAAGTTTCCACATTAAAGCTCTCAGCTACATATCTTCATCGATAGTACGTAATATAAAAGTTATATTTAAATAACTGAGCCACACATTCTATCATGTACAGCTACCTTGATGAACGTATAGAGTGTATTTATCTGTCTATAGCTAGTCAGTGTACAACACTTAATGGTGGTTAAATTGGCATGTTAAAGTTCAAATTCCAATAGGCGTTGGAAGTTTTCATCCTTGCGATGTGCGCTTTAACATTCATTATGCATATATTGTGGATGCCCTTTTTAACATTGCTCTCAGTTTATTTAAAGTTTATTTATATTTAGTTATGAAAAGTATGTTTGTTTCATCCATGTCCACTGACTGTCACCGAAAACAGTGATTAGCTCACCTTAGCATTATCGTAAGGTACTGTGAAGACCTAATGCTAATTTGATATCTATTTCTGTTATTTAAACATCCTTTAGAAATATAGTTACAAGTAACAATTATCGTGTACAACTTATGATTTAGGTTATAGGTTATATGTCGATATTTCTAAAATAATCTTCTGTTTAAGAGTTACATCTGAGTTGTAAAAGCAATCTAAAATACCGGCACTGGGTTCCATAAGGGAAGACTCGACTCGTTAAACACATTTCTCTTAGAGATTCACCTTCGTAATCTGATTCCAGTTTATACTCCCTGAAATGCTATCCATTTAATTTCGCAAAACCTAATTCCTTGTAAAAGAATATTAACATAAGGCCATTTAACTATTATTATACCACCTGAACTAGTATTGACAAATCTCTTGTACGGGTGGGAAAAATTAAAGTGATGGCGTCACTCCACAATTTATGTTCGCAGCTTGGCGGATTTCAGTTCAATGGAAAAGCAAAAGAGTTTTATAACACCAGGTATCTTTGATGATGTTTTACTTCAAATCAGACAAAGCAAGGTTTTTATTCTGACGACGAAATAATATCGAAATGGAATTACTATCAATGTTTTTAAAAAAAGAATATTAACTGTGTATTTATTCATCCGTCTATACAAACCACGAGTAGTGTTTGAACCCCATGCATTAGCTAGTTGTATCTCTATTGCACAAACCACGCTATAGTGTATATGTAAGTCAACATGACTATGTTGTGTGCCTACTAAATATTCATTTTAAACAGCAATCAATCTTAAAATGGTTACGAGATGTTATCTAATAAAATTTAGGCATTTTTTAAATTTAAAAAGTAATATAATTACCCGATGCCAACACTTTTATAAGCAGAAAACAGAACCATACTAAACATGTATGTGTACATTATATACGAGATACCTTTACAGCACAATTAGACTTAGACACAAAAACAAACACTTCAATAACATGTGAGTTTATATTGAACAAATCGCAAAGGAACATGGTCTGTGATTTCGAGAACTAATTTTGGTACCGCGGCGATTATTACGGGATAAAACAGATCTCCAGCAACCTGTGCTTGTCGTTAGAAAACTTAGTGAGTTAATTAGTTTTACGCCGCACTCAGCAATATTCCAGCTATATGGCGGCGGTCTGTATATAATCGAGTCTGAACCAGACAATCCAGTGATCAACATCAAAAACATCGATCTACGCAGTTGGGATGCAATGACATGTGTCAACCAAGTCAGCGAGCCTGACCACCCGATGCCGTTAGTCGACAAGCTTGGGTTACTGAAGATCAATATTCTAACCCGGATCTTCGCGGGTGTCGCGAGAAGAGACATACTGCGATTGAATGGTCAGGCTCCGTGATTTGCCTTAATACGTCATTACACCCTAACGACTCGGTGTTCATGACATCAGTCACTGGATTGTCTGGGTCGGGTATTTACTGGACGCCGTCAAATATAAAGAGTGCAGTGTTACATAGCAACAAAAGTTACATATGTTTGTTGAATCATGATATCTTTGATTTACAAGTTGGCATATGAATAATTAGAGGATTTTAATGTCATTTTCTTTTATCGTTATAACGTTCATCCTGATCTAAGAAACAAATAAAGGAAGTTGTGATTTTTTGTCAACTGTCTTCCCGTTATACCAGTGAACTCGCTGTTCACGTCCGAATATTCTGGGTATGAATAAAATCCGAGTAAAAGGCGACGATCGTGATCGTGTGGTCAGGTTGGGTTACTTCATTGTAGCATGTTACTATACAATTGCGCGAGTCGATGCTGAAGATGTCAATCACTGGATTATCTGGCCCAGACACTCGATTATTTCCAGGCCGCACTCATATTGCTTTCTGCGGTGTTTAACAATAGACAAAATCGTGGAAAGAATCAGAATGTCAGCTATTTTGTATTTCCTCCAAGAATGTAAAAAAGATCGTTGTTATTTTTGTATGGGTTATCAATAAATGTCAGGTAGAGCGTTCGTGTTTTGCATTGGTTCCAAATAATGTCAGGTAGAGAGTTATTATTCTATGACATCGAGAATGTCACAGTTTGTTGATACTTGGCTCCAAGACTGTCAAATAGAGCGCTGTTATTTGTATAGTGACTTCAAGAATGTCAAATAGAGCGCTGTTATTTGTATAGTGGCTTCAAGAATGTCAGGTAGACCGTTGTTATTTTGTATTGGTTCCAAAAAATTCAGACCGAGCGTTGGTATTCTATAATGACATCAAGAATGTCAGGTAGAGCGTTGATATTTTGCATGGAGTTCATGACTGTCAGGTACAGCGTTGTTATTCTGTATTAGCCTCAGAATGTCAACGACGACTGCCTTTCGATACACTATTCTTGAATACAGCTCACACAATCAGTAATGATTTAGTACTGCTTTCTATTGACTGTTCATTAATATTTACGTCTTAATTACTTCATGAAAACCAGCGAGGGAGTAAATGCTGCTTTGGGGATTAAGGCGCATACTACGGCCTGTCCATTATATAGTCTGGGCCAGTGATTGATGTAAATGTACTTCGAATCACATTTGTGTTACTAGCCAAGGAATCCTAAAAATGTGTAATGTAATTGTGAAATACAAGTGGTCATGATCTCATACACGATATACGGTGGTTGTATTTGAGAATTGGGTTCAACTGACAATGTTTATTCAGACGCTTGACATTCCCTGGTTTGGATCAGTGTCAGTAGCGCCCATCAGACACGGCTTAATTAAAGGTTGATTGGGAACAGCTTGTTGTGGCTTCAAACAAGACACATATGTAAGCTGCTAGTTTCACCCAGGCCCGACTAGCAACAAGTTCGAATCTGCGTCACAATACAGTTTCCATTACATACACTACCTAGAACACAAAGGCATCCTAGATGGTCGTTTGTTTCTACCATGATGAAAACCGTCCAGTCTTCAAAATAGGAGTGAGATTAGATACTGGTGCGCCATTTTCCATTATTTAATGTTCTTATTTTTCACTCATGTTTACTTTGTAACAAAGGGGAATCATTATTGAGGTAGTTATACCCATGACAATTTCTTCTAGAATCAGTTTTAAAATTCAACTCTACCTGTTCAGGTAATCTTGGTATCGTAATCTTATATGATAACCGTTCCTTGTGAAAGGAAAACCAAGTTCTACGGATAGTCAACTTCTTTATTGCAATGAGTGCGACGTTTCGGTGTAGGTACCCTTATCAAGCACTCATTGCAATAAAGAAGTTGACTATCCATAGAACTTGGTTTTCCTTCATCAATACAACTTCTAAAATGCCTCTCAAAGAAACCGTTCCTTGTGTTCCTCTCTCCAACTTGAAGAATGAAGGGTCGTTTGGTTGACCGTTAATCTCATGTGAGTAACTGCATTCATTATTTGTGACAAAGAATTAAAAAAACCACAAACTACTATTAATACTATTTAATACTGTTTATTCACCAACCTTTACAATTACTCAAATGTCGCGATTATGACACACTCCATCCATCTACTAACCTGTTAAAGATGTCCGTTACCACTTCACGCCGTGTGGCAGATGTATCACTCCGCCTCCTTCGCAGGGGGTCCTGTCTTAATTACCATTCGATAGGTGGCGTAATTAAACTAAATAAACTGCGCATGTTTGTGGATGGCCGTAGCTGGTCCGGAGACACTATGGTGAAATGCACGCCAGTCGATGCCTGCAGTGAAATAGATTAATCGCTGGTAGCTATGACATGTATAAAGATACAGAGAAAACAATATACACGAACTAGTATGGCACAAGAGGGTGGGAAGGCGCTCCATCAACTCTTGTTTATTTTACCGTAAACCGTTGACACATTTAACAGGATGTCGTAATGACTTTCAAATCAATTTGATAACACGAATCTTCTGTTCTCATCACCACCCCAGGTCATCGTTGGGAGACTGTTTTACGTACTTGCAATTATATCAAATCTTAACATAGTTTATGTCGTACAATATGTGAACCAGGTTTGGCGGTGAGTTTTCGGAGTTGCCGTGTTCTCAATAACATATACATGTATAGAAAAAATGAACATCTTCAAATGTCTGCCTGTTTAGTATCAAATCATCACAAATCGTTTGGTTTGCTTCAGAGATACTAGTTATGTTTCAAGTGGATTGTTTAACAAGTGATAAAGGTGAATGAGCCAATACATTGATACGCACCAAGGTAACTCAGGGTACATCTGTGTTGTGCACTTTGCTATCACAGATGACATATTCACATGATAACATGTATCTTGAAATATTTAAATTAATTTGACGGGATAACTTATTCCTTTCCGACTTTTCTTGAACAGGGCCGTATTCCATCCTCAGTGCAGACAATGGGTCATCCGGGCAACCCAAGAGAAAGCGATCCTGGTCACGTGCTGTCTTCTCCAACCTTCAGAGAAAGGGCTTGGAGAAGAGATTTGAGGTGCAGAAGTACGTTACGAAGCCAGACAGACGACAGCTAGCCGCCATGTTGGGGTTGACGGATGCACAGGTAAATCAAACTTGAAAATGAAAACAGAAAACCTCTTATAAAACAGTTCATCACAGTTTTAAAGCAAGTTTGTGATGAATGACTTACACAATGGAAATACTGCACATCTATAATGACTTAGTGAGGTGGATGTACGTCTGATGTAGAGCTTAACACAACAGACACATTATACTGACTCCGAGCCGACCATTCCTTGTTGTACCCATTATTGCCGAGCGCCAGGCAGGGACCAACAAGTACCATATTTTAACGTCTTTTGGTATGACACGGTCGGGGATCGAACCCGCGACCTTCTGCTCTCCGGGCGGACGCTCTAACCACTACACCACGGAGGCGGTCTTATAATGACTAAGTAATCGATGAGGTGAAATGGAGCTAAAGAGTGCTACATCCCTGATACACCGCATTTCAACATGATATCCCCATTTCAACATGGATACCCGACTCAGGCTCACCGTACCTACTCCAAGCGGACCAGTCCTGACACGAGAAAAACGTCATTTTATCTAAACATATATAAAAATAATATCATATACAAATTAAATCCAAAGTCCTTAATTTCGGAGCTGAAACTTGACAAAGCATTCTTGAATTGATATGTTGAGGAGGAATCACATTAAATATATGCACTTGAATCTGGGAGACAGAGGTCCAAGTCTTATCCCCTAACGCTGAGCGCCAGGCAGGTCGCTTGAGGTGCACTTATGGACGGAATGGTCAGGTTCGACATTCATTTATATACAAAACACAGGTGTACGGTTGTCAGTCGGGTAAATTATCCACAATCCATTTATATCGTGCCCTTTTTTCTCAAGATGAATAGTTTGGAACAGATTTTGACATGTCTGGTGTTTTCTGCTCCCTATCAAAGTATCCCTTTTTAACTAACAACATAATAGCTTTCATTACGCTACTTAGATTCTCAATACGACAGTAGGAATGTTCAATTAACTGGATATAAACTTCTACAGGATACTGTTATTGGTAACGGTTAAAGTAGGACCCAACCCGCTTGTGTTTCAACAGACATATAACAGACATGCAAAAAACCCAATTCATTAAACCAATTCCAATTTGATAAAGTTTAATTACATGCCACGACTCTCGGACGCAGAACCCCCAACGACTGCGGAGGAATATCTGCGTCTGGGTAATGGTAGAGAGAGTGAAAAGGACGTGAGGCAGGGGGAGACTGTGTGGGGGCACGCGCTGACAGCTCATTCCCGGGGGGAGGGAGCAGAAGCGGTAATAAAAAACAACATGTTGATTAACTACGGCACACGGGGATCTCGACTGCAACATTTAACAGTATTTTATGTGAAGGGTCTACCTGCAAGCTCACAAGGACACCCTCATTAATTGAATGTGATTTCTACAACAGTGGATGTCGTATATTAATATAAACAGCCCATGTCGGCGGACCTGGCACTATAATTGAAATGATCTGTACTCCGAACCCCTGACATCCCTCATTATCGTACCTTGCTGTCGCCCTGGCAGCGGAGGTTACGCACTCGTATCCCGCGCGTACGTGCAGGACCAGTTTTAGGGTAGCGGACTATTTATTTACAAGAAGAGGGACATCTAGCAAAGTTTGTCAAGAAATACCCATAAATAACCACACTTGCCATGAATGTTTAATCACTTTATACGTAATACCTCCGTTTTGCAATTCAAATGTTGTACAGGCAGAACCGAAAATAAAATAAAATTTATGGGTGGCCGATAAGGAAAACTATCTTTGTCAAGACTGGACACAAATATGCAGGCAGAACAGATAATGGACCGATTACAGTGTGATGTGTATTTCAATTTGGGCGTCAACATCGCAACACGTAAGAAACGTCAGCTTTAACATTTTAACAGGCTCGTTAAAGCTACTGACTGTATATACAACATCTAGGACCAAGACTTGCTTATGTGTTTTATTACTAAAAACTATTGATTTACGTACGCGGTGTGGGAAATAGTATGTGAATCCCCCAAAAAACAAGAATAGATAATCAGAAATAGTTTGGGGTACCACATATAAACACTTCATTTCCCCGCTTAACTAACAGTCCAATTGAGATAAGACCAAAAACATATAGTCCATTGTAAGACTATGCTGGTTTAACTGAAATTGAGACGGAACAAGATCGGTTACTTTTCTTGTTTAATGATTACAGAACAGTTGCCAGTGGTCACGAACATGATATGTCACGTTTGATTGTAATGAACAGATGCTTCATTTTCGACCACCATATATCGTCAATAAAGGTTTAAGAAAATTATATATTACTACAATATTTTGGGACAAAATATACATCAATTAGTTAAATTTGAATTAATGCATATCTTAAAACACATTTAAACAAATGATCTCATATCGCAAAGTATCATTAAATACTTCAAGCGCTTAAACCCCACACTCCCTTTTGCCGATAATGGTTTTCTGGGATCCGTACCATATGTGGCCGTTGAGCCTTAGTAACAGTGCGCTTCATGTTGTTGGTGGGAACACTAATCGTCTATCTATCTACTGCGAGGAGGAGATTACAGTCCGCCTCCCGTACACAGATACGCGCTCATTTCTCACCTTCCTCTTATTTACTGCACTCAATAGGCATTTATCACAAGAAGCAACACTGTACATGCAAAAAGCAAACGCATTTCCTGCAAAATCTACAGTTCCACTCTCACATGTCTACCAAATGTTTCCCCTTCAACGTGGGGGGCAAAACATCAAAGGCGGATCCCGACATAACCCACAAAAGTTTATTCTCAATTTTAACTTGAAACGTCAGAATAAACCCTCACTCTTCAAAGTGTTTGCTTTAAATCGGCTGGCAGACGTTGATAGAGACCATGGATACTTTATAGAGAAAAAAAAATCTTAAATGAAAAAGATTAAATAATTTAACCGAATAAAATTAGAGAAACGATAAACACGTACGCCATGTTTGACCATGCACAGATCATCCACCTTGGCGGTGAGGCGCATGTGCGATTAATATGATGCTGTTATTCTCACACCTTCCGCCAGGCGATGACGCATGCGCATGTACATATTTAAGATAAAAAGCAACAAGCAAACAACGGGATTTAATACTGTAGGTCTACAACTATCCTAAACTCTTACACGGACTGTAGGTATCACGAAGTTAGCGGACACCTACTCCGCAACAGCGAAGATACAGTCAGTCGAGTCTTATATTCAACAATCCGGACATAGTGGCGTGAGACGCAAGATATGGACTTCAAACATTCTGTGTATTTAGGGAATCGACACCGTGTCTTTGTCGTGGCGAGCAAACACATTAACCACTGGACTACTCCGCCATCCCTAATGTCAAGCAGAGAAATTGGGTATGAATGAATGAGTGAGTGAGTGAGTTTAGTTTTACGCCGCATTTAGCAATATTCCAGCTATATCACCGCGGGGGACACCAGAAATGGGCTTCACATATTGTACCCATGTGGGGAATCGAACCCGGGTCTTCGGCGTGACGAACGAACGCTTAAACCACTACGCTACCCCACCGCCCCGGGTATGAATGAGGACAAGCATTGTGATGTATAGAATTACGATCCTAAACTGTCGTTAAGGTCATGAAGAACTATACACGATTTAACCACAGTTTGTTTAACTTCAGGTGAAAGTGTGGTTCCAAAACAGACGGATGAAGTGGCGTCATGCACAGCAACAGAAAGCCAAAGAGGACGAAGGTACGCCAGATGGCGAGACCGGAAGTAAGGAAGGAGAGGAAAGGGCGTTAGACAAGGTTGATATCGAGGCTGACTCCGAAGAAGAAAGCGACGAGTGCGACAAAGAGGAAGAGATTTCAATAGACAGTGGAGTTGAGGAAACAGATGTATTGTGTTCCATGGTAAGCCAGGAAGAGAGTGCCAAATAGAAAAGGTCGGACAACAGCGTGTATGCGCAACGAGCTATCTGAACCAGTGGCACTGTCAAGATGAACTGCAGTTAAACGTCACTGTCCAATGAGCGATCTTCTTCTGATCACGTGGAGAATATTTATAAACTGAGTAACGTTCTGCATGCAAATTGCGAGCTGCACGTGCGCAACATGCAAACTGTGATATTTGGCTGTGCTTTAAGCACGATATAGGACCATTTGCAGTACGTGAAGACATATTTAATAGGACACTTCTGTAGGATGAAAATGTTCGATCTTTCGACGACAGTAGCTATGCATCTAGATTATACTGTCAATCTTCCTACAAAAGTAGCAACAGACTTGTTCTCTAAAGCTATCTCGACCTTGCTGTTAGTATTTAACTGAATCCTGTGGCATATACTATTGTGTCAAAGCTTATTCAAGTTCAAGGTATGGAAGCCCTGTACAGATATATATGCTGGTGTGGTTGTCA
The DNA here is from genome assembly GCF_003918875.1 of Haliotis rubra. Taxonomy (NCBI): domain Eukaryota; kingdom Metazoa; phylum Mollusca; class Gastropoda; order Lepetellida; family Haliotidae; genus Haliotis; species Haliotis rubra. The sequence continues at coordinate 2,538,873 of NW_025767035.1, read as the reverse complement.
ACATGCGACAGGTTTCTTGAAGCACAACAACATTCACAGCCAGATCTTCAGTTGTATAAATTTGTATTTATGAACATGTTCATAAATATGTTCTTGTAAATAAATTATGAATATGGAACTCATTGTTATTTCAATCGTTTAAAACCCGTGATGATAAACGTCTCTGTTAAACAAGCACCATGATGTATTTTGAGTTCGACAGGACAAGTCAAATGCTAACGCGCCACGCGTTAGAGTTACACACATTCGTGATGTTGAATATTCCAACATGCCATGGTATCGGAGTACGGTTCTTAGTGTTTGGTTGCTATAGTTACGATTCTTCTCAAGTACACATAATGGTAATTGGCACGCATGTACATACCGCAGCTACAGGATACACGGCAATTTCTGACATGTAGACAGATGCATTCATTTCTAAGAGGCTTTTTATAAATTATCAATTCTCGGATACTTTTTTAAGATGAAAAGTGTTCATGCAGATATGTTTTCTTCCGTTTTAATGTCAACATGGCCAAATTTAATCTTGCACTGGCGTCACACCACGGGCACCACGAAAAGTAGCTTTATGTATTTGTGGGTACATTTATCTCAATGTACCTTTCACTTCCGAGAACGTAGCAACACTCTTTTTAGACTTGTTCCCGGCTCTCTATGAGCTGCTTCATCTTTGCTATGAAGACATCAATTTCGCGACAGATGATCTTTCCGGATGGTTATCTGAAGGGGCCATCTTCTCACAGTTTCTACGTCCTAAAGCTAAGAGACTTTTCACCAAATCTAAACATCTAATTTAACATTATTAATTCGAATGGATGTAATTCTTGTGTATCGCCCAGGAAACTAGAGTAATACACAAGCCAAATATTTTATGGACCCATTCCTAAAAAACACTGTGCTTGGCGTTTAGTGAAACATAAGACTTGCGAATATTCAGTAATATTCTCCTGAATATATTACTGATGAAATTCAAATGAAAAAGTGAAGTCGAACCCATATCAACATACCAAAGTAATAAAGTAATAAATTGGTGGTTTAACAAAATTTAATCTGTCAATTTGGTCCGGATATGTCCCGACCTAGGCCTCGTCTTCCCTGACGAACATACCCTCTGCCCTTGCATCGAAGCAATGACGCACAACCACACACACACATACACACACACACCTCAACCATGTCCCGCGCCCTTGACGTAAACCTGACGTAAATACAACACCTTTGGCGCACACTATTCCATGGCCATGACGTGCTGTGGAGGTAATGCCATGTAATACTCCGCGACCATGATGTTCTGTTGAGGTAATGCCATGTAACACTCCGCGACCATGATGTTCTGTCGAGGTAATGGCATGTAATACTCCGCGACCATGATGTTCTGTCGAGGTAATGACATGTAATACTCCGCGACCATGATGTTCTGTCGAGGTAATGACATGTAATACTCCGCGACCATGATGTTCTGTCGAGGTAATGACATGTAATACTTCACGACCATGATGTTCTGTCGAGGTAATGACATGTAATACTCCGCGACCATGATGTTCTGTCGAGGTAATGATATGCAATGCTCCGGGGCCATGACGTTCCGTCTAGGTAATAACAATAACCCTGTGAATTCTATTATACAAGTGCATGTAAAACGTCTAAAATGACTGGTATAATTCCAAACGACAGACAGCTTGGTAATTGCAGTTTGTTTACACTTGGGTTCTATTCATAGTCAGTTATAAACTCAGTAAAAGAAACGGCTTCACAACACCGCGAACCACATACTTCGTCTCTCCGACCGACATTAGCCTATCGGGAGATTTACCAGTATATACATTAACTCCAGACATACACCAAACGCCATGGAATGACCTGTTCAAATAAATTTGTTAAACAAAGTATCTTTCTCTAATCACCCTGCCACTTCCGAGGCTATTAAACAGTCATCAATATCGTTGACTTGGGTGAGATCTGGGAACCTGCAGCTGAGGAAAGCGACCACCCCCCAGGGAACAATTGGCCGACCCTCGTGTAAACAAATAAATGGTTACAATTGGGTGATAACATTATGTTTACGAGGTGAGAGAGTTGTCAGAGGAGGGCTAACCACGGTGTCAGCTTCTCAGCTCTACGACCATGGGTACTTGACTTTATCGCAATACAAATATGGGAAGTGTAGCGAGGTATCTCGTCTTACTAACAAACCGTCACTCTCGATAAATGACCAGTAATTATCTCGCCCATATCTGTGGTGTATGGTGTCTCTATGTCAAGTGGAGGGAACAGGAGACGGTGTATGTACAGCGATACTTACCAAGTCGTACAATAACTAATTACGTACAAACATATCACTTTCGTGGAGGATACGCGTGGAAAGCAAACAGTCGGCTAAAAATCGTATTATTAAAACAAAAGACTGCTCTTAATAATACCGATAGATGCATCAAAAGCAAAAGACCAATAAATAAGCTATGAAATTGTTTTAACAAAATATATGTAAAGAATGAGGACATTTTTTATGGATATAAAAATAGTCCTCAATCTTCACCTACCCAACTTCTAGAATGCCCATCAAAGAAGAAAATAAATGTAATTTCAAACAATAATTATATATGCTGCGGATTCCGTAGTGTAACAAAGAGTCGGATATGCCTTCGTTATGTGAACACTTTAGGGGTTGCGGTTCTGCTTGTCTTTAGAGGATAACTATATCTATTACATTTTGTTATTTATTAAATGGTGAACACATTTTATACACGATACACTCTGAAACGACTCATCGTATGATGGCTTTGAATAAAACAAACACGATGCACTTTGATATTAGGTTTATGTTCCTACAATCGACAATGGCTCCTTGCGTTTGCACTGTGGATGTATATAGGGTTATTCTTATAGCGTATGAGTGAGTTGGGTTCAACGCCGGTTGGAATAGTATTTCAGTTATAGCTTGGCGTGTCGGCATGCTGGAAATAATACCCAGGCGATGAAGGTCTTAAATCTGTACAGTTTTGTTAAATGAACTTCGGAAATGTGATTCCCGTGAAGATCCGGGTTAGAATTATCTTCAGTAACCCATGCTTGTCGTAAAAGGCGACTAACGGAATCTGGTGGTCAGGCTCGTTGACACATGTCATCGCATTACAATTGCGTAGATCGATGTTTTTGATGTTGATCACTGGCTTGTCTGGTCAAGACTCGATTATTTGCAGACTGCCGCCACATAGCTAATTGCTGTGCGCGGCGTAAAACTAAACTCACTCACTCGGACCATGTGATCAGAGCATTGTGACACAAAAAAGCAATGTCATCCTGTTCACCCGTCCCCATTCGAGGAGGGAACCTTTTCTCGTCGCGAACCCCGAGTGACGTTCATGGTATTTATATAATATATATTCGTAAATTCACAATTCTCTTAAAATACCGGTCCGTCTGTACCAACAGGAAATGTGACGCCAGTATCAATATGAAATGCGACGTCAAAAAGTGTATAAAAAAATGACAAAGGTTAGGGGCCAGCCAATCGAAGCCGCTATTGCCCTCTACTGTGCACGTCAGGGTGTTTGGGGCTTTATTGCTCGACCATCATGGCAAATTATACCTTCAACACTATATGTCTCTCTTCCCGCCGCCGCGATATGCAGTTGTCGGCTATCTGTGCACTAGCACATATCCTTGTCGGCAGTCTGCGGCATGTCTGATAAGCCGATACAGACATCCGGGCCGAGACAACAATTAGCACATAGTTACCTCAAGGGTGCTCTCCATCACAGGTACTTCACACTCATTACCACAGACCGCGGGGTTCACATGTAACGTTTCTACACGCCAGGGGGCTATTATTTCTCATCTCTGCCACATACGGACAAAAAACCAAACGCATAGACAACCATTACGTGATGACACCAGGTGTCTACGAAACGTGGCGGAAAGTCCTGCCAAAGGATGTCCTGTCACAACTTACGTTTCATGACTGTTATGGTGTCTTGATGTGAAACATTTGTAAATGTCAGACGATATCATATCCACGATCAAGGCCTGATCCACAAAGCGTTCGTGGCACTACGTCATTCGTAATCCCGTGATAAACTATACAGTTACGACAGCTCGTAACGCCACGAATGCTTCGGAACCAAGATCCACTGTGCATTATGAGGACATACAATTATATATATGATGGAAGTATGGGAAAGTTCATAGAGCTGTAAAGCTCAGCTGGGCTGTCACTTTTCAACTTGAGCAACGTATTCAAAGAACTGCGTCCCCATATAATGGAACCATGAGTTGGTGAATAAGATACAGATCTTGGCATTGGCAATTTGTTTGATATCACACTTACTTTGGTTCCAATAGACAAACACCAAGTCCATCGAGTTCATCGTCCCTACTATGGACATAGCATAGACATACGACAGTCGTAGCGCTACGATAGCATTGTGAAACGGGGCCCTGGTCGTATGTCAATTTGAAAAACGAAAAAGAATGGTAATGATCTGTTTACTGGCTAGGTTTAGTTCAAACGAGACTTCCTAGGACATATATAACCCATTATATATGGAAACGGCAAGGTAGTAACGTAAAACATACAGGTATCTCTGTCAATGATGAGATAAAAATAACGATTGCACACATACACCAGTCATAATGTATACGCCATCTCTGTCAATGTAATATCCAAATAAAAGTGTGACAGATGTCTTGGAAACGCTACTGTTGGTGGGCTTCATCACAGCGATAGTCTCTTAATTGGGCGTCGTGTAAACTTACTGGGAGGGATTTCAACTTTGTCTGGAAAGGTGCAAAGGCGACGAAAGCTAAGGGTATATTGCCTCTTTATTCATGTCCTGAAAAGACACCACAAACAACAAACAGGCTACATATGTAGATGCATTTTATTTCCATGAGTATAACCTTTTTATTTAATAAATGCGTATAATAACAAATCATAACAAAGTGGTTAACATAACAATCTTGAGGCAAATGGTCCTTGTAGGCCTCATCACCATGGCGGAGCGATACACGGCGGAATGATCGGCGTCCAAGGTCTGTCATCAGCTCCCAACTGCGCCGGCTTTCAGTGTGAAGATAAGCATTCTATCTTCAAACAGGAGCCAACAAGAACGGATAAATCTGTAGGACAAGTGTTCATTAGTATTTAGACTCTGTGACGCGAAGTATTTCGATTCCATTGATGTCATTCTGTCTTTCAAGAAGCCAGTAGTTCTGAGAACATGTTGAACGGGTTGAAGGAATGTCACTCATCCGACTGCATTGAGCAACTCGCTAAACGCTGCGTGTTGTAAACAAAGACCCGTTATTTACAGCGTCGGCAGGAGGATCACTTGATTCGCTTGAGAATTAATTATAGGTGTCAGATTTTATTTACATGCAATCCGCCCACTCCCACACAAATAGCTAAGAGATCTGGAGCTAGGCTACCAAGCATTATCAAAGCCCCACTTTGTGGAACTGTTAATTGGAAAGGAATAGGGGATTGTGACATGAGTAAATCATTAATCAGTAAATATCAAGTACTGGTCCATGGTGATAGGTTCCTAAAACCACCAGTCAAGTAGAGGGGAAGTTCTCAAAAATGAAACTGTCACAATACATGGTGTGTTGTGCTGATAAAAGGGGAACCTGTTTTCATCATGTTGGTGACTTACACACAAAATTAGTTTCATACTTAGTTCGAATCCTTTTACATATGAATACACGTACATATAGATATATGATACCCACAATGGTTGGTCCGAACGATACATCCACCCAGCCAAAGTTCCATGTTTTTTGTTATAACATTATATTGAAGGATGTATAACCGGAACCACATGCGCACGACGTTCATGGCATGTATGCATTCAGAGTTATTCATATCTTTGGCAGTATGAAGAAAGAGTAGACATGATTTGAAGAGAACATTTAGTTTGAAGTTTTTCTGTTCTGACAGGACGTCTTCAGCAAATGCACTCGGTGCACGAGGATTTGAATAAAATCGAAAAAAAGACAATCCTCGTTCGCAAATTACAAAAATATCATTTTCAGTATTCCCAGTTCTGATCTTCAGTATAATTTATTGTCATTTTGTCAGATGAAACAGCAAATAAAAACTCAATTGATTTTTTTATATTGTTAACGAAATAGTGAAGGTGCAGTGAAAACATCTAAAAACTAACATTCTATATATTTGTTCTCTGAACACAAAACATGTAAAGGAAGCAAGCGGGGTAATATGCCTGAACAACAAGCAGCTCAGCGAGGCTTTCTTAGATCTCCGACATATAGACAGGAAGGAATGAGCCCACGAAGTGAGAAACAATCCTGCGATTTATAAACCTGTCTCCTTCCATCTAGACACTTCCCCTCTCGCCATGTGATTCCCTTCAAGACAACACTCACAGGAAACAATTCTAAACTCCATCAAACTTCTCTTTAACACTGTGCCAATCAGCTCTCAAATACTCGCAGTGAGTGTTATGGGTTTCGGCCAATGAGCTCCACACATAAACAAAATGGCTGACGGTTTACTTTACCATTGTCGTTATGACCGTTTCCTCGCCGCCAGGCTAAACATGTGGCAAAATTAGCTGGGATTCGGTGTCGATATCACTCTCATTATCTGGAATTGTATTGCCTGCCATCAAGTCGCAGTTCAAGTTAGTGGGGCTATTTTCTTGAGTAGTTGATATCTACATAATCTTGTTTCCTCAAGTATCGTCAGAAATTGAACGTGGCATGACGTCACTTCCCGTGGCACGAAGTTCGGAGTAATGAGCAGAATAAACATCCCTTCAAGATTGCCATATGAAGCATAAATCTACAAATGTAATACTTCACGCTTTTGACCGACAAGAATTTTAAACAATACAAGTATTGAGCAAGTATGATGTTATAGAAAGGATTGACAAACGCGGAAATACAACTTTCTACATGGTGGGGCTGGGTGCACAGCTTTCTGGGAGATTTACTAAAACCTGACTGCCCTACTGACAAATTCGATACGCGAAGTGTGCACATTGGTTTTTATGTTGCAACTTCCACAAATCAGTTCCCATAAATAAATACAACTTGCTCAGCTGCGTAATTAATCACTTAAGTACCACAAGGTTCCGTGAGTGAGAGAGTTTAGTTTTACGCCGTACTGAGCAATATTACAGCTATGTGTTAATGCCAACAGCATTCAAACGGTAAGTTATGTGATCAACTATTTGTCAACATTCACCCGAGGTCAATCAAAGGAACAAACGCTGCAGTCAAAATCTCAACACATGGGGTTATGTTAGAACCGGTGCAACAATCGACCTATCCGTCGTAAATGAATATTCAGATCACCCACGCGTTCACTTCGTGAGTGTTAGCGTAAATATAGAGGGTCGGTTACAATGTGCTCAATGTTGTATTCATCCATATCTCTGTGGTATGACGTCATCCCAGTGTTGGGGTTGTCGTAGACCAGTGTAGAGTTGGGTCAGTGCAGCACCAACTGTACATCTAGCTGTGTGTGTTTGTCGGTCTGGGGACTTGGTTAAGTATTAACATGTGACGCCGGACATGAATCATCTTTAACATGTGCAGTACAAGCGCGTTATACGTTACCTGTAGCACATTGGAACCGCGGATATGAAGTCTTCTTTACTGATCCAAGTGCATATATGTCATAAAACAATCCTCCCCATCCCGCTCTCAGCTCCAACAGTCTCCATTCATTCAGTTCTCAACTACACACCAGCATTAATGAAGCACCACCCACGTTTTATGTAAGTAGGAAAACACATATTGCTGTACTTGAAAACCAAATTCCGCGTAGTAAAATGGTACTTGTAACATATTTTACTCTTATAGAAACAAACTGAAACTGAAATTTGGCAACAATTTACTTGCAATCCTTGAAGAATACACAAAACAGTGAATATCAATGGCGTAAAGTATGTATGCACACCATGAATACGTCACCAATCAGATTGTCACAAAGGTCTTTAATATTGATCGTTGTGGTCGTATGAGTGAGTGAGTTTAGTTTTACACCGCTGTTAGCAATATTCGAGCAATATCACGGTGGGGGACACCTGAAATAGGCTTCACACATTTTACCCATGTGGGGAATTGGAATCCTCTGCCATCTTCGTGGAGTGCCTGCGTCAATTCCTGGAGATTTTAAACATGGTGATCTCAAGCTCGAACTTTGCGTCCAATACAGTCCAAAGATCTTCGAAAAGGGTCATGTCGGGGGATCCTGGCGGGCCATGGTAACGTTTCGATGACGTTGTTCTGCAAATGGGCGATCACGGCTGGAGAACGGCTAGGCCTACCGTTGTCATCCATGAATCTGACGAGCGGCAAGGGACATCCATCAGATTGTGGCACGACGGAGGTATCCAGTACTTCCTGTTCATAACGTACAGCATTCAGTGTCCCAGGTATTGTAATGTGTATCGATGTGGTCGCTTGAAACGCATCCCCACACCAGCACTGAGCGAACATGTGCTGCACAGAAATCTCCTTGTGACATGCCTCGTTAAGAAGTCTTCATACGCGACAAAGGCCGTCGTTCGGTAACGTGTATAAAGACGACTTTCAATAGACCAATTAACCCCACCGCAGTTACGACAGGACATTCTTGTGTCATGCACCATGACTGTGTCATGCACCACCGCGTATTTTCAGAAAGTCTTTGTCAGGTAAAGAAACTTTCGTCTATTAAATTAGTTCGGGAAACTATAGTGCAACTCCTGCTATTATATATATCCCTATGTGCTTAGCACCTCCGCATCATGAGAACATGCGTTTGAGAGATTGTGTGAAGTACGTGCTTTACATTTGCACTACAGTATGCTATATTATGATCGCCTGTTGGGACCGTATATGTAAAATTGCCCTTGGAAACAAGTGGTGCTTAATTAATGCACATGTGTATATATCAATGTTTTCGTTTGTAATGGTGGGTCTACCAGAGAAGGGGTCATCTTCCAACTCTCTCCCATGCTGATTTTCCTTCACTCAACATTAAATTCTCGCATATGATGGGGCGCATAAACAGCATGCCACCTTACATCTGTATTCTGTTGAGACTGGCTCTGTTGGGTAAAACAACTGTAAGCTGTATTGTAGGCAGTTTGTCAACTTCAATAAGGAGTAGACTACTTCAGGGTTGGTGTAGTTTATGTGCACGTCTTTGGACTGCAGCAATTGTGACAGATGGCTCAACAACACAAGCAAAACTTAATGAAGGTCACGTGTAAAAATAACCGGTAGTCCAAAGCTTTCTGATTTCAGAAGTAACTGCAGAAGTTTGCAACGCTACGTGGCGAAGTTGGCAACATTCAAGCCCAAGAGGACAATGTCAAGTAAATCTCCCGCGTTGGTAATGAGAAATCGTACGGCTTAATTATGAGTAAACTCACTGATGTCCCTATTTGCAATTGCCAATGAAAAGCGTGATCGCCATGTTCCGTCTGATGGTCGCAATCAAAATACTGACTTAAATTCATTCAACAATGACGAACACAAGTGTATTTGACACTAATGAGCATAGTCAGGTCGGCTTTTGCCATCAACATATATTTATTCACCTTATAGCACACTTCAGTAATTAGTGTACGTTGGGTCTGAAAATTAACAAACCTTTATGCCCGATTGTCATGGGAAATACCGTGATTGGCGTGTTGATACGCGCGTCCTCGTATGAGCGATTCAGTCACGGGTTCGACAAGAGGCGGAAAGAGCTGCATAAACATCAAGAACAAGGAAGTTCGTTTGACATATTTTACTTTCGCTGCATCGTAACTAATTATTCCAACTTGGGACAATATCTGATAGTAGTACCAAGGAATATAGTATTCAGGATGAAGATGAGTAGCGGTCGATACATGAACGCACATGTATTTCTCGCTTGATCAGATCGTTATTACATGATGGCCACAGGATCATAATATACATTAGCTCAAGAAGACTCTTGTATTATCTTCACAGCTTATTTCGTGAACTGTTTTCAAGAGGGAGATGTCAAGTTGTGGTATAAATTGTTGATCAAGCGTTCTTAAAATTGTTAGTAAATGCGCACTGATCACCAACAGCTGGTAAAAGCCAGATAAATTCAAACCCGTGTGAGGGATCTCAGATCTCCCATGTGTTGTGTCCAGCAGTATCTACATAATATAACATATACTATTACATTTGGTGTTTGTGGACCGACTATAGGAATATTTTATGCTTGTGTTATTGTTTCGATGCTATCCTATCTTAAACCCACACAAACATATTGTATAAACACTTCCAAAGTTATTGGTCCCAAGGCGCCTTACAACCACTGAAAACAGCTTTGACTAAAATTACACGTGAACACAAAACTTTGATATTTCTAGGTGTTTACCGTTATATAATTTTACTCCCATTACAAAGTCAGTTTACCTTTGAAGCTGATTTCCCACCTCCACTAAAAACTTGAACACTCGATTTATGTAACGTAACAGCTAATCCCCACACGCTTCCAAAGTGTCTAGATCGCCATAGTACCTGACGGTTCACACCCATAACCCCTACATGCCACTACCCCTACACTCCAGTACCCCTACAGCTAGTTAAAACAACACCTAGCATTTACCTGTCTGATATAATAGACTAATCCTAAAGAGGGATTAGTGCATGGAGCATAGATGAGATCAAGGGATGCATAAATGTGATTAGTCTTTTGTGGCAAGGAAATTAGTGGTCTCATGATGAAAACAAACCTCAACCCTGAGTAGAAGAAACATACAATTGGAAAAGTGTTGTGATTGCTAAATGTTGTTAAGAAAAGTTGTTATAGTGCACTTTAATGTTACATATATTACAATGTTGAGAAGTTGAGAGAAATAAAACGTGGAGATGATACAGGAAATTGAGATTGTTCCATACAGTATATAAGTGCTGACATGAAACAAACATGGCATCAACATGGCTGGTCTTCGCAATGTTGAGTTTGTTATGTCACGGAGAGGTAGCCGTCAAGTTCTGTTGGATGGATATCTTCACACTAAGAATGTTGAGCGACAGACCTGTGTACACTGGAAGTGTGTGCAGTCAACATGCAAAGGAAGAGTCACAACTGTTGGCGATGTGGTAAGAAATACGACTGAACACAATCACCCACCAGAGGATAGCCAGAAGGTCCGGTTTGTCAGCAACCTGAGGAAGAGAGCCAGGGAGGAGTCAATACCGATGCGCACCATCTACAACAACGAGCTTACCAACCTGACTGATGACGAGACACGTACCATGCCCTCCTTTCCATCTGTTAGCAGTGCCCTGTACCGCCACCGCCAGAAGACGATTCCTGTCTTACCACAGACGAGATCAGAAGTCGACCTCCAAGATCCCTGGACGCAGACAGCAGATGGTAGACCATTCCTCCTGTTTGCGGACGGCCATGACGACAAGATCTTGGCCTTCGGAACACAAGAGAGTCTTGAAGCCTTGCAGTCAGCTGACAACCTCTACATGGATGGAACTTTCACAGCCTGTCCTGCACTGTGGAATCAAGTATACATCATCCATGCAAGACGTGGCAGCTCAACATATCCCTCATCTTCGCCCTTCTTCCGGACCGCCAGACAACAACCTACTCCAGACTCTTCCGATTGCTCAAGGATGAAGTTCAGCAGAGACTCAACAGACCGCTTGATCCTGCCTGCATCCAGACCGATTTTGAGCTAGCAGCAATCCACGCCATAGAAACAGAATTTCCCACTGCTGACGTGAAGGGCTGTTTCTTCCATTTCTGTCAAGCCATCTGGAGGAAGGTTCAGGATCTTGGACTAGCTGTTGCCTACAAGGAAAACCCCGAAGTCACCAAGTGGATCAGGAGAGCAGCTGGACTACCTCTACTTCCTCAAGCCGCGGTCCAAGACACTTGGATTGAAGCCATGGATGACACTCCTGACGTCCCAAGAGCTGGCGACTTCAACGACTACATCGTGACAACATGGGTCGACGACACTGCCAGATTTTTTCTTCACCTGTGGAACCACAACTTGACAGCTGGGCCGAGGACAAACAACCACCTGGAAGGATTCCACAACCGTCTGAATCGAGAAATTCCACACAGGCACCCGAACATCTACAGATTTGTAGAAGTCATCAGGAGACTGTAACACTGACACTTGAACACTTGTGATAATGTAATAATGTGGTCTTTCTCTCATCCTGATATGTTGATATGAAACACTTGTGATAATGTGATCTTTTGTTCATCCTTATATGATGATATGAAAACACTGAATGTAAATAGACTGAAAACCTGACAATTGATCTCAATGATGTGGTACTTTGTGATAACACATGTATTAAAGTCACTTTTAAAATCTGTCTTGTGTCATGTTGTGCATCTTAAGTGGACCAGTCCACTGTTTGGAATAGGTAACAGGCAGGAGATTAGTTATGCAACAGACCATAAACTATGTTGTTATAAGCTGTAGGGGTAGTGGCATGTAGGGGTAATGGGAGGGTACCTACCTGACACGAGAATTACGTCGTCTGCAATTAACATCATTAGAATTTCAAGTATATCTGGAAACAATTGGACTCAATGTTTACCATAACTTGCGATTTCAACAGCAAGTTCATTTGTAAATAGTGAGAATAGCACTGGACTCAACAGACATCCCTGCCGTAAACCAACACGATATCACCATTTCATATTTATACTCGTAATTTAAGTCCTTATAATATTCTACCGTTCAAGCCAATTGCCAAAGTTTTTTTCTCTGTTTACAAAATCAAAAGCTTTGTAAAAGAACAATAATAGAAGCAACGTATAACTTTCCCCTTCTTCTACACAGATTTACCCAAAGAACATCTTAATGTCCCATGCTGTTCATTCCAAATCAACCTTGGCGAAGGCGAAAGGGGTCTCGGAAGAAACCCTTCTTTATCTCTCGCAAAAAACCTGCATGGTGACGACACAGAGATATATATACACACCGAATTTACAGAAGCCTTAATTTTCAGACAAGATCCAAAATGACAAATTCCAAGTATTCCTTGACCAGAGAGTTCTAATTCCTCTTGCGTCAGGACAGGAAGAACTGTGTTCTAATTACTTACGCTAACTTGCAATTGCCACCCACGAAGCATTTACATGACCATACAGTCCTGTTATTAATAAGCTTCCAGTCGGACTATGCGACCCATCTACTTACAAGACTCGTTTCACACAAGATTCTGCTTGCACGCACTTGAGTGTCATCTTTCATACATCTGGCTGGATTGACACCAGGTGTCAAATACTATACTTACACGAGTGTATGCTGGAAAGGTCCTCTGTTGTTCCTGAAACTTCATATCAACACAACTACAGTTCTTTCAGTGCATGTTTATTGACCAGACGAATGACTGCAATTTGGCAGCGAATTTACATGACAAACATGAAAATGACACAGGTATAAAACAACAAGCTTTAACGAACTCCTTATGCTTACATTTCGATATTTCTAGCTAATGTAATCACTACAGGATGATCCACCGATCCTACCTTCTCCAACAGCTGCACCAATCGTCAATATATATACATACATGTTTGCTTGGAAAATACTGTACTTCAAAAACACTGATACACAGTACTATATTTGAGCACTTTTACTCTAACATAATGAAATTTGTTTTATTCAAATATCATGTACTGCATGAATAAATACGTTTTAAGCCGCTTCCAGCAATATCACAGTCAGGGACAGGGAAAATGGCATCACAAATAGTGCCCTTCTGAACTTGGAACTTCCTGTTGATGATGTTCTGCATGAAGCTGGTAAGACAAGCTTGTTATTCATCTTGTGAAGGTAAAATTCATTAAATTTTGATCTTACATTAAAACAGTAATGAAATGTTAAAACAGACGCACGTGCAAGACAGGATTTGAATGTTATTACTTAAAACATACATGTACAGCAATAATGGGGTTTCATATATCAAATACTGATATTCCCTCAGTGGCACCAGTGTTTGTGTAACAACACCAGACATTTAAATTACATGCAGTATTTACAAGTCCAGGCAATTTGCACAAAGAAGTCATAATAAAATCATGACACATCTTAAAGTTTAAAGAATAGTAGAACCGTCCACAAAACAAACATATCCTTCATTAAGAAGCTTTTACAGCACATAATGAACAAAACGACCATAAAATGAAAGTAAAATTGTTCTGAAGTGTTAAACGATGTCTTAGTTGACAAAGCCGCCACTCCACAAGACTGTAGTATCAAACCTGGCTAACACACCTTGTTGACCTCTGCTGGCTGGGACGATGAAATTGTTCTTCTTTTCTGCACAACAACGACCACACGAAACAGCAGCAGCAACATAAAAACAGACTACAGTACAACAACAAATCTACAAGCTTTAATACAAAAGCGAGGCTGTTCTCTTCTGGATGGTACCAAGAACATCAGAGGCAATGTGTACATCCAAGGTGGAACAGATCATGCTCTCAATACTTACAAAACATGCAATCATTCAAACATATATTAAAACTTTATTCATTTTAAAACCAGAAATGACATCTATGCCCAAATGAACAAAGATATTTTGTATTTCTATAAACCGATAGAGATGGCTCATGGTAGTAAAGCTGCGGTGCCATGCATCGGGTGCAAGCTATGCTCTGCTTCCAAAGGATCTGCTCATGGACATAAACACCTTTTCCAAAATGCAGCCATGCCATGTACAATGTCTTTAAAATTCCTCATTCTAACAACCACGAAGAGCTTGTTAACAGTAGTGCTTGTGGCTGTTCTCAGGAAGGCAACTGTAGGCTGTTCCCATCCACAGTTTAACTGCCATACTGATGACACTGTGGCTGCTTGAAGTCCTCTGCAAGTACCCCGAGATTACCTTGTGACCTCTTATGTTGACTGAGCCCTATGGGCTACATCAGGTGTCCATTCATTTCAGAATCAGTTTCATCATTCATCCAAAGGTACTTTCAGGACCGTATGATGTTGTGTTGTCTCAGATGTTTTGAATGACCAGAGCAGCTGAAGGGACACTCAGGTACTGCTGATTCAACAACATGCTCAGCCAGGAAGATTACCCTGCAAAAGACAGCAAGACACATAATATCAGTGACTTGGTCATTCTTTTCACTTCCTTCCCTAGAACACAGATGATTTAACCTCCTTATGTATAATCCATCACTTGAGACACTCGGACAACACATAGTTATACAGAATATAACTCTGGAGATTACGAGTCTGGACTTGATACTTCAGTGATTCTTTACATCAATCCATGACATGCATCAACCAAGTCAGCAAGCCCAATCACCCGATCCCATTAGTGTCTTTAATGATAAGCATGGGTTGCTGGACAAATTCTTAACTGGATACTCGTGGGAGTTATCACATGAAGAATATTCATATTTAATTTGAAGTCCCTGATGCTGATATGAAATGTTTCGTATCAGACACTGTCATACTTCAATCACTGTATTGTCAAACCACACCTACAATATTACATGTGATCTCTCCAATCTATAAAGAGGCCAATTAATGCTTTGTTTTATCACTGCTCTAACTTAAACAATACCTTCTTTTCTTGCATTTGTTTACAAGCATTTGGAATAAGGACAAAGACTTCTTACACAGCCCAGTGGGAACAAAGAAATCATCTATCTAAAAGATACTACAGCTAATGAAAGAAAAGAAGTAAAAGTCAAGCTTCCCTTAATAAAAATTGTAATTACATTCTCAAAAAGCTAATTTGGTGATAACTTCTAGTGTAGGCATGTGAGTGATATAGATGAACATCAAAGAGTAGGGAATAAAACCAAATAGCCACAAACATCCCATGTCTTCATAATGGGTCCTCAGCACTTTCTTATAATCAATTAATGTTGTGGGCAATCGTCTTGACATCTGCAGATAGAAGTATCAACTTCCACAGGATAAGCTCCCAACATCACAGGCATAGCCCCTCCACCTTCCTACTTACATATGTAAACACTAGAATGAAATATTGGACCTGTGACTTGCTGGGAAACACCAAACCCTGCAAAGAGCTTTGTAAGTAGCTGTGTGCCTATAAATTCAAGTGGTATTACTCATGAGGTCGTTTCGACAATCTGCGGCTTTGAGTTTCTGCAGGCTAGCCTTTAGAAGACCGATGGAGACTGGGATGTCAGTGGGCCCATGCTTTAGTTACAAACTCATTAATTCTTGATAAAGTGGGAATCTCCAACTGTGAGCGACTTATTAAACCTGCATGAATCTGCAAGTGTTGTGCAAGGTGCATCTTATTAAGAATACTACCTGGAATGAATGAATGAGTTTTCAGTTTCACACCGCTTTTAGCAATATTCCAGCAATATCAAGGTGGTGGACACCAGAAATGGGCTTAACACATTTTACCCATGTGGGGAATCGAACCCGGGTCTTCGGCATGAGGATTGAATGCTTTACCCACTAGGCTACCCCATCGCCCCAACAATACCTGGAACATGTGCGTGTGAATACTGAAACTACGTTTTGACCTATTGTGATGACACCTTCAAGACATGCAGCTGAACTGTAACATTATATGATCTGCTTGTAACACTGAGTAGTGTGAAACCTGTTTGTCCCAACACCCGGCCCTCTGCAGTATAGCTGTGACAAGGTACACAACCACCCATGATAAACCAACAGAGAATCAATCATGAATACCCTGAGACAAGTACAGACATTCATTAAACAAAGCCATACCCATATATAATCATATAAACACATACAAAGATTACACCTTCATTTCAACATATTAGTCATTAACAAGTCATTAAAATATCTGACATACAAATTCTAATAAAAAATTCATTTATTGTTTTTTTTAACAAAATATTTACACAAAGGTGTAAGAACAAAAGAGAAAAATCAAGTTAAATGACAGGTTGTTTTAAATTGTAAAAATGTGTGTCAGCTCTTCACACTGTCCAGATCCAATTTACCATCAGGATAAATGTATATGCAGCAAACCAAGTGCCCAATTAAACAATCCCCAGTGTCCTCGATACCTCTTGACTGAGTTACACTCCTCTAATTACAAGTGGAAACCCAATGGCAACCAACTTGGCCCACTCTCTGTTTGAAAAGATGTCTAATTTATGGAGGTCTGCACAGATTGTTTCTTCGAAAATACTCCGAGGTTTGTGAGATAGGGACGCTGTGTATATAGAAGCCATGTAGCTAGGGCTATCAAGCCATCTCACATCACATTAATGGTAATAGAGACTGATTTCAACCCAATCTGTTTAGCTTTATGTAGTGAAGGGCCAATTCCACGGCGGATCGGCTGATATCTGCCGATGACTAACTCACTCATACATTCTGCACCACATGCAAACACATTGGAAATTTTTCATTTAACAATCCTTCATTGGATGGGAAAAAATCCATTTAATTGAGAAATTTATTTGGGTGGTCCACCTTGGCACTTGGATTTATCCAATATATTAAGCGTAAAAGAGCATGCTGGTTCCCATCCATCGTCACTTGAACTAACGCGGAGCTGGCAGAGGCAGGGGAGGTAAAAATCTGAGTGAGGATAAAGCTTTGATTGTATCACCCAGCTCGCAATTGCTTAGCTCACCTTGCAGATAGCTTCATGGACAACTCTTGTAAATATGGTTCCAGGAAAACGGTGGTTTAAGAAAAGTGGCATCTCTATCAATGTTTATGTTGGGGAAGTGCAACAGGAGTAACCACACACCAACATTTTCAAATATTGTCTCCTAAAGCATCTTTGTAGTAGATGATAGCACAGACTGTGTGAGTGACAAGGAGCTATCTGCCTCCTCCGCACTCACTACTAACCCGGTCTGGGATATACAATGTGGGTGGTGTCTTCTCATGCCGACACACGTGTTTAAACACTTACGTACAACAAGATAGCGACAACTTTAGAGAGGCAATTTACACTTTTAAACACTTTATAGAAATAGACACAATATGTCAAGTTTATATAAATACTGATTATCATGAGAAAATATGAGGGAATTTTCTGAATGATGTGGCCCTAGGACTCCCTTCAAATTGGTTGAACATAAACGTGGAGGTCTTATCTTGCAAGGAATCATCATGCAGGCCATGAGAAGGCTCATTAATTGCATGCAGTGTAAACAATACAGCGTGACACCAGACCTAGTGTCATGGGACTCTGAAAGTTAACCTGAAAATATCCTCAAAAATATTTCATCTGAAAGGCCCCTCTTGATATCTCAATGTCTGTTGACAAAAACAAGAATTTAAACACTCATATTCATTCTGAATGATTTAAACATGTTAGACAATATCTACGAAAAAACAATACAGATTATTTTATATTAACATAGAAATGTATATATTGCACATTTCTATGTTATCGTATCAAAGGGTAGTATGAACACTGTTGTTATTGTGAGAATCATCTTGTTTTTCCTCAGTGCCAAAAGGTCACGGAAAGGCATGCTAACGATGATACACATCTAGAACTGCATGAGATCAACATGCTTGTTTAACGCATGCTATAGACAGCATTGCTATCTGTATTCAAAGGTAATGATTTCACATACCACATAGAACACATAAACTGTGCTGAGCAGGGAATGTGGGATACATAATCATGCTGACACTGGGGTAGGAATAACAAAGAGCACTTTTGTACCCAACACACAAAACTAAACGACGTTTCACGAATGTCTCAGTCAGTGTCATGGTATCACGTTGGTGAAGGTATAAACTGATGTACTTTGAACAATCAATAAGAACATCATTTTATGGGACGTTTCAGGGAATATGCTCTTTAATAATGTACAAGTTCATCCATGAATGGGAGGTTTCAGGGAATGCTTCAGGACACGGAGGTTGTGTTGGCGAATGAATGCAGTTTACTCATATTTGAGGAAAATCTTTAAAATTGAGAATCAGTGTCACAGTGTACATTTGGAAACCCCATGGGACACAGAACAATGGAGAACCCAAAGAACCAAATTTGGGTTGAAGGACACTGTCCACCCAACCAACCCACACTGGCCTCATGTATCTTCAAGTCTTGCTATACCAAATGTTCTATCTTTATCTTCAGGGCATTGTTTAGCATGACAAAACAAAACACGAAAGTAATACCAAATCTTGGTTAAATCTCATCCACAAAATATTTTTGTAAAATGGTCATCCTGACTGTCATACTTGGAATCCCCAGACAGAAAGTCCGAGGAAATCTCTAGCCATAACCAGGATACCCATGTCAGCAGGTAGTTCCCGGAACCAGGTTGAGATTAGGGTACAGATGTATGTTTACGGACATTATGTGGAGGTAAGTAACCTCCCTGCTGGATGTGGAGAACGAGACAGGACAATGACCCTGATGCACAACTGAATCAAGCAATGGTTCTCACACTATACACCAAAGGTCTGTAATTTGTGATTTCATTAAATTATACCCATACACAATACACATATACAGATATATAGAAAAACAATGACAACACCAAAGGGGAAAGGAAAATGAGGATTAAAAAGATAAGATATAACATTTTGCTATTAAAAGAATACAAACACATCAAGATTACCAGTAACTTTTAAGAATAAAATCAAGATAAAAAACTGTGAAATATTGGTTAAGAAAATATTCTCGCCAATACAACAAAGCTTTCAACAAAACACCACTGGTTCCACCACAAAACCGTCTTGTGCAAGTTATCTGTGAGCGTCGTGAAGACCCCTTATACAATTGACCATTAGCCTTGTTAGATATGGGGGGGTAACGTTGGGCTCCGATTGCATGCAAATAGCCCTCGATAGCATCAGCTGATCGTATGTGTGAAACACAAGCTGTTGATACACACAACCTTTCGAGATACACACAGTTATACAGATAATTCCATGTTGGTTTATCAACACTCACAATTATTATGTTGGCAGTTTCACTCTGAAACTCGGTATTGGTTACAGTTTTAATGAGGAGAAATGCTGGTTCATTGGAGAGTCGTGTCACTCATTGAAAACAATTTGCTATTTCAGTCTCAAAACATAAAATATGACTCAAGATGAGTGTAATATCCAAATGAGCAAAAGACATACAAAGATTGTGTTCAGGCCGTGAACTGTTTCACTGTATGTTACAAATGTAAGGACGCATGATGTCATAATTTGTGGTCATGCTAACATGTGAACTTTTGTTAAATCCACAGTCAACAGGGGTTTTAGTGTGCCCAACACAAACTTATCATGGTTTCAAGATATCCATAAGAGTGAGTATGGTTATACGCTGCTTTTAGCAATATTCCACCAATATCAGGGAAGGGGGACCATGTGGGGATTCAAACCCGGGTCTTGGACATGGCCAGGGGATGCTTTAACAGCCAGGCTACCCAACCGCCCCAAGCTGATAAAAAAAGTCACAAGATGGTGTATATATGTGCTCACAGTTCAGGTAAGATTCTGGTCCTATCACGCCCCTGACATCATCTTCACTTGACGTCTTCATGACCCTGAACCTCATTTCCTTGTGAGCTGAATGTCCCACCTTCCATCCCATCAGTGTCCCAATGTCCCATCCCTCAGTGTCCCAATGTCCCACCTCCCATCCCTCAGTGTCCCAATGTTCCATCCCTCCATGTCCCAATGTTCCATCTCTCAGTGTCCCAATGTCCCATCCCTCAGTGTCCCAATGTCCCACCCCTCAGTGTCCCAATGTCCCATCCCTCAGTGTCCCAATGTCCCACCTCCCATCCCTCAGTGTCCCAATGTTCCATCCCTCCATGTCCCAATGTTCCATCTCTCAGTGTCCCAATGTCCCATCCCTCAGTGTCCCAATGTGTCCCAATGTCCCATCCCTCAGTGTCCCAATGTCCCAACTTCATCATGCCCCAACCTCACTGTCCCCTGACCTCATGATCTGAGTTTTTCAATCGACTGACCATGATTTTATTATCCTTAGCTCATTGCCCCTGACTGCAACTATATTTTCCCAAAACCTCGTCCCCTGACCTCATGATCCAAATGTTATTTTACCAGGACCTCACGATCATGCAGTCCCCTGATCTCATTGTAATAAATCAAATCAAACCAACAAAAACTCACACCGGAAGATTCTTACTCCCTGTGACGGTCGGACTAACATCTACTCCAGTCCCAAAACTGGCACAAAGGAAGGCAATATCACTTCAGTATCAGTGAAAGACTAACAACACAGGGCCCACAGACCATGCCTCATAGAGAAGACATGAAAGAGGACCAATACATTTATCATAGGCCTTTTCTTCTGATGTGAATGGTTTATCATCTACTATGATGACCTCCGGCCTGAACACAGAGATAGTCCCGAAATGTCTCTGCAACACACACTTTCTGGGACTTTCAAGTAAAGTGTGTTAGTTCTATATTCAACAAGGAAGGATGCCATTTTGATTGAGGTCAATGTTGAGAAAACAGGGTAGCTACCTTTAATAGTTTAAAAATATTTTGTTTGATTCAGTGCTCTGTGAGCAAAGTCATCATCTGTGATTCTCTCCCAGTCTCTCTGCGTCTGCCCTACGATAAACCCAATCTCGCGTCTTCGACTCTGATGTTGCCGTTCTTCTACATCAGCCCACCGAACCTAAAATGGCAGAAAAGTTGACCATTGACATCTCAAAACAATTAACAACCAGAACAAACTCAAACTAAAAGAAATATAATGACGAAGTCAAGGTCATAATACTCAACAAAATTATTTTAGACTTCTAGGTGTAAGGAATAATCTTTGGGGACAACAATTTCTATAGTATATTTTTTTCAAGTACCGAATATTATGAATAAATAATGTAACTAAAATATTTCAAAGTCTGTTAAGGTGCTAAGAAGTATCGTGGTCCACATTATTGTTAAGCCTGTAAGAGTAATCTCCCTTTACAACAGAATCAAATTCAAATGAGTTGTGACATTTGTAGGTAATATCTAAATGCTCCTTTCCAAACTTACAATAAAAAGGAAAAAGTTAATATAAATATAAATATTTCTGGCAGGTTAAATGAGAAAGCAGAGTTCTCTCAGAAGAACCACTCACCCTCTTCTTTCCTGGTTCAGACATACGATTAAAATAGCCCAGTTGTAGATAGTCATCAAGACTCTGGGGAGATGGACTCCTCTTCCTCTTGTTGAGACGGAGACCGTCAAGTTTGTCTGAAACACAACGTGGTCAGTGTGTGTGGATCTGGTCTATATTATAATACAGTTAGATGTGTAATGATTTTTGACGCCCCTTTCAACAGCTACGTGAAAATTCAAAACAACCTCCTATTAGGAGATAAACATACTGTGTTGGAAAATCAGAGGTACATATATAACGAAATTATAATAGCTCTAAATGTGATTGAAAACCGAACGCCTAGCGTGAGGTATTCAATAAAATATTTAGAGCTATTATAATTTTGTTATATACCTCTGATTATCCAACAGAGTATGTTTATCTTCATTCTACCATGACTACGTTATACAGATTTAAACCAATCACAATCCAGTATTTACTGAAGTCATGGTAGAATTGGGCCTCTCCTGGTTCAACAGACTAAAGAGCATACTTGGTTCAGTGTGTGAAATAGTCACTGGCCTACTAGCCCGTGGCTAGTAAAAGTCCAGTCGGACCAGTAAATCTCCACATTCACTGGTCCAACTGGCTAGTGAATTTTCATGGGGTCATTTTATGAATATATCACTCTCTCTCTGACTTGTTAAGTTATAACACACTTTTAAATCATGCAAGATTATGGCCTGATATAAATGTTCATCATATTAGCAGCTTAATGATGAAACACGAGTCTACATTCAAATTTTGGGCATGTGAATTATTTTGTGGGCTTGAACTTTTAGGCCCGACTGGCTAGCAAAATTTTGAAACTATTTTGCACACTGCATGGGTTTCTCCTGGTTCAACAGACAAAAGAACATACTTTACATACAAACTCAGGTGTCTCAGAGTCTTGGAGTTCTATGATGGCCGTGACTACTTTCCCGTACTAACCATCTTGTACACACCTTTTCGATGCTGCATGGCTCAAAGTTAAGAAAGTGTAGTGATGAATCTCTATATGGTTGTGACAAACTTATTCCTGACTGCTGCCAATAGCACTCACCTAGCTGTTCCCCTGATGCTTCAATCTCCCACTTGGACTTCTGGTAGACCTGGAGAACAGACGGAAGGTGGACATGGGTTAGCTAGAGATCCTCACACTGCCAGGGAGAGTAGCGGTGCCAAAATGTGCGGAGTCAACCACAGGTCAATTCTGTGTCAACCCTGTCAACTCCAACACAGCAATTACACATCATCTTGTATTAGAACCAACATTCCATCTCCATGGTATCTGAAAATGGGGTCATCTTTTCCTACCTGCATCATGAACAAAGCTATTTTGGCTTTTACAACCAAGGGAATCTGTCTGTATTGACAGATAACCGGGGCTGGCATTAATGGTTCATATTACAGAGATTCATCTAAAGCGTATGGAATGAAAAGTGGAATCAGGAACACCCATCGTATAATATTATATCAGATACCAGCACTTATCACTTGTTGAACCCATAAGGAACAAGGAACACATTAAACAGGGAAGACTGTATCAATATTTAAATGAAACTGTGACATGTAAGGGTTTGTGTCAGTAATCACCTTTGCAGTGCAGCTGCCTTGCATACAGTGTGTCCAATATGTGGAATGTCGCCTGGCAGGTGATATTTTCACCAGATACAAATTACCAATGCATGCAAATAGTATGCATGGAGAATCCCACTTGAAGTAAAGGAACATTGAGGTTGGACTAATACATACAAATTAAACCTGAAGCAGGTATGTTAAAGTTATGACATACATCTGTACTGACAACAAATACAACTCATGTGCAGACTGTTCACAATGGTCCATGTCATATCTTCTGCACTCAGATCATCAACAGCAGACATTTCCATCTTTGTTGACTATAAGTCATCCTAAATAATTCACACTTTTTATTACAGTGGTCAAGCCCCAGTTTAAAGCCGAAGTCACTATATTTCATTATCAAGAGTCCCTAGTTACACAGACCAAGAAGTGCCTGATAGTTTACAGCAGCACTAAGAAATACCTTGCCGACAACCCAGTGGTGGATACTGTGGGCAACAACTCCTGCCATCAGGGTAGGATGACCTGCAATTACTGAAGGTCACTGGCCTTGACCACGTGATCAACTTATAACTCTTATGATCAACGTTAGTTGCTGGGGGATTTTCACTCCGGGAATCCCCCGCAGAGGACACACCCCTGACATGATATGTGATATTTGGTTTGTGTAAGGGAAGATATTACTGTATGAAATATGGGCTGACAATGTGGGCTGATCTAAGTGACATATGCATTACTACAGTGAAATGTTTTTAATCCAAACTCCTTTAGTTTGGAGCACCTTGTTTAAGAAAAATATATATAGACAGAACTCCTTGGTAATACGAACATCTTAATATAGAGACAATTGGGAAATATAGTGTCATGACAATTGGTAAATATAGTGTCATGACAATTGGGAAATACAGTGTCATGACAATTGGGAAATACAGTGTCATGACAATTCAGAAATATAGTGTCACGACAATTGGGAAATACAGTGTCACGACAATTGGGAAATATAGTGTCATGACAAT
This sequence comes from Haliotis rubra, assembly GCF_003918875.1. NCBI lineage: Eukaryota > Metazoa > Mollusca > Gastropoda > Lepetellida > Haliotidae > Haliotis > Haliotis rubra. Next base: position 2,514,253 of record NW_025767035.1, on the reverse strand, counting down.
TGGGAAATATAGTGTCATGACAATTGGTAATTATATAATGACAATAGTGAGATATTGTGTCACAACAAGGGAGAGAAATAGTGTCATGACAACCAGGAGAAATAGCTCATGACAGGGGTTTCACATAACACAGTTCACAACCAAAATACTCAAAGTTATGTTTGATATATGTCTATCAGCCAGAACTGATTTCAAGGGTCTGTAAGAATAATAATAGACTTTTCAATGTTTCAGTGAACTTAATGTTCATGATGGTATCTTTTCGAATATGTTGTAGACCAGAAGTTAGACTCAAGCATGACTCTCTAGTCCCTACACTGTGCTCAAGTCTCTCAAGGGAGGGAGTCATATTGACTCCCAGTTTCCATACTACAGGCAAAACTGACCCTAGCATGGCTGTTACCATGGAGACAGCAAGTTTTTCACTTGCTTTGATACATGCATTATTCAGATATGCAATCAATATAAAATATAAAATATGAGTATGAAATGAGATGAAACATAGTAAATTCCTCATAGAAGTAAGCACATGAGTCTGAAACCAACAGGTTATTGTGAAGACAAAGCCTGAAATAGAAACATCAGTCACAGAACACAGAACTACAACACATATTATTGTGACAGCCTTAACTGAAGGCCAGGCTCCGAGACCTTCATGCAGCAGCGTACAGAATACTCCTGGTTAACAGAGGTCACATGGGTCAAGCCAAGGTCAGTAGTTGACTCCACACTGGCCATACATTCATTTCATCCCATCAGTTTATGTTGATAAAAATGAAAGCAGACTTTGTACTTTAATAATTTATTATTTTGTTAAATTTAGGTTTTTCTTAACATAAGTTCAAAGAAGTATATGAAGAACGCCAACGCCATTGTACAAACGTGACAGCAGCAAAGGTAAGGATAGTGGTGATTAGCGTCCCAAAAGGATGGTTTCCATGTAGCTTCACAAAAGTCATTTATGAATCCACTGTCAACAATGTTTCCATGTAAGTGTTCACATGTCAACATATTGATCTATTATTTCACTGTACGTGTTCACATGTCAACATATTGATCTATTATTTCCCTGTATGTGTTCACATGTCAACATATTGATCTATTATTTCACTGTATGTGTTCACATGTCAACATATTGATCTATTATTTCCCTGTATGTGTTCACATGTCAACATATTGATCTATTATTTCCCTGTATGTGTTCACATGTCAACATATTGATCTATTATTTCCCTGTATGTGTTCACATGTCAACATATTGATCTATTATTTCACTGTATGTGTTCACATGTCAACATATTGATCTATTATTTCCCTGTATGTGTTCACATGTCAACATATTGATCTATTATTTCACTGTACGTGTTCACATGTCAACATATTGATCTATTATTTCCCTGTATGTGTTCACATGTCAACATATTGATCTATTATTTCCCTGTAAGTGTTCACATGTCAACATATTGATCTATTATTTCACTGTATGTGTTCACATGTCAACATATTGATCTATTATTTCCCTGTATGTGTTCACATGTCAACATATTGATCTATTATTTCCCTGTATGCGTGTTCACATGTCAACATATTGATCTATTATTTCCCTGTATGTGTTCACATGTCAACATATTGATCTATTATTTCCCTGTATGTGTTCACATGTCAACATATTGATCTATTATTTCCCTGTAAGTGTTCACATGTCAACATATTGATCTATTATTTCACTGTACGTGTTCACATGTCAACATATTGATCTATTATTTCCCTGTATGTGTTCACATGTCAACATATTGATCTATTATTTCCCTGTAAGTGTTCACATGTCAACATATTGATCTATTATTTCCCTGTATGTGTTCACATGTCAACATATTGATCTATTATTTCCCTGTATGTGTTCACATGTCAACATATTGATCTATTATTTCCTGTATGTGTTCACATGTCAACATATTGATCTATTATTTCCTGTATGTGTTCACATGTCAACATATTGATCTATTATTTCCTGTATGTGTTCACATGTCAACATATTGATCTATTATTTCCTGTATGCGTGTTCACATGTCAACATATTGATCTATTATTTCACTGTACGTGTTCACATGTCAACATATTGATCTATTATTTCCCTGTAAGTGTTCACATGTCAACATATTGATCTATTATTTCCCTGTATGTGTTCACATGTCAACATATTGATCTATTATTTCACTGTACGTGTTCACATGTCAACATATTGATCTATTATTTCCCTGTAAGTGTTCACATGTCAACATATTGATCTATTATTTCCTGTATGCGTTCACATGTCAACATATTGATCTATTATTTCACTGTACGTGTTCACATGTCAACATATTGATCTATTATTTCCCTGTACGTGTTCACATGTCAACATATTGATCTATTATTTCACTGTACGTGTTCACATGTCAACATATTGATCTATTATTTCCTGTAATGTGTTCACATGTCAACATATTGATCTATTATTTCACATGTATATTGTTCACATGTCATGTCACATATTGATCTATTATTTCCTGTATGTGTTCACATGTCAACATATTGATCTATTATTTCCCTGTATGTGTTCACATGTCAACATATTGATCTATTATTTCCCTGTATGTGTTCACATGTCAACATATTGATCTATTATTTCCCTGTATGTGTTCACATGTCAACATATTGATCTATTATTTCATATATGTGTTCACATGTCAACATATTGATCTATTATTTCACTGTAATGCGTTCACATGTCAACATATTGATCTATTATTTCACTGTAATGTGTTCACATGTCAACATATTGATCTATTATTTCCCTGTATGTGTTCACATGTCAACATATTGATCTATTATTTCACTGTACGTGTTCACATGTCAACATATTGATCTATTATTTCCCTGTATGTGTTCACATGTCAACATATTGATCTATTATTTCCCTGTATGTGTTCACATGTCAACATATTGATCTATTATTTCCCTGTATGTGTTCACATGTCAACATATTGATCTATTATTTCCCTGTAAGTATTCACCTGTCAACATACTGATCTAGTTTTTCCCTGTATGTGTTCACATGCATTGTTTCTATGTATGTGTTCACATGTCAACATATTAATCTAATGTCAACAATATTTCAGTGAAGTTTCTGACACATATCAGCTTCTTTGTCAACAATGTTTCAGTTCTAATTCTCACAGATTTCAACATTGTAAAAGTATTGCCTTGTCAAAGATGCTTTCAAAAGATAAAACAGTCAAGTTTTGAATGCTGTTGATGATGCACGACATGAAAAAATCACTGGTGATCAGCAATGAGATGAAGAGGTTGCAGATTATGTACAGTATGGGGATAGTACTGCATGTGGTAACATGATAGACAGACTTGATCAATGACAATTCCATCATTACAGTTAATACACATGTATCTCAGTTGAAATACAGGAAAGTTAAGTACATGGGAAGATTCCCTCCATTACTCCTTTTCCTGACCCTGTTATGACTTAATAAGATCAGATAAATATTTCTATACTAATGGTTTTGACTTGAATTCAGTTCTTCATAGTAATCAAACTTCTAGCAACAGAATTAATCAGCTTATTCTTTACTCTGTTCATAAATACATACTATTTTCAAATAGATTCAAACTATTCTAAACTCCTATGTATGCAATTTCTATGAACCACTGAATATAACTTTGTAGATATTTTCCCATTATTATCCATCTCTTGCCTTTGTGGAATTAATTGCTTCCTTTCTTTGTTTGAAGTTAATTATTGATTGTATTTTGTTATATTTAATGGAGCGGGACTCACATAAGCCAATGGCTTGTTGTGCCAATCCATATTCATGTAATTTCTACTTATGAAAAAAATATGCTAATAAAAAAATATAAAAAATAGTTCAGGAAAGTCTGTAATTGGGAAAGGCATTTTCCTAATAAGTCTTTGACCCCATGTTTACAAACAATTTTTAGCAAGGATTACGAGCCACTGAGTATTAGCATGGGCAAGTAATTCAACTTTAAGGTGAAGTTAACCTGAATAAACATTTTATTCTTTTTAATCTTAATCTTGAACTTCAAACACTACCGTCAGATGATCACTAAATATCACTGTACCGTGTTATAAATGAAACCCAGTTGTTTCTCGCGAAAACGCACTTCACGATATCGCGGACTTGCTTATATTGATGGGTAACCAATGGCCCCCATGAAAAATGTAGTTACGACCACGAACACAAATCTTCACGTCGGAAATCCAATATCAACAAATCTGTGCTAATAAGTACAAGTTATTCATGTACACATCTTTTACACAATCTGGTAAGAAAAAAATGTTCATTTTATATCTGGACTTAAAAAGCAATGTATTTTAATTTTTCATTCAATATTGTCTGTATTAATTATGGCAAAATCCTGTGTGAAGTGATTGGCAGATCGCACCAGCTCAAAGGTATTTTCAGCAATCACAGTCAGATTACTGCCACTTACTCGAACATACAAACCTTAGTTGTCAGAAAATGGCTACATATATCCATAATGCATTACTTGACCCATTTAAAGTGTCATATCAACACATATAACATAGCAACACACTTTTTTTGTAAAATAGAAAGACCATGGGAAACCTCAGATCGTCAAACTGTTTCATACGAGATAAATTATCCGGCAATATACTAAAGTGTTCTACTATTGTGTGTGTTATATATACTGTACCGTGTCATAAATGAAACCCAGTTGTTTCTCGCGATAACGCACTTCACGACATCACGGACTTGCTTATACTGATGGGTATATATATATAAAACTAGAAGTTAAACAACACAAAATAACAATAAATCATTCATGGTGAAATAATAGTTTCTGATATATTTATACCAATCACTTACTCAAAATGCTTTTAAGCAATATTTATGGGTACATTTTAACTGAATCACTGATCCATAGACCAGAAGGTGTGTGTACAGCTAACTGTATTAGCAGTTCTGTTTCTATATTTTAAACATTCATGATTAAATATTCTATAAGTTTATGAGACAAATACAAATGGTGGTCCTGATCTCTAAATGTAGAACAGTGCCTTGTATAACAAGAATGTAGTTTAGATGTCTAGTGATGTTTTATTACAAAATTCACACTTCTTATTGACCGTGTAATATCACATTTGTTCACCAACACAATACAAAGTAGTTCGTGACTGCACAATGCACAAAATTGCATGTATACTCAAGTGTGCACATTACACAAGAAAATATGTCTTCAACCATCCTGCACCCCATATTAGGAATAACGCACATTAATGCAGGAGGGGTGGAGTGGGTGGGAGGGGAGGGGTGTTTATGGAAATACTACAAATAGTACTGTATGATGTATCAGGTCAACTTCCACATGATCAGAACCTTCCTGGAGGATCTAAAACATTTACTACTTTGTATGGATGAGTACAGAAGTGTTAAATGAAAGAAACAAAACGATTCATAAGTCATGATGATTAAATTTTACTGCGATGTTCGTCAATATAAATTTAAAACACGGCAGAAAACTACTGTGCATGCAGGCCAGATAATTTACTTTATAGGCCTTTTTTTTTTTAAATTATGCAAGAACTGCGCCCTGAGCATGACTTTTCCAATCACTTGAAAAAGGAATCTGTTTTATTATTATTAAAGGCAAAATGTACACATTTTCGACAATATTTTGGCCTATGTTATATATATTGGGGCATATGCACTCACTTCAGCATCCTATTGATGCAATAAAAGACTTATTATCCCTTACTTGCCTGAAATTGATCATTGAAACTTCAAGGCAGACAGCTTCCAAACAGAGAACACTTGCCATATATGGAATGTAAACAATTGCTCCGTACATCGAAAACTGTCGCACGCGGTGTTGTCGGTGTTTGCCGAACTAGTTTCAATCACAAGTTGTGCGTAGGATATTTGTAAAGACATAACTCTACGGGGTTCGCTTAATGTAATGTTCAGCCAGTAGAGGCGTGAGAGTCTATTTAATGCAACGTTGCATTAATTCATTCAAACTTTTAATTTAATATTGTAATCTAAATACATAATTCTTTGGGAATAAATAATATAGTAGCTTCCCTGAAGGCTAATAGTTAGTTTTATTGACAGAAATGCATTATTATTTTTCTAGAGAAGTGCGGTGTGACATTGTGCCTTTATAATCAACTACTTGAATGCAACTTCGTGAACTGACAGAAAGCAAGATAGTTTTTGTCTGATAAGTATGAGCATGACAAGTGCCAGCTGACATCTTACTATAAGAGTGTTTAACTAGTAGGCTATTACATCAACACTTCAGTGCATTGCACCAGGTGATGTATTATCTAAAGGAACATGTAACATATTGGATATATTAATGCCACGATTACTTCATACCACTGTATATGTATATAGCAAAACATGTTCACGTTTATAAATGCTACTGCATGTTTAACCGACTCCACCACCACTCATTTTACTAGTATCTATTATTGTGTACTTACCACAATGATGCAATATCTTCATCGTGTAAAAAAACATTCGGTTCGCGTCAACGTGTCTCGGTGTATTGTCATACATTTGTATTTTTCAAAACACAGGGAATACTGTCAACAGGATTGACATACACATAATGTTGGACAGCTGTCTACTAGTTGTTACAGCATGTCACAGTGAAATATATTAGTTTATTCGTGTGACCATGCATTACTGAAACAATTATTGAAACATGACTGTGTAAATCTCTGTATCAGCCATGTCACACCGAGGAATGGAACATATCACTCCTGTTGTATATTTATGACAGGTGCTACGTAGGTAAGAAAATGACATGTGTCATATAATCAATATCCAGACTAGAAACTGAATGTAATTAAAAATCTATATTATAGCAAAGCTGACTGTTTATTGTTCATTTCTAATATTATAGTGCACGGTGCATTTTGCAAATGTGTGAACCTTATTAACGTAACACCACATTGTGTACTTTGATTTATTTTAGAACTGTTTTGCTTTAGGGTAAAATCAGAAGACGTACATGATGAGTGCACCCTTCTTACCACTGATTTGTTTCCATTTTCTTTGTTGGCAGCAAATATGTGTTATTAGTTTAGTTTGAAGTAACATGGGATAGTAACTCTTGAGTTCAGATTTGACATTGTCCAACTCATGAGGACACTAGACAAAGGAAGGAGTTCTCAAGCACCTACCTTAGGTGACACCAGCGACTGAAAGGCAACTTCAATGTCATCAAAGTCACATAGCACATGTACAACACAACATAAGGAATCTCAGTGGAAGTCAGTGAGAGGGCCTGCCTACTTACCCCACCGAAGCCATGAAGCTCCACGTCAACATCGTCATCATCGTCATTGTTATGTTTCCTATCTGACTTCCCTTTCTTCCCGGCAGATTTGCTGTCCTTGTCCTCAGCACTGTCTGCCACTGGGAGGTCCTCCATCTCCACCTGAGGAGGACAGTGTGATGTCAAACACCAACAGTGAGGTGAGGTGAAATTGGGTTTAACGTCGTGCTGGAGAATATTTCGCTCATATGACGATGTGCATGCGTGTGTATGTGAATGTGTATGTGCGGCTGCTTGTACTAGCCCAGACTCAAGCTGGTTTTATAGTGCTAGCCCAGTGAGATACTATGCCGCAGTGAAGCACGAATATCCCACTCAGACACAGTATACTGACTCCGAGCCGACCAGTCCTTGATGTACCCATTAATGCCGAGCGCCAGGCAGGGACCAACAAGTACCATATTTTAACGTCTTTTGGTATGACGCGGTCGGGGATCAAACCTGCGACCTTCCGGCTCTCCGGGGCGGACGCTCTAACCACTACACCACGGAGGCGGTCACACCAACAGTGATAAGAACAAGAAGACGACACGGTCATCAATATCCCCCAAGCCACGGCTCCGTTGTTTAACTACAGCATGACATTCATGCAGTGTAGAAATTAATTTTTAAAAGTCACTGGCCAGGAGGGCTAGTTCAGTTAAGATTTTGCTAGCCCACATCATACTTCGCTGTCCCTGCACAATATCAATGTCAAAATGCCCACCGGTGAGAATTGGTGTGATATTTGGTAATTGAAGATGGTAAGTTATCGTCGCCCCTTCTTGGAAACAATATAAATCAAACACACCCATAACTAAGATTTCTGTAGCCCTTAAATACAGGTTTGAGAAAACACTGCTGTAATGTGCAGCTCACGTCTTGTGTGAAAGGTAAGCTTGTGCATCAATAAAGAACAAAGTATCTGAGATTTTCAGCTTGCCAGTCAGGATAGCTTTAACAATATATTACTGGCCCGATTTACAGTCAGCTAGCATTTTGCTAGCAGGCCAGTATCTATTTCAAACGCTGCATCCATATCCTGAAAACACAAACCACACATGGTTTCTGTTCTATAACAGTTACTCAGAAAATCTGTCCCCATTGGGGATACGATGCACTAAGCCAAGAAACGCATAACAAGGGCCATAATTATATAACAAATTGTTACATGGCTTCCATTTTCGACCTCCATCAACGCATTCATGTCCTGAAAACACATATCAAATTTGGTTTTCCTATCTATAACGGCTACTGAGAAAATCTGTCCCCATTGGGAATACTATGCACTAAGTCAAGAAACACATGACAAGGGCCATAACTCTGTAACAAATTGTAACACGTTTTCCATTTTCAAACTCCATCAGGGCATTCATAATATTGCCCTGATTTTGATATTGCGATATATTGCAATAATTTAAGAGAACGCATAAATTATTAATTCATAATAAACTCTTTAAAAAATGTAGGGGAACCTGAACTTTCAATTTGGATAAGAAGTATTTAAGCGTTAACAAACGTTTCAAAGCCAGACATCTTATGTACATACCACCATTTCTTTTTATCACCACCCCTAAACAAAATGCATGGGATGCACGTCCACAACGCAGTAGCCCCCATACACGTGCGTTCAGTGTCATTCTTTTGACAGTTTTCAAGATGGTCGATAAATCACTGTAGACCATTAATTTTGAGAATCATCTTGCATCACACAGTTGGTCGTGTTTGTTTCTAGCCTATTTTTTCTTTTTGTTTGAAAATGCAAAGCGTACATATGCAAATTTCATGTCATACACCAATCATCTTTCAAGAGCGATTACTGTACAAACAATTATCATCATAAGGAAGTGCAAGTGGTGATGCGCTCTCTCTAAGCATTGATTATTTATGTATCCGATTTAACTCACAATTTTTTCAATTGTACATTAAAGTGAAGTTCCCCTACATTTTTTTTCAAGAGTATAGCTCTCTGTGTACGACATCATTTTCTTAGTTGCTGTTACACCATACTTTCAGGCTCCCCGTCCCCATTGTGTATGTCTGTATGCCAGTGGTTTACAGATAAATAAAATGATATAGAGCCTAATTAATGTGGAATGCAATAAAGATTTGCGAACATAATGATGAAGGTAACAGTATAACATGATTTTCATAGTCAGTGTTGTTTGCGTCAACAGAATGCACTTCAATGCAGGGTGTAATTATTGTTACTGTATGTCAGTGATTCACTCAGATTCAACTTCAATATATACATGGCTGTGTTGACATGAACTTTTGCAAAATGAAACAAATACATGATTTAGGTGAACTGCTTGAGCTTAAAATCTCATGTGACCTCCAATGCTAAGATCCTTGACTGGAATGTCATTATACAGTCCTACAAAATTGATAAGAGTTAGGTCTTAATGATAAATTGATAACATTTGTCCTATTATGAAACAAACAAAATAACAAAATTATGTGAATTGTGAAATGGTCACTCAGAGCCAGAGGCTCCAAAACTGGTCCATTTGAGGCCACTTAATTCCTCCAAAATGTCACATATGAAACCACTGAAACCCACAAAACTTGGTAGAATATTTGGCAGTTTTGGAGCCACTTCCAAGATACATCCATTTGTAAAATGTTACCAACAGAAATAAAAGTGCATTTGGCACTTTTAAAGCACATTTTGTTGCTATGGAAATGACTGGCAGATGATTCAAAGGGAGCTAACTCTGGATGACCCAATATATTGCAGAATCTGAACCATATTGCGATAATCGTATCGCAAGATACTGTACCGGTATATACCGGTATTATTGCACAGCCCTATTCATAACAAATCCTGTACAAAGGTCAGTTAGTTTTTTAGGGTGGTTTTACGATTTCTCTAGGTTATCGTGAATATGGAATAACTGACTATACTTTTTGTGTCCCTTGTAGCATAACTAACATGTCAACTTTCCATGGTGATCCCAGAAACTCATCTCATTGCATGACTACAAATAGAGCCCTCCAAGAACACCAAGAGTGAACGCGAACACTGACACTTGTGCACACCCCACCAAACCCCAACACTCACCCTACACATGTGCCAGTCTGTCCTGTCTGTCTGCTCCCAACTCACCCACACATATACACCCCATCGACACACCCCACCAAACCCCAACACTCACCCTACACATGTGCCTGTCTGTCTGCTTCCAACTCACCCACACATATACACCCCCATCCACACACCCCTCCCTACACTGACCTCCTGTATGGAGTCTTCCTGTAGCAGCCAGCGGATGTCGAGATGGAGGAAGTGTCGGGGCGTTTCATCCCATTTCTTCTGGATCTGTTTACACAATAATCACACAATAGTCACCTGATAGTCACATAAAATAATTTGGATGCATTTAAATTTTACAATTTAAGTAAACATAGTAAAGATGTGTAAGGTAAATTCATTTGGAACATAGAATAATAGTAATATACCGAAATTCCATCATGCTTCCATAACATCCGATAATGGTTAAGAATGACTGTGTAATGGGACCTGGTTGACTCTTACCTTCTCTATGTCCGTCAACTTAAACTTGTGGGTGTTCCTCTTGGCACAGGTGTTCACATCAGCCTGAACGCTGGCAATGTACACCTGCATTGTAAACAGGACACTAGTGAGTGGAGTTACAACTGCTGGGTTCATATCTAACACAGAACTACTAAAACAACAGCCCTGACAGGGGTGTCTGAGTTTGTCATGCTCTTAAATCATATCACTTCGGACACAGTTTGACAATGACCGATAAAAGAATCTCTCCAGGTTTTTACACTTTACAGATATACAGTGAAACCTGCCAACACTGGCACCTGTCTAATCCGGCACACTTTCAAAACCGGCATAGAATTTTGGTCCCGCCATTTTACACCGATATTATGATCATTAAAAGATTGTCTAATCTGGCACCTGTCTATTCCGTATTCCGGCATGACTTTCCGCTCCCAACAAGCAATTTTAACTGTAATTAACACTGTCTAAACTGATATGGGTATGAGCAGTCCAATCAAGGACCCATAATCCAATACACTAATTAATCCTCTTGGCACGCTAGATAATCAGGAAGTAGTGATTGTGCGATGAATCAAACGCTCTAAGCCGGCATGGGTATGAGCAGTCCAATCAAGGTACCTTAATCCAATACACTCCTCTCGGACGCTAGATTGAGAGAATGACGAGTGTAAATGGCAGCCATGTTGGAAAATTATTGTCACAGTCTAATCCGGCACCCTGTCTAAACCTGCATTTTATTTCGGTCCTGTGGGGTGCCGGTTTAGACAGGTTCCACTGTACAACTCAACTCTTGGCTGGGATAATCAGATATGACATACATATAAACATACATTTGACATATTATGAGAATGGTTTTTCTGTATCACGGAAAGATACAAACCATTCCTTTCAAAAGTGGAGTAGTATATGATTATTATTTGTCCCCAGGTCATGATAAGGATGTAAAGGGCTTCCTATTTCCACCAGACAAAGAGACCCACATCCCTAGAATTCAGTGCTCCTAGACGTAATTTACCAGTCACTATGCTATATACCCTAGACAGGCTGGTGAGGTAGTGTAGAATACCTGGAATCCCTTAGATTTGGCATAACTCCAGAATTCTTCAAAATGCTTGACTTTCTCATTGACAGCATCGACAATAATGAAGGGGAAGAAGCCATTGTCTATCGTCTTCTTGAATGACTTGAGCAGGTTGTCTCTGTAGGCACTCTCCATCTCCGCCTCGTACTCATACTCCAGCACCTGCAACATGGACACTTACATTCAGGGAGCTCTTACATTCAGGGAACTCTTACATTCAGGGAACTCTTACATTCAGAGAACACTTACATTCAGGGAGCTCTTACATTCAGGGAACTCTTACATTCAGGGAACACTTACATTCAGGGAACTCTTACATTCAGGGAGCATTCAGGGAGCTCTTACATTCAGGGAACTCTTACATTCAGGGAACTCTTACATTCAGGGAACTCTTACATTCAGGGAACTCTTACATTCAGGGAACACTTACATTCAGGGAACTCTTACATTCAGGGAACTCTTACATTCAGGGAACACTTACATTCTTACTTACATTCAGGGAACTCTTACATTCAGGGAACACTTTTCACATTCAGGGAACTCTTACATTCAGGGAACACTTACATTCAGGGAGCTCTTACATTCAGGGAACTCTTACATTCAGGGATCTCTTACATTCTGGGAACACTTACATTCAGGGAACACTTACATTCAGGGAACACTTAACTGGACCGTGGCACAGCACTGTCTGGTACTCACAATAATACTGTGACATCATGATGCTCATCACAAAGTTACACAGGAGGGGTATATTTATGTAAATACAACAGTTTAAGTTTCAGGCCAAATATATTATAAAAACTCTCACCCAAGTCTCTCAAAACATGCATTTAGCAAATTCAAGTGGTTTTAAGCAGGAGACACAAAGTATGGGTTTCACACATGGCACTCATGATGGGAATTAAAGCAAAAGAACCAAATGGCTATCACCCCAATCAATCTATCAATCTACACAATTGGGATACGATGACATGTGTCAAACCAAGTCAGCAAGCCTGACCACCCGATCCCGTTAGTCAACTGCTCTTAGGACAAGCATGGGTTACTTAAGATCAATTCAAACCCGGATCTCCAAGGGTCAAATGCCAGCTTGAACAGTACATGCATTACATAACAGCAAGTTAGCTGCATGTGGAGTGATATGACAAAGAATGCAAAATATTTGAAAATGCAAAGTTCTCACAGACCAATTATTCTGAATAAGCAAATTTGGGGTTCAAATCCAACAGATCCTGGCATTAGAATTAATAGAAAGTTAAGCAACCCTGCACATCAGCTACTAGTGAAAATATCAGAAGTTGTCCCTTCAATATAGTTCAGCATAATTTGAGTTACCTTCCTTGTAACCATCTTCCCCGTCTCTGCATCCTTCTCCTTCTTCTCAGCCTCCACCATGAAGTAGTCGTCCAGACACAACATCCGAGGGGCACTGCCTCCATTAGCCAGCTCCTTGTCCTACACACATATCACCTTGACTATATCACACATATCACCTTGGCTATATCACACATATCACCATGACTATATCACACATATAACCTTGACTATATCACACATATCACCATGACTATATCACACATATCACCATGACTATATCACACATATCACCTTGACTATATCACACATATCACCATGACTATATCACACATATCACCATGACTATATCACACATATAACCTTGACTATATCACACATATCACCATGACTATATCACACATATAACCTTGACTATATCACACATATCACCTTGACTATATCACACATATCACCTTGGCTATATCACACATATCACCATGACTAATCACACATATCACCTTGACTATATCACACATATCACCATGACTATATCACACATATCACCATGACCATATCACACATATCACCATGGCCATATCACACATATCACTGGGATCACATCACACATATCACCATGACTATATCACACATATCACCTTGACTATATCACACATATCACCATGACAATATCACACATATCACCATGACCATATCACACATATCACCATGGCCATATCACACATATCACTGGGATCACACCACACATATCACTATGATCACATCACACATGCCACCATTATATCACACATATCACCATTATATCACACATATCACCTTGACTATATCACACATATCACCATGACAATATCACACATATCACCATGACCATATCACACATATCACCATGGCCATATCACACATATCACTGGGATCACACCACACATATCACTATGATCACATCACACATGTCACCATTATATCACACATATCACCATTATATCACACATATCACCATGACTATATCACACATATCACCTTGACTATATCACACATATCACCATGACCATATCACACATATCACTGGGATCACATCACACATATCACCATGGCCATATCACACATATCACCATTATGTTACATATCACCATTATATCACACATATCACCATTATATCAAACATATCACCATGACTATATCACACATATCACCATGACTATATCACACATATCACCATGACCATATCACACATATCACTGGGATCACAGCACACATATCACCATGACTACATCACACATATCACCATGACCATATCACACATATCACCATGACTATATCACACATATCACCATGACTATATCACACATATCACTGGGATCACATCACACATATCACCATGACTACATCACACATATCACCATGACTATATCACACATATCACCATGACCATATCACACATATCACTGGGATCACATCACACATATCACCATGGCCATATCACACATATCCCCATGACTATATTACACATATCACCATGACTATATCACACATATCACCAGGATCACATCATACATATCACCATGACTATATCACACATATCACCTTGACTATATCACACATATCACCATGACTATATCACACATATCACCATGACCATATCACACATATCACTGGGATCACATCACACATATCACCATGACTACATCAACCATATCACCATGACTATATCACACATATCACCATGACTATATCACACATATCACTTGCATCACATCACACATATCACCATGACTACATCACACATATCACCATGACTATATCACACATATCACCATGACTACATCACACATATCACCATGACTATATCACACATATCACCTTGACTATATCACACATATCACCATGACTATATCACACATATCACCATGACTATATCACACATATCACCATGACTATATCACACATATCACCATGACTATATCACACATATCACTGGGATCACATCACACATATCACCATGACTACATCACACATATCACCATGACTATATCACACATATCACCATGACTATATCACACATATCACCTTGACTATATCACACATATCACCATGACTATATCACACATATCACCATGACTATATCACACATATCACCTTGACTATATCACACATATCACCATGACTATATCACACATATCACCATGACTATATCACACATATCACCTTGACTATATCACACATATCACCATGACTATATCACACATATCACCATGACTATATCACACATATCACCATGACTATATCACACATATCACTGGGATCACATCACACATATCACCATGACTACATCACATATATCACCATGACTATATCACACATATCACCATGACTATATCACACATATCACCTTGACTATATCACACATATCACCATGACTATATCACACATATCACCTTGACCATATCACACATATCACCATGACTATATCACACATATCACCATGACTATATCACACATATCACCTTGACTATATCACACATATCACCATGACTATATCACACATATCACCATGACTATATCACACATATCACCTTGACTATATCACACATATCACCATGACTATATCACACATATCACCATGACTTTATCACACATATCACCTTGACTATATCACACATATCACCATGACTATATCACACATATCACCATGACTATATCACACATATCACCATGACTATATCACACATATCACCATGACTATATCACACATATCACCTTGACTATATCACACATATCACCATGACTATATCACACATATCACCATGACTATATCACACATATCACCTTGACTATATCACACATATCACCATGACTATATCACACATATCACCATGACTATATCACACATATCACCTTGACTATATCACACATATCACTGGGATCACATCACACATATCACCATGACTACATCACATATATCACCTTGACTATATCACACATATCACCATGACTATATCACACATATCACCATGACTATATCACACATATCACCATGACTATATCACACATATCACCATGACTATATCACACATATCACCATGACCATATCACATATATCACTGGGATCACATCACACATATCACCATGACCATATCACATATATCACTGGAATCACATCACACATCACTTGCAACACATCACACATATCACCATGACTATATCACACATATCACTTGCATCACATCACACATATAACAAGGATCACATCACACATATCACCATGACTACATCACACATATCACTTGCATCACATCACACATATCACAAGGATCACATCACACATATCACCATGACTACATCACACATATCACCATGATCACATCATACATATCACCATGACTATATCACACATATCACTTAGATCACATCACACATATCACCATGATCACACATCATATATCACCATGATCACATCATAAATCACCATGATCACACATATCACCATGATCACACATCATATGTCACCATGATCACATCGTATGTCACCATGATTACATATCACATATCATATACGTGTTTAACCATGATCACATCACACATCACATACAATACAAAAACAATCACATAAAGAACTTTTTTTTGGTCTCTAGTATTCATTGCTACTTTTTCACCTTACATCATATAAAAACCTATGTGAAATCAGAATGGTTGTCATCAATCAGTTATTCCAAGCATGACACTATTTTTCAAACCTTTCTAATAGGTTTCAGATCTTCCCCCTTAAAAATACATGAAGGTGCTGATTTCTCCTGAAGAGTACTAAACCTACCAAAGTTGAAACAACACATGAAACTTCAAGATCAGTTTGAACAGCTTAACAATGTCCACACAGCAACATTCAAATGCTTTAAAGAACAAACCATTCTTACCGTAACTTTGTTTCTTCTCCCACCAACTGACGATTATTATTTACAATTTACCTGCAAAGGGTGAATTACTAAAACCTTTAGAACAACTTCAGCAAGAGACGTCAGGTGCTCATTGTACAGACTGCCACAACACTTACTCGGATGAGTTTGCTGACGTAGGTCTTCCCGCTGCCAGGCAATCCTCGGAGAATGATGACGATCTGTGGCGGGCGTGACTTTCGTCCCGGGGAGCACAGCAAGTCCTCCACCTTGGCTGTTTCTATCTTAGGCTGATACACAGGCTTAGCTTCCTGAGGGGACCGTCCATAGGAATCTCTGAAATGGAGGCTAAAAGTGAGCACAGCTCACAGTCAATGTGTCCTCACATCAAGATTGTTGTTGCCATCACCAGGATTTGGTTGAATAGCTCAGGTCAGAAAGATCGTCCAGGTCAGAAAGATGGTCGACAATGGTCATCCCAGGGTGATATTACAAGGGTTTCAGATACAAATGGTTGCATGCACTTGATCAACACTGACAGGCATTTGGTTAAACAGAGCATTTGGTTATGGGGTGGCACTACTCCTATTGGTGAAGCCTGAGTATATCCTGATGATACAATACATGACAATACTACCTGCTTAATAAATAATATCATATTGAAACAAGACAACATCACCCAAAGATGAAGCTGAACACAAATTACAATGTTCCCTCGCCAGCCTGGTCACATGGAACATGGAGAACGTTCAATAAAACTATATACATTACCATTGTTATGTATCACTACAAAGATCAAAGGATTTCTCAAGTATGGGCATTCTACATGCCTGACGTTACCACTACACTTAATTTTCAGTTGAATTGAGTGACAATGGATTTCAATCAACTGTATTTGCCAGACTAATATTTTTAAAAGACCCAGACTTTTGGGGGAAATCACTGACTGGATATCCTGGTACATACCATACATATCATACAATTAACTGTTACGTGTGATTCATCAGTGGATATTTGCATGCAGTGCAAGCATGGTAACATGACAGATGGACTTCAGTGATGGGATTAACTAAGGGAGACAATTGCTACTGTCTACCTAGCTATCTGAAAACTTGAACAAGTATGTTCAGGGGTGGAAATAACTTTAAAATTGATAGTGTACTCCTGTACAGTGGCACATGTAAAGTCACTTGCCCTGATAATTTTTCCACTATACCGACCGTTTTCTTGCTGATTTTTTAAATAAACAACATAATTAACATTGGAAAGTCAACTGGACACCGGTACAGTGTGATATACAAATTTGCTTCCCCGAAAGAAAAAAACACTGGACTCGGACGTCGGGCAAGAGTGAACATCTGCTTTTCATATAGATTTTCTTTTGTTAAGATCATAATTTCCAAATGGAAAGTAATGATACCAAATCATTTCTAAAGGGTGATATTGGACTGGTCAATGCCTCTTTCATTGAAGCAGGTTGAGTTCATTCACGCTTCAACAGAAGCAATCTCTTATAGAGGGTTTGTCATGCAGGAAGGTATCACATCTCCAAAAGATTTCATCTTAAGAAGACGGACAAATGAGACATTCTATACTCAAGTTTAGGAGATTATTACATTAGTGAAAGATCAAAATGCAACTAAGGAAGTGTCTAATAACACAAACAAAGTAATTTCTGTATTTAGACAGGCACAAGCACAGGCACTTACTGCTCTTTATCATCCGGACGGAAACGGACTCGGTCACGATCTCGGTCACGATCTCTTTCTCGATTTCGTTCTCGATCTCGTTCTCGTTCTCGTTCTCTTTCTCTATCTCGATCTCTCTCCCTATCCCTATCTCTGTCTCTGTCTCGATCTCGATCTCGTTCATATCGATCTCTCTCAGAACTGCCCCGATCTCCTCGAGCAAATGCATCAAATTCTGAAAGATGCATTAAACATATTGATGACAGGAGCAAACACACTGATGAGAAAATGTTGAACATTTCAATACATACAGTTTAATAGACATTTTAAAAGAAACTGTTCCAGTGAACAACAGTTAAATATACCGAAGAAATGATTCATTTTCACTTTCGCCTAGACTTGTATCATTCTAGTGACTGAATTTAAATTATTGTAGCAATGAGCTGTGCAGTACAATATACTACACCATGGATGTCAGCAAAAACAGAGTTTGATACCTTGAGAACAATCTAGGGCATCTGGACATGACGATAAATGATCAGTTTGGTCACACTGTAGCCACATATTGTCACTTGAGAGCCAAATATTGTCAAGCATGATAATACTCTTCCCTCAAAACTCTATGGGCGTCTCCCATGGACAACAAACATTCATTTTCATGCCTGAATATACAAACAGAGCATGTTTTCATGTGACTCACAAGGCTGATTACAAAGCCTGAAAACAAAGTTAATGAACTACAAATTTTGAAAAATAATCGCTTGATAGGATGCCTGAAGGGTTTATAAAGCTAATCCAAGCACTAATTTCGATAGATGATTTGTTATAAACGAGGATTAGCTTGGACTGGACATCAGAGAATTTTCCACCCAATTTTCCCGTTGGGCGAAAATGCTGAGAGTGACGAGTCACAGTACTGTCACAGGTTTGCTGGTGTGCATTTGCAGGAGCAGACGCGTTCGGGTGAGATGTTTTTAGTGTTCTGGGGAACATAGACACAAAGGTTGTCTCTGGCAATAGGAGTGAGAAGCAAATAAATATGAGTCAGGATAACGACAAAAGATTCATTTTCATGCCCTGCCTACTTGATGCTGTATATCACCCAAGTCTGTCCTCCACTAAGTACTACAAGTATCTCATGCACCATACACAATACAGGCCTCACCCCTAGACTCCCTGCTTTTGTCTGACGAGCGTGAGTCGGACAATTCCTCAGACGGCCCACGTCCATGTCCGTGAGTCTATAACAGCTGGAGCCTGGTAAGGTTGAGCTGGGCCTGGGGAGTCTTCTGAAGGAAAGGATGAGGATGTTAAATATCAATACATATAATATAATGACATAAATATATTTCATAGAAATGAGGGGGGGGGAAGGGTTGATGATGATTTTTATGGAGAAGCATGTACAATGTGAATGACACCCCCTAAAATGTATGTACAAAATAAGTGACCCCCCTGCTTGTCTTGTACAAAATCAATGCCCCCCCCCTCCTTCCCATAATTTCTAAGCATGTACAAAATTGCTGGAAACCCCCCCCACTAGTTAGTGTGATGACCCCCCTAGCTCCCCAGAACAAAATGGGCGACCCCCCTCTTAAAATTATCCAAAAAAAACCCCAACACACACACACACACACACACACACTCCATAAATTATGAACATGCATTTTTAGAAGGATGAAAATGCATTTTAGAAGCAAAACTGATGTAAATAAAGCTCCTTATGGAAAATCAACTTCATATATACCCTAACATATTCAGGGAAATCCCTTGAATCTGTTGATTGCATGAATAACTATAAAAGGAGCTAATAGATGATTCAGTCCATGAACAATTATCAAAATATCTGCATAACTATCAAAGTGAGTGAGTGAGTGAGTGAGTCTAGTTTTACGCAGCCATTAGCAATATTTCTGCAATGGCACAACGTCGGGGGACACCAGAAATGGCCTTCACACATTGTACCCATGTGGTGACACAGATCTTCAACGCGACGAGCGTACACTTACAAAACTAGGCTACCCTACTGCCCCAACTATCAAACAACGTTGTGGGCGAGTCAATCTGAACAACTATCAAACAACGTTAATGGCGAGTCAATCTGAATAACTATCAAACAACGTTATGGGAGAGTCAATCTGAATAACTATCAAACAACGTTAAGGGCGGTTAATCTGAATAACTATCAAACAACGTTATGGGCGAGTCAATCTGAATAACTATCAAACAACGTTATGGGTGAGTCAATCTGATTATCTATCAAAGAAAGAAGTGGGTGAGTCAATCAATGAATAGGTATTACAGATAAGAAGTAGTTGAGAGAGTGAGTGAGAGAGAAAGTGTACAAGTGCAGTGAAGTGTTCCGACCAAATCCAAATTCTGCCACCTTACCTTTAGAATCTCCAACCTGTTTATGTCCATAGTCTATAGTTTCTGCTGGTACCACAGGTCGGTCTGGATATGTGTAACGTTCCCTTACTTCTGGGTATCTGTCAGGTGGGTATCCGAGTCTATCATGTGGACTGTCAGGATATCGTGACCGATATGGATCACGGTAATAGTCATCAAACCTGAAACATAACCGTTACCAAGGTTACTCATTTAACTTTGTTTTTAGAGATACAGAAATCAGATAAGGACAGATCACCTGCAAATACCTATGGAACAGTTATCAAATCATCAAACGTAAAGGCATCGTATCTGAGCAGCAAATCCATGATTTTCTCCAATATACAGAGATGCCAGCCCTAATCTAGCCCAATTAGTATTCTGGCCAAAAACTGATGCAAAAATTTGTATTTTTGGCCAAAATCAGTACAAACTTTCCAAACAATTTTCATATTTAACATCATTGCCATTGTCATTTTCACTTGGTTTAGGAGACAAATAAGAAGGAACAAGTTTCATATTCCCTTGTAATAAAAAGTTAATCTTCTGTTTCTTTGAAATCACATGCTGTTTACAGTCATCAGCGCCGCCAGTCATCAGCACCGACGGAAAAATCACATTTGCACACACGACAAAATGCATGGTTTTCATTAACTGGAGATTTTTCAATGAGTGGAAACGTTGTACTGCAGGCTAGGAAGGAATTCCTGTGATCAATGCCGATCAACTTGAGGTTTTGATGGTTCCATAGTGACTATCAATTTGAAAGAAAGTGAGAGATAAAGATCGTCTGCCTGACAATTCGCCATTTTGTCGCTTCGCAAGAGCAATGATAACTTCCTAAGACAAGTTTCCGCAAAGGGACGTAACTCTGACATCCCACTGGCGTTGTTTACCTCCGGTTTCCATGTAAAGTTAATTGATTTTCAAAACGATTTCCGAGCTTTGAAATTGGACTTTATATGTTTGATACTGAATAAAATGTGGTTGAATTTTTTTGTCTATGGTACGTATGCTATTTGATAATTTAAGTTAATGTTTGGTTTTTTTAAATTGTAATTTTTACTGCTATCATAGTCGTGTATTTTGTGGGTTTTTTTCGTAACAAATCGTATGGGTTGGCATCTCTGAATATATTCATACATTTACTCTTGTTATGATACTTAGTATAACTACATATGTATTGACTTTCAACAAGTAATGTTTATGAAAATCTTAAAGGTCACATAAACCCTAGGGGGTACAAATACATAAATCACTGACTGGCATCGTTATAAATGAAACCCCGTCATTAAAACTACTCATTTCGACCTTTAATTGACTTAAATCGACCTTTTTGACAACAGTGCACAATTCTAACCCGCGAACGAAATTTCAACCAATCAGAGCGGCGCGCCTCTGTGACGTCATATGAGGAATAGCTTTGAGGGACGATGCAGAATTCATCTACATTTTAGGGGTTAAATTAACTTGTTTACAGGCTTGTATAAACCTGAAATCGTGACAATTGTTGTGGAAAATTAAAGCTGTATGTTCTCACAATCTACTGTCATTTAATTTTGTCTCCTGCTTTGCCTAGTTTCCGAAGTTACAACTTGTTTTCATAGACGATTCTGTCAAAATCGATTGGTGTCAGGGCCCTATTTGTATAATGACTGATCCAAATTGATCCCATTTCTGTGTTTTTTTACCTCGATAATTAATCATGTTTTGTAAAAATCTGTTTGTATTCTCAAAACAGTGTCGGCCCATAAGTTTTCACATGCAATACAGCAATTAATACTCCCTTGTTGTAACCCGTGTTAGGTGGTATAAACCTACACGTTATTTGTCATCATTCACTTGATGGTCAGTTAATGAATTTATAACAGGTATAATTAGTGGTAACACACTTAGATTACCCGACAAAGGTTCCCATTTGGCATTTCTTGTGTCTGGAGTAAATATTCAACATTATAAACATCGATCAAAGGATTAACCGATAACACGCTGATTGATTAATTACTTTTATCTTACACACCGGAATTGTCAAAAGGTAGTGTTTATGTATGTAGATTTACTAATCTATACTGAATACACTCTGTCGTGGTCGGTGTTCGCGTAAAACAACGCCCTTCTTTCAAAGGATTAACCGGCAATACATTGATTGATTGCCCATTATTGGCTAACTAAATTACTGTTTTAAAGAAAGGCGGACATTATGCAATTAGTTGCCAGGTGTGCTATCTTGGGTGACCAATGAGACTATACACCAATACCTGAAAAGATTTATCACTTTTTCGTATATTAAACTGTTAAAAGACACATCATTTGGAACAGTTTTGTGGATATTGATGGATACATTCCTCGAACAAGGTAATGGCCTGATATTGTTCCTATAACTTTAATCTGTTTTAATTTTAATATTTGCATTTTGTTTGTATTCATTTGTCGTGAGCATTCAACAGAATCATTGTTTTCGCCCGTGAAGTGTAATGAGACAGACAACATGCACTAGGTGTGTGTGTCGCGAATTATGATTCACATTGGCAAACTATAAAATGTCTAGATATTACAGTTCTGTTATAAAATCACTATAAGTATCAGCAGATCGTCTGCTTTTATTTAGTTTCAAAATGCATACAAGTATGATAATAAACTAATTAGGATTATAAGACCAAATATACAGACGACATTGACTAGTATCTACATACACGCATTGGTGATGGACATTAACCATGGGAATGTAGAAGGAATTTGTCGCAAGCAGTAATGTGACTTCGACCCCCACCTCGCCTCGCGGGAAGAAATCGTTGTTATAAGTTGTGTCATGCAAAATCTGTTTGGTTATGATTCCAATACATATTTAATAAACGACGAGTAGAAAGTAGTCTTGATTTTCTAACTTGATGAAAACAAACTATAATCTCATTAATTCTAACAGATTTTTTATTTTTAAAATGGCGGCGCTCTGTCGGGAACATCCGCCAGTCTGAGGATAAATGGTATTTTAGGTTTGTTTTCACCGAAGTTACAAAATCAAAACTACTTTCTACTGGTAGTAAAATATGTATTTTATTGATGGCCAATAGGATTTTGCATGACATAGCGATATCATAACAATTTCTCTCGTGGCAGCGAGGTGGGTGTCAATATAATACTACTTACAATATTATTGTTACTTCGACCACAACCTCACTTCGAGGAAGAAATCGCTATGTTACAAGTTGTGTCATAGAAAATTTTTATGGTCATCAATCATATGCATATTTTACTAGAATTAGTAAGTAGTTTTGATTCTTTAACTTCCGTGAAGCGATCTGAACACAAGTAAGATATCGCTTCAGGCTTCCACAACGCCAAACCAAGACTCACAAACATAACCCATTTAGCACAAACTGCGGGTCCTGTGGAAATCTGTGCATGGGGACACCATCGCCCGACCCCTAGGAGCAATTGACGACAAAGCAACGATTCGGCATGTCGCCGTTGATGTCGAAAAATCATCAAAATGATGAGCGTGCTTCACATTTTCTATACAACTAACTGAAAATCGTTCCTCATATGACGTCACTGCAGTGCTCTGGCGACAGAGTTACGTAACCTGTCTGTGGTTTCGTTGGCGGGCGAGAGGGAGGCAGGCGACTTTTTGGCCACTTTTAATCGCTCGGTATTAATTAACCACAAGTTTTTAAAGAATAAATTTGGTGTTCCGCATAAGACTAACCACAAATCTTTCATATGTAATGGTTAAAAGAGTAACAAAAAACAAAGTTTAGTGGTTCTTTAAATAGCATATACTTAGCCCAGAGTTACAGAATATCAGTATATCATACAACAAGATGGAGCCTAAATTTACCAATCATGTGTGTAAAACACAAACTGGTTGATAACATGATATGATAGTTGGACCAAAGGGAACAGTCATGAATATTAAAGCAAGCCAATAAACTATTGAGGTTTGAATCATATCAACAATGAAGTATTACAAGCATGCAGTAGGTGTATCATAACACCCCGAACTGATGTGGGCAAACCTGTTTGTTTGTTGTGTAACACCAAGCTCAAAAATGTAATTTTCTGACTAAAATTGATATTTTATACTTATCCTGACTCATGCTAATTATGCTTGTCGCCTTCCTCTTGCGAGTGATAGTAAAACACTTGAAATCCCTTGAACTTCCCTTTAAAAAAAGTGGACGTAAAATCACTCACCCAAGAGTAGCGTTCCTTTCCTCCCTTTGGCGCCTAAATGGTCACATGATCGGCCATATTTGTCACTCTCTCCGTATGTAAGCCCGACACCCGGATTTACAGGGAAATCCAGAGTGCCATAAGAGGGGAGGTTGGGAGGGCTAACCTCATGAGTCAGGATAAGTATAAAATATCAATTTTAGTCAGAAAATTACATATTTTTCCTTATCCTAACTCATGCTAATTATGCTTGCAGAATACGTCGGAAACGGTGGTGGGTCAGCTCACGTTCTGGATTCACTGGTTGTAGATTTAAGTCCTTTATTACCCCCCTTGGGAACTTATGACGGCACTGTTGAAGATTCTTTCAACTTCTCTGATGAGTCTGGGGGGACCACAACTTGTCTGATTTGTCCGAAACTTTTCCTGACATTTTTGTGTGGATTTTAGATATACTAATATTCCATTAGTTATCTAATACAACTCCATCTCTTGATGTGCGAATCAAGTGGAGATGCGACCCTTCTTCATGTACGAGTATGTCCTATACAAGTACAGGGTCTATCACTCATGCTAGTCTGTCCTAGACGTGTGCATGGACTTTAACCATTTGCTCTCCAGTGCGTTGGTTTTCACAAGTCACGTGATAAAAAGGGTGAGATTTTCTCAGCGCCTTTGTGGAACCGTTAGTTGTTGTGCTACAACAAGTGGACCAAACTGGTGAATGCTGAGACGTCTTCGGTGGCAATGTCTCTGAGGTAGTGGTTGGCAAACACCGTGTTCGATCTCCAAAAGCAGCCCTCCATTATAGTTGTAATCGAGCAGGATTGGAGGCTCGTGGAGGCTCCAGTCCTGCTGCTTTATAGGCCCTTAGTATAACGGCTTTCATCCAGATCGATATCGTTGTCCTAGAGACTTCCGTGGGCGTCTCAGTGGATAAGGGGATGAATAGGCGCTTGAATTTTCGTCTCTTTGTTTGGGTTTTTTAGTGCTCTGACTGGGCATAAGGATAGATCCTGCGTATCCTGTGGCCCAAAGACTGTAGATAGTGCTGGGATGTGGAACTGTCTGTCAGGCTGACCAGGCAGTTGGTTCTTGGCGATAAAATCCCATCTCAGTCCCAGATGTACGATGTCACGATGTCTTGATTCAAATCGTGTTCGTTCAAAGTCCAGAGCATGTATTTCAGACATCCTTGCAGCTGTTGCTAGGGCAATCAGGAACAGCGTGTTCTGAGTTAGTAGTTCAAAAGATGTCTGTTCTAGAGGCTCGTAGGCATCACTGGTGAGATGTTGATGTAAAACTACGTTGAGATCCCAGGCAGGAGCCTTAAATTTCTTTTGTTGGTCTTCCAACTTGAACGAATGTAGTAGTGCCAGAATCTCTGGTACTTTGGTCAGCTTGATACCCGTTTTCATGGTGATAACTGAACTGAGAGCCGCTATGTACGTTGAAAGTGTTGAACCTTTTAAGTGTCTCGTCTGTTGTAGATGACATAAGTATTCCGCCACTTGAGGATGTGTTGCTTTCACCGCTGTAAAGCCTTTCCTCTTTGCATATTGTTCAAATCTCTGCCACTTGTCGTCGTACAAGTTGCGTGTTGATCTTCGTAGAGCTAGTGTAACTGCTTTCGCTGCTCTAGCGGAGTACCCTCTAGTCTTCAGGCAAGCTTTGATACGCTCCATGCGTGTAGCTGAAAAAGTGTCGGGTTCCCGTGAGCTTGCTTGGTGTGAGGATGGACGAGTAGGTTCGACCACTCTGGTAGTTTCAGGGTTGGACTTCCGAGTTCTTGTATGAGGATGGGAAACCATACCCTCGCTGGCCAATAGGGCGCGACCAAAATCAGTTGCAACGTAGTCGTCTGCTTGATTTTCTGTATTACTTGTGGTAGTAAGATGCTTAGAGCATCTGTTGCCCATGCCTGAGGATCTGGAATCGGTGAACTGAACGTTGGTAGCTGTTTGTTGATTTTTGTTGCAAACAGGTCTATTAGTGGGGATCCTAAAGTCTGTCTGATGAACTGGAATGCTTCTGGATGCAACATCCATTCTGTTGGGGATGGTTGTAGTGGACGAGATAGGGCGTCTGCTATGACATTCTTTGCTTCCGGAATGTGGCGTGCCTTCATGTAGATGTTCAGGTCATCGACTATGCTGAACAGGAGAAAGCTGAGTTGTAGCGGACTTGTTGATCTTGTTGACGCTTGTAAAACGCCACTGTGGAGTTGTCTGTGTGTACCATGAGTCGTGCGTTCTTTAGTAAGCTGGACCAATGTTGTAAAGTGTTGATTACTGCTTTCATCTCCAACAGATTGATGTCTGATTTCTGATCCTGACTCGACCACTTCCCTGCTGCCACTTCGTTGTTGAAGTGCGCACTCCATCCTTGTATGGAGGCATCCACGTAGAGATGAGTGTTGCAAACCGGCTGTCAAAAGGTTCCTCCGCAAACATTCAACTTCCGAGTCTACCATAGGAGATATGGTTTCAGGCTGTCCGGTAGTATTAACAGATCTAGGCTGTCTAGGTGGGCGTTCACAAATACTTGAAGTGGGCGCAACTGTAATCTTCCTCTGAGAGTCATGTCTTGAGCTGAGGTGAGTAGACCGAGCATGCTTTGCCAAGCACGTAGTGTCAACAGAGAGAACAATGCTTGAGATATCATCTGTTGTATTTTGACCTAAGGATCCTCTGGAACGACTATACGATTTACTGGCATGATGAGTCAAATTCCTAGGAACTGCAGATCTTGTTTCGGCTCCAGTTCCGACTTGAGGAGATTCACAAGCCATCCTAGTTGAGTGAGCAGCCTGATGGTGAAGTCTAGTTGCAGTCTGAGTTAACTGGGATCTTGATGAGCTTGATTCCCGTCGTCCAGGTAGAAAGCACTGCGTAGACCTCGACAATGTAGGTATGTGACGATGGGCTTGGTCACTCGAGTAAACAACCAGGGGGCCAATGAAGGAAGATGTATCATCTTGAATATTGCTGGTCTGCGTAGATACTCCCGGTTGAACTTCCTCATGTTGTAGATGAGCCGAAATTTCTCCTTGGAATACTTCTTCGGTACCAGGAAAATTGGGGAGTAGAACCCGGGTGTGATGAGATCTTGATCTATCTCTTCTACTGCCTCTTTGTTGTGTAGGATCTTGATAGCATCGTCCAGTTTCTCTATCTGGTCGGCTGCGTAGTTGAAGGCCATTGGGTTGCTTGTGAGCAGCGGAGTGGCTTCCAACTGTATCTTGTACCCTCTGCGCAGTATCTGGGATACGTAGTCGTCCTGTAGTATCCCCCAATTCTCCCAGTACCGTTGAAGACGTCCACCCACTGTTGAAGGTTGTACGGGAACGGCTGGGGGTGAAAGATTCCAGTCGTTCCGAACCTGGCCTTCAATGCTTGCTTCCTCTTGCACCCCTGAGTCCATCCTATGTAGAGGGAATTTCCTGGCGTTGAATGTCAGGATGTGCTGACTCTGTGACTTGGTGGTTTTATCAAAATCTGCATTGAGGTTGTCTGGTACTTGACAGATCGGGTTGGTCGGTGGAAAGGTGAGTGTGTCGAAATCATCTTTGGACATCTTGTAGGTAAACGCCTCATCATCACCTTCTAAGGACACAGATAAGTCCAAGCCATTGGCGATCCAGGAGTTAATTTCCATATAGGAGAAGACGCCTTCACCTTCATCCTCTGATTTAGACATTTCTCGCTCCAAGGATGCACGACGACTTGAGTCTCTATAGGATGATCTATAAGATGAGCTTCGCGCAGGCGAACGATCCCGATGTGATTTTGAATCTTTCCCGGAGATTTGAGATATTTCTCTAGATCTTCACGAAGGTGGATTCCTGGACGTAGTTTCCCCTCTGTAGGAGTGTCTTCGCGCAAGCTCTTAATGGGCGTCAGAGTCCGATGGAGATGACGACTCATATCTGCGACATCTGTAGGGTTCGGGAGAACGTCTTGATTCCTTCCTGCGTGGAGACTTCTTAGCAACACTCTCTGGGGGCGTCTACTTCAGATTGGGAAGATCGTCGTGTCCAAGAGCCTTCGTGCAGGCTTCCCTCTTGATCTAGATGTGGTGGGGAGACTGTAGAGCCTTCACGCAGGCTAGTAGACGTTGTAGTGGTCTTCATAGCAGCCTTCTCTTGAGCGAAGCGACGTTCCATCATCAACATCATCTGGTCTGTAAACTATTGCATGAACAGTCCCAGGTTGAAGTTCTGCGTTGTCTGAAGAGACTGCTGCAGGGATGATGCATCTGATACTGAAGAGACGTCATCTAAGGCTCGCTGCACTCGAGAAGAGTTGACGCTGCTGCTATCTCTGGTACCCGATGTCTGCGTTGATAGTAGGTCTTCTGTCAATATCTGCAACTGATACCAATGCCGATGAGGATGGGTGGATCATCATAAACATCTGCTTCTTCTGGAGGAACAATCTCGGCTGAGAAAGACCTCGTCTTCTGAGTAGAGCTGATCTTAGACTTCGCTGAAGTCTTCATAGTAGTAGCCTTCTTCTTCTGCAAAGCTGAAGATTTGGCCTTCTTTATCTGCGATTAGGTCAGCTCAGTAGACGATGATCTCTTATGGTCTCCGGCGTTCACCTCTAGTACATCGACCTGCTCCTGAGAAACGTTCAGTAATTCACTCGAATTATGAATATCTGCAGCAGTGGTCGATTTAGACATGACTTGTGAATACCTACGTACCCAGTCCTTAGCACGTCTATGGATGGAAAAAGGGTCATTAGTAAATTTAACTGAATTTAAATTTACACAATACTCACAGCGAGAGCTGAAAGAACATGAAACAGTGCAATTAGGACATAATAAATGCGGGTCAGCCGCAGACACTTGGTACCTACAATGATTACAAGTTTTCATCAATCGTAAACATGAAGAAAACACATGTCAAACAACGGAAATTTGAGAACAAATTTCAAACCGTAATCTAGAATATAATCCTAAAAACCATATACAGCAATAATTTTTATTTAAGGTCCGAAAATATAAAAGGATATGTGCCGTATAGGGACCCAGGTGCTCTCACAACCGTGCTCAAGGGCGAAGAAGGAGAGAGTGACAAATATGGCCGATCATGTGACCATTTAGGCGCCAAAGGGAGGAAAGGGACGCTACTCTTGGGCGAGTGATTTTACGTCAGCTTTTTTAATGGGAAGTTCAAGGGATTTTAAGTGTTCCACTATCATTCGCAAGAGGAAGGCGACAAGCATAATTAGCATGAGTCAGGATAAGGAAAAATGATTCATATTCCCTCTATATGACAGCTACAGCCTGGACCAGATAATCCAATGATCAATACTGTCATCATCAATCCATGCAAAGTCACCGTTCCTGGCGATCCAATCCATTCCCTCCTCTCTAATGACCAGTCTAGGTCCCTATTCTAACCTGTAATCAGTGGATGCACGTACCTGTCTCTGTCTCTGTAGGGGAATCGTTCATATGGATGTGCTGCTGGAGGTGTGGGAGGAGGCGGATAGCTCCTGTCATCGGGACGGTCATAGTAGGGGGCCCGTCGCTCATAGTACGGATCTCGTGCAGCATAGGGGTCTTCAGGATGTGGTGGAGGAATTCTGGGAGGATAGTCCCGGTTGAAGGACTGGAAAATATACAACATGTCAGCTGATAGTTTTCTCAAGAATTTGTTAAAACAATGATGAGATGTTAAAATTAAAATCAATAACGTGTAACCATTCATGTGATTGGGAGTGAATGTTATCCAGTGGTCTTAATGAGCAGGGCTCAGAAATTAACCACTCTGGTGAAACCCACGAGCATGGGTGCTGACAGACAAGAAACATACTCAGGCTCAACAATATGTCAGTTCCATCCCCAATGACTACAGCATGTCAGTGTCATGTGGGTGGAATGCCTGAAGCAATGAACATTTTCACACTTGTTTCCACATTTCCACATTTGTGATACCAACATGCCAGTGTATGGTATAAGTGGGAAGATCATTCGAAAACACAATTTAAGTTTCAGGCATGTCTAAGGGAAGCAACTCTCCGCAACAAATTGTTGTCGCTTAGACCATGAAGGCCACCTGGATCATCCCCACCCCTCGACAAGGAAGTGAGATTATACTTACATCATAAGGAGGATAATCAGCTTCGTGTCTGTCTTGAAAATTGTCCTCAGATGGGTAAGGACCACGGTCATCTTGACCAAATCCCCCCCTTCCTCTTGCTCCACGACCTCTACCCCATGGCCCACCATGTGGAGGTCGCCCTCTTGGACCACCACGACCATGGGAATTCCAAGGGTCTTCATAGTTCCTGTCAACACCTCCTTCAAAGTTCCCATCAAAATTGCTCTCAAAGTTCCCATCAAAATTGCTCTCAAAGTTCCCATCAAACTGGCCCTCAAAGTTCCCATCAAAATTTCCGTCAATGTTCTCGTCAAAATTGCCTTTGTTGTTACTATCAGCTTGACCCTCCTGAAGATGAGAAAAAACATATGGATGCAATGTTCAATACAGTGAAGATCTTTTAGAGAATTACAAACAAATTATCCAAAGATTGAAAGATGCATTGACTTACTTGGTAAATGAAAGAGGCCAGACAATACTCAGCCTTTTGAAAGAGACAATTTACTAAATCTTTTATATTGTTGTGTATAACATGAGGTTATAACTGTAATTTGCAAACTCAAGCAAAAGATTATCCTAACCAAACTGCAGGGTTTTACCGTGACTTACAAATGTGGGGGGTCCAGGGACCCCTATCAAAACATTTTGTGGGTCGTTGGTGCGTGAGTGAGTGAGTTTAGTTTTACGCCACTTTTAGCAATATTCCAGCAATATCACAGCAGGGGGACACCAGAAATGGGCATCACACATTGTGCCAATGTGGGGAATCAAAACTGGGTCTTCGGCGAGTGAACGCTTTCACCACTAGGCATTCTCTACATTTCAAGATTTGTGCACACCTGGATTGTCTCATATTCAACAACAAATGGGCACTGCCTAAGATATATATTAACAATCGTGGTCTTGTATACCTATCCCTGAATAAGCAAATCAGAACACTGTTCTGAAAGATGGTTTCCTGGACAATATGACTACGAGGCAGAAATCTGTTGATGCAAAAGGATGTCTTCATGTCCTTTAATACTGGGAGTAGCAAGTCCCTTACCAATTTCCCTATTCCCTTACCTTTGATCAGAAAATGTGGACCACAGACATATTTATAGACAGGTGTTGCAGTGTTTTACAGAGCACTGTAATTGTTCGCTTATTGTTTAACGCCGTATTCAGCAATATTCCAGCTACATGACAGTGGTCTGCAGATAATCAAGTCTGGATCAGACAATCCACTAAATCCAGTGATTGACAGCATGAGTACCAATCTACGCAATTGGATCAACTCCAGGTGCTGGTGCATCAACCCAATCCCGTATCGACTCCTATGACAAGCATGGGTTGCTGAAGACCAATTCTAACCGGTGAAGCACTGTAATACACACAGGAGCTTCAATGTTAGTTTACCAGTTTTAAGGGCGTCTCGTCATCATCCTCCTGATAAGACACGAGACCTGTCTTGCTGTCATCATCTGCCTGCTGCTCACTGGACCCATCTTTTTTCTCTTCTTTGTCCTCCATCTTTACAGCTGAAGGAAACAATGGCTTATCCTGACTGTTCGCGTCAGGTTGTCCTGCTGGTTGCTCTGATGGTGAGGCTTGAGAACCATGAGGCGATGGTCCTCGAGGTCCACCCAGACCTGGAGAAGGACCTCGAGGTCCACCTACACCTGGGGAAGGACCTCGTGCTCCACCAAGACCTGGAGATGATCCTCTAAGTCCACCCTGCTGGCCTGGTGCCTGACCCCTCGGACCTCCCATTTGACCAGGTGCCTGACCTCTAGCACCTCCCATTTGACCTGGTGCTGTTCCCCTTGGACCACCCCTACCAGGCACTAGACCTCTTGGTCCACCTCTTCCAAGTGGTGCTCTTGGACCACCCATCTGACCCGGTGCTTGACCTCTAGGACCAAACTGTTGTCCTGGTGCTTGACCTCTTGGGCCAATTTGACCCGGGGCATGACCCATGAGTCCACGCTGACCTGGTGCTTGACCCCTTGGGCCAACCTGTCCTGGTGCCTGCCCCCTGGGGCCACCAAGGCCTGGAGCCTGTCCCCTTGGGCCACCTTGGCCTGGTGCTTGAAACCTAGTGCCACCTTGTCCTGGGGTCTGACCTCTTGGGCCACCACGACCAGGAGGTCCAGGCTGAAAAAACACCCATCCCAAATCAGTCCCAAAGCTAGAAAGAGTCAAGTCAAGTATAAAATTCAGAAGGGGGCCTTTGGCTAAAAGAGCTAACACATTAACCACAAGGTGGCCACAATACATAAACACCAGCAAAGTTTACCAGTAAAGAATAAATGCTATGACTGTCAACAGAATTTCAGCATTTCCAAAGTAACCGTGGTAATATGTATGCATATTTACTTACAAGAAATGCTGGAAGGCTTTTTCTCTTTATAAAACATAACGGTCTATATACGAATAGGATGTCTGCCTATAACAATCTAATTGTTGCATGCTTAGATTCACGTACCATCCTTGAGCCTCCATAAGGCCCTGGTCCTCGTGGGTTCCTGAAAATATAAACACAGGAAACATAAATCAGATTGGCAAAGATTTCAATTACAGATATCAATGTTTCAATAACATGTATCAATACTTCAATTTCACCTTCATCTTATCTCAATTATCATTCTGAGGATTACATGTATATTACATGTGTGTGTGTGTGTGTCACATTGATGATGTGCCAAAAGAAGATGGTAATATTTTTAATATACAACATAGAGCAATTCCAAATTCCTGCCTTTGTTTGGTTATTCATGTTTGACCATAAAATCTTGACTTACATTGGCCCCCCAAAGCCACCCCTGTCTGCCATGGCCCCACGAGGTCCACCCCGACCTCTCTGCCATCTCTGAGGTCCACCACGACCTCTTTGACCTCCAGGATACTGGCCCTGGCTGTAGTCCTCTTGGAACTCCTCGCCCATCTCCTCCTCCGGAACAGTTTCATCCTCTATCTCCTCTTCTTGCCTGTGTTAAATGGTATAACAATACTATGAGTGACTGTGTACAATGTTTTATACTATTGAAAGTATATTGATAGGGCTGTCATGATTTGAAATTTCAGCATCAATACATTAAGTAAAAAGAACCATAGTATATTGATATACACACTCATAATACATTCAACTATTTTGTAGACGCATGAATAAAATTCACTTAAGGAATAATTCAACAAGCATTGTCACTACGGTGACATAATCCCCCGCACAAATTATCAAATCAAACTTAAAAGGTAATGGAAGTTTAAGATGAAGTTAAATGTCAACAAAAACATAACCAGTTAACC
Organism: Haliotis rubra; assembly: GCF_003918875.1. Lineage (NCBI taxonomy): Eukaryota > Metazoa > Mollusca > Gastropoda > Lepetellida > Haliotidae > Haliotis > Haliotis rubra. The sequence goes on along the minus strand of NW_025767035.1, from coordinate 2,479,416 downwards.
TCTCTTGATATCTTGCTCTTTAGTTGTTCAAACACACACATATTTTCAACACTGACTTTGACCTTGACATGAATGTCATAGTGTATGAATTATGCAAAAATGGTACTAAAGAAATTGCTTATTGAAAAACATTCAAGGGAAGTCTTGAAAGTCTATGAAGAAAATCCTGTGAATTCAGGTTAACATGCTGAAATCTTCAGTGTCGCAGTGACCTTGAAAATTATGTGAAGGTCACCAAAATTTACTGGGCCCTGAGCCTTCAATAGATGAAGCTTTGTGTCAAATATGAAAAAAATCCAGTGAATGTTTTTAGCGATATCTTGCTATCTTAACATGAAATTTAACATGCGGAAATCTTCAAAGTGTCTTTGTGACCTTGAAAAATAAGTGAAGGTCACCAAGATCGACTGGGCTTTGCACTTTCCCTAGATGAAGCTTGGTGTCAAATATGAAAAAAATCCAGTGAATGTATTTTTGCGATATCTTGCTGACTATCTTAACATGCAATTTAACATGCTGAAATCTTTAAAGTGTCTTTGTGACCTTGAAAAATCCAGTGAATGTATTTTTGCGATATCTTGCTGACTATCTTAACCTGCAATTTAACATGCGGAAATCTTTAAAGTGTCGCTGTGACCTTGAAAATTAAGTGAAGGTCACCAAAATCGACTTGACCCTGTGCCTTCCCTAGATAATGCTTGGTGTTGAATATGAAGAAAATCCAGTGAACGGTTCTTGAGATATTTCGCTGTCAAAAGTAAAACGTTAAAGTCCCCTTGTGACCTTGAAATGAAGGTCAAGGTCACCAAACCTGACTGGGACCTTTCTCATACTGTGATGAACCTAGGTACCAAATATGAAAATAATCTCGTCAACAGTTCTTAAGATATTCTAATTCGTACATACGTACGGACGGACGTACAGATGGAACATAATACTATATCCCCCGCTTCGCTTTAAACGTGCGGCGGGGGATAATAAATCAACTTAATGCTGAGGTGAGGTGAAATTGGGTTTAACATCGTACTTAAGAATATTTTGCTCATATGACGACATGCATTCGTGTTATAGTGCCAGCTCACTGTGATACCATGTCGCAGTTAAGCATGAATACCCCACTCAGACACATTATATTGACTCAGAGCTGACCAGTCCTTGTTGTACCCATTAATGCTGAGCGCCAGACATGGATCAAAAAGTACCATATTTCAAAGTCTTTTGGTATGACACAGCCAGGAATCGAACCTGTGACCTTCCGCTCTATGGGTGGACACTCTAACCCCTACACCAAGGAGACGGTCACTTAATGCTGAACATAAACTGGACTTGAAATGAAATTTTAAAAACTGAGCTTTCTGCCTTCTCATTCGCCATCTTAACATGTTTAAACCTTGGTATTCTCAATAATTGTAAATTGTAAATGTGAACTTACGAATAAGTACAGATATTCATAAAATTGTATCGGTACAGTGTTGGCATAAAGATGTTTCCAAAACATAGATATCATGATACCTAGTGATACCCCTTTTGATATAGTACCTACACTGTCTACATGATAACTTAAGGTTCGCCATTATTGTTGTTAATTGTTTAACACTGCACTCCAAAATCCAAGCTGTAGTACAGCAGTCTGTACATAATCAAATCTGGAACTGACATTCCAGTGATTGACATCATGAGCATTGATAAACACTCATGAGTGAGTGAGTGAGTTTAGTTTTATGCCGCTTTTAGCAATATTCCAGCTATATCACGGCGGGGACACCAGAAATGGGCTTCACATATTGTACCCATGTGGGGAATCGAACCCGAGTCTTCGGCGTGACGAACAGACACTTTAACCACTACGCTACCCCACCGCCCCGATAAACACTCATGGGAAAAGGTGATCAGCGAGCGTGACCATCCGATTCTGTCGGTCACTTCTTACGACAAGCATGGGTTGCTGAACACCAATTCTAACCCAGACCTTCCAGAGGTGTTTTGCTCATTTACTGGTGCATACCAGAGCTGCACATCATGGCAGCTTGTAAATAATGAAGTTATGGCAGACCAGTGAGGACAGCATAAGCAAAGATCCACACCACATCATGCCAAGAGAATACTTGCACATGATCAAACTTGCATCATAACTACCCGATTCTCGCTGTCACATCAGTACATACAACATTTAAGTTTTATTGAAACAAACATCTAGTGCATGTGCATTGAATTACAACCCTAGTACTTTAGATGACATATTTACAGTAAATATGAACATTTTAAATTGTAAATGTAAAGCAAAACTAATTAAAAGAATAAAGTGTTCAAAAGTGTTAACAAAAGTATTTACCATGTATCCAGAATGCCATACCTTCCCTCAATGGTCTAATAACTCCCTGGTGACTATTTAATCTGCCCATAACTGATTTGAAACTCAATGTTTCCTGATCCATACACTTGCACAATGAAGATATCGTGCCATGAAAGCTAAAGGGAAGCTCCCTAAACAGACCTGCACAAAACTGCAGTTTAACTTACATCTGATCCCCTCGGCCACCATATGGAGGTCCACCAAAGCCTGGTCCATGAGGAGGTCCAAATCCTCCACGCATGCCTCGGCCTCTGTTCATGAAAGCCCCTCTTTGTCCTCTTGGTCCCTGGAAGGGACCACCCTGTCCCCTTTGGGCACCTGGACCAAGTCCTCCTTGCTGTTCATAACCCTCCTCCTCCTCCTCTTCCTCCTCATTTGCTTCTCCCATTGCATCCATTTCTGAGTTATCCTGTCCTTCAAAGGTGATATCCATTAAAGGTGTTGGTCCCCGCATTCTATTTTGATGTGGACCTCTTGGTTCAAATCTTGGCCCTTGTCCTCTCTGGAACCTCTGAACAGGTGGACCTCTTGGCCCTCCCCACCTTGGTCCACCTGGTCCTTCAAAGCGACCCCTTGGCCCACCAAATCTGGGCCCACCAAATTGTGGCCGTACACCCATTTGTCCAAAATTCTGATGCTGAACAGAGGGATCGTCTTCTACATAATCTTCAGCACTTTCCTCTTCTACTGCTTCTACTCCTTCATGTTCTTCTTCATGCTGTCCAAACTGTCCTTGTCCTTGTCCTTGCATTCGAGGTCCTTGATAGCGGAAACCAGGACCTTGATTAGGACCAACTCCACCTCTTCCTCTACCACCCTGAAAAGGAGGCCTCCCTTGAAAACCAGAAGGCCCTGGGGCTCTTTGTCCTCTGAAGTTCTGGTTTGGAAATCTTGGTTGTCCTTGAAAACGAGGACCCCTTGGCCCAGGAAATCTGTTCATACCCTGTTGGAACTGTTGGTTTCCATGGTTACCTGGAGGATAACCTTGTTGGCTTCCATAATCACCTCCTTGTTGTTCCTCTTCCTCCTCATCACCAAAACCTTCCTCCATATCATCTTCATTTAAGTTGTCCTCCTTACCAGTCTGGTCCTCAAAGCTTTTGGCATTTGTGCCTGGACTTCCCTGGAAGCCTTGATTCAGAGCCTGGTTTGGAAACCGGGGTCGACTTCCTAGACCACCAAATCTTTGATTCATTGGCTGTTGATTGGGAAAACGACTCTGAGATCCACCAAATCTAGGGTTGCCAAATCTTGCTGGTGGTCCTTGAAAATTGTTAGGTCCCCTGATGCCTTGCTGCCCTGGGAACTGCTGGTTGCTCGGGGCTCCCTGTTGAGACTCTCCTGGGAATTGTTGGTTGCTCTGGGCTCCCTGTTGAGATTTTCCTGAGAACTGCTGGTTGCTCTGGGCTCCCTGCTGAGACTCTCCTGGGAATTGTTGGTTGCCTTGGGTTCCCTGTTTTGATGATCCTGAAAACTGCTGATAGCTTGGCTTAGGTTCTTCAGGGTGTTTTGGTGCTGGTTTTTCAGCTCCTGTTTGTTTTTCAATGACTGCCTTCCGATCCTGGATATCTTTTCTCCTGGTTTCCATCTGCTGTTCATACTGCTGCCACTGCTGCTCATACTGACGAAACTGGTCCTTGTTTGGATGATCTGAAAATACACATGGCACATCACATTCTGCAAATTTGTTATAGAGTTGGTTTTGTTACTTCAACACTCCATTCAGTAATATTTCAGCTATGTCATCATCTAGTACAATCAAATCTTAACAAGATAAACTGATTGATAGTATAAGCAACGTCCATGGTGTCAAGGACCAATGGCATGCAGAAACTCATCAAAACTGATTACCAGATCCATTTTCTTTCACTAGCCAGGACAAGTATTTTTTACAGGGGTTCAATTCTACACAGTTCAAGTTTGTTTTCAATAGTGTTGTGTGATCAATTAAACAAATACAATGCTGTTAATCATAATTTCTTCAACAGGGGCTTATTGATGGGAGAAGACATCATTTCACCACTGCAAACTCATGCCACCAGAAAACAAAGTTCAAACCTTTCTGAAATATCATTAGGAAACTAAGCATGTGAATGGCTGTCAAGAGATGAACACTGCTCACTTTTATTCTGCTCCTTCCATGTGTCATACTGCTCCTTCCACTGCTTGTACTGGACATCAAACTCCTTCTCCTCGTCCAGGACAGCATCAAGCTCCACAGACGAAGGGGCACCTGCTGGACCTGCTGGACCTGCTGCACCGCCTTCTAAACATAAGTGTCTCAGTCAGTGAGATGGGTCCAAGGCCCTTTTGTCCAACAGTATTTCAGTTATTGGGGTAATAATTCATATTATTAAAGTTTAACTCCTACAGGCCATGGACAGACAGGTGCTCTACCTGGAGACAGCACTCTACTGTGCAAGCATGCATGTGCGGAGCGAGCGTGCATGCGCACTCATCTATCTGCGAACCGAGAAGTCAGTCCCACGGCTGCAGCCGGAGCATACAGACACCCACCCACCTCCCTGGGTATACCTTTTATGACAATGACAATACTTTATTACCCATGAGGGAATTCTTGTGTAAAGTACAGAGCTCAATCATTGATAAAATTATTAAATTATTTTCATGTAATAAATAACACAGATATAACATGCTCATAACAAGTTAAGACAAACACTAGAATGACTTAAAAGATTAATACTGGCAGGAACAAAGGATTTCATGGCACGTTAGTTTTTAAATTGCTATCTAGAAGGAAGGAGTTTATGTATTGTATGAACTGATTTTCTTTACTATTACTATTATGTGTCAATCGTAATATAAATTGACATCATATCCCCAACAGCTATTATGTTATATTTTGGAAAGAGTGAATCAGACGACAAGCTTAAATGGTTAATGATTGAGTGAATGATTTAATGATGTTGGTACTGCAGGTTTTTCAATCAAGAAACAGGCTGTGGGAATGGCAAGTTCAGAAGTAAGAGTAAGGTACCCAACCCTAACACTCAACAGTTAACTGCTTTCCAGTACTTTTGTGTGAAAATAAAACACAAAACTGTCAATGTATGAGACAATTCAATATAGCTTATGATTATATTGTTCAGGACTGCAAGCCCCCCAAAATAGCAGGCAATGACGCTCCTGCTGTCACCATGGACCATAACATTATTATAACATTATTTTGGATCAAGTAATTGTTGTCTAACACAACTACCATCTTTGTTTCCTTGGCCATGGTGGTTCTAGATTACTTTCTCCAAATCAACCTTAAATTAATGTCACTAAAAAGCCGGAATGGCTCTACATGTTAGCAAGTGAAAAGAATACTGCATTATCATCAAGGCACAGCCAAGGGGACTTTCGTAGCTCATTACCCACTTACATCCTGACATTCTGAATATTATTGGTCAGTGGGGACAAAATCCAAGCAAATGAATTGTCTAAATATGCATTTGTAACAAGATGTAAAACAGTTTCAAAAACTATCTGGATATTGATCTTCCACATTATTCCTACAGTCTGTTTAGTAGGAAGATTCCAATACTACTAGGAAGTAATGTTCCAACACATACTGGTGGTATGATATCATGGGTATTCATATTTTCTTTGCATAACTGACACAATTCACAAATATCTTTTGTGAATGATGAGTGAACTTATCTACTATCATTATTCTAGGTCTACAATTCATGCAATATCCTGACATCAATTATAAACATAATGACCTGGATCCGGTTGTATCATTGCTTCATTAACTAATGTCAACCTTAAACCCTAATGATACATGCATCATTAATTAATGGCATCATTAAAAACGGTTGTATCAAACACTTATTAGCGTATCATTATCTAATGACGTCCTTTTGTAAATATTTTCATTAAACTCGGGGATTCCCCTAAACATTTCCCACAATTCTGCAACGTAAACACTCGGTCGTCTGTCAAAATGGCATCTTTACGACTAAGCCTCGGAACAAAAACAATCATTTCAACTGCAGTGAAGAAACACATCTCAGTCATTCTGAAACATCGCCTATAAACCTAGAATCAGTTGGGATGTTTTGGAAAATACACGATCGCCGAAGTGAGCTTTCTGCCATATTGGATAGTGTTTACAAAATCGAGTTTCGGCAAGGCCGGTCATAGGACACGTATATTTCATATTCCATTGTGACAAATGCATCATCTGCATTTCTGGCTTTTTCAATGAAAGCATTAAAAGCAAATAATTATATGCAGATAGTCAGAATGTTTCTGATTACTTACATCATACATTTATGGACAAAGGTACCCTCGCAAAATCGTGGGCACCCATGGGTCTATCCACAAAGCTGCCATTTCATGAGATCATGAGAAATCGGTCATCGGTAGTGATGTCATACATCAACATTGTTGTACGTATTTGGCAATTTCTTTGAGGTGAAGGTCGGGTGAATAAGAGCAAACACAATCACACTGTCCTGTGGATTACACTTTTAGTATTAATGTATAATTTGCGTATTGTTCAGATATGTTTCATGAAACTAATTTCATTATCAACATTTAGTAAAACTGACAACATAGATAACAATGATTTATTTATTGCATGAAAGTATTGCCTAAGTATTTGCACTTGAGTTTACACTATGGTATAGGCAATTTAATATTCTACATTTCTGTGTAATTTTATAGCTGTAGGTCGATCCAATGCTGCACAAACGAAATTCTGGGGCAACGTACACTTTTCCAGGAAGTTAATGACGCTCTAATGATACCCAGAACCTTCATTAAGTTAATGATGCACTAATGACAACACGACGTCATTAAAACGTTAGTACAACTGAATTTAATGATACATTAGTTAATGAACTTTTAATGGCACGCTAATGCTTCATTAAAGTTTGATACAACCGGGTCCTGCTAATTATGCCATGTATGCCACTCAAAGGAAGAAGAACCTGTTTAGTCTGTCATAGCTTCTTGAACAGTATAAACCCTGAAATGTTCCCTACCTGGTGCCTGTGGTGGCAATGGCTGTGTCTGCTGTGGAGGTGCTGGCTGTTTTGGAACTGGAGCTTGTCCAGACTGGCCAGAGTATGACTGATATCCCCCATGATAACCACCCTGGTACCCCCCTTGGTACCCTCCTTGATAACCTGCCTGGTACCCAGTCTGTGGCTGTCCCATCCATTGATTCCACTGAGTCTGCTGTTGTGTCTGCTGTTGTGTCTGCTGTTGTTTCTGCTGCTGCCACTGCTGAGCCTGCTTCGCCAACTCAGCCAATTTATTGGATTCTGCATCATCCTTTGGCTTCAGATCCTGAAAGTTTTTTCACACTGTTATATACAAGTACATGCAATCACTTCAAAACTCATCATAACAATTAGGAAGTTATGAAATTAGGAGTCATGGAGTGTTGAAGGACTGTTGCTATTCTATTTGAACCAAGAGACGTTCTTTATGAATTATTTCACCATTGTCATAACATTGAACCTTTGAATGTCTGAAATATGCCTCTGTTCATCCAGCTGTGAGTGGGTACTGTGTAGGTTCAGAGAGCCAAGTGACTGTTAACCTTCTAGCACGTCAACATGTCACAAACAGCTTGGGTTGTATACTCCCCAGGGAGAGATGGAAACTCAAGTGAACACTGATCTTTTGATTGGGTCAACAGGTTAATGACATTTGTAGCACTTACTGATGGAGTATATTCCCACATTACAAGTATCCCATTCATCCAAAAGTTGTGTTTGATTGGTAAGGTTATCCTCAGTTAAGATAAGGTGATTCTCCTAATGATAGTAAATGATGACACCACATACATCACACAACCGTACAAGGTGCCACATGAGCCAAGTAAATATGGCAAGGAGGGTGCCAGTGTATTGCATGTGTAACATACCACATATCTAACCAAGGGATCAAAGAGACATGCAAGACCCACAGTTGGAGTGAAATAGTATCACTGGTATACCACAGTATTAGTAGAATTGCAGTATTTAGCCTTTCGGTTCAGTATATCATAATGCAATCCAAAAAGTCAGTATTTTCAGTTTTCACATCGTCATTTTATTAACCGTTTTAAACCTTTTCTAAAATGTCTAGAAATCGAATCATTTTGTCAAAATTTATGCATTTCTTTGCTAGATCATGTAGATGGATGCTATTTTCCCGTTCCGAACCAAACCAAAGGCCTTGTACTGCAGTATGTACTGCACCATTGTAAAAGCGTTTCACCCCTACCCACAGCCAAAGACAATTATCATTGAATGATTATAATAAAAACGAGACTCATTATCATGATTACATCAAGAGTAAATACTGCCATCCGAAAAACATTTAATCCAACAATACTTCAGATTGCCATGGAGTCCCCTGAAAACAATTGAGCATCACTTTTTAGCAAAATACAATGAATATAGTCACCAAAATTATGGATGAAAGTAAGTCTCAAATGAACTCATAATGTCATGCTAACCTTCTTCTCTTGGCCCTTTTGATCACTGTCTGGAGCTGGTGGTGGAGGATCTGGAGGGAGAGGGGGTTTCTCTTCCGACGGCACTGGAGGCTCCACAGGCGGAGCTGGATTCAGGCCACTTCCTGACGAAGAATCTTTGGCGTCCACATCTTCTGTAGGAAGCGGGGGATTTTGACTAGGGTCGGGTGGTGGGGGTTGTGGAGGCTGATTTGGTGGCGCTGGTCCAGCAGGCATTTGTGGCATGATTTGTTGGGGCCATTGTCCTTGTTGATAATACCACTGGTACATATGTTGCTGCTGTTGCATTTGCATTTGGGGGTTAACATACCCGCCTATAGCAGCCTGCTGCCAATTACCGTACATCGTTATATCTGTCGTATAAATACAACTTCTTATTTTTAACGCCAAGCTCAAGTTTTCATAGCCTCATGATAATCATGGCGGTCTGTCAATGTACAGAGTTATCTACCTTAGCGGAAGAGCGTCAAAATAAAATACGGACGTCAAAATTGTATATTCGGATTACAATTAACCGAGCGGAATCATTATCATTTCTTTACTTCTGAGGTACATCCTTGTTTGTATTTTGTAACCTTGTCGGAAGATGGGCCTCACAAAATTATACCATATATCCTCGAGTCATCTGTTTTCGTTCAACATCTGTTTTCGGTCGCCTGTTTGCGTGTTTATTTCTCGCGGTTATTAGCGAGATATTACGTCACCAGACGGGTTATTTTTGGCAGGAGGTCGACTGCTTCAGCACTGACTAACAAAATGATTCGTGTGAAATTTAGGAAGGTACATGATTGCAAACACATGTAAATGTTACGTTTTAGAACCAAGTTTACTAATGCTTAAATTTTCATGTAATCAAAATGCTATATCTAAAATATCGTCAGCTCCACCTTTTCAGGATATAGGGTCGTCTGCTTGTTTATGGTATGATGTATCATTATCACATGACATATCACGTGGCGTTGCCGTCGTAAAAAAAATATATGGAAGCTGGATAGGGTCATCTCTTATTACGATTTTCAAAAATACTCATTTAATTTTCGAAACTCCAATGAATATTTCTGTGTCATGGGCCCAGTGTACTCATCCTGCATGATGTGTTTTGGGTCCACCTCAAGCTGTGCACCTCCGTACGTGTAGTGAGATCTTCTGATGAGTTTCGGTGCCCTTGTCACCGCGAACCGCAGGAGTGAAACATGTCTCGACATGTGATGTAACTAGCAAAGTCTTATCATGATTAACTTTCACATGAAATTATTACGACCATAGTTTCTAATAATTATTATTGGAACTATTACAAATATTCTTTTTTGGACTGGATGTTTATCAACTTTATATTATAAAAATATCAGCATAGCACGAATACTGCACTTAGATTTCTGTTTTACGGAGAACCAATGAAGTGAACGAAAACAGATGACGTCACTTCCGTATTCACGATCTGTGCGTAGCGAACTATGAGGCCTGCTGTGCGGGTGAAACACGAGGTTAATCCGTCAGATATTTGAATATCATAAATAAATAACAAACAAACGAGGTAGGTTTGTTTATTATCGATTTATTCATGCACTTTATGTTACGTTGGTCGGCAATCCTTACATGACCGAAAACCGAATACACAAGGATACGAAAATGAAAACTGATAGGTTAAGAAAACATATCGCACCAAACTTTAGTACGAGATATTTTAAAGCTCTTTTAAAGCCGCGATCAAGATTATTACACTTTTTTTGTCAATGTGCATGCGTGTGTGTACGTGTGTATTTGCTTGTATTTTCGGACTAATGTTGGTTTTATAGTGGCAGTCCGATCGCACCACCGATCTCCCGCTCTTAGGCCACATTCCACTTAACGACGGAAGCGACCTTGTTATACTGAAAATCAAACCAATTTTCTTAACAAAATTCGGAACGTAAACATGCCACCAGTAGAGATCATCATCATCATCATCAACAACAACAACATTTCACACGTGGATAGACATATGTGACGTATACCTCTATATAAGTATAACGAGCGTGGCTGATCTCGTTTATAACCCACGTTGGGAGGGTTGTCCCAGGAATAATATGTTCTTTTTAATCATGGTCACAGCCTAATGCGCCCTTTCTAGTTATATTTGAAACTAGCGAATAAAAACACTTTTAATGAGAAAACAAGCTGAAAAGGAAGTGAACTCGGCCAAGCGACACTTATATTATTTCTGCTGCAAAAATACCATCTGAATTAGGGCTTCCACGGGTACTCGAGTACTCGAGAACGAGTCGGGTTTAGCTGGACTCGAGTCCATTTTCAAGGACTCGTACTCGAAAAGGGGAGATAACTCGAATTATTGACGTTGACGGACTGTCTGTCATGTGCTAAGCATGAACGGCCGTTAACGTCTAATATTAAGAAAAAGATATACTAGTAACTTTATTATCCCGGAGGAAATTCTCATACATCCAAACTGTCTCAAAATGAATATATACACAGTTCACAAAAATATGCACAATAATTACATGCTCAAAACGAATGCTATTTACAAATAAAGCTGACATGATATAATTCAATTAACCACATAGGTAAAAAGGCTGAATAATTCTAGTTTTAATCACATGATGATGATTCAAAATATTTGTAGCATTCACGAATACTTGACGGTATGAAAGACTGTCGAGATCTGTTTTGAGGGAAGGTAATCGACAGCAGCGTCCAGAAGGAAGTAGTTCAAAATGGTGAGATCAAATATGTCAACTATCAAATCTAATTTTAGCTGCCTTTTTGATTATACTCGAAAGACACTCCAGAAATTTTGCAAGCAGTATTAACAATTTTGAAAAGTCTGTTTTTGTTGCGATGAGACAGATCCCCATACCAACATAGAAAATTGTAGGTCAACACACTTTGAATAAAGGTTTGAAAAAAAACTGTCATTACGGTTTTGTCAATGCCTTAATGATAATAATGTTCAGAATCAGAAATTAGGCCAGTAACAGTGGCGTCATCTGCAAATTTCACAGTAAACAAGTCATATATTGACAAGTAACAGTACGGATGAAGGAACACAGCCATGTGGATCTCCAGTAGAGGTTGAGAGAAAAGAAGATTGATAGCCATTGACACTGACATACTGAGTTCTATGTACCCTGAATTCTTTAACCCATCTGATAATGTTTTCATTAACACCTAGATTAAATAGTTTACTCCTCACACGGTGTGGCTGTATGGTATTAGTTGTTACAAGTCTGCAGATGAGAGTAAATATTATACATCGATTGAGATTTCACTTCTGAAAATGATTAGGTAACTATCTTGACAATTGAAAGTTTGCTTGAAAGGTATGAATTTCGAGTACTCGGGTCCGAGTCGAGTCTCACCCCCTCGAGTACTCGAGTCCAAAAAAATGGACTCGTTGAAGCCCTAATCTGAATTTGTATTTTGTTTCTCATTTCCCGCCTGTCAAAAGTCACTGAGTTACTAAACAAATTTAAAAAGCAGAAAAAATATCTATTTACTCATTTATATACAATTCCGCCTTTGGGAAAAAAACAGTTACGGATTTAAAGGGAAGTAACTCTTACAATAACTTTTCAGTTTTCTTTCCGTCTTCGAAGCTCTCAACACCGACGCGGCCGCCTCCGTGGTGTAGTGGTTAGAGCGTCCGCCCGGGAGAGCGATCCCCGACCGCGTCATACCAAAAGACGTTAACATATGGTACTTGTTGGTCCCTGCCTGGCGCTCGGCATTAATGGGTACAACAAGGACTGGTCGGCTCGGAGTCAGTATACTGTGTCTGAGTTGGGTATTCATGCTTCACTGCGGCATGGTACCTCTGTGGGCTAACACTATAAAACCAGCTTAAGTCTGGGCTAGTACAAGCAGCCGCACATAGATATATACACACGCATGCACGTCGTCATATGAGCGAAATATTCTCAAGCACGACGATAAACCCAATTTCACCTCACCTCACCGACGCAGGAACAGATGCATTTGACACTGCGTAATCTTGATGAAATCGTGATGTTTTAATTTATATCAAACTAACAGACCCAGGTTGTGTTCTTCACCAAACGCTGATTTGTTTTCTCTTTTTTTTTCAAATATATTTTTATTCAATCGTCCGACCGTTCACTCTGAAGCCGAACGTGGTAATGAGAAAACGGGATGGCCAGTTATGACACCGAAAGACGTGTATCCTACAAATGTTTGTTTCAGCGATGTAGTCCCATATTGTTATAACTCAGGACATGATTTGAAGTGTTGTTTATTTGATTACATGTAATGCTACGTCATGTGACTTCCCGATTAACTGGGGCCATGGGGTAGCCTAGTGGTTAAAGCGTTGGCTCGTCACGCCGAAGATCCGGGTTCGATTCCCCACATGGGCACAATGTGTGAAGCCCATTTCTGGTGTCCCCCGCCGTGATATTGCTGGAATATTGCTAAAAGCGGCGTAAAAACTAAACTCACTCAGTCAGTCCCGATTAACTGACATCCTGTACGGAGAGTATCGCTGATAGTACTTATAATACACAGTCCGTCATGTATTTATCCAACACCGTTGAATGACACATCACATCAGACATCCACTGTACCCAAAAGTTTGAATTGATGTCCTCGCCGAGAGAAAAAATTGCCGCAACCGGCCAGCTCACAGGTGCGCTTCCATCGGTGATGAATTTTACCTGTTACCTGGCGTTTTGGCCGCAGGTAAAACGGTTTTGTTCACCACCGCACCTGAACGAAATTCGCATTGATTTTCACGTCAAAAACTGAGTTACGTCTTCCTGTGCATTGGTTGCGACAACCCAGAAAGACAAAGCCACATGCATTGGCTGTATCGTTCTGTTTCCATCTCTTTGTGGGCGAATCGAAACTTAACACGGTTTAATTAAGAAAATGATTTTCAGCGACAAATCGTGCAGTTGGCTGCTTTGTCAACTAAAATGAGTGTTAAGGTATATTGTAGACTAACAACTAGTCTCCGAAATGAACATATTTTACAGAAAAAACAGTTCATAATAATTAAAATATAATATAAGCAAATGGAGCCTGGAGGCTTTCTTCGTTTTCAGAAACTGGAAATCCAGACTTGCAACATATTCTAGACTTGCATGGGCTTTCTTAGATATATTTGTTTCAGGGTCTGTAGGTATATTGTTAAATAACTGATTATACGCATGTTGAACTATCTGGTTTCTATTTGTCATGGCAGTACCTGAGTGATCAGTGAGACGAATGTACGGCCGCCTTGTACTGTATCCTTGTGACATCTGTGGAGGAAACCAGGAAGTGATGCAGGTCTCAGACGCTTGGTGGAACCACGAGGTTGATGCTGACAAACCAAGAAATGATATCAGCGAGTGAGTGAGTGGGTTTAGTTTTACGCCGCTTTTAGTAATATTCCAGCAATGTCACGGCGAAGGACACTAGAAATGGGCTTCACACATCGTACCCATGTGGGGAATCGAACCCATGTGGGGAATCGAACCCGGATCTTGGACGTGACGAGCGAACGCTTTAACCACTACCCACCGCGATCACAAGATTCTAGCGTGCCAGAGTTACGTAAACCTAACACACACACCGTTCTCCCTAACACACACCCCATTCTCCCTAAAACACACCCATATGTACATGATACCATATCATACATCATTTTTTTCATGCCACGGTATCGGAATACTTCCGGCCCAATCATGTAAGATAGATTTTTAGACAAAGATTGTATGGACAATTTTCCTAAAACAAACATGTTCCTGGTTTGGGTTCCGGGTTCTCAATACGTCACGATAGGAATTATGTCATGCCCGACGTTGTGGGTCGATGTTCGGTGTCAGTCACGATGTTGTCTTGTTCAGATTTGATTTTCTACAGTTAGTGAGTTTAGTTTTACGCCGCTTTTAGCGGGGGAAACTAGAAAATGGGCTTCACACATTCTACCCATGTAGGGAATCGAACCCTGTCTTCGGCGTGACGAGCGAACGCTTTAACCACTAGGCTACCCCACCGCCCCGATTTGCTACAGAGTATACAGTGATTCAGCTATAGTACGACTGATCACCAATCTACTCGCTCTAATAAAACAAGTTAGATGAAACTATTCCTCACGTAAATACAATATACAGTCTTCCTTGTGTGTCTGGGCGGAGGGTTCAGACACCTCACATGTCAGTCTGTAGTTCTATATTTCGCAGGTGGTTCGGCTACAGTGTAGCAGATATAGGAAGTATCATTAGGTTTCATTCAGACAGCTCACATGTCAATCTGTCATCCAATAGTTCCCGGGTGATGTGGGTGCAGTGTACAGGAAGTATCATGGGGTACCGGGTCCTTCTGTGTACTGAACAAACAAAACAAAAGAACAAAATACACACGGGTACACCAACAACAAAACACACACGAACTAAAACTATATGATGGCAATCTCTAAATACGTCTTGGCCAGAAAATCCAGTGATATACTTCACGAGCATCCATCTACGCAATTGACCGCCTCCGTGGTGTAGTGGTTAGAGCGTCCGCCCGGAGAGCGGAAGGTCGCGGGTTCGATCCCCGACGCGTCATACCAAAAGACGTTAAACTATGGTACTTGTTGGTCCCTGCCTGGCGCTCGACATTAATGGGTACATCAAGGACTGGTCGGCTCGGAGTCAGGATACTGTGTCTGAGTTGGGTATTCATGCTTCACTGCGGCATGGTATCTCAGTGGGCTAGCACTATAAAACCAGCTTAAGTCTGGGCTAGTACAAGCAGCCGCACATACACATACACACGCATGCACGTCGTCATATGAGCGAAATATTCTCACGCACGACGTTAAACCCAATTTCACCTCACCTCACCTCACCATCTACGCAACTGGGATGCGATGACATGCCCCAAACAAGTCAGAAACCGGACCATCCGATCCCAGTAGCCGCTTGTTCTGGCAAACATGGGTTTCTGAAAACCCATAGATGTGTCTCAATTTGTGTGAATTGATGTCGATGTTTTAAATTAAAAGACAAGAAATAGTCTTTTATCAGTGAATGCCATCTACATGAACACTGACACGGTCGATGATGTGATATATTATAACAGAACAGTTATGGATCTGAAATCGCATTGTAGTGACATTGTTCGTACATGCACATGTCCTGATAAAGTTACCACTCCAAAATGCTTGTCAGTTTGTGTTCCATACCCTTAATATACTACTCACACTTTGATAAGGATCACAAAAATTCGCAATTTTGCTTAAATGTAGATTTATAATTTGAAACTGTATCCATTTTAAAACTTGATAAATAATTATATGGTAACACATCTTTAGGAAAATAGCCAATTTAAGCTACCCGTATGCACTTGATACATTAGTAACCATAAAAATGGTTTTCATGGCACCAACCAACCATTTTGCAAATCATGGAACGGGTCATTGACAAGTAAACAACACCTGGCAGTAGCAGGTATGGATTCCTCAAGATGCAATGCCATACTGAAACCAAGGATCCATGCTTACAATAACCTTAGATATTTAAACCAAATGTGACCCCACATCATAGTTTTCTGTTGAATCCATGATTTGATCCTTAGCAAAGTGTGAATAGTATAGAACAGAAAAGCCCACATGTATGCCGTAATACCAGGGTCATATTAGAGCCGTGTAATAACCAGAGAATTACGAAGCCTTAAACATTTGTATTAAGCGAAACCAAAGTTTCTTAAAACGAAAAGCACTTTAAAAATCAAATTCATTCAAAATAAATTCAACACAATCTTAACGATATCGTTCTTGTGTCACTGTGCGAGTATGTTACAAGGAGTATGTCAAATATGTGCATGTAATGTCTGATTCACTGAGGGAATATGTCTAACAATGTGTTGGTCAGGAAATATGTACAATACCTGACGATTTTAAGCATTATGTATATTCGCTGTTTGAATCAGACATTCCATATATTCCCAGGGATTTTAATATTCCCTGTAGCAACGGTCTCTTACAGCTGTACAGGATGAGTCCCAGGTGGTACGACAGGTATCAGAAGAAGAAGAATTTATTTCGGTATATAGGCCATTGGCCCGTGTACAATAAATGCAAAGTGGTATATGGTATATAGAAAATATGGTTTAAACATATACATAGGTATATATATACATGTCTCTTCTAACATTGGATAGAATTCCTTTTAGATAGTGCATGTTTAATAAATAATGAAATTTTTACAAGTAAATTCTTATCTATGCATGTTAACAACTTAAGATATTTGCTTCAAACAGATGGACAATTAAATTCTGGTAGGTATTTGCTTCTTAAATTTGCATATGCATCACAGACAAGTACAAAATGTAATTCATCTTCAAAATTATAGCGGTTACACATTTTACATATTTACAGGTATCACTTATGTTGGAGTCAGCAATGATACAGGATGTACCTGGCTGACTCGACAACTTGTGCTTATACTATCAACCACTAGTTTTCCTAATGCAATTAAACCCGTGAAGATCCGGGTAAGAACTGGTCATCAGTAGCCCATGCTTATTAATGAGGCACATAACGGGATCGGGTGGTCAGGCTCGCTGTAATTGGTTGACACATGTAATCGGTTCCCAATTGCGTGGGTCGATGCTCATGATGTTGACCACTGGATTGTCTGGTCCAGAGTCGATTGTTTACAGACCGCCGCCATATAGCTGGAATATTGAATGTTGAACAACAAGCCAACCAACCAACAATCCTAATTCAATTGCGAATATTACAAAAGCGCAGTGAATAATCTTGAACATTGCTAAATTTGGTGTAAAATTGCGTTAACTCACTAACACGCTCACAACATTTCGTTAATTGGTTAAAACATGCAAATTGTATTGTCCTGCTAGGGTTTTCTTGAAATCAAAATTGATTATAACGCAGGGTTTATTAAAAACTTCAACGCCACTAAACAATCAGTCTTGAATATCTTCCGGAGCATGTCTACAGGTGTAAAAGGCAAAGATGGAAAGTATGAATGGATCACTGAAAATGCGTGATGGCGCCAGGTGTTCGCGCTCACAGTTTCCATTAAGAACGTGAGTGTCAGTGAGTAGGGAGGGGTAGGGGTCATGACGTGCGATATCATCTCTCATCACGTGACACATTTAGTCAGTCCCGCTGTGTGTCCACCACGCAGTTCCCAGATTGACTTCACCAGGCCTTTGATTGTGAAACTTCCACTGAAAAGTTAAGTTGTAAGCATAGTTTGGATATTGCGGAATGTGCCATAAAACTGCATTTACTCACTCACTCATTGAACCCTTGATGCTGCTTGCGTAACATGTCATCATATATCTTGAACATTAACATTAACGACAGAAGACCCGGGGTCGATTCCCCACATGGGTACACTGTGTGAAGCCCATATCTGGTGTCCCATGCCGTGATATTGCTGGAATATTGCTAAAAACGGTGTAAAACTAAACTCACTCACACAGATCTCATGTATGTATTTTTCAATTTCTCGTACCATCCACCAAGAAACGCCATTAAAGATGTTCAGTTTTTAAAACTATTTCAAACAAACGCGTGTTCGTCCCGCTAATGGCTATAATTTCCTTTAAAAGACTGCTTTAAATATAAAGGTCATAAATATGACGTAAAAGAGCAAAAAGTGAAAGTGGATTCTTTGTGATGTAACACACCTAATTAAAAATTGTAGTTGCTACATGCACACCGACATTTACAAGAGCTTGGCTTACATCCATGTCTTGCCAAGCCGATATGTGTGATAGCCTAACACCCCTGAGGGTTGGAAGTTCGCTTACCGAAACTACCTTCTTAAAGTCTGAATTGCGGACGACTCCGAGAGGAGGGCGGGGCGTGCCAAAACAAAACACGAGAAGCTTTATCATCCATACCATGAACTCCTGTGTCAAGCAGCAGTGTAAATCAAGACATTCTCATTTATTTTAGAAAACAGAAATCGGCGAGTTCGTGCAACCCTCTCTCCTATGAATCCCTCCTCGTACAGCATGGTAGTTATCTCGCCATTACTGACGTCACTATGTTGAGCTCCCGATGAAATCGCGTGTGTGGTACGAGAACTTAATTGATGTAAGATGTCTTTTGATACCATAATTGACCATTTAATGTTTTACTGATAAAATTACGTTTTTCTGAGGAAAAAAATATTCGTTTCACATGCAACCTGCGTGCGGATTGTCACAAACCTTTCTTGGGATTTAGTACTCTGATTACAACTAGATATAACATCGGGATTTTAGTGAATGCATGTTCCTTTTGAAATAGGTTGTCGTGATCTATACGAAACTAGTAAAACTACATACATGCTCCTGGAGGGATGATATACACATTTCATGTAAATTATGAATGTATCATGCATACATATGTGGAAAAGAAATGATGGTCACGTGAGATGACTTGCACACGTGGGAGTAACCTAGATGATGGACACAGACGTTGGACTCCCGTAGAAGGCATGCATATGTGATGGACTCAAATATAGAAAAATGTACGTGTATGTTGGACTCGTATTTACAATATGTGTACACATAATGAACTCATACGTAAGAGACTTACATACATACATACATACATACATACATACATACATACATACATACATACATACATACATACATACATACATACATACATATACCTGATGGATTTACATCAAGATTTGCATGTATGTTGGACTCAGAGTTACCAGATGCGCATATTTATTGGACTCGTATTAAGAACACTAGCACGTATGCTGGACTCGTATCTAAAAAGCTTGTATATAGGATGGACTCATATCTAAGATGCATGCATAACTTCTTGGAGGTTTGTATATGTGATGGACTCGTATGTAGAAGACTTAAGTATGTGTTAGACTAATACCATGAAGGCATATGCGAGGTTTGATTGATAAAATCTTAGCTGCACATATAACTGCGTAGAAATGGGTATTTTTGTTGATGACGTGATGTCCTGGAGTAATGTCTACAAAGCTTGCGTGAACCGAGTTGATGGTCTCGCCGTAACAAGTCAGTAAACAAGGGAGGGGCGATGGCCTTTGCTAAATGGACAAATTTGGAGAATGTGTAATTATCAAATTCTTGAAGAGCAATGACTGAACATCTGAAGCCACCCATAAAGATAATAGTAGAACACGAAGGAGGGAGGCCATTAAAGTTTAAGCACAGTTAAACGTGGCAGCGATAGGCGTGTAGACGTGTTCCGTCCAGGACGACCTCTGACGTCTCCCAAACACCAGGATTGATCCAAAGAGCCCAGTATATGGAGAATGCTAGTTCAATATAAGCGTTTCCAGAAGTCTGTACATTACATTATCACAGAAACTTTGGCAATGTAGAAAGTATCAGCTTACTGGGTCCTTCTGCTTCTGACATCAACCAGGCAATGATTAGTTCTGTTTGAAACTGACCCAGAAAGGTTCTTGCAACGAATCGTGTTATGGATGAAACCTAGCTTCACTAGCTCTAGCATGAATTCAAACAATAATTACAAGATCAGAAGCATTTGACATCATCAGCACCACCACCATCACCACACCAACAAAGAAGGTAAAGACGAAGGTAAAGAAGAAGGTAAAGAAGGTAAAGACTGGCCCATCAACTGGGGAGGATGTGCTGGGATGCTGAGTATGTCATTGTTGTGGACAATCTACAAAGGTCCTGACAATAAACGGAGTATAAAATGCTGCACATTTGAGGAAAGAAGATACTAAATTAAGACTAAAAGTCGTAGAAACCCGAGAGAAGTGGTGCTCTTCCATCAGGAAAATTCATACGCCAACAAATCAGTTATTGGCATGACTACTCTAAATCAGTCGGTAAACAAGTAGTTTTCGTAGGGCCTCAGTGCAGATTGAATCATCTGGCAGCTATGATTGGGGGATTTTGTGTAACTGAAAACTGATCATTTTCAATATTTAGTGCTGTATTTTAACACTATGAATTGTTCTGAATGAGACCACATATATGTTCAAGAAGGTGACCAGGGGTTGGTCTCTATAGCTTCCCCTACAAAGAAAAGGAACTCTTGGTCATTTTTGTGTTTATTGCCGCTTTAAAACCAGACAGACTGTGCTCACATGTAAAAACCGTTGAAGGTCGGGTTTTTTTCTTTGGTTTTGAGTAACCTACAGTGCAGGAGTGTGACTTTGAACTCCTTCAGCGCTCACCGTATATTAAACTGATCTGGCTACATCAGACTTGTATATGTCCCTTATAATTTAGACATCTCTAACTAGGCTTCATTTCGATTCGACGGCACCTTGGCAACTGTGGACTTTTGAACAAACAAGGTTCTTCGACAAAAGTGGAAGTATCCCTTTAACGTTTTTGGCAAAAGGTATATCAGTATAGGAGAGAAGTATGTTGCATAACAAGTCAATAGAATGTCTTCAGGTTAAGTATTACTTTATGAGGGGACTAGAAGACGAGATAAAGATAAAGGGGATAAATGCATAGATGCTTATGTTGTAGTTTCTATTCTCCTGACGAAGGTACACTCCGAAACGTCCTCATATTACAGGTAAATTCCACCCACAAGCCATCCCCTACTCATATATCCATGTGTATACCTATACCCACAAGAAATATGTGCTGTGCAATACACAGAGGGCGCACGTTTTAATGGGACGAGTTAAATCGCAACACAATGGGATTTAAAAAAGGGAGATAACCGGGTGGGTTCCCAGTTACCACCTCCTTGATCTACACCAACAACCACATACCTCGCAACTGTGACGCGCCATATATCGGTGTGGAGGATCCGGCGGCCCCGGCCATACAATAAATGAGTCATCCAATTCTCCATACGTAGTGTCGGCCCGGACATGTACTCTCACATATTTTGCCTGTTTATGTAGCTTTGTGCCTTCACCATTTCTATGGAGTGGTAGTTTTTGTTTTACAAAATTTGTAAACTGGGCCAATTTACATTTAAAAATTATAACCTACTTTGGATGCGATGCAACTCAGCTGACCAGTCCTGCAGTTGTTATATACATAGGGCATGCATTATACCCACATGGTCAATGTTAGGGCTAAGTAATGATCTTTTTGACGCGGTCGTTAAACGTCCCTGTTTATCATTGTGTTGTGAGAAGTAGGCCATGTAACCGTGTTT
The DNA here is from genome assembly GCF_003918875.1 of Haliotis rubra. Lineage (NCBI taxonomy): Eukaryota > Metazoa > Mollusca > Gastropoda > Lepetellida > Haliotidae > Haliotis > Haliotis rubra. The sequence goes on along the minus strand of NW_025767035.1, from coordinate 2,457,477 downwards.
AATTGTAGGAGGGATATTCAGTTGATATTCTCTGCCCAGTCTGCCCCCCCTTCTTAGCCAAGACTCAGTTTTTTACAAACCGCCGTTATACACGCGGGAACATTACCCGGTGCCGCCTAAAACAGCATTCATTCATACACTGCTTGAGAATACTGCGTCATTGCATGGAACATGGGAGAGCACCAAACTGAGTAGGTACAGCCGGAGAATTCTACACTTCTTACTTCTCAACTTACAAATAAGTAAAACACTTGATCGATCGAAACACTAGAATCAAGATTTGTGACAGGAGATGAAGTATAAGATTTGTACTTTAAAAACACAACACGATGATTAACCAAATTGCTAAATTCACTATATCCACGGAAGTATCGAACTTTGTATGCACGTTATTTATTTAATGTTGACTATCTATCTTTGCCCCCTGTCTGTTAGACTAACAACTAGTCTCTGAAATGAACAATTTTACTGACAAAAAAAGTTCATAGTAAAAAAAATAAATACCGAAAAGAAGCCCTGAGACTTTCTTCATAAGCTGTGGAAATCTAGACTTGCCACAATATCTAGACTTGGATATATTTGCTTCAGGGTCTGTACGTGAGACTACCTGTCTGTACATATATATGTCAGGGTAGAGACTGCGATCTGGTAGAATCGACGATTCTACCAGTAGAGATTGCGATCGGAGTCTCTACTGGTTGAATCGGAGATTCTACCAGTGCATTTTCCCAATTCAACTGGTAGAAACTCCGATCCTACTAGTAGAGGCTGCAATCGTCTTCAACTGGTAGAAACTCCGAGTGATCTGTGGGTAAACAACAAAGACACTTTTTCTGAACAGTACTATGCTATTTATTTAGATATAACACTAGACTGTTTCCACTTCTACAGATATATTAAGGACTAAAAATACAAATGTGACTTGAGAGATCATATTACAATATATACATAATACAAAACTGATTACAAGCAAGATCAATTGCATAATGAGTGTTTGCCCTAGGCATAAAAATTTAGGAGTCATCATGACTCCCTGGTGTCATGAGAGGGAGTCATGGACATGTTTTTGGGAGTCAACTTCTTTCATCAAGAGATCAACTGTTATTGTTTAATAACAACAGGTCCAAGTAAGGCAAGTCAGGTATTTAATCAGCACTGAGCAGTTAAACTGGCAAACATTAAACTTAGTAGTTTTAGGTGTCTTGGCATGTCGGCATTTTGGGAGGATAGGTGTAGGGCAATTCCCCACCAGGTCATTACCCCATCTGCCATATCCCCACCTGGTCATTTCCCCACCTGTTTGGATAGCAGTGCTTTTATAACAATTACTGATCATAAGTTTTGAAATACATCTGAATGAACTTCCTACTTTTAACTGAGACTTTGATAACAAACATTTAACACCTCACTGTAAACAATATCAAAAATGGTTTGTAACACTGTATTTACATCATGAGACCAAGCTGCCAAATTTGGACTCCACTCAAAAAACAAAAACAAAATACCTTACTCCAAAACAGACTTAACAAATAAAGTTAACAAGATAACAATAAATAAGTTCAATTATAACTGGCAAATAATAGGAAAACATTATCCCCACTTATTATTCTTGCTTGCATAAGCTTGCACTTGCTTGCATAGGTTATTCCATATAATCGTAGTCTCTACCAGTAGAGACTACGATTGCAATCTCCACTAGTAGGATCGGAGATTCTACCAGTAGAGACTCCGATCGCAATCTCTACTGGTAGAATCTCCGATTCTTCCAGATCGCAGTCTCTACCCTGACATATACATGTGTGTGCGTGCGTGCGTGCGTGCGAGAGAGAGAGAGAGAGTTGTGTGGAGAAATAGTAGTTATTTTATAACGATGTATATAGTAGGTAACATGCTCCACGCATCTGCAGATGGTTCGATGTCTACTTTTGTCCACATGACACATGCTACGCCTACTGACTTTTAATATATTCTTTTCTGAATAATTGCATCATCGAGAGAGACAGATGCTCGAACGAGATTCGTCATAAACATACAGATCAATGCTCGGAGCCTGTATATACAAAACAGTGACTGGTGCATTAACTTTACACAAATAACGTATTTCATCAGAAACCAAATATCAAGAAAAATAAAAGCCATGTTTTGCCGTGAGAAATTAGAAACAGAAATTCTAGAAATGTTGGCTGCACTGATTCCCCATCCACAATCACACCCATATCGACGCACGCTGCCCTCAGCCCTACGACTGTTGCATAAGCTCCACACACTATTGGGGTAGTGACATGGAGCGCGCGTGTGTAACAGGGCTGTCCTATGATGCAATCTACCGGTTCGATGCAAGGAGTGCAGTTGGTTATACACCGCTCCGCACGTACAATCCCTGGTCACAATTGCGGGATTTGAGTATTACATCATTGAGACAGGTTTTGACATTGAATTTTTTCGGCGAATGATCTTGAGTGTTTTGTTAAACACTGTGTTCGTGATCATGAATAATCACCCATACGAATTAAACATTCACGTCTTTTTCATCTTTATGATTACACTTATTATGATTACAGCTGTTATTATTTAGTTTAATCCCATAATTGTTCAGCCGCTGTTATATTTTATCAATATCTTCACACATTAGATTTATATCATCATGATTAAACTTTATCACCTGTACAATGCAGTATGGGCGATATTGTTACCACGCTTAAAGTCAATAATAATTACCATTCGTTAATAGTGAGACATAAACATTATTTTTAATTAAATGACACCAAGGACAGCTTTTAATTTGCATGTAATGGATGTGCAGTTATTTCAACGTTTTATAAAATTTTAAAATACAGCCATTTCCAGTTACATTAATATGTAAGTAATACTTATATATAATAATACATTTCTTGTGGCTCTTAGGTGCTTTCGTGTGTATGTATAGTCACGATATGGCTGAAATTTTGCCAGAGTGATTTTAAACTTTAACTCACTCACGCATGTGTATGTAGACTACATGTACTGTGAATATTTTAAGTGTACTGAACATTCATCACGATCAATCCATAAATTATTTCGTTTCGTTTTGTTTTTCTAATTGTTGTAAGTTTCATTATCTGCTTTTAGAGCGATAACAAATACTTATTATGTCACAGAATGTGCATCAAATATATTCTACTACTTATTATGTACATTTCAGTACTTACTGTATTTATTTTAGTCTGTTTGGTCACTAAAAGGGTATAATCAGTCTGGACCTTTGGCAATATGAATATATGTCCTTTACCATTCTGACCGCCTCCGTGGTGTAGTGGTTAGAGCGTCCGCCCAGAGAGCGGTTGCGGGTTCGATCCCCGACCGCGTCATACCAAAAGACGTTAAAATATGGTACTTGTTGGTCCCTGCCTGGCGCTCGGTATTAATGGGTACAACAAGGACTGGTCGGCTCGGAGTCAGAATAATGTGTCTGAGTGGGGTATTCATGCTTCACTGCGGCATGGTATCTCAGTGGGCTAGCACTATAAAACCAGCTTAAGTCTGGGCTAGTACAAGCAGCCGCACATACACATACACACGCATGCACGTCGTCATATGAGCGAAATATTCTCAAGTACGACGTTTAACCAAGTTTCACCTCACCTCACCTTACCATTCTAAAGAGCTTCTCCAAATGTTCCCAAATCGGAAGTAATCTGAAACAACATGTAAGCAGGATTTTTAAAAAAAATAAATAAATATCCCAAAGACTAGACCCAGGGGAGTAAAAATATACTGATGCTGTACAAAATGGTTCGAAGTAGTCTGCAAATGTTTGCTGGAATATTGCTAAAAGCGGCGTAAAACCATACTCACTTACTCCAAGTAAAACTCATTTTACCCCAATAAATTACCCATTATGAATGATAACTTGTGAGTAAGTACAACGGAGTCAAATAAATATCTGGAGCTCGCATGGTTACGTGTTTAAGTAACTTAATATTTAATACAGTTCCTTTTATGTACAGATCTCACCGATTTATGACATGTGGATGTTTACTGGAGATAGGCTGTTAGGAAAATAACAAACACCATGTTTTCATTTGAGGATTAATAGCCTCTCGATTGAGTGCAGTCGGGAATATTCGAGGACGCCTGAACGCAGTCCGGAAAGGGCCGAACATAGTCGAGTGACGTCACATATACAGTGTCACAGATCTAAACATTTGAGAGAAGTGCTTTCATACAGGATTTATTCGTTGAACCAGAACAGTCGTACCTGGAAGTACCATATTACATAACCCGCGGAATACCGTTAACGATGACATCCAAAGACAAGAAAAGGTAGGAGATCACATGTATCGTGGCCAGACATGAAATCGTCGGTGGGGCTGTATATCGGCTGATGCACAGACGGTGTAGTTGTTTTCACACACTGTATATTGTTCCACTACTTGGGTTTTCATTGAAGCTGTACCGTTATGCAAATCGGACTAGTTGGACGGTCGTCTTTGACTGGTTTATTCCAGGCTAGATCTACCAGCTGTCATGGGACATTATTGTTGTGGATGAGCAGATTTTGATAAGAAAAAAAAAACTGACGTTAGACTTTGACCTTCGATAAGTGAGAAAATACTTATGTTAAAACAATACACTATTATGTGACCGATACTTAGTTGATTGTTTTGTCAACTAATTTCCTTTTAATGAGTTGTTGTTTTAAGGAAAGAGTTAGCTTAACATGGGACTATTTGTGATCGGACACCATTTTGACCGATTTGATTACGTAGTGAGTTTACTGGGTCGACATGTGGTCTTAGAGTCAAACTGAAACTGTGTCATATAAAACGTTATTTGTCTTAATTTGGGTACATTTAATCAACAGTGCTATACATCATAGCTGTGAAAACACCGCAACGGCAACATAACTGTTGTTTATTGTAAGGAGTATTACATTTTATCAGTAATATGAACATTATTAAACAATGTAGACCATTGTGGGAGCGCTTGATTGAGTCTAGCAGATCCCCTGCAGTTGGGGGTTGCAAATACATGGAGAAAGTTTATTTTTTTACATTCACAAGAAAAGAAGTTGTGTTAAAACTTTAAACTTTTTGTTGTTTGACCAGGGAGTAATGTCAGAGGCCCATATTCAGCCCTGAGCCTGCAGCAAGAGTCAGTATAATTTACAAAACTGGATTTTCCCAGTATTCATGATGTTGTGGTACTGACCTAATTGCTTTCTAAGGGCGACTTGCAGTTCACTGGTAACAGTATTAAAGGGAATAAGGGTCTTTAATTTAATGTTTGGAGTGAGTGAGTGAGTGAGTGAGTGAGTGAGTTAGTATAGTTTTATGCCGCATTTAGCAGTATTCCAACAATATCACGGCAAGGGATATCAGAAATGAGCTTCACACATTGTACTCCAACCTAAGTCTTTGGCATGACAATTTAATGTTTGTATTTTTACTACTATATACTATACTTGAATGCACTGTTTAAACAGAATATCAAGTAGCTCACCTTTTATGAAAGTAAGGACTTTAGAATCCTAATTTTAGACAAAATAATGATTTTTACCAAGTGGCGGGGACAATTATTTTTTCGAATACCTGTTAAGACCCTTATAAAGTCAACTCTCTGGACATGAACTATTTAGTGTCCTTATTTGTTTTGAATATATATACAGCTTACCTAAGTTAATACATCGTGGGCATTATGGGTAAAAACATATGTCTGCCCCAAAACACATGCTTGCCCTGCCCGTGTCAGGGTGATTCAGATGGTCTCCTTGTCAAGATGTGTGTGTGTGCGTGTGTGTGCGTGCGTGCGTGTGTGCATATGTGTGGTGATTGCACATCATTGTATTCCACTGTGTGGATTGATGCTCACCGTTTCAATCACTGGATTGTCTGGTCCAGACCTGATTATTTACAGACCCACATGATAACGCTGGCATATTGATGAGTGACTGTTTGATAACCAGCTGAATGAGACAAAACCTAATGATATCAAAAGTAGAAATTCTTCTTGAATGCATATATTGATATATTAGTAATAATTTGAACAAAAATATAAAATATCTTTTGATAAAAAGAATCATCAAAAAAAACAACTGTTACCTTTAAGACTCTGAGAGATAGACACAAGTGGTGCTTGTAGTATGTAGGTTGTATATGATTATCTACAGTAGCGACATGGTGGTTCATGTGACCTTATGTATACCCGTGAAGATCCGGGTTAGAATTGGTCCTCAGTAACCCATGCTAACGGATCGTGTGGTCATGCTCGCTGACACATGTCATCATATCCCAATTGTGTAGATTGATGCTCATGCTGTTGATCACTAGATTGTCTCGATTATTTACAGACTGCCGCCACATAGCTGGAATATTGCTGAGTTTGGCGTAAAACAACAAACCAACGTTATGGAGCGCTTTAATGAACAGAATGTTGTATATTTATACAGTGGGGAACATAGGACATACATATAGCAAATGGAGACAATATTTATGCAATTTGATTGAAATATTATATCTAACATCTACAAGCAGGATAACAAGGGATTACTAACGGACATTTTGTGACCTTTCTGTCAGTGGTTAAAATGGTGCATCGTCAACAACACTGGGTAAATTATCGTTTGTAAATGACCTATTTCCTACCTTCTCAGATGAAGGCTGTAGTGCCTACCATGCTATTTAACACTTGGTAGCAGGCTGTGATCGTATGTCTGGGTAATGACTGACTGACTGAGTTTGGTTTTATGCCGCTTTTAGCAATATTCAAGCAACATCACGGCGGGGGACACCAGAAATGGGCTTCACACATTGTACCCATGTGGGGATTCGAACCCGGGTCTTCGGCGTGACAAGCCAACGTTTTAACCATTAGGCTACCCCACCGCCCCTGTCTGGGTAATGTATAGCATATCCTTAATAGCATATTTGTACTGTTGTGAGGGCTGTAAGGTGTCCCAGTGGTTAAAGCGTTTGCTCGTCACACCGAAGAGCCAGGCTCTATTCCCCACATGGGTACAATGTTTGAAACCCATTCTGGTGTCCCCGCCATGACATTGCTGGAATGGTGCTAAAAGCACTCACTCACAATACTACAATCCCTATGTGTGTTACAACACGACTCCTTAATAGCATGTTTGTACTGCTGTGATAAATTGTCTGATGATTTCGATGAATGGTTCTGTAAATTTTGTTGTCTGTTTGTTGTTTTATGTATATACAAGTAAGACATCCATAAACTGCTGCCTTCCTATAGTGTATGAAAGACACTCGAATCAAGAATCAATCTGTATATATTCATTTTATGAGAAGTGGCAGAGAGAGGGTTGGGGTGGGGTCTGGGAGGGGCAGGTATTGTATGTGCAAGGGAATACATGGGGACTGTTTACAGAGGTAACCTATTACACACTATTTCCTTGTACTGTGTTGTATATGATATAAGGAAATAATATTTGAAATGTTTAAAATTTCATTGGAACATGATACTTGAATGATGTCCTTTGATAAATGCTAGAGTGATGTAAACTGAACCTGATACATCACCTTCTACTCCCAATAAATCAACTGTCAGTGTAAAGCTAGGAATCTTCTCACTGACACTAGTGAGCTGGAATCATTGAATATATAAACAGTGTGGATTGCTGATGAATAATTCAACAGATTTATCTCATTCAATATGTATTTGTCAGTGGATCAAGTGGTGGGAAGTTCACAATTAGATACAATTGTAATATAAAATCAGTAGCAAATTTCATTCCTAACAGGTGCTTGTTTATTAGGGCTGTGTATTGGCAAATAAACTGTATTGCAATATATTGTGATTCAGGTACCCGTTTTGCAATATATTGGGAACTTAAGTGTTTGACACTGAGTGACACTAATTGTGCATGTCAATCCTGTTTACAACATTATAAGTCCATAAATATACATGTTATGGTTCTGTCAACAGCGATCTCAAAATAGGTTGCATAGTCATGGATTAATTTTTCCTTTTATACAATTTATAGTATTACAGTATGCCATTTTGTCATTGAATAACGCAGGAAAACATTTGTTGTGAATGGAAGTTTGCGTAGATTATAATTTAAGTCATAAAGATAATCACAAAAACTTGATATCTGTTCTTTACCCAATATACCGGTTCTCAGCAAAATATTGCAATGCGTATCATTTGAAAAACGTATTCCAATATACCGGTATACTGGTAATACCATGCATTGCAATTGGTTATAGTCATGGATTGATAGAGATGTATACTTTCATATGATATGATATGATTTTTCAGTGTTTCCTAAATAATAACAATAGAAAAATGATTTTGGAGAAGAGATTACCATATGTAGAGATAGTTTAGTCAGCTAATAGTTCACAACAGATTGCTTTCATTTGTTTTGTTTGATGAATATCTGTTTGATCTGTAGTATAAGAATATGAGGGCTCATTTTTAGTTGCATGACTTTTCAACTCAGGCATTAATGCTCCTGTACATACATTGTATTTAATTTAGGACACTTGTCAGACCTCCGAGTTAATTGTAATAAATCCATTTTTAATGTGCCATATTCCATTCATCAAGTATATTCCAATAACACTGTGTTATTGTTAGTTTTATTACAGCAGTCAGTGGATTTGGGCTCAGTTTTCATTATCAGCTCCCTGGGGATCATACAACATAAGATGTCCATGAGGGCTATAAGGTTAACAGCCATATTACCATCTCATCCTACTTGTTACCCATTCACTGCTAACTAAACAGATGCATATTTTGAACAAAGTCTCTCCCTATTGAGGCAGGACAAGTAAACAGTGCTTCATTATGGGTCAGCACTGAAATCCTAGAAATTCTCAAGAGTCAAGCTGCCAAACACAGTCACCCTTTCAACTACTTTCCGTGACCGGTGTTGTTTAACTTCACCTGGTTAGTGAACTGTCACTGTACACAAGACCACATGTAACACTGACTGAGTTTGGTTTTACGCCGCTTTTAGCAATATTCCAGCAACATCATGGCGGGGGACACCAGAAATGGGCTTCACACATTGTGCCCATGTGGGGATTCGAATCCGGGTCTTCGGCGTGACAAGCCAACGCTTTAACCATTAGGCTACCCCACTGCCCCCCACATGTAACAATCTTTCCTCTCATGGGGAATTATGGGATATGCTGAAGACACTTTCTGATCAACTTTATCATGGCTAAGGGACTGTTCATAATTTATGGCTAGGGGGGGTGATGATGATTTTAAGGGGGTCATCCATTTTGTTCTGGGAGGTAGCGGTGGTCATCAATTTTGTACACATGTTTCTAGGGGGATCAGCAATTTTGTACATAATAATATTTAAAAATTATGCTTAAAAAATATTGGAAGGGGAAGGGGGGTGTCATTGATTTTGTACATGACATGCAGGGGGTCACTTACTTTGTACATAAATTTTAGGGGAATTCACATTGTACATGCTTCTCCATAAGAATCATCATCACCCCCCTGGCCATAAATTATGAACGATCCCTAAACATTTTGAATGATTTAATATTCGATATCACATTGTACTATATATATTTTAATGATTTAATATTTGATATCACATTGTACTTTACATTTTTTAATGATTTGATATTTGATATAAAAATTATAGGATGATAATAGTGATATATTTCTCAAAAGAACATTGCATGTTTTACATGTCTTTAGTTAACTAGTCATAGCTGTGAGATTCGTTATCATCATGTGAAAACAATCGGATCTTCTTTCGATTACTATTTGTTAGGGCTGTAATGATGCATCGAACTATCGATGGATTGCAATATTTGAGTCTCCAATAGCAATTAATCCATGGTAGAAATAAAAAACTATCGATAGTATGTGTGACTATCGATAGTTCAGTTATTGACTTCCGTTGATAAATGCGCAGCACAAAATACAGTATGTGCAGCACAAAATACAGTATGCACAGCACAAAATACAGCATGCTTGGGTACAGACTTGCAGCTTCATTGAGTTCATGTTTTAACTGTTTACTTGATCTGGATTTAAATTTTTAGTCAGTTATTAATAGAGACAGAAACTACTTCAACATGTTTTTATTTCATATAAACTGTGCATTCATTTTGGAAATGACTTCAAATGAGACAATTCAAAGATAAAAACAACCTTTTGCAATAGTATTGAAATAGTTGGTCATAATAGACTATCGCTATCACAATAGTATGTTGCAAAAGACTATTGCTATCACGATATTTGTTTCCCCCTCAATAGTCAGCCCTACTATTTGTTTCATCAGGTGTGTTACATAACCCAATAGCTATGCATTATGTCATAAACGTATAGTTATTAATTATTCAGTATAAATCCAGATCTCCTGCATCATCAGACTGATGTCTGAGGTCATTCAATTCATATTTTAAAGATGTGTCTGTCTGTGAACTGACCCTCTCATTCTTAGCTTCCAATGACTGATAGTCTCTTTCTATGTATTTGTTCAGTGCTTCTTGTCTGGCCTCAGTAACTGTTTTTAACCTAATGTCTGATAATGTATCATGTTGACGTTTTCCAGCATTAGTGTAATGCTTTTATCAGTTACACAAACCCCTGTTGGCTCATGCATAAAGACCCACAATCTGACACATCATATATTAAGCTGACACAAAATCTAAATAAGATCTCAATCACTCTTTTAAAACTGAATTAAATGCTGCATGGGTAATCAGATTATATCAGCTGATGTCATTTGTGCAGTTTGCATGTCAGAACATGAATTACCAAAGCTATACATCAAGTTGGCACATCGAAAGACTGAACAGTAATCTATACAAGTTGAATATGCACTCGAGTCCTACAAATACTGTCTGGATGCATATAGTTGTATAGTTTATAGAGTTATTGTGTATGTTTCAAGTATATGCATCTTGGTACAAATTTCAACAAATAAAACACAATTTTTACATTGCTAGGCATGTGGGTGCTAATTGTCATGTTGTGTCTCTTCCTGACAAGTTATGTTATGGATTATGACTCTAACTTTGCTTCTCTTCCTGAATGTTTACAATCTGGATAATGATTCTCTTTTTGCATCTGTTCTTGAAGACAATCACTGTCGGTTATCATTCTCATTCTAAGAAGATTAAACATTGTTGGTTATAATTGTTATTGATAATCTGTCCCTGAGGCAAAATGTTCATGTTAAAATTGTTATTGATCATTGATGGTTATCATTGTTTTTGATGATCTGTTCCTGAAGGAAAATGTTGATGGTTATAATTGTTATTGATCTGTTTCTGAAGGGAAATGTTGATGGTTATAATTTTTTTGATGATCTGTTCCTGAAGGGAAATGTTGATGTTATAATTGTTATTGATGATCTGTTCCTGAAGGAAAATATTGATATTATAATTGTTATTGATGATATGTTTCTGAAGGAAAATGTTTATGTTATAATTGTTGTTGATGATCTGTTCCTGAAGGAAAATGTTGATGTTATAATTGTTATTGATCATCTCTTCTTGAAGGAAAATGTTGATGTTATAATTGATAGAAGATCCAGGTCAGAATTTGTCTTCCACAATCAATGCTTGTTCAAAGAAATGACTGACAGCACTGGGTGGTATGCTGATTTGGTTTATCCAGGTCATTGTTTCCCAATTTTGTAGATCAACGCTCCTGATGTCACTCACTGGATCGTGTGGTCCAAACTTGATTATTTACATAGCTCTATAGCTGGAATATTACTGAACAAACACAAACCAAACCACAATACTTCTTTCAGAGATAAAGTTGTGTTAATGTATTGTGACTGTCTCACAATTCCTCCAGATTTATTGATGTATTTATGTTGCACACTGAATCACCTGCATCGTATACATGAGGAGTGAATATACAGAATGTAAAGCTGATTGGCTAATGATATAAACAATGTTGTGAGACAATGGTATCTGTGTATATTGTATCGTATTGTACTGACATGTTTTATAGCATGTTTCATCACTGTATTAAGTCATGCTTAGGGCCCACATGGGTACTATGTGTGAAGCCCATTTCTGGTGTCCCCTGCCGTGATCTTGCCGGAATATTGCTAAAAGTGGCGTAAAACCAAACTCAGTCAGTCATGCTTAGGGCATGTTTACCTTACATCAAAAAAAGGAAGTCATTTTGGTTCAAACTTACCCCTTTTCAACTGATGTTATTGTACAATATTGTAAATTCATTCCAGTAAATCATGAAAAGCCTCTTTGCCCTTTAAATGCATTAAATCATAATTCAATTTAAAGCAAAAAATGATGTTTTTCAGGAATGACAAATGTCTACGTGATTTAGATCAGCAACTCCGAGGTATGAATAGAGAGAATTGTCAACAACATGATGTGTCCTAAAAAAACAAGAATATTCATCATGTTCATCCAATGACTAATTTTGCCCATGAATGTTGGTTTGAAATATATAATCATCAGATCTATAAGTTTCTTGGAGTTCTTCCCTTTTCAGACCAATTGTCTTACGTTACTAATAAATATTTATTAATTTCAATTAGTGAAAACAGTAACTATTTCACAAAAGTTATGTTAGGGGTTAGTACAAAATTCTATTGTAGTAGTTTTGCATGTTATGAGAGCTAAACTGAGACAGTTGTGAAGCACTTTATAAAACTCTGCAAGCATATTCAGGTCACATCTTGAATGTTCTGATTGCAAACTACAGCATCCTTGATGTCAGTTTTACTTGCCTGCAGATGAACATAACCTGCATGTTGCACTTCTAGTGCCACATAGTTTGAGCAAGAAAAACTGGAAAACAATCAGAAAATATTGGTCTGGCTTTGTGGAAAGGGTTTGTTTTTGTTTTGTAATTTGTATTGGGGTAAAGGCACACGGACCCATTACAGTTCACACCTGTACTCTGATTTTCACCATGACTCATTCTTACTAGCTTGGTGCACACAAGAGCATGGCTGGCTGACTGTGCAGAGTTGCCTCCCTTGGCTGTGCCAGGATCTCTGTGAATCCAGAATCGGCCATGTATGCATGATCAGAACATTTTAATGTGCATCTAAAGATAATTAGAGCCATACCACATGATCAGAGATGCCCATCCATATGATTTTATCGTATTCGTTACAAAAAACAACAACACAAAATATGCTACTACGATAGCAATAAATATATACAAATTAGATTATCACATAGCATACGTACCAGACACAATAAATTTCAACCACTTTTTATTCAGTATCAAGCTATATGTGGATACTTATTACTGATTTAGGTGAGTACAATGTTAATTACAAATTCTTAGAAAATCTATATATATTTTATTAGATATGAAAATTCTTTGAAATGTTAATACCAATTTTGGCCAAAAATTACTAATTTTTGCATCAGTTTTTGTTCAAAATACTAATTGGGCTAAATTAGGGTTGGTATCTCTGCGTGATTAATCGACACCCACTTCTAACATGGTTGCCATCATTGACAGTAAATATTGATTACTTCTGGTAAATACTGTGAAAAGAGACAGCATTTAAATAATAATAATGATACTAATTTTAATAAGCAATAACACTTGCCATAGTTAAATTGTCATTATTTAAACATGGAAGTGAAGTACTGCAAGATCCAGATAATCGAGGCAAAAGGGTATTTGATAAAGTGAGAGTACTAGGAGTTAGTGTAGCAATTGCCTTCATCCCTTGGTGAGTGAGTGAGTGAGTGAGTGAGTGAGTGAGTTGAGTTGTACGCCGCACTCAGCAATATTCCAGCTATATGGCGGCGGTCTGTAAATAATCGAGTCTGGACCAGACAATCCAGTGATCAACAGCATGAGCATCGATCTGCGCAATTGGGAACCGATGACATGTGTCAACCAAGTCAGCGAGCCTGACCACCCGATCCCGTTAGTCGCCTTTTACGACAAGCAAAGTCGCCTTTTATGACAAGAATGGGTTGCTGAAGACCTATTCTACCCCGGATCTTCACGGGTCCCATCCCTTGGTGAATAGAAGGGTGTCAGGGTAGTCTAGTGATGAAAGTGTTCACTCATGATGCCAAAAACCCTGGTTCAAGTCTGCTCTTGGTTACAGTGTGTGAATTTTTTCCTGCCAGAATATTTCTGGAATACTGCAAAAAGTGGAGAAAATTATGTTAATATCATGAAGTACGGCGGGATGATTGTATAGTGATAGGATGGGGATAGAAAACTAATTATTTAATCATTAATTTATATTGGATTTTGCAAGTTTTCTATTAAATAAACAGAACAATTTTGATATGTAATGTTTTTCATTCAAATCCCCTGTGTAGCAGAAGAGATCAAGGTCAAAGATAAGTGAAACTATCTCTGTTTTAGGTGCATACTTTTTCAAGTGAAGAATTACAAGTATTCAGAAAGGTTGTGAAAGGTTCTGTCGGTGAAATGACATTGTGTGTAACATGATATCTGTCTGTACTGGTGGTGTCGGTGACCACAACATGACACCATTCATTGTCATGCGGACTAGGTCATGTTATTGTACTACCGTGTAATACGGTTTCATAACAACACATGACAGCCATTATAATGACAATATCAGTGTTAGATACTTCTCTTATCAATCATTGTGTAACAACTGTTTTTCTGTACTGTCTGTCCATCACCTGTTTGTCGCTGGTGGAGACACCGTCTGTAACTATTGTCTCCTCTGGAACAGCATGAGAGAAATGGATCCACCATGGCATACCAGTTATAAATTATGTCCAGGTTTGTTCAAATGGTGTTGATCCTTTAAAAGCTTGAATGTGTACCTCTTTATGGCATGGATTTATGCAGTTGATAGCCAATATTCAGGACCAGGCCCCTGGCAAATTTGGTAAAAAATACAAATATGCTTTAATTATTTTACAATTAGGTCATTTGAATTTAGTTTTGTTTATAAAAGTTGCAGGTCTTGTGAAGATGGCTTGTATTTCACTGAAAACAGGAATAAGAACAATAAAAAGAGATACCAAAAACAATAGTCTTCAAAATTAAAAAATGGGTGAAAACACAAATTTGAATAAATTTAAGAATTAAATGATGATATTGATTCCTTGTCTCTCCAAGAAAAGATTTTGTAAACGTTACATTTGATGGTGTTTCACATAGTTCACATGTTTGATTCACAATCTGTTTATTTAAACAGTGAATATGGACACCAGATATCAGAATTATTATTCACAAGTTTTGCATAACCTGGTGAGTTTTGCATAACCTGGTGAGATAATTGTAACTTGTAGTAACTAGAATGATCGGTGTCCTTCCTGGTGGTATTGTTGTGAAATATGTACCAAGAAACTTCTATTGTTGTGGGGCCTCAGTGTTTCCCAGACAGGTCTACTTCCTTGTGGGATTAACTGGGCTTGTACACAACCAATGAATGGGTCTGTAACTCTGTACACAGCCAATGAATGGATCTGTAACTGTACACAATCAATGAACTTTGTACACTAACAGTGAACATGTTTGTTCAGTAGTAGTGAATAATTTTGTGTTTTACTAGTGAATAGGCTTGTACACAACCAGTGAATTTACTTGAGCAGTGAATAGTATAGGCTTGTACCACCAACCAGTGAATAGGCTTGTACCCTTTGTGTACCAGTGTAATAGGCTTGTACCCTACCATTGTGTACCAGTGTGAATAGGCTTGTACCCTACCATTGTGTACCATGTACCAGTGTATAGGCTTGTACCCTACCATTGTGTACCAGTGTATAGGCTTGTACCCTACCATTGAATGTACCTGAGCAGTGAATAGGCTTGTACCCTACCATTGTGTACCAGTGTATAGGCTTGTACCCTACCATTGTGTACCAGTGTATAGGCTTGTACCCTACCATTGTGTACCAGTGTATAGGCTTGTACCCTACCATTGTGTACCAGTGTATAGGCTTGTACCCTACCCCACCATTGTGTACCAGTGTATAGGCTTGTACCCTACCATTGTGTACCAGTGTAGGCTTTGTACCCTACCATTGTGTACCAGTGTATAGGCTTGTACCCTACCATTGTGTACCAGTGAATAGGCTTGTACCCAACCATTGTGTACCAGTGTATAGGCTTGTACCCTACCATTGTGTACCAGTGAATAGGCTTGTACCCTACCATTGTGTACCAGTGTATAGGCTTGTACCCAACCATTGTGTACCAGTGTATAGGCTTGTACCCTACCATTGTGTACCAGGGAATAGGCTTGTACCCTACCATTGTGTACCAGTGTATAGGCTTGTACCCAACCATTGTGTACCAGTGTATAGGCTTGTACTGTACCATTGTGTACCAGGGAATAGGCATGTACTCTACCTGTTAGACTAATATCTAGTCTCGGAAATGAACATATTTTACAGAAAAACGTTTCCTAAATTATAATCATAAAATAAAATATAATGAAACGGTGCCCAGGGACTTGCATAGGTCTTTCTTTTTCAATGCCATCAAACAGTTATGCTACAAAAGTATTTTTTGTAAAGGCCACCATTTTGAATGTTTATCCCATATAAAGAATCTTGTTAAACAAACTTAAAACAAAAAAACAAGGGAAGATTTTAAAATGATTGAGAGCCATGTCGCTGTGTCATTTTGGAAAATGTCAGAAGCAATTACCTTACATCTTAGTTTTCATTAAAAGAGAATGGTAGTCACAAGGGAAGATGTTTCCACTTAGCACTATGACCTTTTCACTGATGCCATATGGGACATATCAACATGTTCAAGCTGTGTCTAACTGAAAAGTAGTTTGTATTTTTTAACTATATCCAGTAAAGCAGATGATAAAAAGCTTAATCAGCTTTTCTATGGATCAGGAAATTCATTAAATATGTTGACATAAAATTGAATATTTTTTTTAGTTGAAATACAATATAGCATAGCAAACAAAAAAACCTAATCTTTTCTTCTTCTTCAAGAAATCCTCCACAAAACAAATGAAACAAATGCATGGTCTTGTTTTGACATGATATAGTCATGGTGATATATCACATCACATAAAACAGACAGATTTGTATGGTAAAAATTCAGTTATCATAAAGGCTTGCTGTGTGCGGCTTAAAACAGGAGTTACTCCCTCCCAGTGTTGATCCCTGCACTTACAGTAGAGACAGTGATAAATCCTTTGTTTCACCCGTACTGACTGTCCGCGGGTTAACAAGGATGGAGTGTCTGTGATTTACATAACTTGATGAAGGGAGAGAATTTACTGATTTATCAGCCTTACTTTTAGGAATTTCATCTTGCCATTCAAAACAAATGTGTTCTCGGATGGGACTCAACCCCCCAAAAGTACTAGAACCTGTACTTTACTGAGAAGGTGTAATCCCTACAACATGGTATCGGTGTATTTGTGACGTTACTCTATCCACTAATGCACTCTTTGCTTCTGTTACAGATCAATGAGTGGCAATGGTCTGAAATTATAAAAACATTACCAGCAACAATAGAATTATTCCATGCAATAATTTGGTTAAAGGTGTCCCTGGTTCTCTTTGGGTGTGGTGGGATAGCCTAGTGGTTAAAGTGTTCGCTCGTCACACCGAAGACCCAGGTTCGATTCCCCACATGCGTACAATGTATGGAATATTGCTAAAAGCGGCATAAACCTGAACTCACTCACTCACTCACTTTGATGGGATGGGTCCGTTGTATTCCTTGATTACACATGTCAATCATAGTCTTTGATTAAAGGTGTCTTTGCATTTTTTAGTACAGGTATCCCTTGTATTCCTTGATTACAGGTGTATTTTTTGTTTCAAGATGACTCTTGTATTCCTTGATTATAGATGTAAAATGTATTCCTTGATAACTTTGATGTCTTCTGTATACCTGGTCTTGCATTCTTTGATAAGAGATGTCCCTTATATCCTCCATTATAGGTGTCCATTGTATTCCTTGATTATAGATGTTCCTTGAGTGCAGTTGTCCTCTGATTCCTTTTATCCATTTGTCCTTGTATAACTTGATTACAGGTGTCCTTTCAGCTCTCTTGATTATAGGTGTCTTTTGTATCTTGACAATTCCTTTATTATTTTCAAGTATTCCTTTATTCTTTAGGTATTGAACATGTTGAACCCTGAGACATGCATTCTTTAATTATCGACATAAAGGAAATGTATTTCTTGATTATCAGTACCAGATGTATTTTTGCTTTTTCTTCTATTCCTTGAATATTGGTGTTCTTATCTTGAAAATCATAATTGTGAAAACTTGTGTTTTTATGAAGCATTAATTCTTAATGGGCAGGAAGCCAGAACTTCAAGTTTTCTCATATCCGAGTTGAATTTGATATTCATATCCGTCACTATGACAATGTTTCAAGAATGGTTGGAGATTGAGTGGCAGATGTTAGTTCCTGACCAGGCTTGTCAATACTTCACTGATACATTATGTACAGAACAGTTCTCTAATCAGTGTCACCTTCAACAAAACGTGTAATTTATTCTTATCTAAGTGGTTATATTCAATTACAATTTGATACTTGATTGTTGAGTTCAGTGAGTGAGTGAGTTTAGTTTTATGCCACTTTTAGCAATAATCCAGCAATATTATGGCAGGTGACACCAGAAATGGCCTTCACACCTTGCGCATAGTAATATTCCAAGTGTTATGTCCACGCGATCTAAGGGATTCAGTATTTAGAAAAAAGATATTTTGAATGTTTTGTACAGACAAAAAACGACGTCATAATCCTGTAGTGAATTCAGATATCAGTTGACATGTATTAACAATCTTGCCCCCCCCCCCCCCTAAATTTCACAAATGGAAACAATTTAATTTATGTCTCCTGTTCTGCCAAGCATTGTTGTATTGAGATTACAAGCAGAGATTGAGATTACCATGTGTAGTGTCTCGTAAACTAAGCTGGAAATAGCAATCAGCTGTGCACACCCTTCCTCCCAATCTGCTGGTGATTCAGTTAAGACGTACCCAATAAGTAACTTCAAACAGATTTGATGCAATGATCGGAAAAGCTGTACTTTGAACTACTGTTAAGGAAACGGTAATATATGAATGTTATAATTTTAGCTGAAATGTCAATAAAGATGTTTAAAATAAAGAAAAGTACATAGAACTTTGATACAGCAGATCGCTGTGTTCGGATGTGTTTTATGATAGAAATACTTGACAAGTCATTGTCGAGGTTTCCAAAGTTGGGATCATATAAACTGCAGACTGCAACAAATATGACTATAAACGTGTATGAGATGGGATGAGAAAGCCTCAATAACTCAGTGCGACTAGTGGCTGCAAGAGTTGCATGCTCCCCAGGGAGTTGAGATTGATAACACGATGTGCCGATTAGATTGACATCCAATGATTGAGGGAAAAAATACCAGCGCCTTGAGCAAGCACTAGTTGCCTGGATATGTGCGCCATATAAATATTGTATAATTAAAAAAATAAAAAATAATAATATGACATTTATGATAAATGTATCCATGCTCTGTCTACTAAAGTTTGTGTTAATGAGTCAGTAGCGACCAGTAGTAACCTGACCATGGTTCCTGTAGATAATGGTTGTTTAGTCCAGTGTTGATAACTTTGCAAAAGATTTCAGTCAATTTAATGTATGCAATATTAAATGAAATTTTGATTAAAATTGATAAAAAAAATTAAAAAATTAAAACTTGAGTCCAGATATACAATGCACACTTTTTATTACCGAACAGTATAATTACATGATTAAATTGCATTTTTCATTTGAGATTTGTTGGCATGGTATGTTCCCTTGTTTCATGCTCACTGCATTGGGATAAAAACATTAAACTTCATCCTGGAATGTATAAAAAACTGGTGTGTGCTATACTCAAGAAAGCACAGTATTAATATGACTATAAAATAAAGTAAAATAACACAACTATCAGAATATCACTACACAGCTGTGGGATGTTACATGATTAGCGTAGTATCACAACACAGAACTATGTAAGAACTCAGCTATCGGACACTACACCTCTCCATGCTTATGTATGGCTACAACATATGTTGTACTGGTACTTCAAATTGCATAATGTGTCAGAGTTAAGATAAGATAAGATAATTCTTTATTGTCCCAAGGGAAATTTGTTTTGCATCATACGTTCTCCAGTTTTTCATTCATAAAGCAGCCATACATAACATTGCAATTGGTAATCATGAAATAATCAGGATATAAATACATCAATTTAGTACACAAACATAGATATTGAATAGAAATTTGACAATTAAAGACAAGTCATTCACAGAATTTGTTGTTAATGCATCTAATACTAGCTGGAACAAATGAGTGGCGAACCCTGTTTGTTCTAAAAGTTGGCATACGCAGCCTGCGTCCAGAAGGTAATGATGAATATTCAGAAAAGAGTATGTGAGTAGGATCACTTAAAATTTTGTTTGCCTTTTTTGAAATTTGCTGCTCATAACAACTGCCGATACTTTCGATAGGAAGCCCAATAATTTTAGACACAGTGTTTACGATTTTTGAAAGTTTGTTTTTATTCTGAACAGACAGGTTCCCGAACCAACTCAAGAAATTAAAGTTAGGTAGGTATGTAGGGTGTTAGTTCTCTGAATATATATATTTAAATCTGCATACCGGTATATGCTGTGTATGAAGAGTGCCATTAACAATACACGTCGTTGTTGCCCTAACGGGTGTAAGAAGTCCTGTCCAGAAGCTGATATTCACTCCCAGTGGGCAGCAAATGTCATAGAGATTCCAAATCTGGTTCCAAATGATTACTTTATTCATACTTTATGGTTCCAGTTACTTTGTCCAGTTATTGTAATAATGTCCAGGTCAAATGTAGATGATTCTGGGTTCATCGAGAAAATGTTGAATGTAATGATAATTTAAGCAAATATTTCAAGTTTCCGTTAAAAACAGAAAAGGTTATTTTTTTCACAATTGATAAAGTTCCTGAAGTTCACACACAGATATAAGGTGTTGTTGTCACAGTTATTGTGGTTTTTGCTGAAGTTCATGCCGAGGTACAATGGTTGTTATTTACAATGTATTATATATGACCAAACAGGCGTATGGTCAGTTTGACAGTATGATTTGGTATTTCATCTTGTTTTCAGTTACAGCGTAAGACAATTCTCAAGGAAAATTAGAAAACTTATTTGAAACATTTTACACTTTTTGTATACCTTCTGTATGTCCTATGAAACATATGTTTTCTCGATATATGTGTCTTTCGTCTTATGAGTTTCAAGTCAAATGAAAACTTTCACACACTTGTGAAACATGTATCTGTCCCAGATAGGAACTGAATATCAAGGTAGTCGGAAGATCTGTTGAGGTAGTATTTTCGTTATCAATGACACTAACTGATACAGATAGGCGTTATCACAGGAATGTATCCAATCACGTTTGTATGTGGACAGATCGTACCACATAACCATGCCAGTGGACCAACTGCAATGATGAACAAGTTGGTCTCTCATAATGAAACCCGTCAATGAGTAAGTGAGTATGAATGAATTTGTTTTTAAACTCCTCCACCTGTGAAAGTCCAGGTTAGAATGAACCTTCAGTAACCCATGCTTGTTGTAAGTGGCGACTAACGGGATCGGGTGGTCAGGCTCGCTGGCTTGGTTGACATGTCATTGTATCCCAATTGCGTAGAACGATCCTCATGATGTTGATCACTGGATTGTCTGGTCCAGACTCGATTATTTACAGACCGCCGTCATATAGCTGGAATATTGCTGAGTGCGGCGTAAAACTAAACTCACTTTAAACTCCTTCTGTATTTCAGGTGTTCATATCAGTATGTCGATGTTGGGGAACACGAACTGATTCAGGTGTTAAGTATTTACAACCCCTGTGAAAGTCACAGCAGGGATAAGCAGTACTGATGAGCCTAGAAAAATGTTCACATCAATTCCGGATTCAAACTCACGATCACTTGTTTCTATTAAACCTGAGGAACACATCTAACAAATATCCCTCAGACAACTGGGCCATCTCAAAGACGTAGAGCTGTGGTTCTACAGAATTTAATTTTTTATTGTAAGATAAAACTAATTAAGGTTTTAATGGTTGTAATGGCTCAGGACATCTGGGTTATCGTGACTAGTGGATGACCTCATCTGCAATTATTTGTTACTGTGTGTTATATATTGGTTGGCTGATGTGGGTACACACCCAGTCCATGTACAGTGATATCAGTGGCATGTATATTACCGTTTGTTTTTTCAGTGGAAGGTATTGTATTTCACACTTAATCACAGTTGTACAAATTCTTGTAATTTTTCACTAGGTCTATTCAATGGATGCATCTTTCCCTCATTTAGACTACCACACACCAGGGCATGAAACTCACAAAAATTTCAGCCAGACCACAGGGCTGGTTAGATGTAAAACTTGCCAGCCCTGACCAAAACTTACCTGGCCGCAAATACTTTTGGTTTGACAAGCGACCTAGTTTATCATCCAATTGGAATTCATCATTTATTTTTACGAGTGAATCAATAATGATTTATTATCCTGAAATGTGATGAATATCTTCATGTACATGTCTAAATTTTAAATTAACCCGACTGTCGGGCAGGTGAATTTGAGAATCTTGCAGTCAGTGTTGAAAATAACCCGTCCTGGGCGGTTGAGGCAGGCAGGTATTTCGAAATGCTGCACACACACGAACGCACCAGCACATACACGTCACAAACACGAACACAGAGTAAGGTTGCTCACACACACATGCATCACACAAAACATAGTCGTTGTTACTTTGTCTGGCACTTGTCATTTAGGGAATATAACTTGGAGGGGTTGCTCGGAGTCAGTATAGCATCGATCTATGCAGTTGGGATACGATATGTGTCAGCCAAGTTAGGGCTGAAGGAAGACCAAGTTATAGTCAACTTCTTTATTGCAATGAGTGCGACATTTCGGTGTGGGTACTAACACCATTATCACCTACACTGAAACGTCGCACTCATTGCAATAAAGAAGTTGACTATCCATAGAACTTGGTTTTACTGCATCTGTACAACTTCTAAAATGCTTCTCAGGGCTGTCTGGCTCCCTGACTTGGATGACAAAGTCATGGTATCCGAATTGCGTAGATCGATGCTCAATCACTGGATTGTCTGGTCTAGACTCGATTATTTAAGCCATATAGCTGGAATAATGCGGTGTTACCAGCAACCAACCAACAAACAGTCAGTATTGGGGTGCACGCCGGAGGTTACACAGGAAGTGTGTATCCACATCATATCAGAAACCTTACATGATATTCTAGCGTGGGCTTGTTCTCAGTTTTTGAACTGTGAACCCATCTGAACCTGCCACTTGTGCTAATGTTGGATCCTCCTCTGTGGTGCTACTGAATCCCACACTCTGATGTAGTACACAAAGTGAAAGTAGCAATAGTACTTTATGGATGCCGGTTATGCCAATGAACTGGGAGCATTTACAGTTTGTAAGTGTCCAGCACTCGAGGACAAGTATGTGGTAACCTATTATTCATGGTTAATTGATGGTCAGAGCATGGACCCCCAGTTCTCTCGTGGTAAGCCTGGTAAAGTAATGTAGGTAACAGATATACACTGGGACCTATTCAGGAGTTTCAACCAAGTGCCCAGAGCATCAGGCATATTGGAAAGAAATGTAGTATTTTGTAAAAAAAAAATTGTAAGCCCTTATTTTCTTATACTCAGAGGTATATCAGCAATGCAGTGAAAAAGTAAACAGGAGCCGTGTTTATTAGCCCTGTTATCAGTGAAACCCAAGTAACTGTTGCAAAAACATTCCAGGGTATTATATGTTGTGATAACCTGAAGTTGACAGTCTTCATTTCAGTTTGAGTTTATGCTGCAGGCTGGGGGCCAAATGCCAGCCCCTGCAAATGCCTAGATAATTCCTTTTGAAGTCATTATAATCTAATTAAAACAAAATGTCACTCATCCTTCACATCCTGATTAATTAGGGATATATTCCCTTGATGTTTCAGTTGAAATCTTTCTAATTTAGATTGTCACTGTCTTCATGGCTTATAAGTTATACAGCATCTTCATAAGCTAAAGATAAAAACAGTCAAGTGTAGTGCAAAATCTTAACAACTGGAATCTTTGAATAAGTTTAACATTCTGGACTGATCATTTCATTAAACCACCAGCTAGTGTATTAGATCATCGTAGATTTCACAGACCAAGGGAATTGGTCGTTGGGCTTGAAAAAGCCTGGAAATTTCACGTTTTCCTTGAAAAGGCGATAAATTCATTTTATCATTGAAAAGGCCCTAATTGCCAGTGGTTGGCCCTAAAAAGACCCTATATTTAGCAAATCTTGCCAAGTCATGCCTTTTCAGGAAACTAATCCATAATGAAAATACCCTGCAATGACAATGTGCGTTAATTAATTGTGTTTCTCTGTTTCCATAAAATTGTTGATTGGACCTTGAAAAGCCAATAAAAAGGCCTTAAATTTGATGGTTGATGATCTGTACGAAAACCTGAATCATGACTCCCGAATTCCAACCTATGCACAGTTAGTACAGTTTCTGAGATCACGGAGAGATGCATGAATGGAAATGTGTACATATTCTGTATTTTTCTTGATGTTTCTGCAGTGATTAATTTAGGTCCTGTTGTAGTAAATCTGTTGTGTATGCTGCTTGAAAAATGTTTGAAAAACCTGGGGGTTTTTTCAGTTGGTGAAATGGATATAACATTATTTATGTATTAATTGTTATAAATGCAAACCAGATGAGTTCCGTTATTATAGATATAGTAGATGTGATGTGTTGTCTCATGTCACGCCATTCCATATCATGTCAGTCTCAAAACTGTGATAGCTCACTCAAGAGAGAGAGAGAGTTCTTGAAGAAGTGATGAATAACTTTTGTAATTTATAATGTCAGTAGACATAATTTGATACTTGCAAATTTTAACATTTGATGCTGTTGGTTCCAACAAGCATTTTCTTCACCTCAAATAACAAATAAACCCAACAAATTTGAAAACATATAGCATAAAACATATAGCGTTTATCTTATAATTAAAGACTTTTGCCAGTAGCAGGCAAGCTTAGCAAGCAGAGCACTTTTTTGGTTTGATAAGGGAAATTGTCTCTGTTAACAAAAATGGTTTATTTTGGTTTGGGCTGGAGGTTTTGCAGAAACCTGGAGCTGTGCATTTGGGAGATAAGCCCATCCTGACGCTGGAAATGAGACTGCTCTATATCGCGTGTTTAGGTTCATTTGACTGCAGGCAGAGTTACAACGCAAGCCTCGTTTTTTCTCAGGAGAAGATGTTTTATCAAAGCTGGATAGATTGGCAATAATTGGGACATCTTTTAAGAATAAATGTATGCCCTTTTGTTTGAGAACAAACATATGTTATGGCTGTTTGTGCTTGCTTAATGTTTACAGGCTCTCAATTCGTGTTTCCTCAGTTTTTGTAAATAGAGAATGTAACACAGCTGCTTCAGAGTGTCTTTTTTACATTCAAATTCATTGACATGTGTAATAGATTTGTTTTACATGATATGGAGGTTATTTGTCATCTAAAGTTTGATGTGGATGAATATTTATTGCAAAACTGTATTGTTGAATGATGCAAGTTTAACTATATGCAGGAAATATAACAATTACAAAACACTCACACATTTGTTTTTTGTCCTAGTAAGACATCATTTGGTTGGAAATTGTATTCATTATTAATCAGTAAATTAACTGTAAAATTTAGAATATTTGACATCAAGTTTATCTTTGTGTGACTTATTGTTTTAATGAGAGTTTTGCAGGAAGTGTAGTGTTAATTGATATGTTTCCTTGACAATATGACATTAATTGAAGAGATATGATTAATGTTGGGACCCATGAAGACCTGGGTCTTCAGCATGCCATGCTTGTCATAAGAGGAGACTAAGATCATGTGGTCAGGCTGGCAGACTTGACACATGTCATCGTGTCCCAATTGTGTTGATCAATGCTCATATAGTCTGTCATACAGACCCTGAAGTAAATATATGCAAGAAATCCCAAGTCTAGAAAATGTGTCAAGTCTGAAAATGAACAAAGTCTCAGGGCTCCTTTTCATTATATTTTATTGTTTTCACTTTGAGCTTTTTTCTGTAAAATATGTTCATTTCAGAGACTAGTTTTTAGTCTAATGCTCATGCTGTTGAACAATGGATTGTCAGGTCCAGACTCGATTATTTGCAGACCACTGCAATATGGCTGCAATATTGCTGTGTGTGGCATTAAACAACAAACAAACATTATTGTTGGAGATTTCTTTGAATGGTATTTAAAAGTGATAAATATAAAGGGGAAATTTATGGATGTCAACTTCCGTAATGTGGGGAGCATGACATGTTTCAGTATATTCTTACTCAGATGGAGGAAGAGATGTAGTGTTCCTCTTATTACAGATGATGGAATCATTAAATTTCCCCCTTAAATGTTGGAGATGGCTTAAGAAACTGTTGATTTATTGTTGTTTGACTTAATAGAGTTTTATGATACATGAAGGTTTCTTTTGTTTGTTTGCTTGTTTCAAGATTTACCTGGCAATATTCCAGTTTTATGAACCAAACAATCCAGTGATTGACCTCATGAGCTTCAAGCTGTGCAATAGGGATGCAATGAGTCAATAAGCCTGACACCAGATCCTCTTAATCGCCTCTCATGACAAACATGGAGACCAGTTGTAACTCTAGGGTCACGCATGTGATGCAGAAATCTAAGGGTGCTGCAATTTTCTCTGGGGAGTCCTGAAGTCATTCCAGGATCATCTGATTGTGGGTTCAAATCCAGATTGGGGTAGTGGGGTAACTTAGTGGTTAAAGCGTTCGCTCGTCACGCTGAAGACCCGCGTTCGATTCCCCACATGGGTAAAATGTGCGAAGCCCGTTTCTGGTGTCCCCGGCCATGATATTGCTGGAATATTGCTAAAAGCGGCATAAAACAAAATTCACTCACTCACTGAAATCCAGATTCCCCTGAATAAGGATGGTGGCTTGGTTGTCAGCACCATGCCACTGTCTGGTTTCATCAAAGTAGTAAATTAGTTTTGTGTCACATTCAGCTTTGATGTAACTGGGATGCACAGTACATTCATCCTTGTCATGTAGACATAGTTCCATTAAACGTTCCATGGAGTAGAAACTGTCAATCCTGAACCTGGAACCTCAGTACAGTCTGTCAGACAGTTTAGCATCTTTGATAACCAAACATGTAATATTGCATTGTATCGTAGTAAGTATCCTGGGCTCTTTAACTACCAGAGCTTTATTCAGGAAGTGACAGCAGCAAATTAACACAGTTAATATTTCGGTTGCCAACATCCCTTGATTTCACATCATATAGTTCCAATCAGACTTAAAACAATGTTACACTGGCATATGGGTCCATGGTATTTGTCATAGTGGAATGGACGTATTGTAGGAAGGTGTTTCCTATTCTCGCGGTACTTACGGATATCGGCTGAAAAAATAACACAAACTATTCTTATCGTATGAATGCTTGTTGTTTTTTAAATGAAGGGTCTTCTCCTCTAACATCTAAATCTATCAGCTGCCAGATCCATCAGGTGAATTACCACTCGTGAGCCCGGTGATAAAAAATGCCATCCGCCATTGACGAAACGAGGCTGCTCCCATTCTCGCGGTATTACCAGGAATTAACGTTATTGAGTGTATGTAAGAGCAATCCTGCGGGAAGGGCGGGAAAAAGTAATGACATGTCCAAATTGGTATAAACTCCCCAGTATTCGTGACACTGCAAGATTTTGATCACTCACAGACTTGGTCCACTTCCTAGTTACCAGTCGGTGATGTAAACAACCGGTAAGTGTCGCGCATCGCAATTTCAGCAGAAAACGTATTTACCGCGAGAATAGGAGACGGACCTATACGTAGAATAGCAGAAGATGAACAATTGCTGTATGTCTGACCATAATTAAATGAACATTTGTTATCTTTCACATGGAAAGCTTATGTGTCAGTTAGTAGGCTGCATCTCCACTGAGTAACCTCTACATGATGGAGGATGCTACTTCTTTGGGCGATGTTGAAGTGAGAGGTATTATGCTTTCTCAGTGTGTGTGAATATTTTTTTTTCTGTTTGCATTAAACAAAGTTAAGGAGTGCTGGTGATAAGAATTCTTGGTGTTCCAAGAACACGGGGAGTGGAAGACCACAACACATTGTGTGTTCTAGGATTTTACATGACAAACACGTCATTGTTGCTGGGGGAATATGCACTGGTCGGTATATGACACCAATGTGGGAACAGTCACCGAGTTCCCAGTTGCTTCTGGTTAAATTATCGAGATATTGTCTAACCATGCTTAAAGGGCAGATTATTTTATCACCATTACCATTGCCCATTGCTTGGGTAGATCCAATCTATTTAAGTACTCTTTGGCAATCATCATTATCAGGTTCTTTTGGAAGCCCAGCAGTCCATTGCATACACTAACGCTTAGTCTCTTTTGATAGTAACAAACAAACCCATTTAAATCGAAAAGGAGCCCCAGTGAGATTCAGAACCTGAGGAAATCTAGACTTGTTTTTTTTAGGCTTTAGCATAGCAGGGAGGGCTAGGCAATAGGGGAAATAATGTGGTTCAGGGACTGTGAGACAGGTTACCCATTGCACAACAGCTCTCTGTGCTGTACACCCCTTGAGGTCTCTGGGCAAGAATTTGTGTGAAGAAACCTATCCTGTTAAAATAGTATACTTAGTAATTTGTGAGTCTCAGTGACGTGTTTGATTGTGTGTCATCTTACGATGTGGATCGTTGCTCTTTAATGTTTTGATCACTGGATTGTCTGGTCCAGGCTTAATTCTTTACACGGCTGTAATATGTTTAGAATATCACTGAGTGTGGCCTTAAATACCAAACTTGACAGGTACATTTTGGGACTTGACCTACTTCTGTTTCTTTTATCTAGACAGATGAAGTAATTAACTTTTCAAGTCAAGCCATATTAAGTCGAGCCATTATATTCTCCAAACAATGTCATACACAAACATAATTCCCAGAATATTTACAGTTATGGACATTATAATGTGATGAAAGATGAACACATAAATACTGGTAGGCTATGTGGTATTTATTTTGGACAGTTGGAAGAATAATCAAAATATGTATATCAATTTTCTTCATATATTTAGTCTTGTAGGTCATAAAACCCATGTATATCTGAATACACTTGACTTAGTAAAACAGTGTTGGTGTGAAACAGTGTTCGAAATAGTTTCCAAATTTTACTAGCCAGTCGGGCTAGCTATGCCTGAAAGTTACTAGCCCACAAAATAATTCACTAACCCGAAATTTGAATGTAGACACAGGTTTCATCATTAAGCTGCTAATATGATGAAATTTTTTTCAGGCCATAATCTTGCATGATTTAAAAGTGTTATAACTTAACAAGTCAGAGAGAGATATATATTTACAAAATGACCCCATGAAAATTCACTAATCAGTCGGGCCAGTGACTGTTGATTTTTACTAGCCACGGGCTAGCGGGCCAGTGGCTATTTCGCACACTGGTGTGAAAGTATATATCTATGAGAGCTAAGATATGGACATCAAAATTGATATTGAAATTCATCTGCAATCGATCAATTTGATGAAAAGTATTCAAAAGAACCTGAATAGATCAATAATTTTAATACAGAGTTCAGTATCCTTAACACCAACACACCAACCCAATCTGGTTGGGATTGTGTGTTTGAATTGGCTGTAGTGACCAATGCTTGTTGTCTTAGGTGACCAGGTAGATTCCATAGTGAGGCAGGTGACTTGACGGCATGTCAGCATTGCTAGTGTGGCATTAATCACGAGCAAAACAAGCTTATACAGACCAGTTGACGTCATGTTGATACGGTCGATCCTCATATATATCATGTTTTCTTCACTGGTGCTCACAGCGTGAAATAGGAAGATAGTGGACTTGTAATGACCAAGTGCTTGCCAACAGGGACCAGGTGTTTCAGATGTTACTGAACCGGGAGACTGGTTGAGACAAACTGTTTACATTTATTAAGAAAAGAGTAATGCACTTGGGATAGTCCGGGACATTTCTGAGTTCGAATCCCATTTAACCTTGGCTTTCTGCCAACCAAAATGCAGCACAAAATCCTGTTTGGGCTCAATTTTGTCCATAGGAATTATGTCTTGTTTGGATTATGATTTGTCCTTTGGTAGACTAACAACTAGTCTCTGAAATGAACATATTTTACAGAAAAAGAGGGTTCATAATAAAAAAAATAAAATATAATGAAAAGGAGCTCTAAGTCTTTCTTCATTTTCATTTTCAGATCTAGACTTGCATGGGCTTTCTTTGATATGTTTGTTTCAGGGTCTGTATGACAGACTATGTCCTTCGGGTGTTGTTCCGGATTATGTTTTCTTCTTCGGAATTATGATGTGTTCTCCATTAGCACTGATGGTGGTATGATATACACTGATGGTAGTATGATATACACTGATGGTGGTATGATATACACTGATGGTAGTATGATATGCACTGATGGTGGTATGATATACACTGATGGTAGTATGATATACACTGATGGTGGTATGATATACACTGATGGTGGTATGATATACACTGATGGTGGTATGATATACACTGATGGTGGTATGATATACACTGATGGTGGTATGATATACACTGATGGTGGTATGATATACACTGATGGTGGCATGATATACACTGATGGTGGTGACACTGATGGTGGTATGATATACACTGATGGTGGTATGATATACACTGATGGTGGTATGATATACACTGATGGTGGTATGATATACACTGATGGTGATATACACTGATGGTGGTATGATATACACTGATGGTGGTATGATATACACTGATGGTGGTATGATATACACTGATGGTGGTATGATATACACTGATGGTGGCATGATATACACTGATGGTGGCATGATACACACTGATGGTGGTGGCATGATACTGATGGTGGTATGATATACACCGACTGGATGTGATATGATGATGGTGACACCTCGATGGTGGTATGATATACACTGATGGTGGCATGATATACACTGATGGTGGCATGATACACACTGATGTGGCATGATACACACTGATGGTGGTGGTATGATATACACACTGATGGATGGTGACACTGATATGATATACACATGGTGACACTGATGGTGGTATGATATACACTGATGGTGGCATGATATACACTGATGGTGGCATGATATACACTGATGGTGGATGGTGGCATGATATACACTGATGGTGGCATGATACACACTGATGGTGGCATGATACACACTGATGGTGGCATGATATACACTGATGGTGGCATGATACACACTGATGGTGGTGGCATGATATACACTGATGGTGGCATGATATACACTGATGGTGGTATGATATACACTGATGGTGGCATGATATACTGATGGTGGCATGATACACACTGATGGTGGCATGATATACACTGATGGTGGCATGATACACACTGATGGTGGTGGTATGATATACACTGATGGTGGCATGATATACACTGATGGGGGTATGATATACACTGATGTTCATCCTGTTGTTCAGGTTGTAGGTACATATCCCCCTGTTGATCATGCTGTAAAGCGTAGGACTAATGTGAATACAACATATGCTCCGATACCCTGCTTGTTTGAATATTGCTGTCACTGGTGCCCTTTACTCTTATGGCCTTGACCTTGTCAGTGAGGTGTTCTGTTCTTAGTTCAGGTGTAGACAATTACTTTTTGTATGAATATATGTAATTCAAGAAGAAACAAATAATTCCATTTTAATTGAAAAGGAGAAACAGTGAGATGGGAGAACCTGAGAAAAATCTGAATTTGCTTCATTTTGGATGTGGTTCAGGGACTGTAAGACTGACAGGTGCAGTTATCTGGCTTGGATGTAGTTATGTAGCCTTGCTCCAAGGCTGTACCAAATGCTAAGCCTAGTAATTCTATCCTTTCAAGAGGCAAGTCTAGATGAGTGGACAGTATCTAAGGACACCAGTCTTTTAGAGGGCATATTTTTTCTATTTATTTGTATTTTCTAGAAATTATTATTTAAACTAATCATCATTGGCTTAGAGCCTTGGGCAAGTCTACTACTTGTGTCACCTGTTTATTAATATGCTTCTGGGTTAAAATCTGGGTTGAATATGGGATAGATGTTTACTAGCATAGAGACCTGCGCAAGTCTAGTTCTCCTGCTGCGGACTTAGGGTTAAAATCTGGGCTGAGTCTTGGATCGGTGTTTACCAGCTTAGATCTTTACACAGAGCAGATATTTGTGACATTTAAGAGCATGACATATTTGAGAGTTTGATGAGTTTCAAGTTTAATGTTACTTTGAAGCACATTCTGGAATATGTAACGTTGCATCAGAATGTTCAGTTTCCATGTCATAAATAATGATGTTTATTACATTGCAATTGCTCTTATTTGTCTACTGCTTGTACAATGTATCCAATGAATATGTTGATGAAGATGTGTCTTGCTCGCCCTTATCCTTGTTTCTTTAATGAAAGAAGTTCTTTCTTCTAACATATATCTTTATCTGTTGTTCCTGCTACCCCAGGCTGGAGCCTCTATTTGTTCACTTGGATTTCTGAAAATGGCGGACCAAAATATAATCTGTAGAATTATCGTTAATGCTGTAGGGCAGGAAGTGCTTCCCTTACAATAAACACCTGGTGTCAGCACTGATTTTCAGTGATCCACTCGTATAATTTATATATTTTTCATCACTGTTTTGCCTTTTACACACAGTGGAATGAATCTGTTTTGGCAGATAATCTAGACTGGTAGTTTCTGATGTGTATATTTAAAAAAGTTGTCTGTTTTGTCTTCTGAAGGTTTGATAATATTGACGGATAAACTATTTATAGGCTGACAAATGAACTTTGTAAAGTAATTACTTCAAATAGTCAAGTATGTTGAAATAAATGTATAAATGAATATGATTCTAACAATGTTTTCAACATATTGTTTCATTGATGATAGATAAACCATATCACGGGAATGAAAGGTACCTATGTATGATGAAGGCTGGCTGGCAGGTTGGATTTCTAAAATGATTCTGCATTTTCTATTGTTTGTTTGAAGGGATGTTGTGTTATGAACTGAATCGGCTCTTTGTTTATAGTTAGTATTTGGCTCTCATTGTAGGAAGAAATGGCTAGTGCATAGTTTTGTTGAATAGTCAGAAATCCTTGTTTGTAGTAGATAGGATAAGAACAGTCCAGTTCATATCACATGTTATGTTCCTTGTGAATATTGTTTTCTGTGTCTGCCAGAGGCGGTGGGGTAGCCTAATGGTTAAAGCGTTGGCTCGTCACGCCGAAAACCCGGGTTCGAATCCCCACATGGGTACAATGTGTGAAGCCCATTTCTGGTGTCCCCCGCCGTGATGTTGCTGGAATATTGCTAAAAGCGGCGTAAAACCAAACTCAGTCAGTCAGTCAGTCTGTGTCTGCCTTTCTTTTCCTTTTTGTTTAATGCTGCACTCAGCGATATTCCAACTATATGACAGCAGTCTGTAAATAATCGAGTCTGAGCCAGACTTCATGAGCATTGATGCTCACAATTGGGATACATGCAGCCAAGACTGACCACCCAGTCCTGTTTGTCACATCTTGCAACAAGCATCAGTCCCTAGCAAGGTAAAAATGATTCTACTTGAGTCAA
The DNA here is from genome assembly GCF_003918875.1 of Haliotis rubra. Classification (NCBI taxonomy): domain Eukaryota; kingdom Metazoa; phylum Mollusca; class Gastropoda; order Lepetellida; family Haliotidae; genus Haliotis; species Haliotis rubra. Next base: position 2,423,851 of record NW_025767035.1, on the reverse strand, counting down.
GTATGTGATATTACATGGGACGGGAGTTTTAGATTTGTCATAGAGATATCACATATATCACCTGATGCTGGTAGCGCAAACATCTAGACTAACAGGATTTGACTACTGACAACTTCCAGTTACATCATCTTTCATAGTTTTATGCATTGTTCATTTGAAGCTTACTCCATATGAAAGCAAGCAAACATAAATCTCATATATATAATTGTAGAGATATTTATCTCTGTCCATGTATCACCAACATGTTAAAGTACATGTTCCTTTAAAGCTTTCCTCATGTTCATGCTCTAGATATTTCCTGGGCATCAACAAACAAGTTGTGCAATAAACAGCATGTTATCATCAGGGAAGACACGATCTACTATAGTGTGATTCTAGAATTTGAGACACATTGATAGGTATCTCCGGGTTCCTCAACTGGCAAAACAGGTGTGTACAATAAGTACCCTAGATGTCCAGCCAGGTGTGAATTGTATGAGTTATTGTTCCCACTAGACTGTTTCTGCTGCGTAACTATTGTCTACTGTTTCTTGTCTACAAAATATGATACCCCACTGCATTCATTAAGCACGACATCAATCCGAGATTGGTTGATAGCAGGTAGTTCAAAATTTGTAAAATACCGTGATTGTTTTAAGCTGGGCGTTCATAGAAACAACATGCCATACAAGTAAGTTCTGTTTTGTTTCATTCTATTATGCTTTAGGAAAACGGTATCAAATATGAAATTGGTCATTACAAATTGTCACTGGCATGATGGTGTTTTCTGGGTCCTTGTTTTGTGATCTTGATCAAGTCAAATTGCTTTTGAGTTAAGAAGAGTTAAGGGACTTGTGGCAAGATCCAGTTGATGCAGGATTGAATGTTTGTAGTTAACGTGAAATATTGACGAGGTAAAAGCAATTACATTTAATTATATCAGGTTCCTATGTTCGGTTTTCTTGTTCTATGGTCAGTTAGTGCTACAGTCCGTTGGCGGGATGAAAATATTTTCCTCGCGGATCACAACATGAGATGAAGTGAGTTTAATGTCACGCTTCAAGATTAGCAACAGAGAATGTGTATGTTTGTGTGGGGTGTTTGAATGGATACCAACTAATGTCTGTTTTATTGTGCTTGTCAACCGATGTCTGTATGTCGCAGTTCAACATGGCTACTGCAAGTGTTCATCTCGGATCCTGAGCAGTCCTCAAGGCTTGTCACTTGTTCACTTGTCACGCCCCTTATCACCCCCATCGGTAGACCCAGGTTTGATTCCCCACATGGGCACAATTGTGAATCCCATTTTGGTGTCACCTGTGTACTTGATATTGCTGAATATTGCTAAAATCAGCTTGTAGACTGCCTTACAAGGTTCTTTTGAAAGTTGTCCAAATCCAAAATCCGCGTAAAACTAAACTCACTCACTCACCCTAAAGGCAGATTGCCAGTCAGGTAAACAAGAAGTACCATCTTCTGACATGTTTTTGAGGGACGTGGTTGAGGATTGAACCACTGTCCTTCTGTTCTCCACACAGACACATCGGACTCAGTAGTATTGTGTCAGTGTACATACCGGACAAGTGTGTATTAGTGTTGGGAATTGTTTGAAATCTCACAATTGATGATTGGTTCATTATCAACGAACAATCATCGAAAAAAAGTTATTAGCATCTTTTTTCCTGTTCAGGTTCTTATTGTAGATAAAATTAATAGAAAGAAAAAACGTGGTTCTCCGTTGTTTTCTGTTTTATTTAGAAACTGCACAAATTGCATTTGAAAATTTCACATCCAATGTAAAATCATGCAACTTGCAACTGTAAAATGATGACTAATATGTCATGAACGTAAAACCTTTCAGTAAGTGAAGTGAGTTTTTCTAAGAACTAAACACATTTTCTGGCCCTGACAACTTCTAAGGTAAATTCCACCGTCAAGTATTTAAAAAAACAACAACTGTAGTTGCAAAATTGTTTGTGTTCGATTATGAGAAAATGTGATCGATTGCTTGGTTGGTTGGTCTCTGCGACCAATCTTCGATTGTCTCAATTAATTGGAACACCACTAGTGTGTATTCCATTTTATCATTGTACGTTATGAGACAAACAATAGACTGAGGATTTGTGCGTGATGCATATCAAGCGAGACCCCATCTTGATGAACACTGATATGTAGATTCCCTTGTTGTGCCAAACTCTGTCTGGGCTTGCAAACTCTTACTTTATATGTTTCCATTTTAACTTGGGTGTGTTGTACCAGATGTGTGGAATCTCCAGTTGTCTCAAATTCAATTTATACCAAGAGCTAGTAACAACACGTATCCTTGTAAGTCAAATCAAAATTTTTTGACTAAATTGTTTGGCACAAGTTTGAATTTGTATCAGGCGTAATCACCTGAACACGATACTGCTTGAAACATCAAACAGGAAACCGTTGATTAACGTGAGTAAAGGCTGCCACAAATAAATGACTTCTTGTTTACACTGTTAGTGTGTAACTAATGTATAGTTACTCCTTCAGTCAGTGAAGGGATGTCGACTGTGTAACATTTGAGACAGTCTATACCCACGAGTAGCAGTCACATGGTCTTCTTGTGTGATGTCCCGTCACGTGATTGCAATGTTATACCAAGTGGCGGAATGTGCAAGACCAATCGTTAGTTGGTGTTTTTTGTATGCAATAATGCAGAATGACATGGCAGATCATCTTTAAAATGTTTTGTTTGTTGTTTGATACAGCTGTCAGCATTATTTGAACTGTATGACAACGGTCTGAAAGAATCCAATCTGGAAAAGACAAGTGACCAAAGCCATGATCATCTAACAGGGGTGGAAATAACTCATTGCCCGACGTCCGAGTTCAGTGTTTTTTATCTGTCGGGCAAGCAAATTTGTATATCACACTGTACCGGTGTCCAGTTGATATTCCAATGTTAATTATGTTGTTTATTTAAAAAATCAACAAGAAAACGGATGGTATAGTGGAAAAATTATCAGGGCAAGTGATTTTACATGTGCCACTGTTCCGGAGTACACTAGCAATTTTAAAGTTATTTCACCCCTGATCTAATCTACCCATTTGGGATACGATGTCATGCATCTAGCGAGTAACCGAGCCTGACCACTGGTCTTGAAAATAACTTTCAACCCATAACTTGATGGATCATCACACGGGTAACGGATACCAATGCATGAATAGACATAGAGAGTGCTTCTGATTATATGGATATTCTTGTTGTGTATGTGGTTCATCTGCACTCTGTCGCCAGATGGCTAGGTCCTCCGGTCCCCAGAAATGAGAGGCTACTGAATTAAACTGTAGTTACTGTGATGTCATCTTTGCTGATGGTACCACATATGCAAACCAGTTTTCTCCACTACAAACTGGGGTAAATGATAGTCACTTGGAGTAAGGTTTACAGACAGGAGTTTCTAAATGAGCTATTAGTTGGCAAGTGTTTTTCATTCAGATCTGACAGACCAATGAGAACAAAGCAAGAAAGTATTGCATTACTTGCACTTGACAGGAAACTTCATGAGTCTTGACGACCCTTGATCAGTCTATATATATAACATCATAGTCTGTCATCCCATCTCTAAAACAGAAACCCGCTGTGATATTGCTGGAATATTGCTAAAAGTGTCGATAAGCCATACTCACTCACCCACTCACTCGGAAACAGAAACAGCCAAAAATTCACAAGCAACTCTACACTATTTTTGCAAGTCTAGATTTCTTCAGTTTCTGAAAATGAAGAGATTTTTTAAGTCTCATTGATATTCTTTATTAACAATTTAACTGAAATACTATTGAAAACAGCAATAAACTTGCCTTCTTGCTCACTCCCATTATCGTAAAATCCCCAGGAAACAAGCTTCTTTCATATCAAGGAAGTGGAAATTAGGACGACAAGTACTTACATTGTTGTCGCCATATCTACTGTAGTTAATTTTCGATAACTGCAATAAAGAAGAAATGTGAATTTTGTTTATTGGGTCTGTAGGGTAGGTAGCCCAGTGGTTAAAGTGCTTGCCTGTCAGGTTGAACACATGAATTTGATTCCCTTGATGCATATAGTGTCTGAATATACCATATCCTGATAGTGCTGGAATATATGAGCGTAACCCAATGCTCCCTAGCTTGTCTAATCTATATCACTATTTATATATCACTCTTGACGTTTTGCACCAGTTTTAGGACACAACCCTGTGAAGTCCTTCTCCAACGTTGGGATATCAACATAAGATAAAGTTAGATGCAGGGGAGGACATTTTGGAATAAAATATTTACATGACACAAACCCACCAGGATTCTTGTCGGATGTTCTATATAGCACCAAGTTCAGATCCAATTATGAAGGAATGCTGAACAGCTAAGGGCACAAAGGGTAAAGCTAATTTTGTCTTCAGTTAAGCCAGATGTCTGATATTTAACTCTGCTAATCAGAAGCTGAGCAAGCCTGAAACCAGCCTTGGCCTATATCTGTTATCAAGAGTGACACTGATTTACTTCGGAAGGGTTTTCACCAGATCTAACTATCCAGGGGAAGTGGCCATGATTCAATCTGCCTGCTCATTAGAACTGACAGTACCAGTACAGTTTCATAAATGTATGTTGCTATGTAAGAGATGTGGAGATATGTTCCCTGAGGAATCATCTTGTTTGAATGGCGTTTGCATTGTTTATGTACAGTAATGGTGTTTTGATAGCCAGTCTTGTAGCTTTGATAAGAGCTGATCCAACCCTTAAGGCCACAATAAATTAATTATCAGGTTTTTATCAATAGTGTTGCCTGACAAGTATTTTATTTCTTTGTTATTTTATACAATCTGGTCCAGCATCTGTGAACTGTGGATGGATGTGTTTCAAGTGAAGACTGACTGCTTGGTAGAACTGTCTGAAGATGAGTTAGACCTCCTTGGGGTTCTAGGACAAACTAGGTCAGTTGTACATGCTTGTTGTACAAGCAGCTTGATGGATAGGGAGGTCAACTGTGTGACCTTGGCCCTAATCTGCTTGTTCAGAATGGAAGGCTGTTTGAAGTGTAAGTTTGTTTATTGTGTAACAACTCACTCAAAAATAGTCGGGTTTTGTGTGTGTTTTTTTGTGGCAGTTTGTAAATATTCAAGTCTGGACCTGACAATTAAGTGATAGATCCCACAATGGGATACGATGACATGTGACAACCACGACAGCAAGTGGTCCTTCTTCGATCTCCACAATGGGATACGATGACATGTGACAACCACGACAGCGAGTGGTCCTTCTTCGATCTCCACAATGGGATACGATGACATGTGACAACCACGACAGCGAGTGGTCCTTCTTCGATCTCCACAATGGGATACGATGATGACATGTGACAACCACGACAGCGAAGTGGTCCTTCTTCGATCTCCACAATGGGATACGATGACATGTGACAACCACGACAGCGAGTGGTCCTTCTTCGATCTCCACAATGGGATAATGATGACATGTGACAACCACGACAGCGAGTGGTCCTTCTTCGATTTCCACAATGGGATACGATGACATGTGACAACCACGACAGCGAGTGGTCCTTCTTCTCGATCTCCACAATGGGATACGATGACATGTGACAACCCGCGACAGCGAGTGGTCCTTCTTCGATCTCCACAATGGGATACGATGACATGTGACAACCACGACAGCAAGTGGTCCTTCTTCGATCTCCACAATGGGATACGATGACATGTGACAACCACGACAGCGAGTGGTCCTTCTTCGATCTCCACAATGGGATACGATGACATGTGACAACCACGACAGCGAGTGGTCCTTCTTCGATCTCCACAATGGGATACGATGACATGTGACAACCACGACAGCGAGTGGTCCTTCTTCGATCTCCACAATGGGATCCGATGACATGTGACCTACAGCCAGCAGCCTGACCACTGGATGCCATTAGCTGCCTTCAATGACAAGCGTGGGTTGCTGAAAATCAGTTCTTCACTAGTCTTGACCACCTACATTGAAGTTTAGGCCAAAGATTTGAAAACTGACTAATAAAATAATCTACTCTTTCATTGATAAGAACTTAAGGTGTATACATAGCCACATAATAACACATAGCTAAAGCTATGGCACCATGTAAAACCAGATTTTTGGACATAAACTTCTCCCTAGTGAAACTCCTACACTGAGAATGGATCAAGCGAATTAGAATAGGAATGTTCAAGTGCAGGTTGTTTCAGAGGATTTGGATGTTTAAATAGTTGATATTTTTATTTGGGCTGTTGCTAATGTACTGTTTGATTTAATGTTTGAAGTTTTGAAGTTTCCATGTCAATGTTACACGATGGGCTGTGGTTGCTTGATTTGGGCTTGTCGCAGGATTGGAGGCTCATTGTGACATGATTAGAGGTTTGTGGTGACATGATTAGAGGTTTGTGGTGACATGATTAGAGGTTTGTGGTGACATGATTGGAGGTTTGCGTTGACATGATTAGAGGTTTGGTGACATGATTGGAGGTTTGTGGTGACATGATTAGAGGTTTGTGGTGACATGATTGGAGGTTTGTGGTGACATGATTGGAGGTTTGTGGTGACATGATTGGAGGTTTGTGGTGACATGATTGGAGGTTTGTGGTGACATGATTGGAGGTTTGCGTTGACATGATTGGAGGTTTGTGGTGACATGATTGGAGGTTTGTGGTGACATGATTGGAGGTTTGCGTTGACATGATTAGAGGTTTGTGGTGACATGATTGGAGGTTTGTGGTGACATGATTGGAGGTTTGTGGTGACATGATTAGAGGTTTGAGGTGACATGATTGGAGGTTTGTGGTGACATGATTGGAGGTTTTAGCGTTGACATGATTTGAGGTTTGAGGTGACATGATTGGAGGTTCTATGTTGACATGATTGGAGGTTTGTGGTGACATGATTAGAGGTTTGAGGTGACATGATTGGAGGTTTGTGGTGACATGATTGGAGGTTTGAGGTGACATGAGTGGAGGTTTGTAGGTGACATGATTAGAGGTTTGAGGTGACATGATTGGAGGTTTAGGTGACATGATTGGAGGTTCGCGTTGACATGATTAGAGGTTTGAGGTGACATGATTGGAGGTTTGCGTTGACATGATTGGAGGTTTGTGGGTGACATGATTGGAGGTTTGAGGTGACATGATTGGAGGTTTGTGGTGACATGATTGGAGGTTTATGCTGACATGATTGGAGGCTTGAGGTGACATATGATTGGAGGTTTGCGTTGACATGATTGGAGGTTTGTGGTGACATGATTGGAGGTTTGTGGTGACATGATTAGAGGTTTGTGGTGACATGATTGGAGGTTCATGTTGACATGATTAGAGGTTTGTGGTGACATGATTGGAGGCTCATGCTGACATGATTGGAGGTTTGTGTTGACATGATTAGAGGTTTGTGTTGACATGATTGGAGGTTTGTGTTGACATGATTAGAGGTTTGTGGTGACATGATTGGAGGTTTGTGGTGACATGATTGGAGGTTTGTGTGGTGACATGATTAGAGGTTTGTGGTTGCATGATTGGAGGTTTGTGGTGACATGATTAGGAGGTTTGTGGTTGCATGATTGGAGGTTTGTGTTGACATGATTGGAGGTTTGTGGTGACATGATTAGAGGTTTGTGGTTGCATGATTGGAGGTTTGTGGTGACATGATTGGAGGTTTGTGGTGACATGATTGGAGGTTTGTGGTGACATGATTGGAGGTTTGTGGTGACATGATTGGAGGTTTGTGTTGACATGATTGGAGGTTTGTGCTGACATGATTGGAGGTTTGTGGTGACATGATTGAGGTTTGTGGTTGACATGATTGGAGGTTGTGGTGACATGATTGGAGGTTTGTGGTGACATGATTGGAGGTTTGTGGTGACATGATTGAGGTTTATGGTGACATGATTGGAGGTTTGCGGTGACATGATTGGAGGTTTGCGGACATGATTGGAGGTTTGTGGTGACATGATTGGAGGTTTGTGGTGACATGATTGGAGGTTTGTGGTGACATGATTGGAGGTTTGTGGTGACATGATTGGAGGTTTGAGTTGACATGATTGGAGGTTTGTGGTGACATGATTGGAGGTTTGTGGTGACATGATTGGAGGTTTGCTGTTGACATGATTGGAGGTTTGTGGTGACATGATTAGAGGTTTGTGGTTGCATGATTAGAGGTTTGGTGACATGATTGGAGGTTGCGCTGATGATTGGAGGTTTGTGGTGACATGATTAGAGGTTCATGGTGACATGATTGGAGGTTCATGTTGACATGATTGGAGGTTTGTGGTGACATGATTAGAGGTTCATGGTGACATGATTAGAGGTTTGTGGTGACATGATTGGAGGTTTGTGGTGACATGATTGGAGGTTTGCGTTGACATGATTAGAGGTTTGTGGTGACATGATTAGAGGTTCATGGTGACATGATTGGAGGTTCATGGTGACATGATTGGAGGTTTGCGTTGACATGATTGGAGGTTCATGGTGACATGATTAGAGGTTCATGGTGACATGATTAGAGGTTCATGGTGACATGATTAGAGGTTCATGGTGACATGATTAGAGGTTCATGGTGACATGATTAGAGGTTCATGGTGACATCAATTAGAGGTTCATGGTGACATGATTGGAGGTTTGCGTTGACATCATTGGAGGTTTACGTTGACATCAATTAGAGGTTCATGGTGACATGATTGGAGGTTTGTGGTGACATGATTAGAGGTTCATGGTGACATGATTAGAGGTTCATGGTGACATCAATTAGAGGTTCATGGTGACATCAATTAGAGGTTCATGGTGACATGATTAGAGGTTTGCGTTGACATGATTGGAGGTTTACGTTGACATCAATTAGAGGTTCATGGTTGCATGATTGGAGGTTTACGTTGACATGATTGAGAGGTTTGTGGTGACATGATTGGAGGTTTGTGGTGACATGATTGGAGGTTTGTGGTGACATGATTAGAGGTTTGTGATGATTGGTGACATGATTGGAGGTTTGTGGTGACATGATTGGAGGTTTGTGGTGACATGATTGGAGGTTTGTGGTGACATGATTGGAGGTTTGTGTTGACATGATTGGAGGTTTACGTTGACATGATTGGAGGTTTACGTTGACATGATTGGAGGTTTACGTTGACATGATTGGAGGTTTACGTTGACATGATTGGAGGTTCATGGTTGCATGATTGGAGGTTTACGTTGACATGATTGGAGGTTTACGTTGACATGATTGGAGGTTGACATGATTGGAGGTTTACGTTGACATGATTGGAGGTTTACGTTGACATGATTAGAGGTTCATGGTTGCTTGATTTGTAAGTTAAGAATCTATTGCACCATGTAAATGTTTTTCATGAGAAAAAGGTTGAAGCATTAAAAAAGTTACAGAGCCTCTTGTCTCTATTTTGAAGTATGCCTGGGCTACATGTGTAGGAACAGTGATAAAAAGATACGCAGGAAACAAACCTGGTATCAGAGTCGACAGAAGATCATGGTTGTGAAAGGAAGATGAACAAGAGAAGCACTAGCTGTGCACTGACTTGACCCACATAGAGAAAGGCAAGGTTAAGTTGACCAGTGAAGTCTGTGTATACTTTAGTATCCGATAACAAGCAGGATGATACATGATATTTTTGAGAGGGCCTTAGTCTGTCTCACAGTCCCTGAACCACATTATTTTCCCTACTGCCAAGCCCTATCTGCAGTGCTAAAGCCCTAAACAAAGCAAGTCTAGATTTCCTCAGGTTCAGGTTCTGAATCTCTGGTCTCCCGGGGTCTCCTTTTCAATTTAAATGGGCTTGTTTGTTACTATCAAAATTATATATATTCAGAGACTAAGCATTAGTCTAGGAGGGCCTGAAAGAAGTTTCCAAAGTTCAGCAGGCTGCCTTCCTTCAGTCCCTGTTCCATATTAATAAGTGTCAATTTCTGACAACAAGTAGTTCTCCTGTGCTACTCCCAGACTCTCCCAACACAGTCCTACATCAATGAAGAGATACATGTCTTCTCTTTCAATTGTTACATTGAAGGGGCGGTGGGGTAGCCTAGTAGGTAAGCGATGGCTCATCGCGCCAAAGACCCGGGTTCAATTCCCCACATGGGTAGAATATGTGAAGCTCATTTCTGGTGTCCCCTGCCGTGTGTTGCTGAAATATTGCTAAAAGCGGCGTTAAACCATACTCACTCACTCACTCACTCACTCACTCACTCACTCACTCACTCACTCACTCACTCACTCACTCACTCACTCACTCACTCACTCATTAAATACTGAGCATTCATGGCTTTTCGTATAGTTTGTTTCCCACTTTTTCAATTTTAAAGATGATTCTTCAATATGGGTATCTATTTCTTCCTTGGAATAAATATCGTTTGCTTATTCATACAAAGTTTTCCTTAGAGTATTTTTCACAATTTGTATATATTCTTTTTTATGTAACAATGAGGTGTTAAATTTCCAGTAACCACATCCTCATTATTTACTTAAAGCGTTTCCCACTATAGTCATAGTAAAGCCATGTTGTCCGACAGCTTCCTTCCATGCACAGTTTACTGATACAGTTCATGTAGGAAGGGCTGGTTTACATCTTGTGTCACCTCCCCTCACAAACACCTGGTGTCTTCACAAATTTTCATTGATCTATGCGTATAACTTTTGATGTAGCATTTCATGCCCAATGCAATCTAGTTTACCAGGTAATCGAGACTGGTTATTCTCTGGCATTGACATTCTTTTATATTTACATACCGTTGACCTTGACCTTTTGGAAAGTGGAATCGTATACCTGTAAACCATTATTTTATGGAATGCAACATCATTTGTTTCCCACGAAACAGGTTAAACGGCAAGACAGTACAATAGATTTCAAAAGGTGAAACATTGAGATAAGCTTTACTAACACTCATATGCTCAGTTGGAATGTGTTTAGCATGCTTATTGAAAAACATGGCAACATAAGCAGATACCATTTTGAAGAAAAACAAACCTGAACTTATAGTGAGTGAGTGAGTTTGGTTTACGCTGCTTTTAGCAATATTCCAGCAATATCACGCCGGGGGACACCAGAAATGAGCTTCACACATTGTACCCATGTGGGGAATCGAACCCGGGTCTTCGGCATGACGAGCGAACGCTTTAACCATCAGGCTACCCCACCGCTCCCTGAACTTATATAATGTTATCCTTATTATTCCTGGATTCCTTTACAAATAATTTCCTAATCAAGATACCCGTGAAGATACAAATTAGAATTGATCTTCAGTAACCCATGCGTGGTCAGGCTCGCTGACTTGGTTGACACGTCATCGTATCCCAGTTGATCGATGCTCATGCTGTTGATCACTGGATTGTCTGGTCCAGACTGCTGCCATATAGCTGGAACATTGCAGAGTACGACATAAAACTAAACTCACTCACTCATCCTAATCAAGAATTTACCAAAGGTCTGTGAAAGGCATTTTCAGTTGATGAAAGAGAATAGCACTGAGAGCAGTCAATATGAATGTATCTTGAGGTTAGCTCCTATATCAGTATGCTAACACAGTTGTACAATTAAGCCTTTGAGCATGCTGAGTATCCCTAGAGACCTACAAAATAGTTTTTTCCTTTATCCACCTTTCCACAGCTATTTGGAAATGTGCCAATAAAGTTAACTTTGTTTCAAAGCTTATCTGTTGTTTTGAAATGGAAATATGTGACCAGGAGCCTGCTCAGCGAGATACTAGGCTCCGCTTTGTGTGGGAAAATTCAGTCAGAGGAAGTTTGTTGCAAGCCAAGTTTATCACTGATTCACTAAGTACTGGCATGGGCCTTTACCTCCTTGCACTTTCGTTTCATGAAACCATGAACCCAATGAACAGTGTTACTGGTCGCTTAGTGCCATAGTGGCACCAATGGGCATTTAGTGCCTTGTACTTTCATTTCAAAGATATCTTTACCTCTCAGTAGTTGTATAAACATGATTAGAGTTTGAAAAGGGGTTTTCTTTCCAAGATGGCTTCAAGGAGAATATTGATAGGCAGCTTTTCTTTTATCTGTTTTTGAGATTACAATTGAATTGAGATCTTTTGCTCTGTTTGCATACGATATGACAAAAGTTATGAAAACATTTTTGGGGTAGCAGTGAAAGTTAGACTTGGACATAAATTGGCAATGTTTCATAGAAAATGAAAATATTCATATGTTTTTATTTCCTGAAGGATTCAGAACAGTGCTAGATTATATTAACGAACTGCTTGAACTGATTTCACACCCAATGCTGCCAAGTTTCTTTATGAGCTGTAAGCTCAGGGCATCATTTGCACATGTTAAAAATGTTCTATGTGACTTACTAGTCCATAGCCAGAGGGGTGGTGGGGTAGCCTAGTGGTTAAAGCATTAGGGTTGAAGGGTTCAATTCCCTACATGGGTACAATGTTGAAGCCCATTTCTGGTGTCCCCACCATTATATTGCTGGAATATTATTAAATGTGGAGTTAAACCATACTCACACCCCATAGCCTAGACTAACAACTAGTCTCTGAAATGAACATATCTTACAGAAAAAGTCATAGTAAAAAAAATATATTTTTGAGGAAATTTAGACTTGCTTTTCTAGACTTGTGTGATTGATATATTTGCTTCAGGGTCAGGTAAGCCATAGCCAGAATCAAAGAATCAGACTGGTTTAATACACTCAGTTGAAAGATTGAAGCCATAGAGGTAAGCAGACTCAAAACAGTATAATTGAGGAGTTTGGTACATAAAAGGAAATGACAAGGAGGTCATGTCCTCACTCAACACTCTCCTATAGGATGTTATAAGTGTTATCCTAAAGAGTGCATCTTGGTCATTTGTGAGCTTCTAAGTACATACTCTTTAGGACAATGAAACCTGTAAAGCTGTGAACCCTTAAAGAGAGAAAATTGGATTGTATTTCTGAACATTCTGTTTGGTATGTACATAACTTTATTGTGTCTAGTGTGAATTTTTATTGACAGATATCTTCCACAGATGTGCTACTTCAAATTGTATGAATGTATAATTTTCCAAATAATCTGTTGTCATGAACAATATGCTTGTCTCTGGTTTATAGGTGAGCTAAAACAGAGGGCATTATTTTCTCTGCTGGTAATATTCAATGTCATTCCTATGACTCCAAACTAGGCTCTATGTCTGCCTGTTGGTACACAACGGTAACAACTGGGAAGCCTTGTGTTTTTACACAACACTTACATATAGGATGTAACTAGTCTGGTCTTGAGGAGTGCACTACTGCCATTTGTAGGCTTCTTAGCCAGAAATACATTGCTAAAGCTTTCAAAAACTTCCAAGTAATTAGGTTAAGTGAAAATCTGACATGTTGGCCCCACCTTTACCATGCCAAGCCTTACTAAGGTTTTGCTCAGTGACTTTTTATAAATAGTTTGATGGGCAAAAGCAATGGGCAGATGGATGGGAAGATTAATGGCAGGGGTGGAAATAACCCAGGGGTGGAAATAACCCATTGCCTTTGATCTGTTGGTCAGCAAATTGTCCACTGTTGTCCAGTTGATCTGTTATGGTTTATTTAAAAGATCAGCAAAAAAACGGCAGAAAGGAAAAATTATCAGGGCAAGTGACATTACATGGCTTATGGAGTGGGTTATTTCCAAGTTAATGGGCAGATGGATGGAAGGTGTACTGGCTTATGGATGGGTACAAGTATGGACAGATGGATGGACAGATAAATGGGCAGATGGATGGAAGGTGTACTGGCTTATGGATGGGTACAAGTATGGACAGATGGATGGGAAGATAAATGGGAAGATAAATGGGCAGGTGGATGGAAGGTGTACTGGCTTATGGATGGGTACAAGTATGGACAGATGGATGGGCAGATTAATGGGCAGATAAATGGGCAGATGGATGGAAGGTGTACTGGCTTATGGATGGGTACAAGTATGGGCAGATGGATGGGAAGATAAATGGGCAGATAAATGGGCAGATGGATGGAAGGTTACTGGCTTATGGATGGGTACAAGTATGGACAGATGGATGGGAAGATTAATGGGCAGATGGATGGGAAGGTGTACTGGCTTATGGATGGGTACAAGTATGGACAGATGGATGGGAAGATTAATGGGCAGATGGATGGGAAGGTGTACTGGCTTATGGATGGGTACAAGTATGGACAGATGGATGGGCAGATTAATGGGCAGATGGATGGGAAGGTGTACTGGCTTATGGATGGGTACAAGTATGGACAGATGGATGGGAAGATTAATGGGCAGATGGATGGGAAGGTGTACTGGCTTATGGATGGGTACAAGTATGGACAGATGGATGGGAAGATAAATGGGCAGATGGTTGGGAAGGTGTACTGGCTTATGGATGGGTACAAGAAAGATATGGATGGGAGATGGATGGGCAGATGGTGGGAAGGTACTGGCTTATGGATGGGTACAAGTATGGACAGATGGATGGGCAAATGGGCAGATGGATGGGAAGGTGTACTGGCTTATGGATGGGTACAAGTATGGACAGATGGATGGGAATCGATTAATGGGCAGATGGATGGGAAGGTGTACTGGCTTATGGATGGGTACAAGTATGGACAGATGGATGGGCAGATGGATGGGAAGATTAATGGGCAGATGGATGGGAAGGTGTACTGGCTTATGGATGGGTACAAGTATGGACAGATGGATGGGAAGATGGAATGGGCAGATGGATGGGAAGGTGTACTGGCTTATGGATGGGTACAAGTATGGACAGATGGATGGGAAGATTAATGGGCAGATGGATGGGAAGATTAATGGGCAGATGGATGGGAAGGTGTACTGGCTTATGGATGGGTACAAGTATGGACAGATGGATGGGAAGATAAATGGGCAGATGGTTGGGAAGGTGTACTGGCTTATGGATGGGTACAAGTATGGACAGATGGATGGGCAGATGGATGGGAAGATTAATGGGCAGATGGATGGGAAGATGTAATGGGCAGATGGATGGGTACAAGTAATGACAGATGGATGGGAAGATTAATGGGCAGATGGATGGGAAGGTGTAATAGGCTTATGGATGGGTACAGATTATGGACAGATGGATGGGAAGATAATGGGCAGATGGATGGGAAGGTGTACTGGCTTATGGATGGGCAGATGGACAGATGGATGGAAAGATTAATGGGCAGATGGATGGAAGGTAAGATTATGGATGGGCAGATGGATGGATGAAGATAAATGGGCAGATGGATGGGAAGGTGTACTGGCTTATGGATGGGTACAAGTATGGACAGATGGATGGGCAGATTAATAGGCAGATGGATGGAAGGTGTACTGGCTTATGGATGGGTACAAGTATGGACAGATGGATGGGAAGATAAATGGGCAGATGGTTTAGGAAGGTGTACTGGCTTGTGGATGGGTGCAAGTATGGACAGATGGATGGGAAGATAAATGGGCAGATGGATTGGGAAGATAAATGGGCAGATGGATGGGAAGATTAATGGGCAGGTGGATGGATGGAAAGGTGTACTGGCTTGTGGATGGATGGCAAAGTATGGACAGATGGATGGGAAGATAAATGGGCAGATGGATGGGAAGGTGTACTGGCTTGTGGATGGGTACAAGTATGGACAGGATGGATGGGAAAGATAAATGGGCAGATGGATGGGAAGGTGTACTGGCTTATGGATGGAGTGCAAGTATGGACAGATGGATGGGAAGATGGATGGGAAATGGGCAGATGGATGGGAAGGTACTACTGGCTTATGGATGGGTACAAGTATGGACAGATGGATGGGAAGATAAATGGGCAGATGGTTGGGAATGGATGGAAGGTACTGGCTTATGGATGGGTACAAGTATGGACAGATGGATGGGAAGATAAATGGGCAGATGGTTGGGAAGGTGTACTGGCTTATGGATGGGTACAAGTATGGACAGATGGATGGGCAGATGGATGGGAAGGTGTACTGGCTTATGGATGGGTACAAGTATGGACAGATGGATGGGCAGATGGATGGGAAGATTAATGGGCAGGTGGTTGGGAAGGTGTACTGGCTTATGGATGGGTACAAGTATGGACAGATGGATGGGAAGATTAATGGGCAGATGGATGGGAAGGTGTACTGGCTTATGGATGGGTACAAGTATGGACAGATGGATGGGAAGATGGATGGGAAGATAAATGGGCAGATGGTTGGGAAGGTGTACTGGCTTATGGATGGGTGCAAGTATGGACAGATGGATGGGAAGATTAATGGGCAGATGGATGGGAAGGTGTACTGGCTTATGGATGGGTACAAGTATGGACAGATGGATGGGAAGATTAATGGGCAGATGGATGGGAAGATTAATGGACAGGTGGTTGGGAAGGTGTACTGGCTTATGGATGGGTACAAGTATGGACAGATGGATGGGCAGATGGATGGGAAGATTAATGGGCAGATGGATGGGAAGATTAATGGGCAGGTGGTTGGGAAGGTGTACTGGCTTGTGGATTGGTACAGGATGGGCAGATGGATAGGCAATTTATGGATACCTACGTTCATGAGGAGATGACATAGATGTAATGACAGGTGCTTTAGCAGCATTGTTTGCCTTGAATCATTTTATTTTGGGTGACCAGTGAACAATTTACGTTATATGTTATTAATCCTGACAAAAAATGTTATTTCTTATTTGGAATACGTTAAATATTATGGGCTACTAAATCCCTACCCCAAAAGGAGGATTTGGCATCCCCTGAGCTGCATTTGTACTTATCCTCCCTATTCTGGGGTCATTTTGACCCCATCTCTGTTCTGAAGGAGGATGTTGGTGCATTGTGTCATCGTTGTTCAAATAAAGAAATCATATCTTGAATGTAAACAGCTGTTATGTGGTTCAAGTTGAAAAGGGCATGTTCAGTTTTCAAAGGTGCCATATAGAGTTGTGTCCCTTGTCAGTGCCAGCTATTGAGGTTTTGGGTTCAAATCTCAGGTCACCCTGTGTGTTTCTGGGTTTGGCAGCCCCATACATGTATTGGTACATTTCACCACAGCATCAAATACTTGCATCGCTTCATCCTTCCTCCCACATCCAACTGATACAGCAAAGGGTGAAATGGTACACCGCGGGTATTAGTAGAACCGGGGTATTTTGCCTTTGGTTCGGTATACCGAAATTCAATCCCAAAATTCGGTATTTTCGGTTTTCATGCTGCCATTTTTTTAACCTTTTACAATCTTTTCTAAGGTGTCTAGAAATTAAATCATTTTGTCAAAATCTATCTAGGTTTGGCTCCTGTTCGGTATACCGTAATGCAATCCCCAAATACGGTATTTTCGTTTTTTGTACCGCCATTTTATTAACCTTTTTACATCTTTTTTAAGATGTCTAGAAATTGAATCATTTTGTCAAAATTTATCTAGGTTTGGCTCCTGTTTGCAGTTTTCTGCATTATGATCATATCTCATATACCGAACCGAACCGACCGGACCAAACCGAAGGCCTTGTACCGCAATAAGTTCCATACTGTGGTAAGAGCATACCGTTTCACCCCTTATACAGCATGATATAACCGGAACACCGTTCAAATTGGCGTTAAGTCGATCCCTCAAAGTCGTGTTTTATATTATTATTGTCTATCTATGCTGTTAATCAAAGAAAATATCCCAACAATATCAGAAAAAGCATTAATTATAAATATTTGCAGAGTAAATGAGAACCTTGTGTAAATTGTGTAAATTTATTATGACAGACTAAATGATTGCATGAATAATCTTGAAATATGTGGCGTATTTTGCACTCAAACTACATCAAATAGGTTCTTGTGTCAGAGCCAGCCATGTGGGTGGGTAATTTATAGTTGATGGATGGTTGATGGATGATTGATGGATCACATGATAAGATGGATGAATAAAGAGCATATTGTTTGCATCTTTCTGAGAGGTGCTAGATCAATACAAAGACATTTCTGTGTAGGCAGTATTGAAGTTCAGTTCATCTTGATATCAGCAAAGTAGATCAACACTGGGTAAATATCCCACTGCAGTGGACCATTATAAGACCAATATGAGCTGTCATTAAGTTGTAACCCCAGTCGCAGGAAGCCGAAAAATTATACAGAGGCATGGCATCAGGTATCCATTAGTCATCTGTCATCTTGAAAATGTTTTTGGAATTGAATCCCATGGTATAACACGTGCATATAGTAAAATCTGACAAAACTCCAGACTGTGGGATCTTTGCCAATACTGACCACAGTCCTGGACTTGGTACAGTAATTTGTCAGGTAAAGTGTGTCTAAAACAGACTTTCTCTGCTCCAGATTTCGGTCTAACTTGATAAAGGACTACTTTATCATGGAAATTGTGTCTCTAATCTACTGGTCAGTTACATCTGTTCTGGTCATTGTTTCAATGTCAAAAAGGGCTCACGTAAAGTTTATGAGCAGGGCTCATTTGGCTTCAGACACAGCATCACTATATGACTAATATACACATGTCACTATTACATCACACCTGGGCAGTGTACATATATGAGTATTCACTGGCGATTGAGGATAATAGTGTATACAAGCCATGGACCACATTCTTTACTCAACTTAATATTTCCTTCCAGCTAACATGGTTAACATGGATGTAACTATTTGCACAGCTGGTACTTCGAGACAGATCAGTCCAGTTGATTGGCCAGATTTAGACTAAGGCTCAGTCTCTGAATATATATAATTTTGATAGTAACAAACAAGCCAATTTATAAAGGGAGACCAGAGATTCAGAACCTGAGGAAATCTAGACTTGCTTTATTTAGGGTTTTAGCACTGCAGAGAGGCTTGGCAGTAGGGAAAATAATGTGGTTCAGGGACTGTGAGACAGACTAGACCAGATTGTGCATGGTTACTTGGCCAAGTTGAACTTGGTGACACAGCAAACATGGCCGATATTGATGGATGCAGGGTGCCATCTTGCTATCAAGTATCTTCACCTGGAATGACTAACTTAAGCAGCCACCCATACGGACATGGTGTCAATTTTAGTGTCAACTTTTGGACACTGTGAAGAGGGGGTCATCAGAAATCAAGAACAGGGAAAAAGACCCTCGAGGATGATCCAAGATCAGGAAGACCACACACACAATACACTAGACATAGATATTTCCATAGGATTGTTTCTTGTGGACTACCTCCCAAAAGAACAGATCATTAATGGCCAGAAATATGCTGATGCTGAAGCATGTGCATTAAAAGGTCAAGGAGAAGTGTCACTGAAAACTTACTGAAAGTGTGTTTCTCCACTAATGTGTGGACTTTGATCTCCTTCAACATCCTCCAGATTCACCACATTTGGATCAATTAGCTTTCCACCTGTTCCCAAACTTGCAGAATGACCTGTATCAAGCATTTGCAAACGATGATGACATTGTGTCTTCTGTGGAGGACTTATTAATTGGTTGGTTGGTTTGACGCCACGCTCAGCAATATTCCATCTTTTTGACTGCGGTCTGTAAGTAATCAAGTCTGGACCAGACAATCCAGTGATCAACAGCATGTGCCTTGTTCCTCGCAATTGGGATGTCAGCCAAGTCAGCAAGCCTGACCACCCGATCCCGATAGTCGCCTCTTATGACAAGCATGGGTTACTGAAGACCAATTCCAATACAAATCTTCACGGGTTGTGTAGGACTTATTACATGGTAGCATGTATGAACATTTACAAACCTCAATCAAGGGATCCAGGGCAGGGCTGACGCTCTCACAACAAACCAGGCTGTTCTTAATGAACTTACATGATAAAAACATAAACTGGATTTTTGGTTGGACTTTCAGATCCATCTTGTGGTGTAAGGTGGCCTCACTGGTTCTGAAACTTAGCAAATATCTTGAAATATGTTTGAGACCAGTTTTAGTTTTCTGTATATTGTTACCTTTAAAACATCGAAGAAAGCACCCATGACAGTACTTCTTGTCAGCCTTTCAGTCAGTGCCAAATATTTTTAGATTAATTCTATCATCAAACAATTCTTAAAAGCCCTGCTGTGAACAGAACAAAATTACGAACTTGCAATACTGATTTTTTCTTTTTAAGTTTTTGACATGTTAAATGTTGTGGATCCTTTACATGCTTAGATGATATCTGAATGTGTTACTATATATACGGGACGGTGGGGTAGCCTAATGGTTCAAGCGTTGGCTCGTCACGCCGAAGACCCGGGTTCGAATCCCCACATGGGTACAATGTGTGAAGCCCATTTCTGGTGTCCCCCGCCGTAAAACCAAACTCAGTCAGTCAGTACTATATATACAGCTTTAGTATTATCAGTAAAAGCTTCCCTCCTATTAGACTGACAACTGACAAGTACTGGCTTACCTCCATGTCTGTGTATCCAGTTTATCGGTTGGTCATGTGCACTTGCTGTGGCCACATGTTTGGCCTAATTAGCTGGATAAGATAGGATACATTGTGTTAGATGTTTGCACCCACTGTGAACCAGGTACTGAAACAAATCAACACAATACAATGTGCCTGTTAAAGATATATGTTAATGAGACACAATTTTGATAAATATTCAAATTTCACCGTAAAAGTGAGTGAGTTTGGTTTTATGCCGCTTGTGGCAATATTCCAGCAATATCACGACAGGGGATACCAGAAATGGGCTTCACACATTGTACCAATGTGGGGAATTGAACCCGGTCTTTGGCCTGATGAGCAAACGCTTTAACCACTCAACTAACCCATCGCCCCTTCACCGTAAAAAAACCTCTGGTGGAATGAACTAGGGTGGGTAGACTAATGCTTAGTCTCTGAATATATATAATTTTGATTGTAACAAATAAACCCATTTAAATTGAAAAGGAGCTCCAGTGAGATGGGAATTTAGCATTGCAAGGAGGGCAAGGCAGTAGGGAAAGTAATGTCGTTCATGGACTTTGAAACTGACAAGTGGATGGGGTGTCTTGACACTTTCCAACATTCTGAGTATTTAACGGACTATAAGGGCTGAACTACAAGGGGGTAGACAGACAGACAGACAGGTTTGATAAAGTCTCACTTGTAGTACATATAAGACAAATAAAACTTCATACACATATACAGTGTAAATAAAATATGCTACAACCTGTTGCTCAGCGACTTATGAGAGACATATTAAACATACAAGTATACTACTCAAACACAAGCATAAAAATAATATAAAATATTCATAAGATATATGTTTACAGAATACAGCGATATGAAAGGGTCATGTAAATTAGCCATATAAAATTCCACGTAGTAGTGACACACCATGATGGCACCTCGGGGGTCAAGGGGAGAAGACGTATCACCTGGCAGAAAGACTTAAGAACAGTTACTGACACACTTTCAGATTTAGATCACATCTCACTGACGAGGTTAGTGGCTCATGGCTAGGCTGATGTCAAAGTATATTTTGAATAAAGTGGGTACATGTTTCGTGAGTGTCAGATTACAGAGAAGCAGCTGATATTGGTTAAATTTTCGAATGTTTCGATTTTGTAAGCTGACAGATTTTCTACCTTTTGATGATATATTCTGAAGTTGTCTTCAAGATATTTTTGCAAGTTTGGAGGTAAAAAAGCATTTGCATTACCAGTAGTGCTGGGTCAGAGGGAAAATAATTGGTTCATGGACTGTAAGACAGGCTATACATACTTTTATATTCTTATGCAAATACGTGACCTCATCATACTGTAGTATGGTGGGGTCCTCATACAGGAATCATCATGTGGGCAATCATTACAGATCTTTTGTTTCACTGTCCTGTTGAAAGTCAGTGAAACATCAGTCTGTGCTACAGGGATTTACCTTGAGTCCTATATTTGAGGATCCCTGGGACTCATATTCTTAATTTTTAGGGGTCTTGGA
Source organism: Haliotis rubra (assembly GCF_003918875.1). Classification (NCBI taxonomy): domain Eukaryota; kingdom Metazoa; phylum Mollusca; class Gastropoda; order Lepetellida; family Haliotidae; genus Haliotis; species Haliotis rubra. The sequence continues at coordinate 2,402,034 of NW_025767035.1, read as the reverse complement.
CTACAAAATGGGGGTCCCAGACACTTAAATATTATTGTTAATACTATGTTGTAATATTGTTGTAATCCAGCTTCTGTTATCGTATTGTGTATCATGATCATCACATTGTTGCAGTAATTAAATTGCAAATGATACCATAACCCAGCAAGTTCCAGACTCAGTGATAATTTACTGTTACTTGATCGAAAGTTTTACAAAAAATACTTGAACTTTTTCTGCGTTTCTGTGGACGCACTAATAAATTTCGTTGCGTCTATCGTCAATTTTTATGAGTATAAGACACAGGAATTTGTGTCCTCTAAATCCCATGAGTCAGTCAGTGAGTTTAACACCACTTAAAACATCATTCCAGTTACGTCACAGCATGTAATGTGCTTAATGTTCTTAACGCAGGTCTCGGATGAAACCCACAAGCATGGATATGGTGCTGACAAAGCACAAGAAATATAAACAGTGGGATTTGAACTCATGACCACTGCCTGCTGCCCATGAACTGAGGCACCTTAGACCACTAAGCCATCTGTGCCTCTAGTTAGGTATGAAGGGATCGTAGTTAGGTATATCAGTGAAGTTTTGAAGATTCTTGCTGTTAGAGATCATTTGATGTTAGATAGGTTTTCGGTTGTGTTTCTTGGCTGTTTGCATGTCTTCATGCCAACATCTTGTGGATCAGTGCATGTGTTTTCCATCGCTGGTGTGCCTAGTTCAAACTTGACTATACACAACGTGACTTGATATGGCTTAACTGTTGATAACTGGGATGTTCTTTCATTCTGTATGATTTGATGTCTTCATTATTTTGCAGAAATACAGCTTCTTATTGTTGGTTTAAGTGTATATGAGGTGCGTTACATTTGCAGGAACAGCGATAAGAGAAAGGAGAAGTCCAGAGATGCGGCAAGATGTCGCCGCAGCAAAGAGACGGAGGTGTTTTACGAGTTGGCCCAAAATCTGCCGTTGCCAAGCAGCGTGAGCACCCAACTGGACAAGGCCTCCATCATGAGGCTTACCATCAGCTTCCTGAAGATCTGCAAGATCAGAGAGGAGAAACAGTGGCATGGTAAGCAGGAAACTACATATAATCAAATTACCTACACGTTCAGATACTGGGAAATTCATTTATATGAAGTGTAAGAAAACGCAAGTGTTCTGATAAGCAAGGTTCAACTGTGTGTGGTTTAGTGAAATTAAGTTGATCCAATAAAGGAATGGTCAAGAACCCCCATACAAGTCTCGAGGTTTCAGCAAGGTACTTCAAAGGGTATGAGTATTAGTTTCTAGATAATGAAAATACAGTTAAATTGGGATGAGTGTGGGATAGTAGATCTGAGACAAGATGAGTATTGACTGTGTGACCTGAAAAGGGGATGAGAGTTGACTGTGTGACCTGTGAAGGGGATGAGAGTTGACTGTGTGACCTGAGAAGGGGATGAGAGTTGACTGTGTGACCTGAGAAGGGGATGAGAGTTGACTGTGTGACCTGAGAAGGGGATGAGAGTTGACTGTGTGACCTGAGAAGGGGATGAATATTGGCTGCTTGACCTGAGAAGGGGATGAATATTGACTGTGGGACCTGAGAAGAGGCTGAGTGTTGACTGCTTCACCTGGAAGAGGATTAGTATTGGGGTTGAGGACAAGAGGAGGATGCTAGGTCTGAGCCAGGGCTCATAGTGATGATTAACAGGAAGTTATGCTCTTGGGTCTGTAAGTGAGACATGAGAAGGTCAGGAACAGACTAGATCATTTGCAGGTCACATTGATATAGAACGATACAGAAACAAGCAAGATTTTTGGTCCCCAATTCAACTTTTCCAACCAGATTGAACCTTGGTTGTTCCATCTTGTTTGAGCTTCCTACAAGAGGAACCTTCAATCACTGGCAACAGACGCCATCTCAACCACTTGTGGAGTTGAGCCTGGTGAGCCAGCCATAATGAAGAGTCTGAGTGCTAGCTTATTCCACATTCTGCACAGAGAGAGAGAGGCCCTCCAAACACAGGAAACAGCCTCTATCCACAAGTGAAGCCACTAGTAAAGCACTGCCCATTGAGCTTATCACAACCAGGTTGAATCTCCAGAGCTCCAAACCGTTCCAGTTTTCTGCCTCTGAGAGCCATGTGGGTGTATCACGGAACAGTCCTATACATCAGTAACTGATGAAGCTCTGTGCTTGCCAGCTCTCTTCCAGTATCTGTAATGCTGATGGGCGCAGATAAGGATGTCATGTTACGTGAAGGCCTCCTATCATTTTGCTCGACTCCTGTAAGATATGCTGACGTTGAGAGGCTGTAAATAAGGACTGTTCCTTGTTAAGGGAGGTTTATGGAGATGGGTTATATTGTGCAAGTCATCCTTGTAATGGCTGCAGCAATATGGCAAACCATCTGAACACAAGCCAAATACCTCTGATGGCTCATAGGACTTGATGATGATGATGATGATGATGATGATGATGTAATGATTAATGTTTAGTTTGGGCTCTTAGAACAAATAATACGATTCGTTACTTTTAATGCTGCATTACAAATGGGAACAATTAATAAGAATCACTTTCTTAATGCTGTATTGAGCAAATATTCTTCTACCTTCTGTAAATAATGGCATCTGGACCAAACAATCCAGTGATTAACATCATGAGCAGCAATTGGGATACAATGACCTACATCGACCAAGCCAGCAAGTCTGGCCACCTGATCCTATTAGTTACCTATTAGGACAAGCATGGCTTGCTGAAGACACATTCTTACCCAGATCTTCACAGCTCACAAAATAACAAAAATATTAGACTGTAGTTTGAATGTGTGTTGACTTGATCCTATTGACGGAATGAATAACAGAAGCTTGAGTAAAAGGAACATATTCTTGTAATGTATAGAATAGCTACAGGATGAGGCTTTCCGTCGGCAAGTAACCACTAGAACTTGTCCATGCTTAGTTTGCAGTGATGATATGGACTGAAGTAGGCATGTCAGGTAACCTTCCCCGACTCTGGAGTGTAAATCACAGCACGTTGCTGATTAGATCCACAAGTTCTGGTGATGTGTTGGTGAAAGTGGAATGTCCTCGCTTGGGCTGAATCTCTAATTTAAAGATTATCGGGGATCAGAATACAGCTCTCTGCCTTAACTCATGCTTTACGGCATGTAGTTTCAGGGGAATGTTCATGCCATCAATAGTTCGGCATGCGCATTAAATAACTCAGTGAGCCTTCACATGCATGCCAACAGGCTGGAGGTGCATAGATATAAGTTTTCACAGTACAAGTTTTTGTTGTTTATCCGATAAGTATCTTCCAAATGAGTTTATTGAACTTATACTTACAATGTCTATGGCGGAAAAGTTTAAATAAATCAGGCTACAGTCTCTTGGTTATTTTTCCCAATTAAACAATTGTATAACCAGATATGTTGTATCAAAGGGACATAACTCATCAGTCTACATTACTTCAAACTTTGCCGCAAATACTTTGCTCTGTATGTTATATTTCACAATTAAGTCCTATTTTCAACACAAAACTAATTTAAGTGATATTTCATATTTCTTATTCATTTATTTTATTATTCCATTATAGTTGGTAGTATGAAATATATCAGAGAAGACACTTTCATTTTAGTTTCATTTTCCTATTTTACATTATACATCTGTAGACCCACAAAAACAAAATTAATCACATAATAAATTGATAGTGTTCATGTTCTCTTAGCTTCTTTCAAAATACAAATTTAAAATAACGTCCAGTCTAAGTAAACTTAGGCTCAGTATTATTGGTTACAAAACCTAGTAGAAGGTCTAAGTTTACTTAGACTGAAATAACGCCAAATTCTGTTTTAATGGCCACCTCTGTGGTGTAGTGAGAGTGTCCGCCCGGAGAGCGGAAGGTCGCAGGTTCAATCCCCGGTCGTGTCATACCAGAAAAATTAAAATATGGTACTTGTTGGTCCCCGCCTGACGCTCGGCATAATGGGTGCAACAAGGACTGGTCGGCTCGGGAGTCCGTATAATGTGTCTGAGTGGGGTATTCATGCTTAACTGCGACATGGTATCTCAGTGGGCTGGCACTATAAAACCAGCTTCAGTCTGGGCTAGTACAAGCAGCCGCACATACACATGCATGCACATTGTCATGAGTGAAATATTCTTAAGTACAATGTTAAACCCCACCTCACCTCACCTCACCTCACCTCATCTCACCTCTGTATTAATATGTCATTTTGTTACTAATACTTGGGGGCGGTGGGGTAACCTAGTGGTTGAAGCATCCGCTCATCATGCTGAAGACCCGGGTTCGAATCCCCACATGGGTACAATGTGTGAAGCCCATTTCTGGTGTCTCCTGCCATGATATTGCTGGAATATTGCTAAAATCGGCGTAAAACCATACTCACTCACTCGCTATTAATATTTAACAACCCTCATCAAATCTAAAGCAACTTTTCCAAATGATGAGATTAACACAACCCTGTTTACAGTCTACTTTTCCTTGAAATACAAGCAGCAGGAAGTGGGTAAGTGTTGTGTTTCCTTCCTGCGAACCACTGGAGCCACTCGATATTAAGATCTATATATGGCAGTGTAATCGCCCAGACCCAAGCATTAGACCTAGTAACCCCTCCAGTTTTAAATAGTGAAAAATTTAACTGTGGAGTGAAAACATAGCAAATGAGTTTGGTTTAATGTCAGAGTGGAGTAGTCCATGTCTGGACATGTGAGTTGTCTCAGGCAATTACACTTGGTGGATGCACCAAACATGCTGCTAACCAACCTAGGGTTTTTAGCAACAAACCCAAGACTGGCTAATGCTAGAAACTAAGGCATGCAGCTCTGCAACTATGACTTAGCCTGTTGGGCCACCTGTGATTCTTCCATTTCCGACCGCCTCCGTGGTGTAGTGGTTAGCGCGTCCGCCCGGAGAGCAGAAGGTTGCGGGTTCGATCCCCGACCACGTCATACCAAAAGAAGTTAAAATATGGTACTTGTTGGTCCCTGCCTGGCGCTCGGCATTAATTGGTACAACAAGGACTGGTCGGCTCGGAGTCAGTATACTGTGTCTGAGTGGGGTGTTCATGCTTCACTGCGGCATGGTATCTCAGTGGGCTAGCACTATAAAACCAGCTTCAGTCTGGGCTAGTATAAGCAGCTGCACATACACATACACACGCATGCACATCGTCAAGCACGACATAAAACCCAATTTCACCTCACTTCACCTCTTCCATTTCCTGTATAGACAGAAGTCAGATTGTCATGTTATTTTCTTCAAATATCTCAAGTCTTTACAGTCTCATTGATAGACTCTCTGTCCAAGAAATGAAGGTTGGTGGAATAATCTTGAAAGTGATGTTAAATATTTTGCTTATGTCAATCAAAATGACATCATTTATTGTCTAGTGACACTAAAAATCATTTCCATTATTACAAGAAACATGCAGGGTCCAAGACCCCTGTGACATAAGCATGTGTATATACATCACTATCAAACAGTAAAGAGTCCAGGTATTCATGGAAAGGTGATGTTGTCCCACCTGGGCACCACACACATCCTGTGAAACCAAACTTAATTTTCCACTGTATGTGATATTTAAAATAATTTGGTAATTACCAATACATAGTAACAGGCAGTTTTGGAGCTAGGTCGTTAGGTGGTCACTTGAAAGAGATGCGTCCGTAAGTAGTGCCATGAAATGCTGATCAGATGTCTGTTTCCAATGTCACCATAGATTTAACTTTTGGTTTGTCATCACAACCCACTTATTGTTTAGGGTTTGGAAAACGTTTAGATTTCATCTCTTATCAAATGCCAAAATTGAATAAAGATGAACATCTAACCGTGCTACATGGCTGTATTGAATGATGAGTCCATGGATGTACAGTAGTACTGTCTTTGTAGAGGCAAGTCTAGATAAGCAAACATTACAAGACTAGACTAAATCCATGGATGTACAGTAATTCTATTCCTATGGTAGGCAAGTGTAGATAAATGAACAAAGAAAATAGTCTTTTTTACGAGTATTGAGTGAGTTAGTATGGTTTTATGCCATTTTTAGCAATATTCTAGCAATATCACAGCAGACACTAGGCTTTTTTTATGGACAACTTGTCCTGATATATATAATCTAGAAATTATGATTTATACCAAGGATGATTGCCTCAGGGACAGATGCAAGTATGCTAAACACCTCAATCACACACTTGCTCCTGAAATTCCATCTATCTAAGGGAGATAACTATGTACAGCTTTGGCACCATCCCTTCTCTGAATGACTTCCATCCACTTCCTCTTTGAAGATACCTGAGGTCACAATGACACTAGACGCACAACCACAGACACCCACACACACAAGGTGTATCATAAATACTGATTAATATTTGTATGGTGAAGGATACCTGCTGATTTATGCTCTCGGCCCCTATCATAGATATTAAACATCCTCTGTCTACTGATATAACGCCAATGTTATTTAACCAGTTTTTATATGATAGAATCCAATATTTTATGATGTTTGCATTTGTTTTTGACAACTGTCACTCATCTGATACACCCTTTCCTTCCTCTGAAATGATAAAGTGGCCTTGTACTTGGTGATCACTCCTGTGTGTACATGATTTTGTCACCATGCACTGGATGGCCCCAGTAGGGAGGGGCGGAAAAACAGTGTTGGTTAAGCCACTGTCAGCCTATTCCGCTTTTGTTGAAGTGGACCCTTCATAACTCTTGGCAGGTCATGTGTACTGGAGACCTACTGTACCCTGGATCTCCTGCTGGGTACTGTGGACCTACTGCACCCTGGATCTCCTTCTGGGTACTGGAGACCTACTGTACCCTGGATCTCCTACTGGGTACTGGAGACCTACTGTGCCCTGGATCTCCTACTGGGTACTGGAGACCTACTGTACCCTGGATCTCCTACTGGGTACTGGAGACCTACTGTGCCCTGGATCTCCTGCTGGGTACTGTGGACATACTGTGCCCTGGATCTCCTACTGGGTACTGTGGACATACTGTGCCCTGGATCTCCTACTGGGTACTGTGGACATACTGTGCCCTGGATCTCCTGCTGGGTACTGTGGACATACTGTACCCTGGATCTCCTACTGGGTACTGTGGACATACTGTACCCTGGATCTCCTACTGGGTACTGTGGACCTACTGTGCCCTGGATCTCCTACTGGGTACTGTGGACCAACTGTACCCTAGATCTCCTACTGGGTACTGTGGACCTACTGTGTTCTGGATCTCCTACTGGGTACTGTGGACCTACTGTACCCTGGATCTCCTACTGGGTACTGGAGACCAACTGTACCCTAGATCTCCTTCTGGGTACTGTGGACCTACTGAACCCTGGATCTCCTACTGGGTACTATGGACCTACTGAACCCTGGATCTCCTGGGTACTGTGGACCTACTGTACCCTGGATCTCCTTCTGGGTACTGGAGACCAACTGTACCCTAGGTCTCCTACTGGGTACTGTGGACCTACTGAACCCTGGATCTCCTACTGGGTACTATGGACCTACTGCACCCTGGATCTCCTACTGGGTACTGTGGACCTACTGTGCCCTGGATCTCCTACTGGGTACTGTGGACCCACTGTACCCTGGATCTCCTTCTGGGTACTGGAGACCAACTGTACCCTAGATCTCCTACTGGGTACTGTGGACCTACTGAACCCTGGATCTCCTACTGGGTACTATGGACCTACTGCACCCTGGATCTCCTACTGGGTACTGTGGACCTACTGAACCCTGGATCTCCTACTGGGTATTGGAGACCTACTGCACCCTGGATCTTCTACTGGGTACTGGAGACCTACTGTACCCTGGATCTCCTACTGGGTATTGGAGACCTACTGCACCCTGGATCTCCTACTGGGTACTGGAGACCTACTGCACCCTGGATCTCCTACTTGGTACTGTGGACCTAATGTACCCTGGATCTCCTACTGGGTACTGTGGACCTAATGTACCCTTTATCTCTTGGGTACTGTGGACCTAATGTACCCTTTATCTCTTGGGTACTGTGGACCTAATGTACCCTTTATCTCTTGGGTACTGTGGACCTAATGTACCCTGGATCTCCTGGGTACTGGAGACCTACTGTACCCTGGATCTAATACTGGGTACTGTGGACCTACTGTATCCTTCATCTCCTGCTGAGCACTGTGGACATACAATACCGATGAGCTCCTGCTGAGCACTGAAAGCCTATTCTTCTCTTTAACTCAAGGCTTGATAGTGTGGTCCTGTTCTACCCTGAAGCTCTACCAGTTGATTCATGACAAAAGATCATAGAAAAATAGCATTTTAGTGCACTGCATTCCATCAGTGTTACTATGTCCATGAGTGAGTGAGTAGGTTGGGATTAGTTCTGGGCCCCGTTCCTCAAAGCAATTGTTACACTACAATAGTTGTAAATCACTACAAACCAATTGTAACTTTAACTTACAATCACTCCACCGTTCCTCAAAGCAATTGTAAGTTACAATTTCTTCCGTAAGTTGCTTATGACCGTCTGTAAGTTACTTACGATTGATTGTTGTGAAATTTGCCCTGAGAGGATATTTCAAGACCGTAGTCGTGTTCTGGATGTTTACAATGACACTGAAATATTTTCAAGGTACAGAATGACAAGGGCTTCCATTCTGAAACTGGTGAGCATGCTTCAACCTGGGTTGTCCTCGGACACCCAGCGTTTACATGCATTATCCGTAAGAAAGCAAGGTTTTAATTACTTTGAGATTTCTTGCTAAGGATGATTTTGGAAAGGGGAAGCAACTCTCGCCAACAGGAAGTAATTTAAACACATTATTTCTAACTTTCGCGCAGAAGATCAGGGTCCCGTTCCTCAAAGCGATCGTAGCGCTACGACAGTCGTAAGTCTATGTTAAAGTATTGGAGTTACGATCATCTTAGCGCTACGATCGTTTTCAGGAACGGGGCCCTGGGCCCCATTCCTCAAAGTGATGGTAGCGCTACGACAGTGAAAGACATTGAAAGACTTACAATCACGAGACTTACAATTCCCTTACAATAGCTTTGAGGAACAACAATAAAGTGTTATTTACGATAATTGTAAAGTTGATTGTAGGGCTTACAACTGATTGTAGCTACGATCGCTTTGAGGAACAGGGCCCTGCTCTGAACAGTATTTCAGTCATATCACAGCATGTCAGCCTCGTGTGGAAGGACAGCATTCAAGACTGCAGGTCTTAGATGTTTATTTTTGGTGAACTTGGAAAATAATGGCTTCCTCATACTTCTTGTGTAGAAATGTTGATGTTGTCTCTGCAGTGTCATCTTACCAGAGGAACCAAATCAGCTTTTAACGTGACCTTTGTTGTCATCTCACTGATGGCCATAAGCCTTTTGTTGCTTCTTTCTGTCTAGATCCGCTTCTATCTTGTACTGTAATGTATCACGATACAAGGGTTGTAAATGGATGTATTTGGTGTCATTGTGTAGGGATGTTGTTTTGTTACAACATCTGATGTGAAACTGCGTCATTGCTCACTGTTGCATGTAGCACAGCTGCACATGAAGCCCATTTAATAACATGGCAAAAGAGACAATGTTTGGTGGGGATTAAAGGTCAGATGGAGAATGTTCCAGCGCTGCCAGTGCTGTTGTCAGCCACTGACATGTACAATTGCCTGACCTGTCAAGATGCCAACTGCATAAGTATCCCTCGTGTCCATGAATGAATGAGATATCTGACAGGTGCTTTGTTGGATACAGCTGGTACAGCCTGTAACAAACAGGGGCTACCTAAACAGTGGTGGCTAGTGAATCATTCAGATAATATGAATTACTGGACTTCTGTGTACTGCTACTTTGATCAGTATTTCAGTTATGTCACTGCATGTCAGTTAGGAAGCCAGGCCACTAGCCAGGCAGGTTGTAGTTTACCTCTGTATGGGAGCTGACAGGTCAGGATGTGTGAACCTGGATTCAAACTTGCAGATCGCTAAGGGACACAACTCCTGAAGTTGCAGTATCTTAGCAAAACAACACAATGACAGGGCTGGTTTTTGTGGCAAAAAAGATATTCTTGCTGAAAAAATATTGTGACTTTGCAAAGAAATTGCTAAGTTGTCCTAGTAAATTGTCGATTGATTTTCTATACATTTTTTTCATTTTATGACATTGTAAATACTTGTGGGTAATTCCACAAATTATGGACACAGTGTTTAATGTGTATACCTCCATAAATGCAAAAACATGTTAAAGTCAATTCTTACATATATGTATGTCAGCAATATTCAGGCAGCCTTAGGAGTGATGGATGTGAAACAAGGCAGAATGATTCAGTGTCATATAGGCAGCCTTAGGAGTGATGGATGTGAAGCGAGGCAGAATGATTCAGTGTCATATAGGCAGCCTTAGGAGAGATGGATGTGAAGCAAGACAATGATTCAGTGTCATATAGGCAGCCTTAGGAGAGTTGGATGTGAAGTGAGGCAGAATGATTCAGTGTCATATAGGCAGCCTTAGGAGAGATGGATGTGAAGTGAGGCAGAATGATTCAGTGTCATATAGGCAGCCTTAGGAGTGATGGATGTGAAGTGAGGCAGAATGATTCAGTGTCATATAGGCAGCCTTAGGAGTGATGGATGTGAAGCGAGGCAGAATGATTCAGTGTCATATAGGCAGCCTTAGGAGTGATGGATGTGAAGTGAGGCAGAATGATTCAGTGTCATATAGGCAGCCTTAGGAGAGATGGGTGTAAAGCAAGACAGAATGATTCAGTGTCATATAGGCAGCCTTAGGAGTGATGTTCAGAGCATGTACTTCTTTATTTAGATGATGAAGAACAATGTGAAGATGGTGAGATTCAGAAGCGTCTTCATCAGATGTACCCAAAAGCCTTGGAGGGATTTGTCCTCATCCTCTCTCGGGAAGCTGATATTGTATACCTGTCTGAAAACACAGCCAAGTATCTCGGCATCCAACAGGTAAAATACTCACAGAATTTACATTTTCAGGAACAGAACTTGTCATGTTCATGTTGTGATACATGCAGTAAGGTTGTCTGCTTGTCACATGTCAACTTCACTGTCAAGGAAATCGTATCATGAAAAGGTTTCAATCTTTCCTATGAACCTATGAATTTCTTTGATGCTTCCTCTCAAGCAACAGCTTGTAGATGTTATCATTTCACCGTTTCAGATTGAACTGATGGGACAGAGCATTTTCGACTTCACTCACCCATGTGACCATGAAGAGATCCGTGACATGATGTCAGATCGCCCTCACGGCTCCAAGGCAGTGTCCGAGGAGCGCACGCTCTTCATCCGCATGAAGTGCACGCTGACCAGCAAGGGCAAGAGTGTCAACCTTAAATCAGCAACATACAAGGTACGAGTTTGTCAGCAACATACAGGTACGAGTTTATCAGCAACATACAGGGTACTAGCTTAACAGCAACATACAGGGTTATAGCTGATTCTTTTATATCACTAAAGTTAATCTGTCATGATGTGACAAATCATATATAATGATATGAAAGTGAATAGTATTAACCTCACTGACTCACTTCTCTCAGATGCAAAAACTATATCAACTCGCTCTGAACCAGCAAAACACTTTCATTTTCTTTCATCCTTAGGGAACCCCCAAAAGAAACTTTACAGGATTTGAGTAGTTTCATCCAATTCCTGCTTCACTGAAATTCCCAGGGAATATAGTGATGACTTCCTGTTTGAGGCTGTGTTCAGGGCAAGAAGTGCAACAGATGCACATTTGTGGAACTGATGACTAAATCTTTGCAAAAAAACAAATGGATGATCATTTATCCTTGTCCCCAAAAGTAAAGCACCTGCTCTGAATGAGTACAATGTCAACTGATATGCCAAAATAAATTTGAAATCAGGCATGAGCAAAAGGCTAAATTGGAAGAAATATTGATGCAGTGTTCCTTTTTAATACTGGCATTGTCAGACAAACAGCTCTCTGAAAGAAAGAAATGTTTGACTTGAATAGATACCTGTTGTCAGAACCTTCTGAAACAAATAACCCTGGTTCTCATTCACGTATTTGATGTAAACTGTTAACTCGGATGAGCACAGGAAGCTTGTCATCAGTCTGCTCCATCTGACAACTAATTATATAATATCCTGTTGACTACAAGCTATGCCATATATGGAAGGTCACTTTCACCTTCTTGGAACTCACTGTCCACTTCCAACAGAGCCACCATTGTTCTTCAGGAGATGGCGTGATGATACAACTGAACAGTTATCTGGAATATTTCCCTTAAGGTTAAGACAGCCTATTTATGACTTAAATTACGTTCAGTGTTTTTATTACGGTTCTGGGTTTATCGAGATAAACATATTCAATTATGTTAAGTCCTTTCTTTTTGGTATGGCTCGCAAAATCATTTAAAAAGATACGGAACTGAAAGTAGAAAAGACTGAAGTCAGATATGTCAGTGTGTTGAACATTTATGTATATCTCCAGAATGTGTACTCAGGATATTTTGTTTGCTCATTGTTTGTTGTTTAATGCTGCACTCAGCAATATTCCAGCTATATGGCGGCAGTCTGCAAATAATCAAGTCTGGACCAGACAATCCAGTGATCAACAGCATGAGCATTGCTCTACGCAATTCGGATACAATGATATGTGTCAACCAAGTCAGCGTATCTTATCACCCGGTCCCATTAGTTGCCTTTTACGACAAACATAGGTTACTGAAGACCAATTCTAACCTGGCTCTTCATGGTTTTGTACTCAAGATGGTTTAAAGGTGTTTGCAGGATACCTGCAACAAACTAAATGTCCATTTAAATGTTATCCAGAATGACAATGATTTTGTTTACTTTTTCCTGTCAACATATTCTTGACTGTTACAAATGATTTGTGATCAGTCTCTGATCTCTGATCTTTGGTAAATATATAAACACATCCCAGCGGGCACTCAACGTTGAATCAACGTTGAATCAACGTTGAATTTTGGTTGTTTGGTTGATCAACCTTTCATAAACGTTGATTCAACGTTTATCATGCGACCAAAGAAAGTTAGTCGAGATTCGTTTAGTTGTCAACGTTGTTTCAACGTAAGGAACCAACGAAATGTCAACTAATTGTTTCCTTGGCAAATTTGATACATAATTCATATTGGTAATAGGTATCCAACTTAGCAACTATCATTTCGGAACATTATTTTCATAAAAGATCAAGATCGAGCTAGTGACAGATATAATCTTATATATTATTTGATTGTGCATCGATCAACGGATCTGAAATATTACGTGAAATCGCAGTTTTAGGTATAAAGTCATCAGTTATCCAAATTGCATTACATTTGATATTTTCCCACAAAACTGTGAAAATTGTATAATTCCCGACAATTTGCTTTCAAACACAAGCCAGATGTTGACCTTCGATCGCCTTCGCTTGGCCATATCCGGACATCGCGACAATTATCGCTACAAGAAAGGCAGCTGATCGCTTGTCAGTTCACTTTGGCTAAGTTCAACGCAATATCGTTCTATTTTCACCATCTTCACGGCATGCTGGTGTTTATTTGGTAAGTATGTCCTTCATGTATAATGAAAACGTTAGGAATGCCGTTTAAATCTAGCAGTAGCAAGAAACTCGAATTAGGGCTCATGTTTTATCTCACAAGGTTACCGGTATGTCACAGTACATGTTTCTCAAAATTTTGTTTTGTTATTTTTCAATATATTTGCATGCATATATATTTGGCATTTTATTATATAATCGAATAAGATTTCCTTTCGTACCCATCACCTGATTTGAATTTTGCAAACATACATTTTCAAATAATCAATGAAGTACATCAATATAAGGAACCGTTCATAATTAAATATATGGCTGCGGGTGGGGGTGTTGATTGTAAGGGTTGGAGGGTGGGGTGGGGTGTCACCCATTTTGTTCAGGGGAGCTAAGGGGTCAGCATTTTTGTACACACGCACTATGTTTAGAAATTATGGGAAGGGGAGAGGGCGTCATAGATAATGTACATGACATGCAGGGTGGGCCGTCTCTTATTCTGTACATACTCATACACTTTTAGGGGTGTGTGTGTGTGTGTGTCTGTCTGTGTGTGTGTGTGTGTGTGTGTGTGTGTGTGTGTGTGTGTGTGTGTGTGTGTGTGTGTGTGTGTGTGTGTGTGTGTGTGAGAGAGAGAGAGAGATTCACATTGTTCATAAAAATCAACATCACCCCAAAGCCATACATTATGAACGGTCCCTAAGGGCAGCTATACAAAATCGGATAGGATTAATCAACATTTTATATTGCATCCCATTATTATGAACATTTGTTCGTTTGAATAGATCTATCAGTAAATGATGCATTGAGCACGCCCTTAACCCTATCAACATATGTATATTATTGGAGGGAAGGGGGTGGTGGAGAATGGCGTAAGGAAATGCAACGAAAATTTTCACTTTAAAATCTCTTGTGAAAGTCTTTGTTAAGGATGAAATTGTATATAATTTATTTGAACTTTTATTTATTTACAAAAAGTGTAACTTCACTAATGATTCTTTGATGGGACAATTAACAAAACTGCACCCACAGACTTTCATTCTTACACTTGTTTGGAAGGGATATGATAATTCATGTCTCTTAAGGTTAAAATCTTACATACCAAAGAAGTAATTTTAATGTAAGGAACATTTAATTATGAAATAAGATTATTTTAATGGAATTTGCAGAAATCTCATCTTGAAGACTGGGTGGCAGCAATTTTGTGGATCACATAAAAGGAGCAAGGCTAAGGTAACACGTTTTTAACATTTCACTTGTTTCCAGTATATCCACCACAAAGTTTAAGAGAAAGATGATAATGCTCTTTCATTACCACCTGTTTTGAATATTTGTGATAATGTTTGGTCTTTTTGGTGATAATAGTTGGTCTTTATTTTCATTTATATATTAAGGTTGATCATTTAAGGAAAAATTGACAATGATTTCTCCCGAGATGTTTAGTTTAATGAGCACTCCCTTGCTTGGCTTTCATATTGTTTTTCACAAAACAGCTGGATGCAAGATAGCACGAGAGGACAGAAGTCATACATTTATAGATATTAGAGATGTTTATTGCTGGGAAACACACTCTTCAGGTATTTGGTCAGCTGTAGAATTTGAATATGATGTTTTTTATTATTGTCAAAGGGTAGGTTTTTCATTATTTGCAATCTAATATGTGTGCAGTGAAACATACTGAGATTTGGAAGAGCCCTTTATTTAAAGTACAGGTGTTGTTAGATATCAGCATTTTATTCCCTTCTTAAGATCATCTATCGAGTATATTAGAGAGAAGGTGTATATTTGTAGTGTTTTAAATCAGAGTTATTTTCAGTGTATGACCTACATTTCAATATGTTTTGGCCACCTGTCACCCCTTTGGTCAAATAGAGTAGGACTTCCATTTCTTGGAATTGAGAGTCAGAGATGCACTGTTTCCAAGAATTTGCGTTAGCCAGCGATGTTTGTTTACGAGTACATTTAAGTCTTTTTGAGTGTAGATTGGAGTTGTAAGAGATGTTATTCAATGTCTTATTATTCATGGTATAATAGATTATTTCTGGCAATGTAGAGTTTAATCTCATTATTTTATTGTTCATGATTCAGAGAAGCATAGTTATGGCGTCATAGATAATACGCATACATAATTCATTATATGAGAGATTTTCTAAAGCTGCTTCCTATAAGAGATTAAGTGTAAACATTTATGAATTATAAAAGTTATTTATCTGAGTTTTATGAGTGTACAAATGACAAAGAGAGAGAGAGAGTAGATAATAGAGAATATATTGTATACTTATGAGAGCTCATTATTGTTTTCAGAACTCCATGATCCATACTTCCTTGTGTTTGGGAACAAATGGTGTTGGGAGACCTCCCACAATAGACTTGTTCTTTGACCTGTGAACCACCACCCATTTTGTTTTCTTATCATTTAATGTAAAATGGCTTTTGTTACAATTTATGACTCCTGGTAGCAAAATTGCTACATCAGATCAACTCCTATTAATTTGAAATAATCAACATTTCCGAGAATCTCTAAAGAAAACTAAATCTGACAGAATAACAAAAATCTTCCATTATTTTGCAGGACAATGTCAAACAATTTGATGTCAAGAATGAATGTTGATGGGCAAAACGGCAAGTTTTCTTTTAAGAATACAAGGTTGTATTCAATCATCTCTGGTAAGTTAATTACCAAGTGCAGCATTTTCATCATGACCATAGCAAATAATATATGACAGTAAAGCATCGTCTAATTCATCTAGTTCATTCAATAATCTAGTCTAATAGTCTAATTAAATAATCAACTTGCAATTGAGGATTTTCTTTGAAAATGTTTAAGAAAACTTCCATTCCTTCGGTTGAAAATATAAATTGTTTACACTTTTCGTCATATTTTGTATTGATGCTGTTCATATGTTCACATGCCAAGTTACAGCAGTGAAATGAACCTTTCAAGTGATTGATTAAACAGATACTTGAATCATTTAAGACAATATATCTTCCATATAACTTATTCATGTATTTAAATATAAAATTTCAGAATGTGTCCTATGTCAAGGGAATGAGATGGGAATGCATCCGAAGCAAATTTCAAGAAAGAGTTAGGAACGCTTCTGAAGTATCCACCTGACCGCCAGGCAGGAGTGGCAGAAAGAAGAGGAGCTGATAATTGTGTTTTGGAGTTGTAATTGTGTTGAAAAATCTGAACTGTGGTATTGAAATTGGTGGCGTAAATGTCACTTTGATGCTATATGCAGATGATATTGTGTTATTAGCACAACCGAGATCACCTACAGACTATGTCATGTGTGATGTTTTACATTATGCATTAAACCACGCTTTCTGTGTAAGCGTGTGTGTTCATAAAGATTTCATGAAAAGTGACTTGTTTTATGTGCTGTCTTCAGGTATAGTTCCTGGTCATCTTGGATCCCTTTCATGGTGAAAGTAATTGCATTGTGTTTATTCAGGGTCTGTCTAAGAGCTGAAATTCAGACAAAATGTCTTCGGGACAATTTTCACCTTTTCAAGGTAACAATACAACAGTAAATAGTTTTTCTAAATTTGGAATACTCTTTTCTTCTTACTGGAATTATAATGTCCAACTGACATAAAACTTAAATGAACATTATATTGAATGTGGAATTTTAACCAAGTATTTTATCAGGTAAATATTTTTACTGCACTTTTCTGTTTGAACACTGTTTATTGCAGGTAGCTTTTGGGGTATTTTAGCTGGATGCAGGAGTTTGGTGCTACTTTATTGTAGTTTAAAGATGAAATGCGAGTCTATTTACAGGAAAGCGTAATACCTCCCAGACACAACCACGGAACAACCCATTTTCAACGTTAATAATATGTCAGACTTCAACGTTGATTCCATCGCCGGATATCTACGCCAAAAACTTTCATATACAACCTATTTTCAATCTATTTTCAACGTTGAGGATCAACCTATTCTCAACGTTGATAATAGGTCAAACTTCAACGTTGATTCCACGTCGGATATCTACGTCAAAAAAACTTTCATATACAACCTATTTTCAATCTATTTTCAACGTTGAGGATCAACCTTTTTTCAACGTTGATAATCGGTCAAACTTCAACGTTGATTCCACGTCGGATATCTACGTCAAAAAAACTTTCATATACAACCTATTTTCAATCTATTTTCAACGTTGAGGATCAACCTATTCTCAACGTTGAAACAACGTTGATGTGCCTGCTGGGATTAGGTTAATTTCAATCTTCTTCAGTGATATTCCAAGCATGCTGTCAATACCTTTCACAGTGGTTTTATGGACAAACTGTATTGAATTCAAAGTAGTGATCAAATTCTTTATGGCTTTACAGATCGTCAGAACACTTAAAGTTTTCAAGTAAATAACATTAAATCTATTTCTAAGCTAACAAAGAATAAACAGAGTAATAATAACAAGGTCAGAACATCAAGAAATGTTATGAATATTGGTGTTATATATAGAGAGAGGATAAACATACTATACTTTTGATATAGAGGTTGTTACCTGTTGCTTAAACTAAATGCAATCTAAGGTTTAACAGCAGCTTATCTGTAATCATGTGTTTGATGAAAGAGGTAAATGTCTTGGAGACCATACTACATTGTCAGAATTGATGGGTTTTTGGGGTTGTTGTTTTTATTATCAGGCACTTTGGTTGCCATGGAAAAGTCATTTTGTTGCTCTTCCATGCCAGGTGATCAAGTGCACAGGAAGGCTGGTTGTGGCCAAGACGAAGAGCAAGAAGGACTCTGACGATGCCTCCATGTACCCCTACCTGCTGGCCGTTGGGGAGCCCATCCCCCACCCCGCAAACATCGAGGTCCCCCTTGACAGCAGCACTTTTCTCAGCAAACACAACATGAACATGAGCTTCACCTACTGTGACGACAGGTAGGTCAAGGTCGTCTACTCAGGGTGTCATAAGTCACTATTGATGTGTGTCAGATGTGGGTGATGACAGGTAGGTCAAGGTCGTCTACTCAGGGTGTCATAAGTCACTATTGATGTGTGTCTGATGTGGGTGATGACAGGTAGGTCAAGGTCGTCTACTCAGGGTGTCACAAGTCACTATTGATGTGTGTCAGATGTGGGTGATGACAGGTAGGTCAAGGTCGTCTACTCAGGGTGTCATAAGTCACTATTGATGTGTGTCAGATGTGGGTGACGACAGATAGGTCAAGGCTGTTTACAGCAAGTCTAGCTTTGCCACTTCTCAGGAGAGAGGACATAGCATGGCAAGAAAGTCAATAAAAAAGGGGGATGATAGCGAATATCCGATCACACTGGGTCTCCTTACAGTGTAAATAGAAATGTTTCTTTTCATCAAATATAGAAATTATGTTGTATGTTTTACATGTGTTCAGCATATATTCTACTATAGTTTAGACACAGTCATTCTCTCAATCTCCTCAAAAGATGGCCATGAAAATTTCATCTTTTTCTTAAAATTGAAAAGAAACTTGTTTAAACAATATCCCCTGAATTTGCTAAAACTTGATTGTAAATAATTGTTTGTTTTTACCATCATCGGCACTCTTCAGTGGCAATTGCTGACATTGCATTAATCAGTTAACACATGACTATTTGTTATGAAATCTGAACTCTGTTGTTACACTTAGATCAATGTCTTTTCACATGAACTGATATTATTGTGCATTAACACATGACAGCTACACTTTCACTACCATATGGTTAGAGACTTCACTATATATGTATTCATCTCACATTGATTATGAATAGTGAGCTACAGACCCTTAGCAACATATTTTTATATTCTTTGAGGATAATCAGGCAAAGGTTCTTGCAATGTTCTTAGGCATATTACAGATGACAGATATGGAATCCTGAAGTGCTTTCCATAAGACTTGTTTTGATTTGTTTCAGTAGATGATAAGTTTTCAATATTTATCCAAAGAGAGCCTTAAATACAGTTGCTAGGATACAATAGGAGTAACTATAACGGAGATAACTTTGTCCTTGATTTAGAAATATATAGAAGTTTAAACTTTAAACAATTATGAAAATGATGTTGATTCTTGTGATTTGTGATCATTAATATAATAATGATGGTAATATACACTTTTATTTAATAGCTTTATTAATGATGTTAAACATAATAACTGATTCATCCAACTAAACTTCAAGCTAGGAAACAGGACTATAAAAGCGTGATCATTGGGTAAACATAGACAATGTCCCACAGGCTTTTCTATTCATGGCACAGGCCTTAAACCCATTTTAGAAAGCAACTATGTCATCCCAGATAACATCCATGGACAGTGTGTTTATTGTATTAAAACTCACAAACATGTTTACGTCTCAGCACAGTCAAATCAGGTGACATAATCGCATGCCTTCATTTCCTGCATGGCCAGACGACTGCGTCACACAGTGTGAGATATGTATGTGCGTAGAGCTCTCAAGACAGACACACTGTCAAGTAGTCAAATTCATTCTTACTGATGCAGATGCATTCTAACTGACAATGTCTTGTCATGTTACGTAGTCGTGGCAGCTGTTGGAACAATGGTCATTAGAACACCTAGAAATAAAAAAGAAATGTTAATCATTTTACAGAAAAATATGTCAATATATGACCACGTAAATATTCTTCTCGTCAGTGAGATATTTGTTTCTTGGTAAGCACTGCACTCGGAGATAGTTTGGTTATTGATGGTGTTCTGTAAATGATCAGTCTCAGCCTGACAATCCAGTGATTGGCATCATGAGCATCAATGTTCAGTTTTGGCATACAGTGATACCATCAACCAAGTCAGAGAACCCGAAGTCATGATATGGCTGAAATATTGCCGATGTGACTTTAAATCTTAACTCACTCACTCACTCAGAGAACCCGACTGCCCAATCCTGTAAATGCTTCTTACAGCAAGTGTTTGATTGATTGTTGCTCAACGCCGCACTCAACAATATTCCAGCTATTATAATCAAGTCTGGACCAGACAATCCAGTGATCAACAGCATGAGTATCATTCTACGCAATTCTGATATGATGACATGTGTCGACCAAGTCAGCGAGCCTGACCACCCAATCCTGTTAGTCCACTCTTACAACAAGCATGGATTGCTGAAGACCAATTCTAACCTGGATCTTCACACGTTTCTTACAGCAAGAATGGATTGCTGAAGTTTAATTCTAACCTGGATCTTCACATAAATACAAAATAACAGATTTTCGTCTCATCCATCTTGGTACCCAAGAGCATGCCTCACCTGATGCTTCTGTCCCCAGTCAGTGTGGAGAAGTACCTGAAGGAAGCGAATCACTGTCCTTCCCCACTATGTACTTGATGAAATACACAATACACATAGCTTTACCAAGTATTCGTTCCTCATGTTAATTACATCTGTTGACAGTTAATATGCATACGTACTTTGGGCAGTTTTTTTTCTTCATTTTTTAAGAACCAACAGAATATGGAAAATACATTGCCTCCCACCTTATATTTTTCAAATAGGCTGAAAATGAAAGAATACATTTATTTTAGCCAATTCTTTAAAGAAATTTTGATTCTGTCTGAATATGCAAGGAACTCAATCTGATTTCACTTTGATAGGTTACAGAGCACATGGTACACATTGCTGAACACTGATTATGTAAGATGTAAGATTAGTCCCCTAAGTAGGTAGTTTGATAACTGGGAATTTATACTTATGAAATCAAATAATTTCAAGTATATGTTCTAATGATATGGGGATAGGTTTCAGACAGACCCCTTGACCTTGAGTATTGAAAATGGGACAAGTCAAGAGCTCAAGAAATTATTCTGTGATGTCATTAATATTTGTACATTTCTTTTCTTTTCCAGACCTTGATTCCTCTAATTAAAAGTCTGTAAATATATACTTGGCCAATGCACTTTTTCCCAGTTGTTTTGTGCTCAAAATACTTTTATTGCCTTAAGTGTTCTTCAGCAGTCAAGTTGTAACCCTTACTCAGTAAAGTCTAACACAACACATTTAAGGAAGAAGGATATTTTCATTTGAAACCTCTGATCAGTACACCATGGCCTTGACCCAGGGAGTGTTTTAGTTGGTGAATACTTGTTGTGTAGTGTTACAATAAGGTATACTACTGTAGCCTGTATATAACAGAATTTCAATCAACAAACCTGAAGCTGATAGCATGAGCATCAGTATGTGACAGACATAAGGAGGGATCCTCAGTAATCCAAGTTTGGAAAATATGCGAAATGTATAATTGCAGTAAGCAGTGAATATGTATATATATTTTAAGTTAGTTTGTCTCTTCTTAATTCCTCCCATTTTCTGTTGTGATATTGCTGGAATATTGCTAAAGGCAGCATAAAACCCAACTCACTCACTTACTCTATTATCTTTTCCAAAAATGGGTGATGTAATGGACACGTTTCATTAAATTTTTTAGAATCCAGGACCTGATTGGATACAACAATGAGAACCTGATTGGCAAATCTCTCTACAACTACCATCATGCACTAGACAGTGAAATTGTGGAGAAAGCTTTCAAAGATCGTAAGTACAAGAAGCAGAATTTTTAACCTTGTAGTTTCAAACTGAAACCTATATCATTTGAGTCTTGTATGTTAAATGTGGATTTCATGATTTCGTTTTATCTCACAGTGTTTGCCAAGGGACAAACTATGACTGGTCAGTATCGGTTCCTGGCCAAGAATGGAGGCTACGCCTGGGTCATCACACAGGGAACTATCATCTACAACAACCGCACACAGAAGCCCCAGTGGGTTGTGTGCGTCCACTATGTCCTCAGGTAAGGGTTAACCCCATTGGTTCGTCTCTGCCCACCATGTCCCCTGGTAAGGGATAACTCCTGTGAGTTATCTGCCCACTATCTCCTGATCAGTACTTCGCCAATACTTATGGCTTTCAATATTGTCGTAGATACCTATGACGTCAACTGTGAGATTGCAGAAAAACTAGCCCGTTCAGAGAGTCATTTTTACCAGTATGTTTTTTTCATTAAAAAGAACGGACTTACATGAAGTTCTTGGCACTAATATGATCATAAATCCCATGCTTTAATGAAGCTTACAATCATTATCGTAATGCTAAGAACACTTTGTTGAATGTGACCCCGCACAAGATCTTGTGAGAGTCACATGATTATTTGACAGACAGACTGATTTTATTGTGTTATGTCGGCCTATTTGACCATAATGCAGTTACATAATATAAGGTATAGATGGACACATGATTATTTGAACCCCCTTGTGTGTTCAGTGCCATTCAGGAGAAGAACATGATTTTGTCAGAAGTTCAGCAGCAAACAGCTGAGGACCTCTTGTCCTTCAAGATGGAGCAGAGCACGGACAAGATATTCGGACCCAGGACAAAGGACATGGAGCAGAACTACTTTGTTCCTGAGGAACTCAAGAACAACATAACCTGTAGGTTGCTCTACATGTTGTAGTGCAGATCAGAATTCAATCAGCAAAACAATACAAAAACGTTCAGGAATATTTAATAGTTAGAAATGAGATTTATTGACTGTATATATATATATATATATATATATATATATATATATATATGTGTGTGTGTGTATGGTGTGTGGTAACGTAGCCAAGTAGTTATGGCATTAATTCTTCATGCTGAAGATCTGGCTTTGATTCCCTACAGAGTGGTGGGGTAGCCTTGTGGTTAAAGCGGTTGCTCGTCATGCCAAAGATCTGGGTTTTATTCCCCACATGGGAAAATGTGTGTGAAGCCAGTTTCTGGTTTTCCCGCGTTATTCTGATGTTGCTTTAATATTTCTCAAAGCTGTAATGTAAATGCTGGGACTACATGCTATAAGTGTTGTATTACAGTGGTCAACAATGAGCCTGCTGATCTGTCCTACTTGGCCCCTACAGCTGGAGACGGCTGTGTCCAGCTCGGATACCCTGTCTACTCCCAGGGTGAGTAACTCTTGACTGGTTAGACTCCTCCTAGTCTCCACCTACCAACAGCCAACTGACTGGTTAGACTCCACCTAGTCTCCACCTACCAACAGCCAACTGACTGGTTAGACTCCACCTAGTCTCCACCTACCAACAACCAACTGACTGGTTAGACTCCACCTAGTCTCCACCTACCAACAACCAACTGATTGGTTAGACTCCTCCCACCAACATCCAACTGACTGGTTAGACTCCTCCCACCAACATCCAACTGACTGGTTAGACTCCACCTAGTCTCCACCTACCAACAACCAACTGACTGGTTAGACTCCACCTAGTCTCCACCTACCAACAACCAACTGACTGGTTAGACTCCTCCCACCAACATCCAACTGACTGGTTAGACTCCTCCCACCAACAGCCAGCTGACTGGTTAGACTCCTCCCACCAACATCCAACTGACTGGTTAGACTCCTCCCACCAACAGCCAGCTGACTGGTTAGACTCCTCCCACCAACAGCCAGCTGACTGGTTAGACTCCTCCCACCAACAGCCTGCTGACTGGTTAGACTCCTCTCACCAACAGTCAGCTGACTGGTTAGACTCCTCCCACCAACATCCAACTGACTGGTTAGATTCCTCCCACCAACAGTCAGCTGACTGGTTAGACTCCTCCCACCAACATCCAACTGACTGGTTAGATTCCTCCCACCAACAGCCTGCTGACTGGTTAGACTCCTCCAAACCAACAGCCTGCTGACTGGTTAGATTCCTCTCACCAACAGCCTGCTGACTGGTTAGACTCCTCCAAACCAACAGCCTGC
This sequence comes from Haliotis rubra, assembly GCF_003918875.1. NCBI lineage: Eukaryota > Metazoa > Mollusca > Gastropoda > Lepetellida > Haliotidae > Haliotis > Haliotis rubra. The sequence goes on along the minus strand of NW_025767035.1, from coordinate 2,377,788 downwards.
TGACTGGTTAGACTCCTCCAAACCAACAGCCTGCTGACTGGTTAGACTCCTCCCACCAACATCCAACTGACTGGTTAGATTCCTCCCACCAACAGCCAGCTGACTGGTTAGACTCCTCCCACCAACAGCCTGCTGACTGGTTAGACTCCTCCAAACCAACAGCCTGCTGACTGGTTAGATTCCTCTCACCAACAGCCTGCTGACTGGTTAGACTCCTCCAAACCAACAGCCTGCTGACTGGTTAGACTCCTCCAAACCAACAGCCTGCTGACTGGTTAGACTCCTCCAAACCAACAGCCTGCTGACTGGTTAGACTCCTCCAAACCAACAGCCTGCTGACTGGTTAGACTCCTCTCACCAACAGCCTGCTGACTGGTTAGACTCCTCCCACCAACATCCAACTGACTGGTTAGACTCCTCCCACCAACAGCCTGCTGACTGGTTAGATTCCTCCCACCAACAGCCTGCTGACTGGTTAGACTCCTCCCACCAACAGCCAGCTGACTGGTTAGATTCCTCCCACCAACAGCCAGCTGACTGGTTAGACTCCTCCCACCAACAGCCAGCTGACTGGTTAGACTCCTCCCACCAACAGCCTGCTGACTGGTTAGACTCCTCCAAACCAACAGCCTGCTGACTGGTTAGATTCCTCTCACCAACAGCCTGCTGACTGGTTAGACTCCTCCAAACCAACATCCAACTGACTGGTTAGATTCCTCCCACCAACAGCCAGCTGACTGGTTAGACTCCTCCAAACCAACAGCCTGCTGACTGGTTAGATTCCTCCCACCAACAGCCAGCTGACTGGTTAGATTCCTCCCACCAACAGCCAGCTGACTGGTTAGACTCCTCCAAACCAACAGCCTGCTGACTGGTTAGATTCCTCCCACCAACAGCCTGCTGACTGGTTAGATTCCTCCAAACCAACAGCCTGCTGACTGGTTAGACTCCTCCCACCAACAGCCAGCTGACTGGTTAGATTCCTCCCACCAACAGCCTGCTGACTGGTTAGATTCCTCTCACCAACAGCCTGCTGACTGGTTAGACTCCTCCCACCAACAGCCTGCTGACTGGTTAGATTCCTCCCACCAACAGCCTGCTGACTGGTTAGATTCCTCCCACCAACAGCCAGCTGACTGGTTAGATTCCTCCCACCAACAGCCAGCTGACTGGTTAGATTCCTCTCACCAACAGCCTGCTGACTGGTTAGATTCCTCTCACCAACAGCCAGCTGACTGGTTAGATTCCTCCCACCAACAGCCAGCTGACTGGTTAGACTCCTCCAAACCAACAGCCTGCTGACTGGTTAGATTCCTCCCACCAACAGCCTGCTGACTGGTTAGATTCCTCCAACCAACAGCCAGCTGACTGGTTAGATTCCTCCCACCAACAGCCAGCTGACTGGTTAGACTCCTCCCACCAACAGCCTGCTGACTGGTTAGACTCCTCCAAACCAACAGCCTGCTGACTGGTTAGATTCCTCCAAACCAACAGCCTGCTGACTGGTTAGACTCATCCAAACCAACAGCCTGCTGACTGGTTAGACTCCTCCAAACCAACAGCCTGCTGACTGGTTAGACTCCTCCCACCAACAGCCAGCTGACTGGTTAGATTCCTCCCACCAACAGCCAGCTGACTGGTTAGACTCCTCCCACCAACAGCCTGCTGACTGGTTAGACTCCTCCAAACCAACAGCCTGCTGACTGGTTAGATTCCTCTCACCAACAGCCTGCTGACTGGTTAGACTCCTCCCACCAACATCCAACTGACTGGTTAGATTCCTCCCACCAACAGCCTGCTGACTGGTTAGACTCCTCCAAACCAACAGCCTGCTGACTGGTTAGACTCCTCCAAACCAACAGCCTGCTGACTGGTTAGATTCCTCCCACCAACAGCCTGCTGACTGGTTAGATTCCTCCCACCAACAGCCAGCTGACTGGTTAGATTCCTCCCACCAACAGCCTGCTGACTGGTTAGACTCCTCCCACCAACAGCCTGCTGACTGGTTAGACTCCTCCAAACCAACAGCCTGCTGACTGGTAAGATTCCTCCAAACCAACAGCCTGCTGACTGGTTAGACTCCTCCAAACCAACAGCCTGCTGACTGGTTAGACTCCTCCAAACCAACAGCCTGCTGACTGGTTAGACTCCTCCCACCAACAGCCAGCTGACTGGTTAGATTCCTCCCACCAACAGCCAGCTGACTGGTTAGACTCCTCCCACCAACAGCCTGCTGACTGGTTAGACTCCTCCAAACCAACAGCCTGCTGACTGGTTAGATTCCTCTCACCAACAGCCTGCTGACTGGTTAAACTCCTCCCACCAACATCCAACTGACTGGTTAGATTCCTCCCACCAACAGCCTGCTGACTGGTTAGACTCCTCCAAACCAACAGCCTGCTGACTGGTTAGACTCCTCCAAACCAACATCCAACTGACTGGTTAGATTCCTCCCACCAACAGCCAGCTGACTGGTTAGACTCCTCCCACCAACAGCCTGCTGACTGGTTAGACTCCTCCAAACCAACAGCCTGCTGACTGGTTAGATTCCTCTCACCAACAGCCTGCTGACTGGTTAGACTCCTCCAAACCAACAGCCTGCTGACTGGTTAGACTCCTCCAAACCAACAGCCTGCTGACTGGTTAGATTCCTCCCACCAACAGCCAGCTGACTGGTTAGACTCCTCCCACCAACAGCCAGCTGACTGGTTAGATTCCTCCAAACCAACAGCCTGCTGACTGGTTAGACTCCTCCAAACCAACAGCCTGCTGACTGGTTAGACTCCTCCCACCAACAGCCTGCTGACTGGTTAGACTCCTCCAAACCAACAGCCTGCTGACTGGTTAGACTCCTCCAAACCAACAGCCTGCTGACTGGTTAGACTCCTCCAAACCAACAGCCTGCTGACTGGTTAGACTCCTCCAAACCAACAGCCTGCTGACTGGTTAGACTCCTCTCACCAACAGCCTGCTGACTGGTTAGACTCCTCCCACCAACATCCAACTGACTGGTTAGACTCCTCCCACCAACAGCCTGCTGACTGGTTAGACTCCTCTCACCAACAGCCAGCTGACTGGTTAGACTCCTCCCACCAACAGCCAGCTGACTGGTTAGACTCCTCCAAACCAACAGCCAGCTGACTGGTTAGACTCCTCCCACCAACATCCAACTGACTGGTTAGACTCCTCCCACCAACAACCAGCTGACTGGTTAGACTCCTCCCAACAACCAGCTGACTGGTTAGACTCCTCCAAACCAACAGCCTGCTGACTGGTTAGACTCCTCCCACCAACATCCAACTGACTGGTTAGACACTTCCCAGACTCAACACCTCCCACCAACTCTTGCCACTAGCAGCAATCAGACTGGTTAATCTTCTTCCGCCCAGTCAGCTGACTGGTTAGACTTCTCCCAAAGTCCATCTCCTCGCTAAATGGTTAGATTCTATGCATGCTTTGAGTGTTTAAATATTCATTACTCTGTGATATAACAGTTAGCAGCAAGTTATTTGATGTTAACTGTTTATTTACAGTTGCTGATTTCGCATGCATGGATAAGGATTTGCCTCCTCCAATGTGTAAGGAGGAGCCTGATCCTGTACCCAGAGACGTTCACCGCAATCAGGAGTTCAACAGCAACAACCCCTCACCTGCATCACTGTCACCCAGGGTAAGTCTCTCACACCAGGGAAGTCTGCCTCTTTCTCTCACACACCTGGCCTGGATTTCTAGAAACAAACTGAAGTTTTTACTCAAATCTCAAACTGAGTTTCACAATTTGAAACAGCTGAAGTTTTAACTCAACTGCATTTTCAAAATATAAAAGCACAAACAACTTAAGTAATCTACCCACCAAACTCAAATTGTCTTCTATAGTTTGAGTTTAATACCAATTTCAGTTCATTCTGTGGAATGCATTTGTTTGTTTGTTTCGAGAAATCGGGGCCTGGTGTAAGTCTGCCAAGTCTCTCACACCAGGGAAGCCTGCCTCTCTCTTACACACACCTGGTTGAAGTCTGCCCTGGGAAATCAGCCTCTTTTTCAGTCAGGGCAAGTCCAGCTCTGTATGAACATTGTTTCAAGTACTGATGATAAGTGTAGCCCACTTTCTGATGTCCAGATTCAGAGCCCCGATGAGTACCAGACAATAGCCAGTCCCACTGACGTAGATCTAATGGACAAATTCTTCTCAACAATGGACACCACGCAGAAGGGAGGCTCTGACAGTGACATGGAGGTGAGTTACAGGATTGATAGCATGTGCTGTTAAATCCTTCTCTGCTACAAACAACATTGTGTTACATTGCTCTACTGCAGTCAGCAATTAGTTATCTTGCCTAACTGCAAGCGTCATTTTAGAATCTTGCTGCAAATCAAACAGCCAAGTGTTATCCAGAGTAAATATTTGTATTCTTCTTTGCACCTTACAGTGACTGTCAGATGTCGAGTGTATATTTAAATAGGACATAGCTGATTATCCTATCTAAGTTGAGGAGTATATTTACCCCTGACGTGACTGTTGTATGTAGGATGTCGACCTGAACATGAGAGCCCCATACATCCCGATGAATGCTGACGAGGACTTCAGTCTTGTGCCGCCCAGTACAGACTCGCTCTTCTCACTGCAGAACGACTTCAACCCAGGGTGAGTCACATTACTCAGTACTACTGTTGTAGAGCTGGTTGGACAGTGTCCAACATGATTTTGGACCAAGACAAATTCCTGTAATGAAATAAACGTTCAAGTAGATTACTATAAGAAGGGGAGTAACTCTTTGGGTTGCATTCAAACAACTCCCACTCTAACTGTTTTCTGTTTTCACTTTTCATAATTTTATCCTTCTGATGAGTCATAAAATATTCTTACGATTTATTTTTCTGTAAAATTTTATAACGACATATACGGAATGTTGATGGATTGTATGTTGTTTAACATAGGTGATGATACTTTTAAGTAATTAATCAACATGGTTTGTAGACTATTCGGTCGAACCGAGTCTGTGTTTATGGACAAGAATGCTTTCGAAATCCCTCGCCGCCCCATGCAACCAAGTGTTCGAGACATGATTGGAGGAAGTACAGTGGTCGCAAGCATAGAACAGCCACCTGACACCATGTTACTACAAGTCAAACGGCCTCTGGACATGAATAGCCTGGAAAAAGGGCCTCCTGTTGCGAAAGCAGTAAAACGGAATGATCCGAGGCCCTTGCTTGGAGGTGAGAGGAATGTCTGAAGGTTTTTAACATAAATATTAAAACAATTAAACTTTGCTCATTATATATGTAAGTACTTACGTTTGTATGAAGGGTCATTAGACACAAGATTATTCTCTGTAGAAGTAAATGATGGAAGTATGTCATTGATCACTCCGGGGATTTATCTAGGCCAACACAGAGGCCAATTTTTGAACAATAAGTCTGCTGCAATTGTCTGTAAAAAATCCCCAAATGACATTGCCTATTCGGGAGAAAAGTTTCCATTTTATTCAAACAGCAAAAACTAGCCTGATGATTTGGTCAGAGTGACTTTTGTTCCTCTAACAACAGAGCCAAAATGGAGAAAGAGGAATATCATAATTGATGTATTGAATGCGGTGTCAAAATAACTCTGAAAGCATTTTACAAATCCTCCATTTGAAAAAAGTAACTCTCGTATCCTAGAGGAATCCCTGTGATGTCAGTTCCATTAACTTAAGTTTACCAATTTTATACTGAAGGCTTTCATTTTGTTGTGAGTGAACATTGAAACCTGTTCCCCTGGAAGTCCCACCTGCTTCTAGGAGCATCTGAACCGTTGAAATTTCACTTTCATGACATCATTCCCATCAGTTGTTGATTGTGGTACTGGAAACGGTGCTATCGGGATGAGCAATGTTTCAATGTTAACTGACAAAATTAATTTTTATGGGGCATTAAGCCAATTTCAAGTTCAGTAAATTTACAGATGTAAATATTTTCATGCAATAGAATCCTTGCACATTATAGTGTTTGAGCACTGTAGTTTATGTAAGCAGCGTGGTGGAGTACATTGCATCATGTTCATTGTCCCGCATGTGTCAGTTCACTCACAAGGGACCAACCATTTGATATTAGGGCATTCAGATGGGCTGTTTGAATTTGGGGAGGGAATCCATATGGAAAATGTGCAGGTTTTCAGCTTCAGGTTCTAAATGAGATAATTTCAATTAAAACTGCGAGTCTAAATACATTTTTCTTAAAAACTCCTTGCAACTGTGTAATAGTTTTGTGGCAGACAGTTTCCCATTTCTTCAAGTCGGATGCATTATTATTTTTGCCTCCTTCCCATCAAGGAATTTCAAATGGTCGGTCATGAATTATATGTGCAACTTTGATATCCTGCGAAATGTATTTAACTGTGTTAAATTTGGACAGCATTTGTTTTGGAATATCAGATTCAATCTTTGATGATGGTTTTGTTTTTCAAGTTTGTATCTAATTATTTTTCTATTTTTTGTTGTAAAATTGAATATTTCCAAGTGAAGAAAGCAAAAAATAATTCGGTGCAATGTACACCTGGTCAAAGAGTTGGGACCAAGCTCATCTTTGCTTATATCCTCAACTTCCACATGTATTAGGGAACTTTCTCTGTTTGGCATCAATCCTGTTTTGATATCTGTTGCACTGCTGATACCTGCTGAAACATTACCAGAGCATGTTCTGTTCATCCAAGAGTCTAACCTTATGATGCAGAAGCTGAGAGAAACAGTTACAAGGGTAGACAAATATCTGTTGCCATGGAGCAGTGACAAATCATCTAATAATTGAGTTCTATTTCAATATGAAGATGTCACTTTGTATAGAAACCATATGGATTTCGCCAGAATATTCACACAGGGTAGAGTTTTACGAAATAGCAAATTAAGAATGCTGTAAAAGATAGCATTTGAATTGTATCTGGTAAGTGCCCCTGAATGTTGTTAGTTCCTTGTTGTTGTTCAACTCCAGCTCACTTGCTCTGTTGCATGTTGAATAACATTCATCTGACATGTAGAACACAGAGAAGTGTGGAGGAGTTTAAACCTCGTCTGAAACAGGCATGATGTATGTACGCACTACAAATGTTGAATGCTTGCATGACAATGTGTGAAATTGCATGATGAGTAAAACTTTTTTCATGATGTGTCTTGCAAATTATCTTGATCTTATATATTCTGATATGCTGTTGAATGATATTAACCTTTTTAACAGCCTTGGGAATGCCTGCTGCTATGATAACTTACTCTTGCGAATGTTGTTCCAAATGATAACATTGTTGAATGCCATCCATGTCATGTAACCATGGAAACGTAACGTTCGCTGACTTACCCTTGTCCTTTTGACATGTCCATATGTAAAACAATAACACTGATGAATGCCATCCCTGTCTGTTACCATGGAAACTTATATCTTTTTGACTGACCTTGACCCTTTTGATGCTGTGAATGATGTAATAATTAACACAAATGTATGCCATCCCTATCAGTAACCATGGAAACTTATAGCAAATTGGTTGACTAATCTTAAACCTTTTGACACATCGGAATGTTCTAAAACAATAACCTGGATAATTGCCATCACTGTCAGTAACCACAGAAACGCTTTTTTGGCTTTAGTATTTGGCATGCCAATAATCCCTGCATCTTCCAAAACTCACCATTCTGACAAGTGATGGTCGTCCTAGATTCTTGGAGGCTGTTTGTTCTTTCAGTCATGCCCACTCCAAGCAGGCAATTCCAAAGGCTGTTCCTGCCACCTCCCCCTATGAGGTCCATGATACCGGGCAAAAGCTGTCGCTTCAGCGTAAATCCATTTTGTCTTCCAGAAGGTTTGCCCAGCAAGGAAAGCGTATTACTTAATTTATTACTCACTGGTGAAGATCGTAACCATGGTTACAAAGTCAACTCATCTCTCCAACGAATGCATGGGGTAAGAATGGACTTGAAAATTTGAGACAGTCATATGGGTTAGGGTGAAAGATATTATTGTTTTTCCTTGTTTTTCAGGGCAGTGCTTCGAAGTGAAAGTTTTGTTTCCATTAAAATATTTCCTTCATTTTAATTTGCGATAAAGCCCGAAACATATTTCCTGTCACAAGGCTACTGAAATTTTCCAAAGCATGACATCAGTACTTATTGAAACTTTCAATGATGCGCCAGTGGCCGAAGTGGAAGCCAGTTGAGTGTCCTTTGTATGATTGTTGAAATACTATGCTGTGTCTACTGGTCCAACTCCTCCTGGAATATTGCCGATGTGATGTAAAATTTAACACACGCACTCACTCCACCGTAACAGGAAATAATTAAAGGGCAAGCGTAATGAAAATATTTATCGCAATTATTTGTGAATACATTTATCATTTTGCTAGATACATAAAGTCAATTTCCAAGAAAGGAATTTTACGTTTGTTGAATGTAGTTAAAATACTTTTAAGTGAAAATAATTATATTAAACACATTAATGTTACGGTGAAGGAGTTACAATCACCTTACAAGATCACTATGTACAACGGCACTCTGATAGTTAAAATTACACAGTGTGACAAATACTGTTACACCCTTAACACTGCAGGGGCAGGTTAACAAGGATACAACTCGGTATGACTCTGTAGTTACTGTACTTTAAACTTATTATGTAAAGTCATATTTGGTGGTCGCGCAATTTGGAACCAGAAGTGGTTCTTGAATATACGCTTGTCACCAGAAATCTGGTACCGGAAGTAAGCTGGTCTCCATCTCACAAATCGCAAGTTCGCGCATGCAAAGGGAGTCGGGAACCAGCTTAGTACCGGAAGTAGCGCCTCGCGAGAGTTACAGGCCCTATAGAATTGTGCAGCACATGGCCAACTGAAAAACGATCACTGGATCAGACTTTACAAGTCTGACAAGCAAGAAACCTTTCTCATTTTGTTGTCAAAGGCCTCTGTGACATGAAGTAAGCATGGCTGGTGTGTTAATCTTGGTATTTCAACCTGTCTGGTTGCCAGAATCCTCTACTTGGGGTATATGTCTGAGATCTTCATTGCTTTTTGTCCACATATTGTGCTTATTAATAATTTGCAATATACCTTAAATACAGTTCAAAGTGGTGTTAAAACCCAGCTCACTAATTTATTTAGAAACTACTTTTTTCAGCATTGAATGTATTCATTCATTGGCTGTACAGATACAAATGTATGTTCATGATGGTGGAGACTTGGTGTCACCGTGACCTTGAGCAGGATAGTAGTTATACAAAGTGTCATATCAGCGTAATCTTGGAATAAAGGTTACAGTCTGGTATGTTTAAGAACATGGGTATCATGACCACAAACCAGGAAATGTAACAATTAGCCCTGGGATTCACACATTTCTTGTACCATATACAGCTATGTTGATGTTCTTATTTCAGTTGAAACATAATTTGTTCACGGATTTGACTCGCCAAGACTGTGAAGTAAACGCTCCGACGCAATCTCATCATCTCCTTCAAGGCGAGGATCTGCGATCCGCCCTCGATGCAGACTGTCGGCTCAACAAGCGTAACATGACTGCCGCCATGTAGCCAACCCGGAACCTCGAGGAGGAGGAACACGTCAAAGGCGTGGGGAAGCAACTTGCCACCAATTGTGCAGCTACTGGATAGCACTGATCTGCACGCTTGTAGGATAGTACAATAGGCTGCCCCCGGCAGACATCTTGGATAAATGAGATTTGAATATCTTCCCTAGCCAGTGTAAACAAGCACTAATATTGGTTTACTTATTCTTGATTGTTTCCCGTGTAACCATGTCATGTGTTTTATTGGTATTTTGCTGCGGACACTTTTGCTATATTGGAAAGTGTTCTTGTTCAGTGGACTGCAGAGTGAATTTGTTTCAACAAGAGGTTTAATCTCTTGATGTTCTCTTTAGCTTCAAAGAATCATTATTTTGCTTTCATTATGACCATGGATGCTTTAATTCTGCACAAAGTAGTCTTTTGTCATGTTTTTGCATCAGCGACAGTTGATGTGAGAGAGGTGAAGAGGAATTCTTTTCCAGCTCACTTGGACAAAAGGTCAGTGGACATGGTCCATCCATCATCAGTCATCCATAACCTTTTTATATTTCATTTTATTTCCAAGACAGCTTTATTCAACAGATGAAATTTGTTTTGAATGGGGAAAACAAATCAAAATATAAAAATGAATTATTGTATTCATTTTGTAAAATTGTCTTCTGCATCTTGACATAGCAAGTTCGAAATCAATAAGGGATGAAGTTAAAGGGGGTAGTACAATTTATTAAATCTATAATGAAGCTGAAATTTGGAAATATTCAGACTGACGAAGGATTTACCTACCTTGTTATGTGTTTTATTTAATGTGCACAGTTTTATTTGTAGACAATAGCAACAGCCTTTGAAATTCATGCTGGTCTGCTAGCCTGAGACTACTAAATCAATTGACATGTAAACTTTCAATGATGGTAGTCCGCAATGATTCTCATTATTATTGAGTGCTAAGGTTATGAACCAGTGTCAGTAATCAAAGATATTAGACCTTTTTGTCTCAGTCTAGCACCCATTAACTCAATTTTGTCCAGACTAGTCTTAGAAAACAACAATTTCCTTGGGCTGACTGACATTTGATTGTTTCTTCAGATAGAATGCTTTTTCAAGGCCGACCTGGGCCTTGTTCCACAAAGTGATTCTGTCATAAGTCTGTGTTCAGTAGACTGAACTGCAGGAACATCTTCCCATCTGGGTCAACCCAAGCCCCACACAGGGAGTCAAGAACTATGACTTCATTGGAAGAATGTGATCCCCTTAACTCTCTCATCACTTTATGGAGCAGGGACCAGTATTGTTGGTCTGGATATGATGTATAGAGCATGTTGATGTGCTTTATAAAGAATCTTAATCACTGTATTTGACCACCATTGTGCCATTCTGTGTCTGGTTTGGCACTTTCATGTCAAACAGACATTATCATGTTGTTATCTGTTGTATTATGAAATATATATTAATATTATACCGTAAAATGTCCAAAAAAAAGAGAATGATTTGTAGTACAGAATGTGGTATATCTTAGAGCGTAGTGGGACCAAGCTCACTGCCAGCATTACCATGGTAACAAAATATGATTAATATGCCTGAATTTCACCCAATCAAAAATGAAGTATTGGCAGTTGATACTCAGCTGGAATATGATTTCATGGACTCAGCTGGTATATAATTTCATGGAAACAGCACAAAAATGACAAAACTGTTCTTCCTGTGCAGTAGTTGAATTCTCATATACTTAACTTTGCCATGATCTAGTCTCATCTCATCTCACAGTACGTTGGCGTTGCTGTAAAACAATTGTTGCTATGTTCAGTAGTTTCTGCTATGAAGAATGTAGCTGAGTGTATTGGACACAGATTACACTGAATTTCATCCCTTGGCTCTCATATTGGCAATATTGTTCTGAAGATCATGCTGCAGAATTGTAAAATTTGTACTGTTTTTAATGTCTTGAAAATTCATGTTTTGATGGCGTTGATATGGGAGGGAGGAGTATTTTTTATTGGATTTGGTTTGATTTGTTAGAATTGGACTATATATACAAACTAGATTTCTTACGATTGGTTTCATTTTGGTCATGTTTAGAACGTTTTTGAAATCACTCTCTCAACAGAGAGCGTCACTCATACCTGCATATTTTTAATATTCTCCCATATTTTTCAGATGCATTTTGTTACAAATATTTGACACAGTGTGTTATTAATGGTATTACTATGATAGAAATAAAGTCATCTTTATTCCAGTGTTGTACTGTTGTTATGCAGGAGTACCATGATGCTTGGAGACACCTTTGTTGGCAAAGAAACCTTTCAAAATTTCCCACTAGACTACAGGACCAGTGAGTGGACAATAATTGGTGGACCTGTCTGTACTTCAGGGGTCCAAAATAACATTTGTAGATTTGCTTTACTATCAATACACAATTCAGTGGCTACCAGAACCACTGCAAATTTAGTGGTCCTGTTGAATCTTTACTAGTCAGGGAGCACAGGACCAGCGTAGATTTGAGACACCACTTTCAGACACCACTAAACGGACACACCTGTTTGACATAGCCCAAAGCGACACATCTGGAAGATACACCCCTTACACACCTGTAGAATGCGTTCTTCCCCTCACTCACTGACAGAATAAATGTTGATACATGTGTAAATATTATGAGATGGAGGCATGTCAATACTCCTATCTGAAGACCCTACAGTGGCACTTCAAACATACAGATACCAGCAACTATATTGTATGGTTTTATTCTATCGATATTTTAACCCATTCATACGGAAGTCGAAATAGTTACCTTTTACAGGCGCTTCAAACAACTACTTCGCGTATCGGTAGTCAACAGAAACACAATCATGAAACAGCTTCAGAAGGTGACAACAAACATGTCAATATATACTATAATGGGAGCGTAATCATTGCAATATATTGTCAGAGTCGTACAGTCCAGGGCCTAGATTTTCGAAGCTCTCTTAGCGCTAAGATAGTCGTAAGTTAATGTTAATGTATGACACTTATTACGACTATCTTAGCGCTAAGAGAGCTTCGAAAATCTAGGCCTAGATCCATAGCGCTACGACAGTCGTAGGTGTGTATGATAAAGTATGGGAGTTACGATCATCTTGGCGCTACGACAGTCGTAAGTGTATGTTAAAGTATGGGAGTTACGATCATCTTAGCGCTACGACAGTCGTAAGTGTGTGTTAAAGTATGGGAGTTACGATCATCTTAGCGCTAAGACTGTCGTAAGTCTATGTTAAAGTATGGGAGTTACGATCATCTTAGCGCTACGACAGTCGTAAGTGTATGTTAAAGTATGGGAGTTACGATCATCTTAGCGCTACGACAGTCGTAAGTGTATGTTAAAGTATGGGAGTTACGATCACCTTCGCGCTACGACTGTCGTAAGTGTATGTTAAAGTATGGGAGTTACGATCACCTTAGCGCTACGAACGCTTTGTGGAACGGGGACCAAGTCATTAAAACCAACTTAGCAAAGTTACGAACACCAGAAAGAAACCCTTGACTGATGAGATGCGAGAAGGACAAATGCGTTTCACTGATAACTTGTAGTTGGTATCAATGTCTTTTGGCCTGACACACCCGGGGATCCATCCCCATACCCGGACAGCCCCAATGTCCGCCACACCACGAGGACGGTCGCAATAGGTTCATATGGAAATTGATTAAACAACACCTGATTCATCGACCTATAATTCTGTGAATTAAGAAAGCAGAGCATTTTCTGAATGATTTACGTGTATTAACATTTTGCATCATAATGTATTGCATTATTTTTGGTGGAGATATTCAATGCACCTGCAAGGGCGCGCAATGCACGTGAAATTTCATAGCCCAACATGGTTGATACCATGTCAGACTCTCTCCTTTCAATTTGGGACAGCCTCCGTGGTGTAGTACTAGTGGTTAGAGCGTCCCCGTTCGATCCCCGACCGCGTCATACCAAAAGACGTTTAAATATGGTACTTGTTGGTCCCTGCCCGGCGCTCGGCATTAATGGGTACATCAAGGACTGGTCGGCTCGGAGTCAGTATAATGTGTCTGAGTGGTGTATTCTTGCTTCACTGCGGCATGGTATCTCAGTGGGCTAGCACTATAAAACCAGTTTAAGTCTTGGCTAGTACAAGCAGGTGCACATACACATACACACACATGCACGTCGTGATATGAGCGAAATATTCTCATGCACGGCGTTAAACCCAATTTCACCCAAAGTCGGTATGTGACCTTGCAAGACATTATTCTTCAGTTCCGTGAAGAAAATGTATGCTTGGTACGGACAGTTAAGTCTGTGCAAGAAAAGTGAAATTCGTATGTTTTTGCATGAAATGATGTCATTTTCCAAACCTGTTCCATCTTCAAATAAACCAGATTATGTCATGGTAATCTTGGCTATGTTTCTCTTCAACCCTTTCTTTTCACTACAAAATTCTTATGGTATGGAAATTTTTGACACATTTATGCACCAGTACATTAAAGTTGCACAATCTGAGAAAATACGGAGGTTTCTTAATTAATTTCCATATGAATAAATTTATTCGTGTTTGTTGTGAGGACAGAATCCTCTTTCCTCCAGTGAAACGTTTCACTGATTTAATTGCTCTTTTGTTTTAGTTCTGCCGCCATCTTGTATTCTCCCAGCCAGAGACGGGTGTCTGTCATTGGTAATACCTCTGCAAGAGTTGAGTGCTCATGTACCGAAACACCAACGTAAATATTGACTGATTGATAACAGTTTGAAAGGCTATTGTTTCTGTGCATACTCCACGAAAAGTAGGTCACAACGGAGGCGGGTCATAGTTTCATTTGACACAACATCCATAGTAGCAAGTACAGTAGTTGGCCATAAGTGAGTCATCATTAGTGAAATTCCCATAGACTTGCATGTTAATAAACTCTTGGAAGAATATTTTCATAAATGTAGTTTCGGTCGAATTGCTTTCAATACTTATCTACCAGCTGGGAAATAATCTTGGCTACATACACATAATTTCCATTCAATTTTCCGATGACTATTAAGAAAACTGCAACTATTTAAACAGCATATATTAGACATACCAAACAGGTTCAACATGGCTGTCTATGGGATAGATTAAAAGTAACTGTTGTACTTATATGTGGTGCTTAATCAGGTGTCATTCGATAACTAATCAACGGAAAGATGAAAGAAAATTATGTACACGTAGCTGAAGATGATTTCCAAGATTTTTACAAAATATCAAAATAAAATGACTTCTACTCAATTTATGAAAATAATTCTTGCAAGAGTTAATTAACATGTAAGTCTATGGAAATCTTAATAATGATGACTCACTTATGGCCAACTACTGTAGTATGTGTAATGGGCGTGGTTGGCCATATCGTCTAAGGGACCGTTCATAATTTATGGCTAGGGGGGGGGTGATGATGATTGTTATGGAGAAGCATGTACAATGTGAATGACCCCCCCCCAACATTTATGTACAAAGTAAGTGCCCCCCCCTGCATGTCATGTACAAAATCAATGGCCCCCCTCCCCCTTTCCATATTTTTAAAGCATATTTTAAAAAGATTTTTATGTACAAAATTGCTGACCCCTAAGGAAACTTGTGTACAAAATTACTGACCCCCACCTCCCCAGAACAAAATGGGTACACACCCCCCTTTTAAAATCATCACTCACTCACACACACACACACACCTTTTAGCCATAAACTTATGAAGTTGTGAATAGGTACGTCAAAATGGCAACGGTCTGAGACCGTCTTCACTTCTGGCTATCCTCCCCCCATAAAGCTGACACGCCGTGGTATAATTGGGAAAGTGTTCGAACCAATTTTCTCACTCAAACAACAGAAACCAAGCCAGGCCGAGTTTAGTACGGACAGTCCGGTGAGTGTTATTGTGAAAAACAATCAGGGGATCCAGTATATACCATCAATCACATGTTGGAATATACAGCGCAAACCCTCGACTCGCGAGACGAGAGATCCTTCGACGTGTACAGATGTACAAAGAGATTGGTCAACAGGGAAGGTTACATCCAGACACCTTGCTTGTCATCCTCCGTATCTTCAGTCCTCGCATGTCGGGAAACAGCCACTAACAGGAAGGTCGACCGACATGCAAGTCCTGGCGATGCCTGCTTGTGGTCCCTCGTGGTGTCCAGCTTTTCCTCCAAAATATATATGGGGATTGGGTTATCATATGTCAAAGGCCTCTTCTATGATTTGTCGTCTAATTTGTTGTACAGAGTTGTCTCCCTTGGGTTTGCCAGGAAGCTATGTCCGTGGGTTCGGATTCCTGTACCTATCAGCCTGAAACCGTGTTTCACCAAAGTTATAAACGTCTTGGACCTGCATCGGGCGGTGGGGTAGCGTAGTGGTTAAAGCGTTCGCTCGTCACGCCAAAGACCCGGGTTTTATTCCCCTCATGGGTACAATGTGTGAAGCCCATTTCTTGTGTCCCCTGCCACGATATTGCTGGAATATTGCTAAAAGCGGCGTAAAACTAAACTCACTCACTCACTCCACATCAAGATGTGCTCAGCATGATAAAACAATAGTAGCCTAATGTTGAAAGCGACGTTAAACCAAACACCCTATCATCATTTTAAACCTGATTCTATTTAGACATCACCGCCATGTTTCTACGGGGGCACACAATGGATGCCTTTAACACCGTACACCACATAGGGAAAGCGAACCCGTCTCTGCGGTATGACGAGCGGACGCTTTAACCACTAGGCTACCCGACCGCTTTTCAAGTTATAGAGTAGGCCTACAATCTGTTTTTTCATGTATTTCATTATTTAGTTTAATTTATTTTAGTACCCAATTCAAACCTCATCGTGTTGCAAATATGAACATATTAAACCTCATAATGCAGTATCAATGATGTATTAATAGATTTTATCATAACTTTCCCAGATAAAACAAAACAACCAGGGCAACTCACACACATGTATTTATAGATATCCGCCATCGAATACTCTACACATGCTATATGATACACAATTTACATTAAATATATATAGCCTTATTTTATAGCCTTATCTGTACTATCTGACAAATGGTTCCACGCGTGCGTTAAATTGGGCGCTTATCCGCCCATATAACCCGGGTAGAGACGCTATGCTAGCACCGGGTACATAGAGGGCGTCCCGAACCACCTCCAATATGGCTACCACTCTCTACCTAGCAACTGTACACATAACGCGTGCTCGCGCGACAATGTCGCTCGTTCGTCACTGACTGTCAATAGGAAATATCGTTGGACTGGCTGTGAAATGGCGGAACTTGACTGTTGAGAGTGATGTTTGAGTGGATTTAGGAGTACTGTCCCTGTCGCAATATGAAAGGTAGGTGACTGTGGTTTTCTACATCAGGTTGAGATTATTGTTATACAAACTATTATCAATATTTCAGAGGCGGGTTGTTCTAGGTGGACGGTCTTACAAACTGTCGCGATGATCGGTGGTATGTGAAGCTAAAGCGATAGCAATCACAACTTAAGATTTTATGACTCTCTAATGAACGGAGAATATTTATTACCACTTTCACCCGAGGGGTCACTTACAAAGCTTGCCACAGAGTCACTTACAGAGCTTGCAACTATACACTCCGACCAGCTGACGGGCTCTCGCACGTTATATTGACATATTCTGATATTACATGAGTCTTCGTGATTTAAATGAGGAATGTCAGCCAATGTTGAGAATTTATTTTCTTCAAACTCATCCTTAAACGGTTTCGAAACACTGATATTAATATTATTTTTTATAAGAGTTACATCCAGGTGAATAAGTAAACTATGTAATTAAATCCTTACCCAAATATTGTATTACCATCTTACCTTGTTGCCAAACACTTAATGCATGAGAGCACGTGACTTGACAACAATGAACCAACTGACTCGATTGTTATTGAAATGGTTATTGCCATGTTAAGCAAAATGATCGTATTTTAATTTGAAATATGTTTACGCGTAAACATTGACACCTCAGCGCTATAATGAGGTTGTTTGGATAGTTGTATACCTTGTGAAAAACCCCGGAACGTTATGCAAAAATAATTCAACATGAACTGTCAGATTTCAATTTAACGACTTAAAAAAATAGAGTGACACTATTTCTAGATCTATACCTGTGATTGAAACCAGTGCATGGTCACGCTTAGAGATGATATAATTCTGGATTAGCGCTTATACGACTTTTCTAAAGCCCCTACGTCAAACAGGGTTTGGCTCAATAGGATTACTCTCCGCTTGCTGTGAAGGTGAGAGTTGTGTGACCGTTTTAATACCAGGTTTTAGTGTTGCGATATACCACGATACACTACGTGAACGTGACCCTTACACTTCCTGGATAAACATGCTTCTTACATGTGGCGGGGCGGCTGGGTAGTACAGTTGCTAAAGTGTTCGCCTGTCACGCCGAAGGGGGTTCAACTCCAAATATTGGTACAATGTGTGGAGCCCATCTATGGTGTCCTCCACTGTGATGTTGCAGGAATATTACTAAAAGCGGCGTAAAACCTTACTCACTGCATGTGGCAATTGGACCAATTAAATCACTGTAGTTAGGTAAACCTGTTATCTGCTCGGAGGGGAAGTGACTTGATTCAGTTGTGGCAACGTAAATTATGTCAGGATGCAAATGGAGTCATGGGTGCGCTGTGCAGAGTTGCGCCCCTTCTGACGCATCCGAAACTTGTGATAGTGGTTCGAATCCAGGTTGACCCAGAATTTGTTTCCAGGTTGCCATGTCAGTTCCCGTGCACGGTTTACCAACGTGATAAACGTCTGAGATCTGCATCTCTTCGAACTTTCCTCGCACATCAGGGGCGGTGGGGTAGCCTAGTTGTTAAAGCGTTCTCGGTCACACTGAAGACCCGGGTTCGATTCCCCACATGGGTACAGTGTGTGAAGCCCATTTCTGGTGTGTCCCGTCGTGATATTGCTAAAAGCGGCGTAAAACCAAACTCACTTTCTCCTCACACATCAACGTGACATAACTGACCCAGCTGACTTACCCCTAGAACCCTGGAGAGGACCTAAGAACCTTGGGTGATTGTGAGTTAGACTCTTTATCCCATCTCCGAATATCTACAATACTGCTGATGCGGCGTCAAACAATCTCTCTCTCTCTCTCTCTCTCTCTCTCTCTCTCTCTCTCTCTCTCTCTCTCTCTCTCTCTCTCATGCTCACAAACAATCATAGCTGTCATGTCTACATTTCTTTGGTGAGTCTAGGTTTCTTTATTTCTGAAAAGGATGGCGGTTCTTGGCGAATTTTGATATTATATACAAAAGACAATTCTTACTATTCCCTTAACTCAGTCTAGGCCTCCATACTGGAAGTGATCTTTGTGCTGCAATATTCGTATAACACAAGGACTAACATACTGTATATATAACCAAGGTGTGAAATCAATAATCCGAGCCTTGTGAAGGTTATTTAGATCTACACAGTATGGTAAAATCTCAAAATGAATTTCAGCCATTGTTTTCGGCGCGATACACCATGAGGTAAATATTACCGCTTTCAAATTTTTTTCTATGTCCTTTTCAGATATTAATTTTGGTTTTTCGTTTCGTTTGCCAGACACTTTTGTTAGGGTTGTAATTAATTTCAATGCAATAATCGGTTCATCACTTATTCCATCTTTTTAATCTTTATTTTCTATAAGTTGTCAAGCCAAAGAAAGCATATACCAGTGTTTGGTGGTAACCACAAGTCAAACAAACCAGAAACTGCTGGCCAATTGTGATATACTGCATACGAGTATCACGGTTGTGGTTTGAACCTTAAGTTTGCATTTTATCGGCGTCTCTTTTCAGGCTAGAAAATTTTCACGTGCTTACATTCTTTTGTTATACAATTTAAACATATCAAATGAGTAATTTGTTAGAAAAAGGAATGACGTCGGATGTGACAAGTAAGAGCTGTACGCTGTATATGAGCACTGAGTCGGTTTGTTTATATTTTTTACTGTGTTGTCCGTCTGTCGTCGGGGGTAATAAATGACACGGGTACCTTTGTCCGGTCCTGCAGCGTTATAGCGAGGGTTCAGTAGATGTCAAGCTCAGGGGCGGTGGGGTAGCCTAGTGGTTAAAGTGTATGCTCGTCACGCATAAACCCCGGGTTCGATTCATCACATGGGTCCACTGTGTAAAGCCCATTCCTGGTGTCCCCTGCGGTGATATTGCTAGAATATTGTTAAACTCAACCACTTGATCAAGCCTTCGATGGTAAAACCTGGATGGAACAGCCTAGTTGTTATCAAAATGCGTCTTTCTGTGGCATTTGAATACAATGCACATGATCCAATGATAAAAGTAGATCATATAAGCTGGAGCTGTCGGTATATGCTCGACAACAAGAGGAAATCCACGATTCTTAAATGGATGTCATACAGTTTATTACACAGCTTGCCGCCATTTATATTAATGTGTACAGATACAGATAAGAGTGAGTGAGTGAGTTTAGCTTTACGCCGCACTCATCACCTCTTCCACCCACTTCAGCCTTGAACCAGTGTATGAAATAAGCCAAAAACCCAGCCAGACATCTGGGCTGGTAACTTCAAAAACTTACCAGCCCAGAAGAGATTTAACCAGTCCTTCTTAAATACTAGACCCGTGAAGATCCGGGGTAGAATAGGTCTTCAGCAACCAATGCTTGCCACAAAAGGCGACTATGCTTGTCGTAAGAGGCGACTAACAGGATCGGGTGGTCAGGCTCGCTGACTTGGTTGACACATGTCATCGGTTCCCAATTGCGCAGATCGATGCTCATGCTGCTGATCACTGGATTGTCTGGTCCAAACTCGATTATTTACAGACCGCCGCCATATAGCTGGAATATTGCTGAGTGCGGCGTAAAACTAAACTCACTCACTCTTAAATACTAAATAGACAGTGCCAGTGGACACGTTATCTGAATATTTTTTTCACCCGTCCATCGGGCTGGCTAGCTTTCAAATTAGACCGTCCGGCAGAAATATGTCGGACGGGCCTTATTTCATACACTGCTTGAACATTCCGTGTTAGAACCGATCTCCAGCGATCTATGCTTGTAAGTAACGACTCGATACATCCGATGTCCAACGTCTGTGAGTTGGCTGTCGTACGCCTACGGATTGTGACGTAGCTGATGGTACCAATAGTTGACGGTACTTGATTATTTACAGACTGTCCCCACAGAGGTGAGTGCGGACAATAAACAACATTGCAGATAATCCATTCTTTTCGTACTGGCTCTCGTGTGTTGCCGAGCGTCTACTCCTGTACCTGTACAAGAATACCCACGTGACCAGAGAAGCACCGTGTGTCAGCAGTCTGATGAGTGATTGATCTCTGTCCCCCACTCCCCATGTGATCGTAGATCTTAGGTGACCCCGCGTTATCCATCACTGTCTGTAGATCCCGTCCTAATCCAGATCACGTTTTCCCTCTTCACCGTTGTCGTCGTTGCAGGGGTGGTGCGAGAACCACCACGAGGGTGAGAAGGGGTACTCTTGGGGTGGTAGTACATAGGATTGCTCTTCTGCATGGTTACCTGCGGGCATGGGTGGCGTCGAATTCGCTGTCTGGAGTTGGGTTCCTTAATAGACGTGCCGGAATACCATCATGGCTTGGAGCTTGAACGCCGAAGATGAAATAACAGAATTATTCTTCAAAACGACACGAAGCCAAACTAATTCACGCAAGCTGTAGGACTGTGTGAATACGCCTGGTTTAACACCATATTGTACAATAAACAACACCTGGAATTTGCTGCACACGATTGAATTCATATTGGGAATCGAACCGGGGTCTTCGGCAAAGTTCCAGGTGTGAGATCGCATTAGTAATTAGTGTCTGTAGGAACATGTTGCCACGAAAAGCAAACGGTCACTCCAATAATCGCACATGACAAGTGACCATTTTTTTGGCACGGGCGGGACTGTGGACTATGAACGGCATTACATATGGTTCATAGGGCTAACGTTAAGTGGATCTGGTCAGCAGCCGTGACAGCCTACCATCAGAAACACGGCTTATTCACGGGTATTAAGGCTTTCGTCAGATGAAACAGCTTGAGCCAGTCCTTCAGATCACAGACAAGGGTTGCCTTACATTGTTCAGTTCCAGTCACCTCTGTGAACAGATTACACACAGTCACATAGGAGTAAATGATATGTTCGGAGCGTGTCGACCTACAATATTTAATGGTGTTTATGAATGTGACGATTGAATTATAAGGCTCTATATATAGTATTGATAAATACCATCGCTTGGTTAAAGGAATCTCGCTTTAGGTTGCCATGGAAGACTTACATTTTACATTTGTTGGTTTACGATCTGCCGAACTAATCTTTTACAAATATACATTGATTTACATATCCCCCCAAAATGACAAATATGCATTGATTTACATATCCCCCACCAAAAAAAAAAAGAAAAAGAAAAAAAAAAGACACCTAATGAGGACTCATGAGGAACTCAGGAAACCAAATCTTTATCATTTTATACCTGTAGGTAATACCTTTAACATTACTTTCATGGCGTCCGAATTGTGTTCTAAAGCTATGGAGACTTTTATTCAAAATTGGAAAGAAGACATAGCAAGAGATAACAGCAAGAGAGGCATTGGAGGAAATAAACTGCGACTGTACAGGAAGTTTAAATCCACTATATCTCCGGAAAGTTATGCTCTAAGTCATATGCCAAGGTCTAACCGTAGCGCCCTAGCGATGTTTAGATGTGGAGTCGCCCCCCTCCATATAGAGACGGGAAGATACAACAACACGCCAGTCAACCTGAGTTTGTTTTAATTGCCCTGACACTGTGGAAGATGAGACCCACGTTCTACTACACTGTCCGATATACAACGAAATCAGATCAACGCTTTTAGAAACATGTACAGCCAACTGTGATAGTTAACGATCTTAATGATTTACGGAAAATGTGTTTTATTCTCTCCAGCCCATCTGTGATGTATGTGTGTGCCAAAACCTGCAATATTCTATTACAAAATCGAAAAAGTGTTTTATATGGTTCTTAGTTTTAGTATGTTTGTAAATATTTTTGTATTATTCTCTTACTGCATTATATCATGTATACTCATGCGAATAATGGTTGTCATCCCCTTCAGGGTGGGGAGGGGGGTGACAACCATTATTGGCATGAGTATATTTTATCTTGTTTTAATAGTATCTCGTAAACCTGAATGGGTGGCTCACGCCTTTTAAGTATTTTATGTGTCTTGTATTCTATGTATATAATAATGTGAGGCGAGACTTAAATAAAATATCTATCTATCTATCTATCTATCTATCCTAACTTTTACCAAGCGGATGGAATCCGATATTCAATATGGCCGCTACGGCACCTATTTTGACAAACCTGCTTATGTCGTTTACACCGCCATTTTTCACCATCCGTGTTTTTGTTTCGGATTGAAATATCATTTTAAAATTAATTACTTGCTCCGTTCCATCAATTAGACATCATGATGATATGATTTAACAGCAACATTGCTTTCAGGCTCCGTTTATGATATTAATACCGATTTCATTTCAATCTATGGTTTGGAACAAATCTCGATACTAACTTAGACATATATGAATAGGTTACAGTCAATGCATGATAAAACAGAGGCACTTGATCGAAACATCAGAGAAACCGTTACTGTTCATATTATGTTTCTTTCACACGCTATACAGTCATTCTGCACAACTTCCCTTCAAAACGCTTGGCAACAACGACCGTATTTGGTATTGGAGCGTTACGCTTTAAAAGACGTGAATATGTCCAAGCCCTCTGATCGCAATTCTTATTGGGCAAGTTCTATCAGGGGAGATAATTGTCTTCACCACGGCATCTCCTAGTTAACGATATGCTGTATCAGATGAGGCCCTTTTAAGGTTTAGATCTGAAGTATTGGTATATAAGCAGCATTATCTGAATATTTGTTAGCAATATTGACGAACGAAATGCTTACATGACACTTTTTATGGATCACGATGTCTATTATTCTTTGTCACTCTGTCACTCTTGCTCTCTCATCTGGCGGTGGGGGTAGCCTAGTGGTTAAAGTGTTCGCTCGTCACACTGAAGACCCAGGTTCGATTCTCCACATGGGTACAATGTGTGAAGCCCATTTTTGGTGTCCACCACCCTGATATTGGTGGAATATTGCTCAAAGCGGCGTAAAACAATTTTCACTCACTCACTCATCTGGCGAATGTTGTTATCCATAAAAAGTGTCATGTATTGTTGAACATTGTGCTTCTTCAAGCTTCTAAATACCTATAAATCTTTTTAAAGAACTGTCGCTAGATTCGAAATATTTCTGCTATATACTGGGATCATAAAATTGACACCCGACGCCAATCATGGAAAATGTAGTATACATCGAAAAAGAATAATTTTGCTAGCAGTGGCACTTAATAGGAAGCCATGAGACTGGGTATGGCGCTGATTCGAACCAAGTCACAGCTTCCATGTACACCCAAGGCAGGTAACTCTGTGCAGTGGATTTAGACGACAGTGTGCCTCTTGAACATAAACATTTGTTTGAGAAGTCAAATATTTGATATCGTGTCTGCTGTCAAACATTTAATATCGTGTACTGGGACCACCGACATGTCATGAAAAATATTAATATCGAGGGGAGTTATAAAACACACTTGTTGGTATCATAAAAGGTAATGTAAACTAATATATTCAAATGAAGTTATTTGCCAAACAAACCCTTGGCCGACCACCGTTCAAAGTCCCCACGTATAGATACGGACGCTCTGGCACGCCGCTACCGTAACGAAGCTAGGGCAGAGATTGAATAGTGGTAGAGTTTTTGTTACGTGCCAACTTCTACAAAACCAGTCAATAGACCGTAGGGTAGAAAACGTAAAGTTTATCTTCACAAACTCTGCCTAAACTTCTGACAACCAATGACTATTAATTTTAAAGGCGGACATTATTAGGCCGATCCTTCATTCGCAGGTAATATTTGGATATGAGGTTTGGATATGATTGGAAATTTGAACTGTCAAAACGAAATACAGATTAATATAGGTAAGGTCCTTTGGGACATGGCATTAGAATTAGTCACCTTATAATGTATATTCTTTTAATGGATTTGATAAAGTTTGTATACACGATTTAAAGAACAGCTATATATATATGCTTGACAATTTATGATTTAAACAAAAAATCTAGAATATTTTGAAATTTCTGTTCATTCTGTTTACCATGTAGGAATGTACTTTTTTAAGCAAAGTTAATTTCAGTTTTTACATATCAATAGATAATGACTGTCAATGATAAAGACGATATTGAATAAAAATCAATCGTTTAAAACAGTTATGCGAATGTCAAACTTATATTAATCGTGTACAAAAAATGACATGGTTACGGGATCGTTTACTCAGGTTTGATCACATAGCAGACAATAAAGACCTTACAAGTTACAAATAAAATAGATAATGATCAAACAAAGGCTCCCAGGACAGGAACGCTGTAATAAATCTCTCAGTTTGTAGACCGCCCCAAGTATTGCGTGCCGGGAGTTAGCGCTGCTTCTGAACTGAACCAGTCGCTTAGGACCACTTTACTTATTTGTTACCTTGTATGCTACGATTTGATATTAGTCAATGGGGGCAGGACACAAAGGAAATAAGAAGGAATGGTTTAGCGACAACCCAAGATAACCATCCCTGCCAGGACAAGAATGTCGGCACAGTGAGTGGCATTTGGACAATGCGGTTTAAGTTCGCTGAAAGGTTCCCATGCATTAGAGTCTATCAAAATCACTTCAGTGCCAATCACTCATGCTGTCATTTGAACTCGGAGCCATAAATGTGAGATAAAAGATGACTCAACCTTAAAAGGGCCCCTGTATGTATTGCGGTGCTCAAATCAAACCGGGCAAGGAAAGTGTGGGTACCGCCATGGTCTCCTTGGGTGAGGTTGTGACTGCGGTTTGTGTGTATTAACCTCAGCATGGATACCGACATAGACATCATTGACCTAGAGGCAGAATCCTTCGATTTCTGTGAGTATAATTCGGGTTTCAATCAATGAATTTCGACATCTATGTATATGTTCACATCGTCTGCTGCCATAAATGTCTTAAAAACGAAATACAAAGTTATATGTCTGACTAACTGTCCTTCGGTAGAAGATAGCTATAATGTATGTAGGTATATCTCATGAGAACCCAATTAAACCAGAAATGGACTGAATCTTGGTCAAAGAACGTTTGGTTAGTTTATAGGTTCGCGTCTGAGTTAAATAAGGAGTGAGTGAGTGTGTAGAAATAAACGCTTCTTTAATCAGTATTCCAGTTATATGGCAGCGTGCCAGGGAAGGAGGGATGCCAGGTGATCCAGGTCCATTACCATCAGTACCATCAAAATAAGGCGTTGACAAACAGGTATCATAACTAGGATAAATCTGGGATTCGAACCCACAATCATTCGATCCTGGCACCCCTTGCTGTACTGAACCACAACTGTTCCATATATTCCCTCTAAAATAATAATAATAAGTCATCTTCTATAGCACACAGTCTCCAAAACACCAAGTGATTGCTCGCGGCGCTTGATCAGAATCTGATTCTTATTACCCCGGATAACCCAAGCTGCCTGTTAGGCGCGAGAAGGTTATAGTCACATGACCTTATCCCACCGGGTACCCACTTTCTGCTGGGTGAACAGAGGCAATTTGAACAAACTCATTTGCCTAAGGTAAGACCACATGAATCACATGTGCTTCGTTGTGGGGCAGGACTGAAGTCCTAGAAACTCTCAGGAGTCAGGCTGCCAAACACGGTCACCCATCCAAGGATTGTCCGAGCTCGACGTTGCTTAACTTCAACTGATTTGTGCAGAGGACCACGCGGTCATATGTTACACTCACACATTTATGCATTTAAGAATGTTAGTTTCGGTGTTTATACATTCCATGAGAGTTTTGTATTTAATGAGAAACTTCGGATAATGATACAATGATTATGTGTATTATTGAGCTTCTGGATATACTAATGATATACGTGCCCATATAGTGATTCCCACACCTGGCGATAAAGCAGCAAAACAGACTGTTTACTGTTGCCAATATCGATTTAATAAATATAATCCCGACGCAATTGATCTAGATATTTGTCCTGATATTCCGACAGGATAGGTATTGGTTCTTGACGGACGTGCACAGCAGTGGTCAAAGCTGGTGGACGACAATGAGGGCACCGTGGGCCCTCTGATGTTATGTGTGGACGTCAGTGTAGGATCCAGACATATCCTCAGTTATTGGTACGAGCTACTGTCAGTGGATTATATTATAAGGATTAACTATCGAATAGTTTCGCACGGACAGAAGGCCAAATGCAAGAAGATCATAGAATTTGTAACTGAAGACTTGATTTGGATTTCCATTTAATCACTGTCACCGTATCACAATAATGGTTGACCTTGGGATAGCAGTGTATTTAAAACATTGTCACCTCCGGGTTCGATTTTCGTCTGGGCACAATGTGTGAAATTCTACATTGGAGTCTCCTGCTCTGACACATTTGCAATAAGTGGTGAACCCCACTATCACTCTCTCAGAATAATGGTACGTACTGTTTTCACATAACCTAAATTCGAACGAAACAATTTTACTCTGTCAAATACGATTTGTGGTATTACAAGAATATGATGGAATAAACTTTGAGTTGACGGTTGCCTTAGCAACCACTGGGTTTCCTGCAACAAGGTAGCCAGAGCAAGGTAGGGGTGTCCTGTTTGAAATCTCCCCAAACACGCCAAACATTCGAACATAACGATACTAGTTCAACAAAGTTCTGTAGGACCCAAAGAGCTTCTAAACAGAATCAGTGTATATAGACTATGTCTTGTATCAAGTTTTCGATTCCGGGAGAGATATAGATCCTATGGTCAGGCTATGTGACCTGGCTCATGGTATGTCATGGTGCCCGACTGAGATATGGATCCTATGGTTATGCTCTTAGATGTGGCTGATGGTATATCATGGTGCCCGATTGAGATATGGATCGTATGGTTATGCTCTTAGATGTGGCTGATGGTATGTCATGGTGCCCGATTGAGATATGGATCCTATGGTTATGCTCTTAGATGTGGCTGATGGTATATCATGGTGCCCGATTGAGATATGGATCCTATGGTTATGCTCTTAGATGTGGCTGATGGTATATCATGGTGCCCGATTGAGATATGGATCCTATGGTTATGCTCTTAGATGTGGCTGATGGTATGTCATGGTGCCCGATTGAGATATGGATCCTATGGTTATGCTCTTAGATGTGGCTGATGGTATATCATGGTGCCCGATTGAGATATGGATCGTATGGTTATGCTCTTAGATGTGGCTGATGGTATGTCATGGTGCCCGACGAAGATATGGATCCTATGGTTATGCTCTTAGATGTGGCTGATGGTATGTCATGGTGCCCGATTGTGTGACTCCTGTCTGGTGCATGTTACTGATTTGTCAGGTCAATAGAATTTAAGACAGACTATTCTAGAGATTCATCTTTTTTCCGTCCGAATTAAGCCAAGAAAAGGAATCAAAACATATAAAAAATACCCTCGGGTCTCGGTGTTTGTGTTGTGTTGTGAATTTTGGGATGTTTTTGTTTTCTTTAAAATGAACTTTTTACTATTTTCAGTATTTTTGTCAAAATCCTAGAATTCCTAGTGTATGCAGTGCCGCCCGTAGAGCAACTACCCCCGGCTTTAACTTCAAGTTACTAGGAGTGAGTGAGTGAGTGAGTTTAGTTTTACGCCGAACTCAGCAATATTCCAGCTATATTGCGGCGGTCTGTAAATAATCGAATCCGGACCAGACAATCCAGTGATCAACAGCGTGAGCATCCATCTGCGCAATTGGGAACCGATGACATGTGTCAATCAAGCCACCCGATCCCGTTAGTCGCTTCTTACGACAAGGATGGGTTACTGAAGGTTCATTCTAACCCGGACCTTCACGGGTCCCAAGTTACTAGGAATATCAAGCTCGACAGGTGCTTGTTTGGAATGAAACAAACAAACGATTACTTAGTTGTAGCAGTTCCTTGGAGAACTATCTTGATGTCAGTAATCTGTGCTTTTGGAATAACAATGGATTGGAGTTCGCCTGGTCTTGACTGGATGACGTGAAGTCGAAGGGTAAACGATGAACATGAATTTTAATACAAGACCATAATACTGTATGAAATATCCCGACAAAGGGCAGTTTTAGAGACATCTTTGATTTACTGTTACATTTTGTCCCACTATTTCCCTGTACTTTAGAGAATAGAATGGTTCTCCAGCAGGAGAGAAGACATTTTCATGTGAGTACCAATCGAATTGTCCTGCTGTACGTAGAATTTTATGATTTTATGGATGTCGTACTTTATTAGTAGATCGTATCTCCTGAAATCGCCGTGTCTCATGACATTAGTAGGTCGTGCATCATCTGTCTTCATGACATTAGCAGGTCTTGTATCGTGTGTCCCATGACATTGGTAGGTCGTGTCTCCTGACACTAATAGGTCGTGCATCATGTGTCTTCAAGACCTCATGTCTTTTATCATGTCTCTTAGGACATTAGTAGATCGTGTCTCATGCCATTAGCAGGTCGTATATTGTGTGTCTTCTTGACATAAGTAAGTCATGTATCGCGTGTCTCATGACATTATTAGATCGTGTCTCATGACATTAGCAGATCGTGTATCGTGTGTCTTCATGGCATTATTAGGTCGTGTCTCATAACATTAAAAGGTTGTGTATCGTGTGTCCAATGACATTAGCAGGTCGTGTATCGTGTGTCTTTATGACATAGGTAAGTCGTGTATCTTGTGTCTCATGACATTAGTACATTGTGTCTCATGACATTAGCAGGTCGGTTTGTCTCCATGACATAAGAAAGTCATATATCGTGTGTCTCATGACATTATTAGATGATGCCTCATAGCATAGGCAGATCGTGTATCGTGTTTCTCATGACATTAGTAGATTGTGTCTCATGACATACGCAGGTCGTATGTCGTTTGTCTTCATGACATACGCAGGTCGTATGTCGTGAGTCTTCATGACATAGGCAGGTCGTGTATCGTGTGTCTTCATGACATTAGTAGAACATGACTCATGACATTAGCAGGTCGTTATCGTGTGTCTTCATGAAATAGGTAAGTCGTGTATCGTGTGTCTTCATGGCATAAGCAGGTCATGTATCGTGTGTCTTCATGACATAAGCAGGTCGTGTATCGTGTGTCTTCATGACATAAGCAGGTCGTATATCGTGTGTCTTCATGACATAAGCAGGTCGTATATCGTGTGTCTTCATGACATAAGCAGGTCATGTATCGTGTGTCTTCATGACATAAGCAGGTCGTGTATCGTGTGTCTTCATGACATAAGCAGGTCGTGTATCGTGTGTCTTCATGACATAAGCAGGTCGTGTATCGTGTGTCTTCATGACATAAGCAGGTATTGTATCGTGTGTCTTCATGACATAGGCAGGTCATGTATCGTGTGTCTTCATGACATAAGCAGGTCATGTATCGTGTGTCGTCATGACATAAGCAGGTCGTATATTGTGTGTCTTCATGACATAGGCAGGTCGTATATCGTGTTTCTCGTGACATTAGTAGATCGTGTCTCATGACATAAACAGGTCGTGTATCGTGTGTCTTCATGACATAAGCAGGTCGTGTATCGTGTGTCTTCATGACATAAGCAGGTCATGTATCGTGTGTCTTCATGACATAAGCAGGTCGTATATTGTGTGTCTTCATGACATAGGCAGGTCGTGTATCGTGTTTCTCATGACATTAGTAGATCGTGTCTCATGACATTAGCAGGTCGTATATCGTGTGTCTTCATGACAAAGGCAGGTCGGGTATCGTGTTTCTCATGACATTAGTAGATCGTGTCTCATGACATTAGCAGGTCGTATATCGTGTAGAAACGGTTGCCTTAGAAACATATTTCCACTTGTCCTGTCAGAAATAACCTATCTCCCAATGTCTTAATTTTATTGAACTTCTAGAGAAGCAAATCAGTTTATGGTCCATCCTCCCCACCTAATTTTCATTGGCCACGCCACTAACACCCTTGACAGAGTCAGTAAAACCCACCGGCAAGAGAGGGTGTACATACATGCTTTACATCTTTGCCGAGATGTTTTCAGAATGTGATAGGTGGCCGCCATATTTAATCCCGTCGACCTCTACAGGATTAGCCTCGTGTGGAATCTGTTCATATTTGTTGTTCCATAGGTATATTGAATCCCGGGCGTTATTTAGTACGTGTATACAGGGATCTCTTCCCATTCTCCCCACTAACGACGTCTCCTATACCTTCTGGTTGAGATCGTGTCAATAGAAGCACTGGACCGTTGGGACAACTGGATTTTGTGTGGTGCCAACAGTGGACTACGTTCATGATCTGTCGGTCTCCACGAGTGTAACTTCTATGGCCTGTCAACCAGACGTTGCATAACAATATATCCTGAAATAGGACCTGAAGGTTTTTGTGTATTTTGCTCTCGCTGTTGTGAAACTATTTCGCTACTGTATTTGAACGGCATTGTTAGTGTGACATAAGGGTCTAAGTGTTATTGGAAACCAGTGACATGTTTGACTGTTGATTCTGGAGCAGGGGTCTAGATTTAATGGGACCTGGTTTACGTCTAAATAGCGAGTCGGGATCGGTCAGAATGAAAAAGGTTATTGTAGTGCTTTGAATGCAATTGGAGCACATACAGATCATTTATTGTGTAGACACAGTTGTCATACAACACATGTGTGCCCGACTCTTCTCATGTATGACTAAGAAGTGTAGATACATAATCTACGTATAGTTACGGGGCGACATGTAATGGCTACAGGTATATCATATATATTGCACTTGATTTTGTTGAAGGAAATATCTACATGTATCCCTGTGACATACAGTCAATCAGCAACGACGATATCTAAGATAGAGTTGATGTACCTGTCGTTTAAACCATACTAATCACAAGTGGACCGTCTTGGTCGATAACCAAGTTTAGAAGAAGAAGTGATCATTTTCAGTGATCCATCAGTTTAAGTTTGACCACCTTTCCCCTATACGCCCAACGGAATCTTCTGTGGATAGTAAACACTGATTAGTTGTGAACCATGCACACATAACAACATTGTTCCGTGCAGTGATCCTAACATAATAATAATAATAATAATAATAATAATAATGGATATATATTTGTTTTGATGTCGCCTTGAAAGGTATTCCAGTGATTTCAGTTGTACATTCTTGCAGATTTAACGTTAGAAGTCTAAAGTCTAAACGCCTTTTAGGAACCCACAATTTTGGTCTGGTGATGATATGCAGAGTTTCAGGGTGAATGTTTGAACCAAGATCGGAAGGTCGTGACAGCAATCAGCCTACATGCGTTTTGTGATGGCTCTACCATACATTACTTCAAACATCTATAGTCCCATTCACTATGCAGAGACCCTGTGAGTGGAACGAACCGAATAATTGTTTTCTTGTATAATTCATGACAGTATAGCAGTGGTATAGTCACTTTGAACATCCACGTGACCCATTACTGTTGTATTACAGAAATATCGCATTGGTGATAAACCGGCGGTTTCCTTTATAGCATGTTATATTATAACTACTGGTTATTGGATCCTTTTCAAGAGGCGTGCAATGTTCTCTGTGGTAATCGATAAATGATGATCGATCACTTTAATCAGTCTCCGGTCTCTATTGATCTCGCAAGTCAATCAAGCTAAACCGTGTCGTTTGTGAATTATATTTGCAGTGCTACACGTAATGCTGTAATAGAGGCTTGAAGCAAGAGGCTTGTCGTAGTGTTAGATGGAGGTAAATACGCAAGGTAGATTACTTCTGTCACACTGGTCATTCATTCATTCATGGCGTATGGACTTGAGGGTTTAGTGGAGCTTAGTAAATGTCAAATAATGTACACCTGTGGTATATATTTTTTCTTTTCATTTTGATGATACCTGTATTCGGGGAGGTGAGGGCACAGCGGAAAGGGTATACCGTCAACGGGCCGGGACCCGGGGTCGATTCATCACAGTGTTGCAATGTTAAAAAAACTTACATTGTGTCCATCACCATTACTCAAATCATATGTATCAAAGGTTTAATGCAGAATCTATAATCTTCATGATTTTACGTATTAGAACAAACTTTGACAGATACTATCTTGGGCGTGAAATATATTGCCAGGCGAACGAAAGTATTAAATCATGATTTAACAAAGAAGACCTGGTTATTTGGAGGTAGTATATTTCACACAGGGATCGTAGATTTGTTTTGACGCTAGGTTTGTAGGGCTGCCTAATAACGTTTTGATAACGTTTGTAATATTGCTTTGTCAAATCCAAGTTTCAGGTGAACAGTTTACTTTGCCTGGCAGTTTAAAAGATAAGCTTGCATATCAATGAATTTGTTAACCAGCTCATGACCTAGTCACCGTGACAAGTATCACTACTTGATATTTGATGTTAATAACACGGGTTTATTATAGTCAGGTATATACTTGTCAGGAAAGGTCATTGACCCGTACATGTAACAACTGACCAAGCAATATTGAACAGTAGAGTCCAGGTATTGGACCAGTTGGCCCCATGTAGTCAAAACAGTCCTTGCTACTACCTCTGACCACCTACCTGGATGTGACATAACGGTACTTTATAGTCAAAATCAACACATACAACTGGTGTATATTGACCTTCCTTACACAGCACATGGGTGACTTTTATTTTGTATTCGCTTTTAGCCGGTTCGAAATATTGTAATAAAAAAGCCTCACGAGAGATCGCGTAAATAGGCCCCATATCCCCTCCGACTGTTATCACGGAAAGGACAAGGTATGATAAGGGTGATTTTTGGCCCACAAACAGAATTGGCTGAACACATGTTATTTGTTTAGAGACAAGATGGCTTTGCATAAAAAAGCTATTTTTTAAATGATCTGAGGCCATAATTTCAATGCAGAGGGGCCAAAAATGGGTTTTATCAGTTCCCATGAAAAAAATAACGAAATCTGAAATATCAGTGTGCCATAATGACTTATATACAACTATCAGTTTATTTACACATAAAACGGTATCAGTTTTGCAACAGGTATTCATGAAGAAGAAACATGTCAACATCAATCACAAGGTTTTAACTTCAAGGGGCCCAATTAGGGTTTCAATACATTGTGGACAGTAATTCAATTACTTGCCAATTGATTACGAAAAGCATATTATTGACAACTTTCTTTGCAAACATAAACTATAGGTCAATTTTACAACATGTGCTTATGATAACCAATCATGTCCCACGAAAAATCACAGGGGGCCCATTTTAGGTCTAATTACATTTTGGGCACAGCTTGATTTTAACAAGTAATTGTTAAAAGTCAGTATTCACACCGGTTTTAGCAAATATACAGTAAACATCTCATTCACAACATGTTATTACAATAACCAATCATGTTGCACTAAAAATCACAGGTCTTGACCTCAAAGGGGCCTATTTCAGGTGAAATTACATTCTTGGCACAGCTTGATTTAACACCATGTAAGTGTTAAAAGTCAGTATTTACAACATTCTTGCAAATATATACAGTAAACATCTCATTCTCAACATGTTGTTATAATAACCAATCATGTTGCACTAAAAAGCACAGGTCTTGACCTCAAAGGGGCCTATTTCAGGTGAAATTACATTCTTGGCACAGCTTGATTTAACACCATGTAAGTGTTAAAAGTCAGTATTTACAACATTCTTGCAAATATATACAGTAAACATCTCATTCTCAACATGTTGTTATAATAACCAATCATGTTGCACTAAAAAGCACAGGTCTTGACCTCAAAGGGGCCTATTTCAGGTGAAATTACATTCTTGGCACAGCTTGATTTAACACCATGTAAGTGTTAAAAGTCAGTATTTACAACATTCTTGCAAATATATACAGTAAACATCTCATTCTCAACATGTTGTTATAATAACCAATCATGTTGCACTAAAAATCACAGGTCTTGACCTCAAAGGGGCCTATTTCAGGTGAAATTACATTCTTGGCACAGCTTGATTTAACACCATGTAAGTGTTAAAAGTCAGTATTTACAACATTCTTGCAAATATATACAGTAAACATCTCATTCTCAACATGTTGTTATAATAACCAATCATGTTGCACTAAAAAGCACAGGTCTTGACCTCAAAGGGGCCTATTTCAGGTGAAATTACATTCTTGGCACAGCTTGATTTAACACCATGTAAGTGTTAAAAGTCAGTATTTACAACATTCTTGCAAATATATACAGTAAACATCTCATTCTCAACATGTTGTTATAATAACCAATCATGTTGCACTAAAAAGCACAGGTCTTGACCTCAAAGGGGCCTATTTCAGGTGAAATTACATTCTTGGCACAGCTTAATTTTGACACCAAGTAAGTGTTAAAAGTCAGTATTCAAAAATCTTCAAAAAGTAATTATTCACAACTCATTCACTGCAAATATATATAAAACATCCACTTTCACTCTTCATCCACATGGTCATCAATCTCAGAATCAGTTTCTGAATCACTGTCAAGAACTGCAGCATTCAACCATGTATCACTAGAGTTGCTGGAAACAGGCATATTGTCTTGGTGTCTGCCATACCCAGATCTTCTCTCAACTGAAAAACAGATGACTTTATATCAAAAGAAAATCCTGTTTTAAAACTTTGATATTATAAATCTATACAAGGGTAACATTACTTATTTATTTTCAAATGTCAGTAGTCTGGCCTTGAAGGCTTATGCAGATTTAATCACCACTGAGACATCAGTATTTCTGAAATTCTGTCACATTAAATAAGAAAATTGAAGAAAAAAAAATATTGGTTATTTTTAGCACTCACATTATTCTTACCTTCCACCTCAAGTTTTAAGTTGTCATCTTCATGAAATGACACTCCTGAAATCAGTCCAAGCAAATTTCTCTTATCTGAAAACAAATATTTGAAATCATAAAAGAATTATCATTATGTTCAAGAAATTGGTGCTTTGTAATTTTTCTAATGCTAAACATGTCAATAGGATAGTTATATAGGGAAGGGAATTGACCTCCAAAAGCATCATCAATTGTTGAGGCCACTTTTTGATCAATTATAGATATAAGATAAAAACAACTGTTAGAGCACTTGAAAACAAAGGTAATCAGTCTTCAGTTTTAATATGACAATTGAAACCAATAGTCATTGATTCTGTAAACATATTTTTAAGAAGAAATAGTGAACGCTTTAATTGATTATGTGATTGGTTATTGGTAATTGACTGGCAGCCCACAAAATATCCATAAACTAATTATTTGTTTGATCAGTGCACCACTAATTAACAGCTCTGGACAGTTTGTAAATATTTACTTACAGAAATTACCATACTAACATTTTGAAACAATGCTTACCTTCTACAGATTCTTTATTGTGTGGGAACAAAGTGGAAAAGTCAGTGTCTTCAGGCTTAAACAAGATTTACATGATGTTAATTCAAGTTTGTTTGAACAGTGTAACTTACATTACCAAACTTAAGAAATTTTTTTACAAATTTGTATTTCATGTGCACAAGTTTTGTCAGCCAATTTACAATGTTTAACTTAACTTTTGAAGAAAAAAAAGAAGAAAAGAAAAAACCAATTAGGATTTGAACCTGAATGTCTGATAACAGAAAAAAATTGAAAAGCCATCACTGTAACCACTAGGCTACAGATTCTACTGTTATTATTTGTCACTTTAAGCTTATATATACACTTTGCAACAATGTGTCACTTGACGTCTGCTTGCTTTTCATAATCTGCTAGACCTTGATACAATATTCTTATTCTAACAATATTAAATGTAGCCTGATATATCCTAGAAAACATCAAGGTACATAATTTTTGTTAAAATGTGTATGTTTATACACTGTTACATCCAGTGGAATGCCAGTGTTATTTGACAGTGACAGGTGACACAGAGGGGTTTGCTAAACAGATGATAGAACAAATATGATAAAATTCTAGCATAATTACAAAGATTCTCACCTTTAGAATGCTGCCTGATCATATTTTGAAAAATCTTCTGATGTCTTCTTATTTTTCCAGCAGTGATCAACAGGGTCTCCAAAAAACTACCCTTGTTTACCTCAAAGTAATCAGCCTTGAGAGTCCCTTACGATATTGAAATTGTTTAATAAACATGTTTGATAAGTTCATTTTAGTGCTCTAAAACATTCAAAATAGTAATGAATCATGGTATAGTTGTGTAAATGTGACGGATAGTTTTCAGAGATATTACTTTACGCCAATGTTTATTTTTGAGATGTTGTATGGGGCAATTTCATACAACTGAAAAAATGTACTTTTTTTTAAACATTTTGATATGAGCAAAAGCGTGACCCACCACAATTTTTTAGGAGTGCATTCTAATTTACTCTCTTCATGTGTGGTGAAAAAATTGGGATGGGTCAAGCTTTTGCTCACACTTTTTTATCACTCTGAAAATATGAAAATGCAGGTTTTTCGAAGATATTGTAAAATAGGTTAACTTTGAGGTCTTCAAAGAGGGAAAAAACAGCACTAAAACATATAAAAAACATATGGAGGTAATTTCAACAATTCATTTAGCATTTTTTATGCTAAAATTATCATGTTGTAGAACTTTGAATATCATGAAATTTTGTGGGCCAATGAGGGCCTTTATCATACCTTGTCCTTTGTTATTGATTTTATGATCGATCGATGTCACTGGAGCGTGTGTTTCGCTCAGCGGGGGGTAACTGATTGTTGATAGCGCGGGTTACAACTTGTAACACGAGCTAAATACAACAACCGCTACCAGATATAAAACAATGACAGTAATTAGAGCTGTTCATCTCATCCGCTGGGAATGAACGGGGTCTGGTTAGCCGACTGCCATTTAATGGCAGCCTGGAGACATGATACAAGCACCTGCAGTGCACTTGATGTTTTTCTATGCATATTCTGATGATATATATGCTACGTAATCCTCGAGTGGCTCAGTTAATAGATATCTCGAAACCGGATGTCAATGACATTTATTGTCTATCTTTTGTGTGGGTGGTCTTACTGTATAGGGCTGCGTCACAGTCATCGATTCGTGGGTTCGAATCCGAGAATATGATCCTTGGTCTTTCGACACCATCCCCACGCTAGTGCATTCCCTCCTTGTTATTGTTATTGTTATCATTTTATATTCGCAAGAACAGATGAGATACACTATACATTGAAGAAGGCGTTAAACGTCTGATGATTTCATCAAGTTCCAGGCTTTTGTGTCCAACAAATTTGTGATAAATCCTGATATGGTTTACAATCACTAAATTGGACTTTGTGAGTCTTGACGTCGGCCTGTCCACTTCAAGATAGTTCGAACCGGAACTCTGATTAAAGAGACGTTGTCGATAAGACACCGCCTTGACTCCCACCTGTTTGGTGAGATTAGAACAGATGTCAGAATGACCACGTTTCAGTACCGCTCATGATGGCGCCTGGTCACGTATACAACGCACAGGACATAGATGGGACGAAGTTTATCAACGCTTATTCGGCGACGTGTAATACACGGATAACTCCCAAGACTTTCTGCTACATTGTTCCTGTCCCACACTGAAACACCAGTTTTTATGGAGAAGCATGTACAATGTGAATGTCCCCACTAAAATGTTTTGTACACACACACGCACGCACGCACGTACGCACACGCACACACAAGCACGCACTACTATTTATCACATCATATAAGCCTTTTGGGTTACTTTGTGCAAAGGTTCTTCAAAACAGTTATAAAATTCCTTTTCTGTTTAGCATAAATTTGTTAAATGAAGGGGTTTCGCTGGCGTCCGTTTTCTCCGTATCCCTTACTTAAGATTCATCTCTAGGGTTAAAAACATGTTCCTGTGCGTGTTTCTGACTTAAGAAATGGAAGGAAAACCCTCATTTTGAACTAGTGTCCAAAACCTCATGATCTGGCAATTGGGCAGCACAATACACCCTGTTATACACCTTGGTATCGGCACACGGGCCGCCGCCAACCAAACACGCCATGTTCTCTGTCTCCATATCAAAACTGGTTGAGGACTGTTCTTTAAAAGCAGACCCTCGTCTTATGGATGTGGAGAGCGGAAGGTCCGTGGTTCAACCTCTTGCTACGTCAAACTGAAATCATTACAAGTTACTTGTTGTTACGCTGCCTGATGCTCAGCAATAATAGACCCGTGAAGATCCGGGGTAGAATAGGTCTTCAGCAACCGACCCGTGAAGATCCGGGGTAGAATAGGTCTTCAGCAACCCATGCTTGCCACAAAAGGCGATTATACTTGTCGTAAGAGGCGACTAACGGGATCGGGTGGTCAGGCTCGCTGACTTGGTTGACACATGTCATCGGTTCCCAATTGCGCAGATCGATGCTCATATTACTGATCACTGGATTGTCTGGTCCAGACTCGTATTTACAGACCGCCAACATATAGCTGGAATATTGCTGAGTTCGGCGTAAAACTAAACTCACTCACTCACTCACTCAGCAATAAGGGATTCAAACAAGGACTTTTTCGGCTCCAGTATACCACATCTGAGTTATTTATACTGGGGATTTTCTTGACGTAAGACATGTGTTTATACGTGTTCCTTAGACATTTCTTGTCTTCTTTCTTGAATATTCCATGTCATTTTGGATCGCCTGTATTTTCATAGATGGGTTTAATTACGACTTTTTGCCATTTTTCTGAGGACGTGTAGGTACATTGTACAAAGCTGAATGGTTTAACATAAGTACAGTTAATTATATCGTCAGCATATACAACACTTTAAAAGGTATTTCTGGAAAATATTTCAGTAATGAAGTGTCCCAATAACGACATTTACTCTTAGGCCATTCAACATATACCCCAACCATCTTCTCAGACAGTGGCGGCGGGGTAGCCTCGTGGTAAAAGCATTCGTTCGTCCCGCCGAAGACCCGGGTTCGATCCCCCACATGGGCACCATATGTGAAGCCCATTTCTGGTGTCCCCCGCCGTGATATTGCTGGAATAATGCTAAATACGGTGTAAAAACATACTCACTCACTCTTCTCAGACCAAATCTGTTACCATTATCTCAAGCTCACCCCGTAATGTGAGTGAGTGAGTAAGGTTTGACGCCACTATTAGCAATATGCCAGCCATATCATTGCGGGGGACACCAGAAATGGGCTTCACACATTGTAGGGGAATCAAACAGGGGTCTTCGGCGTGAAACGCGAACACTTTAACCACTAGGCTACCCCACCGCCTCTCTCAACCCTTGTAGGTAGGCAGCACACCACCGGGGTAGTACCAGTTGCCTGGACACGATCAGAGCTAAAGTATTTCTGACACAATCCCACATAATTCTTTCACTGACACAATCCTGCTTAAGTCTCACGAGATCATGCACTGCTGGGTGTTATGTGAGGACCTTGGGGCCCTCTGTTTTCAGAGCTTCTGTTGAGGTAGACACTTGGTAGGTTGCGGACAATAGGCTAAGTGTGGGGTTTACGCTAGGCACATTGACCTGGCAAATTAGTACAATATGCATGTATAATGTCATGAAACGAGTTCCCGACCAACGCGGTATTGGAGACGGGCCTTCTGTAGGCAAGTACTGACACTATAATCGGTGGTCATAAACTGTTGGTGTGTTTACGGGTGATTTAGATCGTGTGTCGACCAGTGCAACAATGCTGCCTCTTCGCTGTCTCAGACACTGTCGGTTCTGCCATGAGAATCGACTCCTGGACGTGCCACCTGTGTTTAGCTAAACGTCTTTCTGATATATCCCTGGAGATGGATGTGTGTATCTCGGCTTGATTAACTCTGCTCTGTTCGGATGACAATGCCCCGTGGCTCTCGTAATGTCCATTCACACGGTAAGTAAGTAGAGGCGAAACAACACTTTCTAGAATATCTGTAAAGCCTGGCGTTAGGTATTGGATTCGGACTGTACAAAAACATGTCTACAAGACAGGAGCGGCGATTTATAATGAAGTTTCAATTTTGTAGGTTTTCCGACATAATCGTGGGCTTTTGATTCATAATGACCTCCGTGTTGTATAAATGTCATTCGGTCATTTAGACTGGCGACATAAAGAAATACGCGTGTGTAGATTAACTGCAGCCATATGAAATCTAATCTTCTTTCATGACTTTTATATAGTAAAAATACTCCATTATAGGTGTGTAATTTCGTTTATCCATTACGTCATTACAACTGTACTGTGGACGATGTTACTTGATACAGTACATAAATGCAGTCTCTTTGAAAGTATAGGTGAGCTGGAGAACATCTGTATTAGAAAGTCTCTAGACCGGACAACACCTTGGCTGTGTACACAGGTAGAACACACACAAGGATATTCTTGTAAACAGTGTGATACATTGATGTTCAGCATTAATGTTGTATATTCCTTGAAGGGAAAGCTGGTTTAGGTGAAATTGTACTCAAAGACAGCAAAATGCATGCACGTGTGTGTGTAAGTGATTATAACCGGGTAAATGCAGGTTTTGTTTTCCGGACCCAAACGCAGTATCCAGACTGCGACCAGTCACCGTGTTATATCCCACTATACGACCAGGCGGTTGGCAGTGTACCCACCGTTTAACGTCTTCTGTAGTGACGCTGCCAGAGGTTCCTGTCTGGGCACACGATACACCACGGGGCGTTCTTCTGTAGTGACGCCGTCAGAAGTTCCTGTCTGGGCACACGATACACCACGGGGCGTTCTTCTGTAGTGACGCCGCCAGAGGTTCCTGTCTGGGCACACGATACACCACGGGGCGTTCTTCTGTAGTGACGCCGTCAGAGGTTCCTGTCTGGGCACACGATACACCACGGGGCGTTCTTCTGTAGTGACGCCGCCAGAGGTTCCTGTCTGGGCACACGATACACCACGGGGCGTTCTTCTGTAGTGACGCCGCCAGAGGTTCCTGTCTGGACACAAGATACACCAGGGGGCGTTCTTTAAGGAGAAGAAAGGGTTGCTCCGCTTCCCTGATCCACCAGGATCCCCTGGTTTGGGGTTCAAATCACGATTTGTCGCCACTGACTGCTACTTTGTTTGGAAAGTATAATTTCCTTCATGGTCGCTTCCACCAAACCGGTAAAGGTCCAAGACATGTATCAATCTGGTCTGGACCTGACTTCCCCATTATGTTGATGGTTATACAAGAACTGAAATACTGTTTAGGATGACGTTAAACCCAACACACTGACTCGTACTTGTGTATGTTATACTTACCTCCCCCTGTTCCAGGCCTGGACATCAGCGGGGAGAACCTGGAGGACCTCCTGGCGTATGATGACCTCTTCCTGGACTACTTCAACGCCTTCCTCGGACTTCCGGTACGTTTCAGTAGTAAACTTACACTAGAATATGTTTACGCCAGGTTAACTTCAAAATTTATCAACCTTAATGGAATGGGCGTGCTTTTGTTCACGCCAAGTCGGCAGGATGTGGTTTGATGTGATGATGATGATGATGATGATGATGATGTGAGTGTGTGTTACTTGCCGCGATACAAGTGAAGGACAGCCATATGTCACTGCTGGATGCTGCAGGTGTTTCCCCAAGCCCTGGGCTACAACCGTCTGACCGGGGCGTTCGAGGAGATCGACCTGAGTGACCTGAGCGGCTCCCTGTCTGGTTGTGTGTCCCCCTCAGTCCACTATGGCGCCACCACTGGGGAGTCCGAGAAGATGCTGGAATGGGCCAGGGAGGAGAGACTACCCCAGTTTCTCAGGTAAGATATCTCGTAAGTCAAACATCTCACTTCAGGTAAGAAACATATCTCATACGTCAAACATCTAAGTCAAACATCTCGTCCATCGCGCAAACATATCAAAACATCGTTCATACGTCAAACATCTCTCAAACATCAAACTCTCATACGTCAAACATCTCTCACACACGTCAAACATCGCTCATCCGTCAAACATCTCTCACACGTCAAACATCGCTCATCCGTCAAACATCTCTCACACGTCAAACACCTCTCACACGTCAAACATCTCTCACACGTTAAACATCGCTCACACGTCAAACATATCTCACATGAAACATTGCTAATACGTCAAACATCTCGTAAACCTCAAACATCTCTCACACGTCAAACATATCGTGATAACCGCACACATAAGTGTAAGGTCAACTTTAATATTCTTAAGAAATCCCTTGGCGGATGTATTAACGATTACTCTTGTATTTAAAGTTAACAGCGGAAGCTCATATCACGTGATTATCTGTATGTTGCAACCATTAAAATGACTAAACTGATAAAGTATATGTGTAAAGAAGGAAATGGTTGTTGAGTATCAACCTATCAGGACGATTTGGGACCTTGCTTAGTCACTGGTTTGTCTGGTCCAGACTCGATTTAGTTATGATGTAACTGATTGTGGCAACAAACTGTTTGAGATGCGGTCCAATCAGAGGTTGTCATTTAATCACGTGTTGCACCTTCATACTGCAGGCGATATATTTTACAACACTGCCTGCAACACGTGCAATCCATGCAAAGTTCGATTTACATATCCCTGTGTTCAAAGTAAGACGTAATAAGTGATATGACGCTTTACTATACAACTTTTCGACTACATAACCTCTTACGCATGTCTCTGACAGAACGCAACTGTTCCGAGAACTTAAGTTGTGCAAGCTCTTGCTCCGTCCCCTTGACGACCGTATCTCCGCTAGCCGGAACTCCAGCCGACAGCTACGGGGATACAGTCGTCAGTCCGAGAGCTATGTGTCCAGCCTTAGCAACAGCGCCGACAACAGTGCTGAAGACGTCTTGGATGACGAGTTCGGCCTGATGGAACTGAGACATTCGGCATTATACAGATTCCGGAGGCCGGGTAGTAGAGCACTCAGCGACCCCGCTGGGAGAATTTACTATGACAGTAAGTAAACGACCCGTCAATAAACTGATAAAAATCAACGGAGGAATGAAACATAAGTACGTAACACTGACCCTCGTTCACCCACAGCCCTCGTATAGTCTGAGTTATTGCAGTGCCGGATAGGAAGGAACACTGCACCCCACTTCAACACAAATGGTGAGGTGAGGTGAGGTGAAATTAGGTTTAACGTCGTGCTTGAGAATATTTCGCTCATATGACGACGTGCA
Source organism: Haliotis rubra (assembly GCF_003918875.1). NCBI lineage: Eukaryota > Metazoa > Mollusca > Gastropoda > Lepetellida > Haliotidae > Haliotis > Haliotis rubra. The sequence continues at coordinate 2,334,067 of NW_025767035.1, read as the reverse complement.
TGCGGGTGTATGTGTATGTGCGGCTGCTTGCACTAGCCCAGACTTAAGCTGGTTTTATAGTGCTGGCCCACTGAGATCCCTAGCCGCAGTGAAGCATGAATACCCCACTCAGACACATTATACTGACTCCGAGCCGACCAGTCCTTGTTGTACCCATTAATGCCGAGCGCCAGGCAGGGACCTACAAGTACCATATTTTAACGTCCGTTGGTATGACGCAGTCGGGGATCGAACCCGCTACCTTCCGCTCTCCGGGCGGACGCTCTAACCACTACACCACGGAGCGGTCGGAGGAATGAAACACATAAGTACGTAACACTGACCCCCCGTTCACCCAGAGCCCTCGTATAGCCTGAGTTATTGCAGTGCCGGATATGAGGGAACACTGCACCCCACTTCAACACAAATGGTAAATGGTTTGTGCGTTGGTTTGTTGATTAACTCCGCACTCAGTAATATTTCAGCTCTATGGCAGATTAACTATACTAATAATGTGAAATACGCTCAGTAGTCATTCTCACTGGGAAAAGTATAACTCAAGCTCCCCTCATCCTACTGGGTACCCATTTACTACTACATGAATAAGGGCATATTTCAAACAAAGCCACTGTCCTAGAGAGACATGCTACATGTTGTCCAGTGTCGGGCATCACCGAAGCACCTGAAAGTTTTAGGAGTCAAACTGTCGATCGCGGTCATGTATCCAAATATTCACTGCAAACACTCTCTTGGAAACATCGTGTTGATGACTGGATTGTCTGGTGCAGACTCGATTATTTACCGCTGCCACCTAGCTGGAATATTGCGGCGTTAAACGACAAACAAACATCTTTCCTAGTCCTGGGGCGGTGGGGTGGCCCAGTGCTTAAAGCGTTCGTTCGTCAAGCCTAAGACCCGGGTTCGATTCCCCACATGGGTACAATGTACATTTCTGGGGTCCGTTTCACAAAGCGATCGTAGCGCTACAACTGTCTTAAGTCTAAGTTAAAGTATGAGACTTACGATCACCTTGGCCCTACGATCGCTCAGTTTGATACGGGGCCCTGGTGGCCCCCGCTGGAATATTGCCTAAACCAGCGTGAACTAAACTCACTCACTTTCCTAGTCCTGTCCAACTGCAGTAACAATGCATCCTTATTATATTAGCTGTATATTATAAATACAGATATATTTATATGGTCACTTTTCCCACTCTGCCAAATTTTACACAAACCACCCATTGATAGGCTGTACTCTGACAGTAAGATGGCTGTTGACGGAAATTTCTCTTGTACCTTCACGGGGGGAGTGATTTGTCCTCTTGTAATATACATAGTGACATTAAGTATGTACACTAATCTATCAGAAGGGTTGGCTATGTAAACAATGATGTAACGTTTGGCTCATAACATTTCGCAATAACACACCATTAGTGACCTGATTTCAACACGATAAGGGACGGAGTTCTGCCCTTATATTACAACGAACCGCGGTCGACGGTTCCCACCAGATACTTCGCTGGGTTGTCAGCGCTGTTTAATGGCGTTCACAAAAGTAGTAAACATATAAAATTTGCAAAACTTTGGGGTTTTGTACACATTTAGCTGTTTCATACAACGGTAATATATGTGACGTTCAAACCAAACGCAACCACTTATTCTCTTTTTAGAATATTTAACACTAATAATCCAGTATGCCGGCAGAATTCTGTTTTTTAACATATATTTGTGAACAAGAGTTATGAAAGTGTTGCAGGTGATCTACTGTCTAATTGACTGGTAGAACAGGGCTGCATTTTCAAACTAAATGTATAATTTCGACTAATCGGATCATGTCGGTGGGAAACATGTAAACATGGCGATTTTCGATCTTAATTGCTACAGTCGGAGAAGACTTCAGTGACATGAGCGACACTACCTCCACCGGCACCATTCCTCCACAAGTACCCCGGGGACATCGGAATCCGAGCAACGGGATCCGTGGGGAGGGAGGGGCTGTCACAGAACGGGCGTCTTGTTCCCAGGGAGACAGACGAGGGGGACACAAGATGAGCAGCACGTCCAAGCGCACTACAAGGTAGACATGTCTCTACTGCTGGCCAGTATCAGACATCCCTGGCAATGCAGGGTATTATATCGCCATTCTATTATGAAAAGTACCCTGGATCCACCTGTGACCATGGCTTCCTTTAGGGAATGACGCCACACCTCAGTCGCTCCCATCTCACAGCACAGAAAATTTATGTCTTAAGTCTTTGATAGGCGTTTAAAAGTTTGAAAGGCAAAAATTGTCATGGATTTGGTGGGCGGTGCGGTAGCCTATTGGTTAAAGCGTTGGCTCGTCACGCCGAAGACCCGGGTTCGATTCCCCACATGGGCATAATGTGTGAAGCCCATTTCTGGTGTCCCCCGCCGTGATATTGCTGGAGTATTGCTAAAAGCGGCGTAAAACTAAACTCAGTCAGTCAGTCTTGTTTTAGTGTTGGGTCATGGAACCTTCTGCGGAATTTCGTAAAACTTCGGATGTTTAAGGATGATAGCGCCCTTTCGGCTGAACTTAGACATACCTTTTGACCAGTATTTGAAAGATCCTTCCCAGATTTTGTTGCTACCTAGATCAGGACAGTTCGAACTGTATATAGACTAAACTTTCAAACCATGAATATATAGACGAAACATAGTTAATGATGGTGATACTTTTCCAATGCTATCCGAGGTTATCCAATTTATTTATAGCCATTCCACTATGTTTCAATTCCTATAATAACTTGTATTACAGTAATGATGTAAGGCTATGGTACATTGTGCAGAAAGTACAGAATTATGAATATGTCATTTATAAACATTCACAGTTGAGTTCGTATCAAATTCCACACCGCGCGTTTCTTACACTGATAACTGACCTAGTAATTAGTAACTTGTGTTTTATATTGACAAAGGGTTGATGTGTCGATGTAAATTGTATATTACAGAATATCATCAGAGGTGGAAGTATTCCCGTCAGATTCCCTCACAGGTAAATATATAAATCATATCAGTAGTCTGTCATACATAGCTTGAAGCAAATATATCCAAGCAAGCCCACGCAAGTCTAGTAAATGTGGCAAGGCTAGATTTCCACAGGGCTCCTTTTCATTATATGTTTTTTTTACTATGAACTAAAAATATGTAAAATATGTTCATTTCAGAGACTAGGCAATTGTTACACAAACAGAGTAAGCTATGGGGGATTATTGGGAGGAAGCCAGTGATCCCCCATAGCTTACTTTGTTTGTGTAACAATTGCCTTCTTGTGTAAACATCCTCCAACCTTGTACATCAACCTCATTAATTGTGCAAACATCCATCACTTACTGTTCAACTTTACTGTGTATATAAATACACCTTGCATCTAGTATTGTACATCATTTGCTTGATAACGGTGTTAGTAGCTACACTGAAACGTCGCTCATATTATATTAAAGAAGTTGTATATCCATAGAACTCTCCTCGTTGTTCATCATACCAACTTCTAAATGCCACTCAAACAAGTTAACTTATATAAGTTGTTAGTCTAGTTCCAGGCTTTTATGTCCTACAAATTTGTGATAAATCCTGATATGGTTTACAATCACTAAATTGGTCTTTATGTGTCGTCTGCGTGTCCACTTCAAGATAGTTCGAACCTGAACGCTGATTGAAGAAACGTTGTCGATAAGACACCGTCTTGACACACAGGTGTTAGTCTATCATATCAGTACAGATCCGATCTGCTCACATTTATTGATTTCTTTAAGATCCGGATCAGAATCGATGGTCTTTGATCACCCATGCATAACGTGACCAGTGACTGGATCGATTGTTCAGATCCGCTGCCATCGTTAAAACTAATGCATATCAGTTTCTCCCATTTGCTTTGACAGATACTCATGCTATCAATCACTGGTCCAGATCCGAATAGTTTCAGCTTGCCGTCAAATAGACTGACTGAGTTTTGGTTTTACGCCGCTTTTAGCAATATTCCAGCAACATCACGGCGGGGGACACCAGAAATGGGCTTCACACATTGTACCCATGTGGGGACTCGAACCCGGGTCCTCGGCTAGACGAGCCAACGCTTTAACCACTAGGCTACCCCACCGCCCCCTGTCAAATAGATGGAATGTTGCTAACTATGGCGTTATTAACAAACAAAAACTAAAGCAAAGCAATATCTTGCAATGAACCTCTTTAACCCGTTCACTGCTCATCACGTCCGCCGGCAGACGCTGTGACCACTAGACCACGGAGGTGGTTGAGTCTACTTAAGAGTACAAAAGATTATATCGGCTTTCATTGTCATTACCTTTACAACGACAACTATTCTTAGAACTTCATCTTAAACACTTACTTTGTCTACAGGCGTAAGAAGTCATTCGTCTAAGCATGGCAAACGACCACCATATTCGTCTACAGAAGAGGCATTTTTGCGGGGGGCCAGGTAGGTCGCCATGCCCGATGGTTCCACACTTGTTATGCATTTTTTCATGTTGATCTTCAAGCGTTAAAATATCACTAGCACTTTTTACAAAAAAAACTCCACTAAGTGTATTTTATAACTATTATTAAAGAAAAGGATATAAACACACACACACACACACACACACACACACACCCCGTTCAAAGTAAAAGAATTTTAACTCCATGACCGCTGTCTTCTTGTGTAGTGAGCATGTCAAGTTCAAATACAGCGTTGCACATTTTTGTAATGACGATGATGATGATGATGATGATGATGATGATGATGATGATGATGTAGAGTCGGATCCTGTTCTCCTTCCCTCAGAGCTCTCTCGGCGCCTATCAACTACGAAGAGTACTTAAAAGCACCCTTCGTGAACGACTTCGACGCCTTGTTTGGCGAGGCCGAACCTGAGCCGACGGGGGAGAGGTACGTGGTGTTCGAGGACAGCTCCGATGACGATAACACAGAGACCGACGTCCGCAACATGGAGGGGAGGTTGAGGATGTCGCTGCAGCAGATGAAAGAACAGGTTCTTGGAACGGTGAGTGTTCACGGTTCATGGGTACAATGTCTACTATGAAATATGCATGTCGACTGTTGAGGGACTCAGATGTGAGAAACTGGGTAGTGCCATCATTATTTGAAGCATAAAGTCGCACACACGCACGAGCACACACAAACATCACAAAACTCCTATTACAATATAAAGATTATAAATTATCATAGTGAATGATATGAGAACGTTTTAATTCTCCTAAATTGCAATCGTGTTAAAATTATGTTTACTAATTATACCAATTTGTCAACTGTGGATTTGTATAAAATGAAAACTATTACTGTTTCGGTAAACTGTAAACTCGAGATTTTGCTTGTCTTGGGAACTACTTCACAACGCAAAACATAACACGCCTGCCAGTTGGATAGGATGATTTTCAATACACCATTCTCATTCCTCGTTCTCAAACTAACAGAGGCCGATCAAGTTCCTGGTTCCTGCTCATCTGATAACATTAAATTCCCAATGATGCATTAGTAGCGTCTGTTTTCGAACTGTTTCTTCCGTGTAATTTTCTGCTACACGAAAGACAGAAGACACTGTTTAGACACATGTCATCACGTTTTGATAGATGTAAAATTGCTGAGACCAAAGAGGAAGAAATTTGGGCCACAAAAAGACTTATTTGTCCGTCAGGTTTCGCCCATACACATGCATGACGATACGTGTGAGGGACTATAAGTATTTGTGTTCCAGCTCTCGGGGATGGAGGCATTCCGGTCGTTCCTGTACGACACGGCAGGTCTGAGTCTGCTGAACTTCTGGCTGGACTGTGAGTTCTACAAGGACGCCATGCAGGACGAGGATGAGGACACCTCTCTGGAGACCAGGAACAGGTTGTTTAGGTGGGGACTCGTGGTGAATGCATAAACACAAGATCTATATATACTATCCACAAGATCTATATATACCATCCACAAGATCTATATATACCATCCACAAGATCTATATATACCATCCACAAGATCTATATATACTATCCACAAGAACTTAAAGAACACCAGATAGGGCGTTCCTTGACTTCGTTTCAGTAGCAGATATAACGATAGAAGACCCCGCATCTAGCAATATCCAAGCTATATGGCGGATGTCAGTAAATAATCGAACCTTGCCTGATAATTCAGTGATTGACATAATGAGCGTCGATCTACGTAGTTAGCATCCGGTATGCATTAGTCGAATCTATTGGTCTGGGCCTAGATTTTCGAAGCTCTCTTAGCGCTAAGATAGTCGTAAGTTAACGTTAATGTATGGTACTTACGACTATCTTAGCGCTAAGAGACCTTCGAAAATCTAGGCCCTGGTCACTAGTTCGTTGCCTCTTACCTATCGACTAGGCGACTAATGGGATCGTGTGGTCAGGCTCGCTGACCTGGTTCACACAAGTCATCGTGTCCGCATTGTGTAGGTCGATGCTCATGCTGTTGATCACTGGATTGTCTGATCCAGAATCGATTAATTACAGACCGCCGCCATATTGCTGGAATACTGCAGAGTGCAGCGTTAAACAACAAACCAACCAACCTTACGACAAGGATGGTTTGCTGAAGATAAATTCTAAGCCGAGTCCTTTCGAGAGGTATAAGATATGAAATATCTATTCCAGAGACATCCAGGACAAGTATAAGCTGAACCTGACCCAAGATGCCCGAAACAACATCAGCAAGTCCGCCTCCAGCGTCGGCCTCAGTCACACCATCTTCCTTCGTACCCAGTACGACGTCCTGCGACGGCTGCGGGCTTACTGGGTGCCACGGTTCTTGCTGCATCACGAGAGGATGGAGCCGTTCAGGTAGTCACTTACATTTGGCATGTTTGGTTGTACGTGACAGCATCATAACAAGCTGTATTACAGAGGTCTCTAAACAACTGCATCAAACACATGGTTGATCTCATGGACGACGGTTAAATCGGAAGGTCGGAGCAAGCCCTGATCGTGATCAGTTTTGCGCTCAGTTTTGACTGGGTCGTAAATTAGTTAGCTATAAGCAGGAAAAGACTCTAAAGTGTTATGTCAGATATATTGTCAATGTCATTGGACTCAGATTATGTGTGTCGCTTAATACTATGCTCGAGGGTTACACCATGGTGGTTATCGTTTAACACCTACATGACGTGTATGCTGTGGAATATCGATATACTGTACAAAAGCCAAACTAACTCTCTCACACAGCTACACGAAGCAGGATCCGCAGACTGTGATGTGGAGCATCAAGAAGACCATGCCAAAGAACCCCGTGCCTTTCTTCCCATCAATCTCCTTGGTGAGGTCAATGCCTCTGCGTCCTGACGACGCGCTGTCGTCGTCCTTGACCTCCAACTGGGACACCGTCACCAAGGCCAACACAAGTAGAGACATCATGTCTGTGCAAGGGAGACGACCGTCGTCGCTTGTCAGACATAATGGGTAAGTCTCAAATTGTAACAGATTACGCTTCTTCACATATAGGACTTGTTTCTCTTGACCCACCTCTTACAAAATCATCAACATTTTAGCTCCCCTGACAGAAAATAAGAAATAGCCTTGTGTCTCCGTTCATGCTTGACCACAGTGAGTGTGGCAACAGGTCTTCACTTGACACAGAATGAAATTGTTTTAACAAATTTGTATTCTTCTAAAAGCCCAAGAAATATATAGAAAGTGGGCGCAATCTGTCCAATTAGTTGCCTTGCAATGTGTTTTGTCTCGATTCTTGCAGCTTATGTTGCTTCAGGTAAGACTGAATGATTGAATCAATTCACCTTGCACTCTATATAACTCTTAAACACACTAACGTGTTCATGTTCAGATTCACAAAACTAATATCAAACGTTTTTCATAGGTTAAATACTACCATTTACACTTTTTGTATTATTCCTATCTTATACTCACACTTCCGGAGTCGAAGGCCATTGCTCGAAACAGACAATAAACGGGTGGTGGGTGTATTCTAGCACACTGGGTACATGTTAGTGTTTGTAACGTGCCAAGCTTTGAATACGTTGAATTCAGCTGAAAAAAGAAAATTTGGTTGAAATGTATATGATATACCTTTAAAAATAGAACACACGAAGAAACCCAGCTTACTAGACATTGTGTCGCGTGTAGAGAGACTGACAGGCGCACGTGAAGATGGCGTTTGGGTGACATTCGTGCACATTCTCCACACACGTTCGTGAACACTGCCACATGTAGTATGCAAACTAAGATTTCTCGCACTATTTAAACTTTTCTTTTTGCAAGTAGTTGATATATATATATGTGTGTTTATATTTCTAACCCTCCTACTCATACAATCACGCACCGTAACATTGACCCCTCACTAACACGTTTACTTGTCACTATGTGCATCAGTAGGGCGGAGGGTACCCTAGAGGTATAGCGTTCGCTCGTCACGCCTAAAACCCGGGTTTGATTCCTCACATGGGTTCAGTGTAAGAAGCCCATTTCAGATGTTACCCACCATAATGTTAATAAAGCTTGCTAAAAGCGGCGTAAAGCCATACTCACTCACTCACTCACTCAACAGAGGGGTTCTTTAAAGGTCACATGCAACGTAAAACACAACTTTGCAGATTCTGATACCTTTCGGTATGGACTTACCAAAACAAATCGTCAAAAAATGCAAATTCAACTTATAAAGTTGAAAAATAACGCGATGAAAAAAAACGCGCGAAATCGGAGTTCAAAGTTTCACTAATTTTCCCCAGACTTTTCTGGGGAAAACGGGTTTCAACAGCTGGGCTGCGCTCATAGCACGTGCGCAGTGAAATAGGTTCGCGCAACTTGGAAGCGGGTTGTCGGGTGAATACTCGGTGAAGGCTTTGGTGTGAGCTATTTTTCTAATGTTTTGTTGATATCTCACAGGCGCGAGCTTTTTATATGTTATGACAGTAAATCAGCTGTTTATATAATTTCACCACACGTTCTTCTTACCGAGTCACTTTCACAGTTCGATACTTAAAAGCAATGTCATTATTTAGCGTTGACAGAATTTCTAACTGTGATATAGATATGTCGTTGTCACAGACAAAACTCAATGTCTTGTTTTATTGACATCTGTGTGTCTGCCTGCCTGTCTGCTAATGACAATATTCAATACACATCTGCTATCACTGACCACATGCAATTTGAACTTAACACCAATCAGGCTATACACCATAAACAAAATGCATTGATTTTTATGGCCCGAGTTCGGTCTCTGTCACATTATGTAATTACACAGACAGGCAGGTGTGATAGTTGAACACATGACATGTTATGATGTCGGTTGATTGCAAAATGTTATACACAAAAAATGAGCATGTATTTACAAAACCCAACATCTCTATATATACACCTACAATGAGCCGTGAAGGCGGCATCTGCTAATGCAGCCGTTACACTTGAGTGCACACCCACCCGCTCTGACTGGGTTCGGTATCCCGGCTGCTTCGTTTCGAGGGAGGTAAACCCAAGTACAAAATATTGCACTTTTGATTTGCGATTATACGCTTATAATTTTGTTTATTTGTTTTTTCATAATCAGCAATGCATATTATATGTCATGAAGAAGTGATAATTGTGTTTTAATTATGTTTGATTTTTTGGTTGCATGTGACCTTTAATGCAGGATAAACTGGGAAGATATACCACACAAAATAAGTTAAAGAACACGCAACTCTTTGTTATCAATATAGAACAGTTATATAGATCTACGTCATGCCTTTTTTAGTTTAGTCCGTTTGTCGCCAAATGAAAACGACGATTGCACACAGCGTTAACATTGCGGGATGTTGAATAGCAGTAAATGAATCCCTAGGTCGGGTAACAGTGGTGACATGGCTGCGTTGCGCTACCAAAGTCGTCAACGAGACGAAAGATACTGGTCACGTGATGGACTTCAGCAAGCAACAGTCCCACGTATAGTTGTGACCATCAGCAGTTACAGAAGCAGTTTTAAAGAAGAGTGCTGTGACATAAGCGAGTCAGACTGCGACAAAAATTATTATGAGATGACCTTTCTTTGTCTGTCATTACCTGTACCGTTGTGTAAAATCTCAACTTTTACACATGACACGATGGTTTCTTGAAGACCTGTTTCCCGTGATTGCTATAAAATCATAAACAGCAGACATTGTTGGGTACAGGGTATTCTTTGCCATGTATCGTACTGACATTTACTAGACTATTCCTGTGATCACTTTGTCAGTTACAGCTTATAGCTTTCCGGAATTCAATCCAATACATGACACAACACTCAGTTCTGGCCATGTGCTGTAGGCATCCGTTTTTTAATGAGAGTTATCTCCCCTGGTTACATGTGACATTAGGATTCATATGCGGAAAAGGATTGGTAATACATGACAATTCCCTGTTTGGAGTTAGTTATTTTGCAATTCATCGTTCTCACTGGAGACTGTCTGACTAGAGTATATTGTATAAATAATAGTTCCAACGTTTGGATGTATTGTATCTATATATGTACTTGCCCACTTAGTTGCGCTATCTGCATTAACAGGCATGCTAGTTTTAATCAACTTAAGAGGTTCTACAAGTAAACTGAATATGGAACATGCTCGTATCTCCACTCCGTGAATAACCGAGCTGCGTCCATATGTTGTCAACAAATTATATAAGAAATTCTTCAAAGGCATTTGGAAGTTGGTGTAGTAATACAAGACAAATTTTGTGGATAACAACTTCGTTATTTGTTTTTCCTTTCTCATGTCATGTCGTGACATTTCGTATCCGATAGCATGAGGAATTAAGCAATGTACACACCCTTTCCAAACCATGTATTATAGTTTAAGAAACTCCTCTTCATGTCTGTTGTGGGGTGGTGGGGTAGCCTAGTGGGTAAGGCGTTCACTCGTCACGCCGAAGACCCGGATTGGATTCCCCACATGGCCACAATTTGTGAAGCCCATTTCTGGTGTCCCCCGCCGTGATAATGCTGGAATATTGCTAAAAGCGGCGTAAAACCAAACTCATTCATGTCTGTTGTTGCTATCCAGGCCCACGAAGGAACGGTTCCTCTTGGCGCTTAGTGCGGACCGACTAGCCGGCGGACCTTTCCAGAAATATCTTGAAAAGTAAGACACAGCATTTTGTATAAAATATTTCTTTGGATCTTACCTGAACAATCCTATGGGCTACCTGGCACATGCTTTCAATCATTAGTTCACATACATGGACCATTTAGAAGTTTTAATATTTATCGACCCGTAAAGATCAGGATTAGAATTGGTCTTCAGCAATCCATGCTTGTCGTAACGGGATCTGGTGGTCATCCTGCTGACTGGGTCGACACATGTCATTGTATCCCAGTTGCATAGATCGATGCTCATGCAACAACGGTGGGGAAGCCTGATGGTTAAAGCGTCCGCTCGTTACGCCAAAGACCCAGGTTCGATTCCCCACATGGGTAAAATGTGTGAAGCCCATTTCTGGTGTCCCACGCCGTGATATTGCTGGAATATTGCTAAAACACAACTCACTCACTCATGCAACAACAAACAAGACAAATTAAAATTTATCTCTGTGAGTGCGTGTAGTCCTGTAGTCTATAGTGTGAGTGTGTGCACAAGGGGCGGGGACCAGTCGTTGCTGTCGAACCTGTTGTTCTGGGAGGATGTCACGGAATACGGCGCAACCGAGGACAAGTCTGCAGACCGACTTCTTCGACTGCAGCACGCATGGGCCATCTTCAACAAGTTCCTGGCGCACGACAGTCCGTACTACGTCGGTATGTGTCACAAGTTGTAGTCTGTAGTTTGTGAAGATTTAGTTCCAGATTAAGTCACTAAGTGTATTATTGAGTCCATTATATACGTTCGTTTTACAATATTGCGTAACATATATACCATACCCATTGTGTGAGGGACTAAAACATAAGGAATTCTGGTAGATATGACGTTAAGGTTTACCGTGACTGGGTGACAATACAGTATAGCATGTATCTTTGGTGTGTATGATGAATTATGGCATGGGGGAAATATAAGGAATTTCTGGTAGATATGACGTTAAGGTTTACCATGACTGGGTGACAATACAGTATAGCATGTATCTTTGGTGTGTATGATGAAGTATGGCATGGGGGTAATATAAGGAATTTCTGGTAGATATGACGTTAAGGTTTACCATGACTGGGTGACAATACAGTATAGCATGTATCTTTGGTGTGTATGATGAAGTATGGCATGGGGGTAATATAAGGAATTTCTGGTAGATATGACGTTAAGGGTTACCATGACTGGGTGACAATACAGTATAGCATGTATCTTTGGTGTGTATGATGAATTATGGCATGGGGGAAATATAAGGAATTTCTGGTAGATATGACGTTAAGGTTTACCATGACTGGGTGACAATACAGTATAGCATGTATCTTTGGTGTGTATGATGAAGTATGGCATGGGGGTAATATAAGGAATTTCTGGTAGATATGACGTTAAGGTTTACCATGACTGGGTGACAATACAGTATAGCATGTATCTTTGGTGTGTATGATGAAGTATGGCATGGGGGTAATATAAGGAATTTCTGGTAGATATGACGTTAAGGTTTACCATGACTGGGTGACAATACAGTATAGCATGTATCTTTGGTGTGTATGATGAAGTATGGCATGGGGGTAATATAAGGAATTTCTTGTAGATATGACGTTAAGGTTTACCATGACTGGGTGATAATACAGTATAGCATGTATCTTTGGTGTGTATGATGAAGTATGGCATGGGGGAAATATAAGGAATTTCTTGTAGATATGACGTTAAGGTTTACCATGACTGGGTGATAATACAGTATAGCATGTATCTTTGGTGTGTATGATGAAGTATGGCATGGGGGAAATATAAGGAATTTCTGGTAGATATGACGTTAAGGTTTACCATGGGTCGTTAGTACGACAGTATCACATGAAACCAGTGCAGATGGCGTAGTTAGAGGGGAAGGAAGGAAGAAGAAAGACTTGCATAGACAAGGATTTTTTACAAATTTGAGTGGCCTGACACTGACAGGAGCATCTATCAAACACGGAACTCACCCCAACCAGGGTTATATTGTACGATACGTCACATCTTCCTTGTTTCTGGGTCTCCAGGTCTTCCCGACTCTATACGAGATCGCATCCACCAGAGCCTCCTAGAGGCTCGGGACTTCGTGGAGGCTTCCATCTACGACTCCGCCAAATACCAGGCTGTGGACCGTCTAGAGAAGGCCTGGATCAGGTTCCTGAAGGAGGATCTCAAGACTTTCCTAGAGTGAGATCCATCACTGTCCTTATATTGCTTACTTTGTAACGATGTGCACAGTGCATAATACTAGTTGTAATCAACGTTGCCATGAGGGCGCGTAAGAGAACGTTTCCTTAAAATCTGACCGTCTATTTCGGTTAGGGATGATTTCGGTACTTCAAACATCACAGGGTGGAAGCGCTGTCCACACGAAATGTGGAGTTGCCCCAAAAGCAACTCCATTTCCTCGCTGGACAGTGAAAGAAGAACACGTGGCACAAGAGTCAAGGTAGTTTTTTCCTCGCATTTCATTATTTCGCAAGTATAGATCAGGTTTTGCCATTTGGCAGAGGGGTCTAGAAAGTTACAGATCTGTCTGTAATAGCTTGACACCCTCTATATTTATTTACTCTTGCGCCACGTGTTCTTTTTTCATTGTCCAGCGAGGAAATGGAGTTGCTTTTGGGGCAACTCCACATTTCGTGTGGACAGCGCTTCCACTCTTTGAACATATTCGGGATTTTCAACAAATCATTTTGTAAGTATTATAAGTTATTAGTATGTATTCTCTAACAAACGATGATCACAAACAGTAATCATTGGCTTCTCGGTACTGTTTGGAATGATTTACATCTCATACACAGATAACTGGATGGATTATTTGCAAAGAAATAATGCTGTTTAGTCCTTTCTCTGCCACGTGGAGTTTCTGGGAAATAATACCCCTCTGTGTCCCTCGCTTGCCTTCTAAGTTGGAATCTGTGTTCCGATCTCATGGCGTGGACTATTGTGTCACTTTTTTGTCTAGTAACAGTCTGTTTTAAGACCATTGTAAAATGCCTAGATGATTTCATACTGCTGGGTAATGCACCATTCATAAACCCCTCATTCCTATGTTCCCTCGCTAGTTGCCGAGTGCGTCCTGACGCAGACAGCCCTCCTAGCACCGCCGACGCCATTGAGATCACCGTCACCGACACGGAAGTGGTCATCAAACGACCTCGACCTTGGGTTAGAAGGTAAACAAACACGTTCTATCCTATAACATCCGCACTGAGGATTTATTGCCCGCACTGCTCGGTCTGACCCTTGATGAAGACCTGTGTGACGGGCTCGTGGTGGTAGAATCTAAAACAGGCACCGCTTTTATACGCACAGCTTTGTCGTGAGTATGTACCCATGTTAACGGTGTGGACCGATTGATGTAGTTTGGTTACTAATTCATCCGAAGGAAACACCTGGTGTTTAGTACTTTTATGTCTTAGTGGTAAATATTTACGAACTGTTTATTGTTTATGTTGATAATCACCGAAAGATCATCCCTGCTCTTCAGCATCTCATGTTTGTCGTAAGAGGCGACTAAGGGGATCGGATGGCCATACGCGCTGACTCGGCCGATGCATGTCATCGTATTCTGACTGCGTCGGTGAATGCTCATGATGTCGATCACTAGGTCTCTGGCCCAGACTCAATCATCTACTGACCGCCGTAATATAGCTGGAATATTACTGAATGCGGCTTTAAACAACAAACAAAATGTATATACTTTTATACTTTAATGCATTTTGTATAAACATAATTTGTTGTAAGTGAAAAAATAATAATTTCCAAACCGGTTCTTTAAGCGCCCATGTTCTAACTAACCGCATGTTATGAAACGTTGATGTACCCTACATACTTCAACTAGTGTCTCCAACAATCTGATGTCAGTTTCACCATGCATGGTCTGGAGTGTTTCTTTTCCCTTACTGGTAATACTTGTTAACACAATTCCTATTTGCATGACTTAAGTCGTGGATAGTTTCTCACCAAACTAGAATTACTTTAAACTTCACCACGCATGCTGTATATCCAGACTGTTTAATTATTTTCCAGGCTGTTTAATTATGTTTTATTTCGCCTACTCATTGTATTGAATCTACACGACCGATATTCGATCACCTTTATGTTGTTCTCGGGATACCAATGACTGTTACGATAGAGCACTTGGTCTCGTTCCACAAAGCGGTCTTATATCCTTATCTCTATGACACCTTTGACAACGATACGATACATCTCCTCGTCAAAAGAAGTATTTCTGTTAACACTGACCACTGACAATCCGTTTATGGGTCGGCTTGCTACCGAAGACCTTCGAAAATCGTAACAATCTTACTTGACGCTTAGACTCAGTGATCGTAGGCCTACCAGTACTGAAATCACTATATGCAGCAGGCTCAATTCATCAACGATGCAGCTTTCGTGTTACAACAATTTTGTCAATGTTTTGATATAGAACTATGACAATGTAGATGTTTCAAAGAGTGTCCATAGCCAGGGGATATTTTGCCACAGATTCGAACATGTCAGAATAAGTTTATGATAAAAAGTATTTAAAAATCACCTGACCCAAGTTTCGTCATGCAGTATTTTATGTACATGTACATACAAATATCAAACGTTGGTATTTGTAATATTTAAAGGAAGCCATCGATCGATACCCAAAATCTTGAAAAGTTGTGCTTGAAAACGACACCCGTAATATAATAACCAGCTGATTTTAAAGTTGAGACAAATGTGCAGTCTCATTAATAACATACCCAAGTGCTCACTGATTGAAAAACTCTGCAAAAAAAACAACAAGCACGAGTCATTTGTGTTGAAGCAGCGCTTGGAATGAGCGTTTGATGGCTACCTTTAGAGGGAACAACTATACGTATGGACTGCAGGTTGGCATGGTGTTTTAAACCGGTGCCAGCCTTTTGTGTTTCCGTGTATCTGATGTCATGCCTTCGTTTCCTTCCCTAGACTCCAGCCTCTCAGGTAACTGTGTGACGTTGTACTCCAGGTTGGGAGTGGCTTGTCTGTGTGTAACCCAGTGATGCAGTTGTTATCACGTGTCCCATCACTTCTGTCTTTATTTGTTATACACTGTTCAGTTTTTCATGCACGTTTTCAGTTGATCAGAAATAACATGAACATTTTTTTATTCTGCTGTTCAGAAACATTCTCACTCACGATAATCGGTTTTCTGGCAAATGTTGATAAAGGGCAACTGGCAAACTTCGTAAACGACATCTTAGTAGTTGAAGATTGATGAAAAACAAGATATATATTATAGATTTTGAAATATTTTTGATAGACAATTATAATTACCCTATTGAAGTAGGAACTGCTCATATTTAATCCAGGCTATTATATTTCAAATTTCCGAAAAGGTACTACCATTCGCATCCCACTGCTTTGAAATATTGCCCCAAAGCCTGTATAACAAGTCGTATTCGTATTCAACACTGCGTCTATAAGAATGTAAACATATGATATATTGTTCATAACAATATTTATTCATTGTATCAAAGTGTGTTTTACATTTTTTTCTCAATGTGTATTCCTTAACTGACAAACGGTACTTGTGGTTCAAAACTTACATGGGGTGGCCAAGTGGTTAGAGTGTTCGCTCGTTGTGCTGAACACGGGTTCTATTTCGACGATGTAAAGCTCCACTAAATCATTATATATTTGCAGAATATATTTACCTAATCTACTGTATGAAGCTTGTTAAAATTTTGTGGTTGTTTCTCATGATCTGCCCGTGCCTGTATTTTCATATATAATATTATATATATAAACTCTGTCAAAAAAGAAACGCAACCCCTGTCCTCAGATATGAAAAATTCGTTTGAATGAAGTTATTGCTTCCAAACTAAATTTTATTCGAATGTATTGAAATGATACACGTAATTAATGAAGATTACCATCCAAACAACTGCATTTGTACGCATAAGTGTATTTTATTGCTTATTCCGTCACAACGCATGAAATGACCCTCATGGTGACTTCGCACAAAAAAAAAAAACACATGCAAATCATGAAAATGGCAGTTAATGTAGGGGTGTATAAAAGCCCATGTGCTTCCGTATTATATTCATTCATTTGTCGCCGAAAAGCTGTGTTAAAAATGCCACGATTGAGTGCTGCCGACCGAAATATCGCCATTGGTCGTGTTCAAGCCGGAGAAAGTTTTGGAACTGTTGCACGGCACCTAAATGTTCACAAAACAACGATATCCCGACTTTGGAGCCGCTACAACAACTTCAATTTGACCAACGATCGCCCGAGAAGTGGAAGGCCAAGAATCACGACCCCTTCAAGATCGGTACATCCGGGTCCATCACCTGCGTAATCGGCATGCCCTACCAACCGTGACTGCCACACAAATACCAGGTTTGAGGAGAGTGTCAGCTCAAACGATTAGGAACCGTCTGAAAGAAGCGGGTTTACGTGCCTGTAGACCAGTTGTTGGACCTGTACTACGCCCCTACATCGACGCCGACGACTCAGGTGGTGCAACAACGTAAGGATACGGACTTTACAAAACTGGAGGCGAATCTGGTTTTCTGATGAATCACGTTTTCTTTTGCAACGTCACGACGGAAGACAGCGTCTGTATAGGAGACGTCATAAACGTTTTGCGCCCATCTGCGTCCGACAGGTGGACAGATTTGGCGGAGAAAGCGTCATGGTTTTGGGAACCATCTCATACAACCAGAAATCAGACTTGGTGATCGTTCCAGGGAACCTGACAGCCCAACGTTACATCAACCACGTGTTAGAGCTTCACCTTCTCCCGATTCTTGACCAACAGACACAGATTTTTCAACGGGACAACGCCCGGCCTCATACTGCACGTGCAACAATGAACTTTCTGCAGACTTCCAACGTCAATGTCTTGCCATGACCCTCTAAATCACCAGACCTCAACCCTATTGAACACCTGTGGGATACTCTGGATCGACGCGTACGTCAACGTCAGCCGCCGCCACAGACGCTGCAACAGCTCGCCGTTGCACTGCAGGAGGAGTGGAGAGCCATTCCCCAGGAAAGAATCCGGCGTCTTATCCGTTCTTGTCCAAGGAGATGCCGTGCAGTGATTGCAGCGCGTGGTGCTCATACGAAATACTGAGAAAGACGCCCCCCTGGTGACAAACTGGTGTCTGTGAGATGACTTTTGAAATGACAATTTTAAACATGCCCATTTGGGTTATTATTCTGCCAAATTTCAGACTTCTGTCTTAAATAATAAAAATGCCGTGTCGTCCTAAAACTTCAGATCAAAATCTCTAAAATACAGAGGTTGCGTTTCTTTTTTGACAGAGTTTATATACTTTAAGTCCAAATAAGAACCGTATTTTCGACTCGAAGCTCGTTTTGCACTGATGTCCGACTATTTTGTACACATAATGTTATTCAGAGTGTGTCATATTCACAGAGAAATCTAACTTTGGTAATCAAGGCATGTGACCCCTGTCTTGACACTTCTTGCCCCTAAAGGGCGTGGCCAAAGGAGGTCACTAGTTCACAAGAATACAATTATCTATAAATCCATTAAAACATAATTTCAGAACCAAATTCCAGACAGAAAAACCAGGCATGAGAAACAAGAATATTATTTTAACTAACCTCGGGTTAAGGTTTAAGTGTGTGAAGGTGTATAAGATGCTAGGGCTATGACGTAGTGTGTGTGTCCAGTGTTAGGTAGACTGTTTTTCCACTGTGGAGTGCATGTGTTTGAATCCCTACTAATCTTTCGTTTCCCTCAGTACGTCTTTCTGTGCTACCTCCACACATCGTCAATACTTCACGGGTTCCAATACACATCCTTCCTACATTAGTACACACGCGTTGGTTTGAAGTCGCGACTGATATCTGGCGTTTCCTTTTTAAGGATTTCACCCCAAAGCTGACATTTGTTTTCCCGGGGGACCCATGAAGTACAGGCGATGCCTTCATAGAGATGCGATACCTGCATGTTTCAGTTGAATATCTTCCTACTCGCCAGCTTGCTGATTAAGTCTTCATCTGAAACTATTTTCAATTTCATTTACATGTAATCTGAACTTATATCAGCACATCTTAAAGTAGTTTCATGTAAATCTTTTGTTCAGATGGCAGTGTTTTAGTGTAAGCATGGTGCGCAAATACAATAACAGATATTGAACATACGTCTGTCTAATATGAAAGGCCCTGATTAGAACAGGGTATAAAAGTGTGTTTAAGGGAGCCCTCAACCTTACATGATATGGTGTTGAAGGGTCCCGGGGTCAACGGCATCTGAGCGGGCACGACGACTACAGCGTGCTTTGACCTTGGCAGAAGACATCGACTTCGAGAGGAGGGCATTGAATAAAAAGTTACGTATTGAACGTCGCAAGGAGATGGAGAAGGAACGGAAGAAGGCCGTTAAGGCTGCATACGCCAGGCAGAAAGAGGCTAAACTAAAGAAAGGGTCCAAGGTGAGGGTTAAACACATGCTGTATACCAAAGTCGGTATTACCTTTTGGGTAGGAATGAATATTAGAGGTCTAGGCGGCGCCGATGTTTCTTGTGCAGAGTTGCTTCCCCTGCCCAGGGATCCGCTAGTTCGTGTTCCAGATTCATCTCTGCAATATATTGTGGTTTGTCAGCGCCAGCAGGTACTAGTGGTTTCAACAATGAGGCAGCTGTCGTCACTTCAGGTTTTCTTACCACAAGAAGCTGACACGTGGTGATCAGTCTAAGTAAACTTAGGCTTATTATTGTTCGTTAAACTGTTATACTGAACTGAGCCAGTCTAAGTAAACCTAAGTTTACTTAGACTACGTGGTGATGGGATTAAAATATTGTTGTACTGAAATATTGTACATTGATCACGGTACTTGCAACAGATGACCTTATCAAAACAATGTGTCTTTGTCGTCATTAAAACTTCACATGACGAATCTACAGGCGCATACTTCCATACCATGCTGGCTTATATATGTCTTGTATAAACTTACTAACATAAAGCTAAAGCGTGTGTGCATGCAATTTCTAGTAATACTCTCTCTTTGAGGAGTCGGATTTGTATGTCGATGAATACGGTAACCTGTGTGTACACGGCTCATATACCACAGAGCTTATACAGTCGTGCAGCGCACTTCCTCTGGTACACCATCAGCCCTCGTGTTAACATTTTGTTCCAGGGAAAATAATCATAATCTATATTCGTGACATTTTATTTATGTTTTATCACGAAAGGTGCAAGTTTTTATTTAAAGATTTTACTAAACTGGGGATAATTTCCAGACAAATATTCATGGATTAATGGCGGCCTTTTCTCCCCAACTCCACTAACGTATAAATATTACGATTTCCCCGACCATTCTGCAGCCAGCCATTACATCATGCCCACCAGTACATTAGTCAATCATATTATGCAACGTAAGAATCGATTTATCAGCAAACACTTTGCTACAGTCTGATTTTAGCGACGACGAGTCAGAGCGTTCTAGAAGCCGATTTGTGAGTTGATTGTTCGGCCATGCCACTTCTAGAAAACTGCAGATTACACTGAATCACAGTTGTATTACATCCACCTCTAGAATCTGGAGCTGTCCTATATCTTGCTATGAAAACTTCAACTAACCAAATTTAAATCCTTCATTCTGTTCGTTTTTTCATTATTCTATATCGTTTATGTATTTTCGATGACTCGTTTTTTTGCTTAAGTTGACAAGGTTTTTTATTATAGTTTCATTTTGTTCATTTTGCCTTGTTCGCTTATAATTTGAATCTTTTATCGCTGTAATGTATGTCTCGGTCATTGAACCAGACCCTGGCTATTTGATGTGATGTGAGTCTGCATCAAGTACTTGTCCAGCGCTTCTTCTGTGACATCAAGCTACTAACAGCATGACATTCCAGGCAGCTTATTTGATGTTCAATCTATATTTATTTAAATTCCAGCTATTTTTTAAAAACATTTCAACATGTTTTCTGTATATGTATTATCAAATTTGTGGGATTCACGAAGATGTCAACCATCGGGTGTCATTTTAGACTTGTCGTGTAATAACAGGTATATCATTCAAAGGGAAAGTAATACAAAGTTATTATCATATTTTAACATCACAAAGTCATCATCATACAATGTGTGGATACATTTAATGTTGTGTCCCATCAATCGTTAAGTAGGATTCATTTTTGTATATCTTTCAGTCATTACAAATAACATTTGTTTTGCCAAAGCCAGAGAATAACAATCTCGATTGTCAGTAATAACAGATTCCATTGGATCATAGGAAATATGTGATAACACCATGTGTTAATTAATAAACACCATGTGTTAATTAAAAAATCACTGATCTTGTATTTAAAGGAATAACCAATAACATGCATCTTTTTACGAATGCCCTGAAAAGGGAATGAATTGAGCGAGTGTTCATTAGGTGGATCAAAATGGTGGCTGTTTTACATTTCATTGCATTCAGATTCGCTTTTTATGAGTATCGTTGTATAAAGAGTCCAATAGCAAAGCATAGTGTAGACCCAGTATTTCTTACGTTCACAATAGACCGTTTACTAGATAGTCTTATTCTTCTCTATATGTTAAGGGTATCTAGTCGTTCCTTGTAGATGTAATTCAGATTGGAAATGTGCGGTAATAAATATAGTACGGTAGGATATCTTTTCAAAACCAGTGCATCTAATGTTCTTAAATAAATGCCAACCCGTGAAGATCCGGGTTAGAATTTGCCTTCAGCAACCCATGTATGTTGTAAGAGGCGACTAACGTGATCGGGTGGTCAGACTCGCGGACTTGGTTGACAAATGTCATCGTGTACCAATTGCGTAGATTGATGCTCATGCTATTGATCACTGGATTGTCTTGCCAAGACTCTATTATCTACAGACCGCCGCCATATAGCTGGAATATTGCTGAGTGCGACGTTAACAGCAAACAAATCAAATATATGTCTCTCCGAAATGAATATGTAGAATTCTACACCATAAGTTTCGTGTCAAGAATCAGGATTCTGACTCTATTGAATTCTACACGATATGTTTCACATAATGTATCTTACACTTACATGTACTAATCCTTTAATCTTATTATAATGCAGGCATTTAAAATATTTTATTCATGACAGTTACTTTTAGCTAGAGACTGTCTCACTATTTTGCGATGGTGTTTTAATCTTCTGTTTCCAGTCTGGTGAGGGTGTTGACGGAATGATGGCAGGAGAAGGAGAGGACGGGATAGGGGTACTGCCCTCATATACAGACCTGCACTCAAACAGACAGTGAGTTATTATAATGCCCTCATATACAGACCTGCACTCAAACAGACAGTGAGTGAGTGAGTTTAGTTTTACGCCGCACTCAGCAATATTCCAGCTATATGGCGGCGGTCTGTAAATAATCGAGTCTGGACCAGATAATCCAGTGATCAACAGCATGAGCATCGATCTGCGCAATTGGGAACCGATGACATGTGTCAACCAAGTCAGCGAAACTGACCACCCGATCCCGTTAGTCGCCTCTTACGACAAGATAGTCGCCTTTTTATGGCAAGCACATGGGTTGCTGAAGACCTATTCTACCCCGGATCTTCACAGCGAGTTATAATAATGCCCTCTTATAAAGACCTGCACTCAGACAGTGAGTTGTTATAATGCCCTCATATACAGACCTGCACTCAAACAGACAGTGAGTTATTATAATGCACTCAGACAGTGAGTTATTATAATGCCCTCTTATACAGACCTGCACTCAGACAGCGAGTTATAATGCCCTCTTATACAGACCTGCACTCAGACAGCGAGTTATAATGTCCTCTTATACAGACCTGCACTCAGACAGTGAGTTATAATGCCCTCTTATACAGACCTGCACTTAGACAGACAGTGAGTTATTATAATGCCTTCTTATACAGACCTGCACTCAGACAGTGAGTTATTATAATGCCCTCTTATACAGACCTGCACTCAGACAGTGAGTTATTATAATGCCCTCTTATACAGACCTGCACTGAGACAGTGAGTTATTATAATGCCCTCTTATACAGACCTGCACTGAGACAGTGAGTTATTATAATGCCCTCTTATAGAGACCTGCACTCAGACAGACAATGAGTTATTATAATGCCCTCTTATACAGACCTGCACTTAGACAGCGAGTTATAATGCCCTCTTATACAGACCTGCACTCAGACAGTGAGTTATTATAATGCCCCCTTATACAGACCTGCACTCAGACAGTGAGTTATTATAATGCCCTCTTATACAGACCTGCACTCAGACAGTGAGTTATAATGCCCTCTTATACAGACCTGCACTTAGACAGCGAGTTATAATGCCCTCTTATACAGACCTGCACTCAGACATTGAGTTATTATAATGCCCCCTTATACAGACCTGCACTCAGACAGTGAGTTATTATAATGCCCTCTTATAGAGACCTGCACTCAGACAGACAATGAGTTATTATAATGCCCTCTTATAGAGACCTGCACTCAGACAGTGAGTGTCCTATTATGAAGGCAGTTTCTGTACTGCCCCCGTATGTAGACTTGCACTCGCTCAGTGAGTTGCTAACATGCACCACTCTTTAAGAATTCAGGATCAATGTTTGATCTCTGGTACACTTGATATTGATGTTAACTACGTGTCATAACCATGTGTTTAACCAGGATTTTGAATTTAACAAACCAACAGGTTCTTTTAAGTTTATTTCCATGATAAATGTTTTTTGTTTATTTAAAATAAAACGGGATATGTTAAATGTATGTATTAAAGGTGGTTAACGGGAACATCCATCACATGATATTAACAGTGACGTAATGATGTTCTTCCACTACATACTGTAAGCTGCTGCATCATGTGCTTCAGACTGATGGCGATGTTCAGGAAGTTCATCCAGGACGGTGATTCTAAAGAGTTGGCCCACTACCTGCCCCTCCACAATGACCTTGACACTTATTTTGACATGAAAGATAACAAACAGAAGAAAGACTCGCACGCTGGACATATATACAAGTAAGCTGATAGCGAGGGTCAGCATGTGCCATGGTCCTCTTTGTTGTCACACCTTCTCGGACAGCCTAGTTAGGTTAAATATGTGTGTTTTATATGAACGCCAGAATGAGTTTATTTGATGTTTAATGACAGCGCGATAGTGATGTTTTCTCCAATACAATATGGTGGACTAATTTCATGAAAACTATCAAGTATTTTGTAAGATTATGTGGTATCGTACAAAGCGAGATCTGTCCTTTATTAGTCAGCGTTTGCAAAATAAACTCGCCAAATATGAACGCGGCATACGCACTAACGTAAGTAATCGTAATTGTCGAACATAATTTTTTTATTCAGAATACTTTTACCGTGAAGTCGACTGTATCTGATATTCATTTGAATAATGGAACTATGAACGATTACTGAGCCAACGTTGAACATTTCCCCATCCTAAAATAAATGAACATTTCCCCCATCATTTCATCAATGGACATTTCCACATCATTTCATTAACGGACATTTCCACATCATTTCATCAATGGACATTTCCACATCATTTCACTAATGGACATTTCCACATCATTTCACTAACGGACATTTCCACATCATTTCATCAATTGACATTTCCACATCATTTCACTAACGGACATTTCCACATCATTACACCAGTGAATATTTCCACTTCATTAACTATATGTACATTGCCATTATATTACACTAATGAAAACATTTTCATGATTACATAAATGTGTCAACTTCGTGATTACATAAATGAATATGTTCGTGTCAACTTCGTGATTACATAAATGAATATTTCCATATCACTGCATCAATGGACATTTCCTCGTCACTACATCACTGAATTATCACGTCATGACACAATGAACATTTCTATGATGGACATACAACAGGACATATCTAGACGCTCAGAGTAAGAAGTTCGCTCCAATGCCTGAGAAGATCTCCACCAAGGTGGCGGGGGAGAAAGACAGGCCCAAGTCTCCCACATTAAAGGAAGTCCACAAGCACGTCCAGTCCAAGCTGGACGCGTTGTTCAAAGATTTTATTATGGTAAGTTTTCATGCGTTTATTTGGAAACAACAAACACACCATAAGTTTCAACGCCATCTTGAACAATATTTCAGTTATATGTCACCTTGACAGGTTGATAGCCGGGGAAAGCATTAAGTGATGCAGGTATTAGTGTTTACTAATTTGGTTAAATACATAAATACGATATGGTCCTGACAAACCAACTGTCTGGGCGAATCTGGGGTTCGAACTTCCAATAGTAGGTGTTTTGGCACGTCTTGTGGAAGTAGCTTTGGACAGAGAAATGTGCCATCTTGGACAATTTGGCCATCCCTGCATTGTCGGGTCTAGACTCAGTGGTCATATAGCTGGAATATTGCTGAGTGCAGCGAGTCTTGACCTGACAAGCAACTGTTTAAGATCGTAATCATCGAAATATGCAATTGGATACGGTGACATGTGTCAACCAAGTCAGCGAGCATAACCACCATATCCAATTAGTCGCTTCTTACGACAAGCATGGGTTGTTGAAGATCAATTCTAACCCGAATCTTCACGGGTTGATAGCGAGTGTGCTCGTGTGTACTCGAGTGCACTCGCTATCAGGGGGCAATGTTTCATACAACAAAACACGACTGCCTGTTGCAGTACCAAGCAGAGGAGTTCGGTGTAGACCCCAAAGACCTGGCGTCCATGTCCCAGGCTGAGCTGACCATGAGGATGGGGGCAGACACTGGGACGGCGTGGAAGAAGAAGAACAAGGGCAAGGTAGGAGGGAAGACAACTCGTGTTACAGTAATGGGTTATAGATTTCAATCAGACATAATAGGCAGGTAGTTGATTTTGCTTTTTAGTCACATTATACCTTTGAATCTTTCTTTTCTTAATTGCAAATATCGTTATTTTTTTCTTCTCAAACTTATTGCCATATTTTGTAGACTTGATTAACAAACCAATTATATTTTATTATTCAGTTATGTTTTATGAAGTTAAAAATGCAATGCTCTGATACAAAATACCCCTTTTCTTCTTGAGTAATCTTTCTGTCATATGACCTTTGTCCACACTGTTCGTCATTCACCAAGATGTAGTTGATGATCTCCAAAACATATAAAACAGGAACCAGAAGAGGAACAGAAACCGGACAAAGACAAAACTACACAAATAAGGGAGATAACTCTCGATTCTATCAAAGTACGCGTTTTCGAAGGGGGTCGTCGGCAGCAGCCAAAGTTAAGCGTAAATAAACCTTCGCTTAACGCAAGCGCAGATAAACGAAAAAGGTCCAGTTCAAAGGTACGCGAGCGGAGTGACACACAGCCAAGAGAACAGTTATCGAAGGTTGAGCGGGTAAACAGAGTGACGATGTGTCATAACAACTTTAACACTTGCAGTGACCCCCAGATATCCATACTGACCACATATGTGATGGATACATGTGTGATTGGAGTTTAATGAGTTTCGCATATATAGCACAAATGAACGCACGTGAGTTGACTAATAGTGTGTACACAACTGCATGTAAAAAGATACATTACACGTGGGGAACACATTGCAACTGATTGTGGATATGTGCGGCTTGTCTACGACGAATCATAACTTTGTTTACAATAAGAGTAACGGATAAACAGATGGCATGGTCAGCTAGTTTTATTGCCTTTAGTTAGGATAAAAGCCTTAAATTCTCCTCTATAACCACAAAATAATGCCACATTCAATTCTTAAACAAATACATTTACGTTGCGCCTAGTTTTGTAGCTGCATATATGTATTAGAAAATATGACCATCGTAATTGGATATTTCCCTCAAACATTAACACTTTGACAAAGAGTCTGTTTATTTACTTGCTCATGTAGCTTTAAGTTAATACTATCTACCATACGGAGACTCTCGTTTCCAGAGTAAGAACCTGTGCCAGTTACACACCCCACTGAAGATTACAACTATATATAGCACAAGACTTAAGCGCAGACTGGTTAAACCAGTCGTATCTGCTCCGATATTTAACACATCTACCAAGTAACCGTGTAAGTGTTCGTGTGATCCTAATTAACAATAAGCTGTATAATAACACTCTAACATATTTGCTATAGAGGAAGAATAATGACAATTATTATGGAGATACAACTTCTTTTATTCTGTGGAGGCGACGTTATGACATACGTTCTAATGTCGTTGTCAAGCACGACAACGACATTAGAACCTATGCCGAAACGTCGCCTACACAAAATAAACGAAGTTGTATCTCCATAATAATTGTCATTATTCTTCATCAACTCAACTTCAAAATGCCCATCAAAGAAGTCATATTTGCTATAACCATAATGAATTAGGATAGAATAAGATGGGTTCCCAGCATGTCTCGTCACAGTCGTCTCATTTCAATGTTCAATATTCTCTCTCTCACTCAGTAAAATAAGAATTTTAACAGACAGTCCATATGATCAATGATCGTGATGCCAAATGGGCTTCACTGTTCCTGCTGAAGCGTTCTGCATATCATCTGTGTTGAAATCCTTTATAGTGTTATAGTGTTATCACGATCTTCGAGTATTGATTTTGGATTGAAGTATTGGCAAGAAAGCTTCAGGTCACTTGGTTTAAACGACACATCGGGACAAGGGTTCTTTTGAAGGGGGTTCACTGTACCTATTTCAAAGTTATACAAGCAGGATCCCAACTGGATTTTCAAAATATCTGCTGTCAATATTCCCCGTGTGAACTCATCACTTAACATCGATGGATTGCTTGCTTGTGGCCTTTTTGACGTTACTAACATTGTCATTGAAATCTTTTTTAACATTTATTTTCTTTAATCTTTCATTATTAGTTGAAGCAAGAAGAGGAAAAGAAAATGTGTTGAATATGTTCAGTAATCTGAAATAACATCAAATGGGCAGAGATATCCCTCAGTAGTATAACATAGCGATATCCTTTAGCAGTATGCCACATCATGTTGTCTAGCTGCCGCAGCACTGTCTGCCCACAATGAGTGATTAGGAGATTGCTTTTGTCACTACGCACTGCTACATGCTGTTCCATGGTGTTCCCCAAGAGGTCATCCATCCAGATCTGGGTCCCGATCTACAAAGCGTTCGTAACGTTACGACCTGTCGTAACTCTAATGTAGCGCTATGAATGCTTTGCGGACCAGGACCCAGCATAGCACTTTCATTGCTTCAACAAAGATTATGCGGCTGATTTGACGACAAATGAAACATGCTCATATTTTAGAAAGTGCAACAATATATTAACTTAGGGATTAGGAAGCCATCATGATAATAATTCCATATCCTCTTGATGATTCCGTACTTGATACGTGCGTACAATTTGCTTGATCGAAAATATAAGTACACATTGGATGTATTTGAGGAAACAAATTGTTTTGCAATTTTCTTTGGAGTACAGTGGGTAGAGCAGGCTATCGATAAATATCACAGAGATCGATAACCGTTAACCAAATATCGATCGATTATCGATACATATGGGAGAAATAACTTTTATAAAAAATGCCAAAATAGTCAGAAAGAAATGAATATATTTCACACCACTGATGAGTGGTGACATGTGTGTGCATGGGTTACAAACAAAACAGTGTCCTCAACATGATGTAGAAGCAGTCCATGAATAAACACCTATCTTTGTGCATTGTATGAGTAAATTACAACTTTATTCTATCACAAAAAAGTTTTGATACGATATTATCGATGACTCTATGTTTAATATCGATAATAATTGTTCTTATGTACGATATTTCCGATTATCTATCTTTGTAGCCAGCCCTAATGTGATATGTGTTCGGGCGCTATGTTTAGAAATTATTACAAAAGCACAGTGGATCAGCTCCTAGCTCTGCGTAGCAAGTCAATGTCCAATCGTTCGTGTGAAGCAGTACAAACATGCGATTATCGCAGTTTGATATTAGCAGTTGACGGAACAGTTTAAACTGGGAAGCAATGTTAAAAAATGCATGTTATTATCATTGCATGTTTTTAAAAACATTTTGGGGGTTTGATACTTGGGCAAATAAATGGACAATGTTTCGGTTAATTGTGCATGACA
Source organism: Haliotis rubra (assembly GCF_003918875.1). Classification (NCBI taxonomy): domain Eukaryota; kingdom Metazoa; phylum Mollusca; class Gastropoda; order Lepetellida; family Haliotidae; genus Haliotis; species Haliotis rubra. Next base: position 2,304,966 of record NW_025767035.1, on the reverse strand, counting down.
TATATATTCTTGCAAAATAACCACTTTATGCCTTTGAGAGTGATGTTGAAAGTGTAACCTTTTTATAGTTAATTCTCGTGTCTCATCCTTTAATTTATATCTTGAAAAGTTTTCATGAAGTATATCATTAACTGAAAATATAGTACAAGCATTTTGGAACGGTGTGTCAAATCTGCTTTAATGTAGATAGATATTTACTTACCCATAAATGCTATGTTCCTCACAATCTGTTAACGGTGTTAAAAATACAAGTAATGACATCACTTAAATACCATGTATTCAGGTGTGAGGGATTCATCAAATATTAATAATCTTATCTTTGTCTATCCACATAAATATATATTCAGTAACCATGACAACTGTCATACTAACCCTACTTTTGCTATAGGGATCTCCAAGCAGTTCACAGGATAGAAGTTTAGACACTCCTTCGCCTACTTTTCTGGCTGCGCGTCGAGCAAGACGTGCGCCTAAGGTATCCCTTGGACTGGGTTCAGTCTCAGATGTTTTTGTTACCCAGAACTGGAGTTCTACCTTGCACCTATATACGTAACACATTTACTATTTGCGCTTATCTTGTTGCACGTACTAATCCTTTCACGCTTCTGGAGACTGGGTTACCTTCTACATGTCGTATATACAATGCACCTATGTGTTACTAATTCTGTATGACAATCACCATTCCTATGGTGTTTCTCTCATAATTTAATTCCCTTAGTTATCATATGTTCCCATAAATGAAATCGGTATTATCTAGTAAAGGTCATCTGTGCCATGATCATTAACAGACGGAATTATTTTGACCTGATCAGCGACAACGTCCAGGCATGGAAGTCGGCTCGAGGAATCTCAATAGACTCGCTGTATCTTCATATACATTCACTGTCAATGAAGACTATTGTGGTATTTTCAATTAGACATGCTTGTCTTATTTTCCCCTCATGTATTAATGACTGGGAATGGCCTACATGTAAGTCACTAATGACAAAAAGCTCTTTACCATTGATGTATTTAACCAAAGGCCCTAAAGCCTCTTCAAATCTTCGTTCTAAATATTGTGTCAACATGGAGTAAAAATATATTTTGCCACACGAGAAAGTTATCATTAAGACATAAACGAAAAGCGTCCCACAGAAGATGTAGGATGCATTATATTTTTCTTACACACGAGAAGACTTTCGGAAATATAGAGCTTGGTGTACTTTTGTCCAAATGGTAAATTTGTGAAACGAATAAAACAAATTGTAATCGGCAATTACAAAGAACCAAAATGGTTGTGTGCCTTATGTGGTTTTGGTTTTACCACGTACTCAATATATATATTTAGAACATGATGCTTTCCCCATTGCAAGTAATCTCTTCATGTAGTCGGTAGTGTTGGTCTATGCTTGGAGGGGATCACTTGCCTTCTGGTAGAACAGCACACTACCACAAACACAAATATTCCCCACACAGTTGACAAATAGTTATAAGACAGATATAATGCCACTTTCAGCAGAATGTCTGTTAAACATGACAGACACACACGCTTGGAGCACATTAAATGGCCTATAGGTGAATACAAACAGATAAAACGAGTTTCTTCGTTGACTAGCCGTGGAAGTTAAAAACGCACACCGGTAAGACAATTAATATACCCAATTGATCTTATTGATTTACTTCATAAGAGTTAATATATAATAAATTTTGTGTACAATTGTGCTGAATGTGGCATTATACCCAAATCACTCGCTCTTTGCATATTTCATGAATGCACCTGAATGTTAAATAGAATGGTATGGAATTAGAGTATTAAGACTAAGTAAGTACCAATTAAATGCATAATTACCAATACAATATATACTTAATGAAATAATGCATTACCCCTTGGGAGAATGATTGTCAGTGTATGTTTGTGTTCACATTAACACTGTGTGTAGATGTATGTTATCATTATGAAGATTGCCTTCTTGTTTCAAAGATTTCAATTGCAATTTCAGGTCAAGAAGAGAAAGTTGAATGATCAATTTCTATATTCATTTTTTTTGTATTAACAACGTGTGTGCATGATTGTTTGTCATGATTTCCATCTTGTTATCTTACGAATAGATTTTGTTTTTTAACATTGTTTAAAACTAATTCCATTTTCAGGCAATGTTTTAAAGTGTCGTCAGTTAGTGACTGATTTATGTTGTGTGGATATTAACACCTTGTGTGAATGTATGTCATCGCAAGGAATATTTTTCCATATAAAGATTTGTTTTAGAGCCCTCTCAATAATAATAATTTCCGTATCAAGACAATTTGTTTCCAATAAAAAGGGACGGCATCCGGAAACTAGGACTGTGCATGTAGAGATCTTGCTGTACGATCTTTGACTGCTTTCATACCTCTGTGGGAACTTAGGGGAAACCTTACAACAACCCCGCAGATTTGGTTGAAACGTCGGATTTTAGCCTCCCCTTGAGATACCTTGGATTTCAAATTGACTGTGCATATAACCGAATGTGAATATAATTATGAAACAAAGACTAATGTTAGTCCAGCAAGGAGACGTTGTAGAATTGTAAAGAGTAAATCTAATCGACAGTTATGAGTTTTTTTTAGGTTTACGCTGCTTTTAGCATTATTACAGCAATATCACGGAGGGGGACACCAGAATGGGTTCACACATTGTACGTTGTCAAGTATTGTTAGATCAATAGGGAAAAGAGAAACAAAATTATTCTTTAAATCATTGATAGAATAACATTAAGAAAGTATCCTGCTGAACCGAATCCTCCAGAACAACAATTCTGAGTGACCCCTCTAACATAATGGACTCCACCTCCAGGCGACAGGTCGAGCTCACCCTAGCCGGGAGGACAAGATAGAGTTCCTGAAAGCTCTGGGAGAGTCTGCAATGGGGCACCTCAATCTCCAGATGCTGTTCTTCTTCAAGTACCTTGTAAAGCACGGCCCTGAAGATGGTATTCCCCAAATAGACAAAGACTTGTTCTTCTATGTAGAAGTACAGAAATTCAAAGTAAGTATTTCAGTATCCAAGGACGGTGTATTATTAAGATCGCTGTTTGGTGTGTCGTGTATGATTCTGATATGACAGGTCCCTTCAAGAACTTCTTACGGTTTGACGCGATCTTGACCTGTCAACGCCATACCAATCCCGTACTGAAAAATGACAGGTCACTTTCAGCTTCCCTGTCACAGTTGGCTGAACACAGTTGTATATCTAATCAAAGCAGAAAACTAAAATTGAGCCAGTTGGTAATGCCCTATCAAATATAACCAGAAAACAGCTTGACGGCCCCGTAGGTCGATCTCGAGGTGTTATACCGGACAGTAAAACCTCGTTAGTTCGGACCCTGTTAAAAAAAGAAGACCGGTTCGTTCTCGAGTGATAACTGCTGAGAACACTTTCGCATTTGCGAATGAATATTTCTTAATGCACATTACGTGACTAATTTAGTGTTGTGTTCCCGTCCAGATTAACAGGGTTCCAATCCGCGTGTCCCTCCGCTAATTACTTTGTTTAATGTTCACATACGTGTTTCCACAGGACTGCAGCCACGCGCATTCCAACGACGAGCTTCTACGAGACAAGGTTCAGTCAATCGTAGAGTGCTTCCTTGAGTCCGTCACAACACCTGCCCTCCAGGTATGGACAACGCCATTGTGTGTACTGGGAATAAATAGGATGATATATATTCATTTTTTTATGAGGCGTACCGTTTTCACGTACGAGTATCGGTATCTGATCTATAACAATAGCGGATCACTAATCAGTCAGATGTATGCCAGATATGTACATTGCTATTGTCACGACGTCATGTTGCCGTGATGTCATCATGGAAAGGGGCCCATTTCATTCATGTCATTTGTTTTCGTTTCCTTGTTCCCAGTTCAAATTCAACAGCATCATATACAATCTTGTTTTCATACCCTATGTCTTTACATATTAAATATATAAATCGTTTCCTTGCTCTCTCGAAAGAGTGGTGCAGTCATCTTAGGTGCCACTATTTAGAGCTTGCCTCTTTGGCTACCAGAAAAATAAAGCTGGGGTCCAACTCCCTATGTTTCTAGGTTTGTCAAAACCATATCGGTGCTGGAAGACTTCACCAAAGTGATAAACGTCTGTCTTTAGGACTTTTATGGCAGAGGACTTCCGTCCCACATACTGAGCCAAATGACACACCTCCTGACTTACTACTTCAACAGCCTGGTGTGCGAGTTGCACGTGTGAAGTTGAAATTTCACTACACACGCTTGTTGATTACCTCGCTGTTCTACCAGCAAGTGGTCCCCCTTCGTAACAAATAGCGAAATGTGACAACAAAATAATGATCGTTTGTAAAACAACTTCTATATTCTGGTGTCCAAAATTATGAGACAAATCATCAGAGTTGGTCTGTCGATTTCATGTGACTGTGCAAAATTTGGTTTAGTTGCAATTATTAGATTTTGTGTTAGTGGGCAATTCATCGGTATCAAATGAAATCAACGGGCTGTAGTATGTACGTCAATTGTCACAATAATGTTATGCATAATATGGACAATCCTCAAACCCACAATTACTACTGCCCAGGTTGACATCACGCCAGAGACACACACCAAGACGAACAAGAGCACCGCTCGCTATCTTCAGGGGAAGGAAACAGGGTCTAACATTTTCGACGAAGCCCAGTTCCAGGTGTTCAAGGAACTGCTGCCATACTGGGCCGGATTCATGAAGTCGTTTGCCATGGACGACAAGAAGAAGGCTCCAAGTATGTTAGCATGCATGTGCATGGCGTTGGTTTGGTAGGGATGCACGAATTATTGGTCAAATATATATATGAAGCCCTTGTTTGGTGGAGGTTGTTATTGTAAACGTAACGTAAACAAGAATGAACGATTTACTTCTAACGTAACTGTTTATTTCAGAAACAAAGTATCAGAAACTCGTAGAGAAGAGAATGAACTCCATACAGAACTATCAAATGCCACCCCTGACCTTCACTCTTCCGTCGATACCAGAGGGCGCTGTTCCCGCCTTCACTATCACGCTATCGGAAGGGGTCAAGTTCAAGGTCAGTAGCTTTGGCTTTCGTTAAGATCTTGTCAGACTGGTTTGCAATAGATGTTAAAATTGTAGTACAAAATATATTATACAAATTAAAACCGTGGATTGAAGACTACACCAAGAAAGTTGCATGTAGTAATTCGACGGTGGTAATGCCGTACTGTTCGCACATGTTGTGACACCTGCACAGGTCCCCTGTTCTCATGCACAAGGTTTTCTAAGCACTTGGTTTACAGATTCCAATGACGAAACCTTTTTTAAATATGTCCGAAAAGTCTTTAATATTTTTGCTAAAGTCAGATTCTTAATAAATATTTAATGTCACCGCCAAACAATAACCGGTCTCGGCTACCCACCCAAAAGGATTTCATTGGTCCGAGCTTTCAAAATAGCAGTGACTATATGTCAGCTTTTAATAATCAAATACGGCAATAAGATGAATCCACGTGGCTATACCTACTCTTTCATTTCATTTATTCGAGAAGCCTGAGATAAGTCTCGCAAGAGACCCCTTTATTTGTGAGGAAGGTTTGTTTTTAACATCAGCCCCATGGTCATGAAAGGTAATCTGTAAACCAAATAATGCTGAAACAGTCTTCATCTATTCACTCCTTGCATGCCCACTTATCGTGTCCTCTCAATACTAACACGTACATAATCTAATGTCTACATTTTTTGTGTATTCAATTACATAAGTACTGTGTCCCAGTCCACCTAGCTGTAAATGGATACCTCGTAAGGATGGGAAAGCCGCAGTAATTCGGTGTGCCTTGTGGCAGCAAGAGTTGTATGATCCCCAGGGAGCTGAGATTGATAATAAGCAGTGTATGAAATAAGGCCCGTCCGACAGCCCGAGACGGTCTAGATTTCTGACGGACGGTCTAAATTTACAGCTAGCCAGCCCGATGGTCTGGTAAAAATTGTAGATGTTCCATATATCTGATTAAATTCACCATATTTGGTCTGGTTAACTCCATTTTGGGCAGGTAACATTTTGAAATTACCAGCCCTGATGTCTGGCTGGGTTTTTGGATTATTTCATACACTGTAATAAGATGTGCCGTTAAGATTGACATCCTATGATCGAGGGAAATAATACCAGCGCCTTGAGCATGCACTAGTGTGTGGATATGTGCGCTATAGAAATATCCAATAATAATAATAATAAATAATTGACTTTAATTATACTGATACACTGTATTGTTTCTGTTAGGATGTTACCTAAGCAACAGGTATAGTATCATGCATACTATAGAGAACTTTAACTGTACAATATGATACCCTCTTGATGTAGAAGGTAGATATGGCCATATTATTCCCCTATGGACGAATCGCAAATACCGGGATGTGTTTGTATTACGCTTTAATGTTTTTATAGCATGCAGTGTAACAAAAATAAACAATGGCATTATTTTGAATATACGCCCACATAGCTATCTTAACATGTCGATATTATCTTTGAATGACAACCCTTGGTGTATCTGAAACAGTATGTATTAACCTTGTAAATCTACTATAGGTAGAACACCAATATTGAGGTAACTATGGGTGTATAGTCACATATACCTGTCACCTACGAATATATATATTGTCATATTGTCATGTCAAATTGTTTCACAATAGCATCAGGTATGACATCGCTACTCCAACAGGTGTAGCAGATGTAGGTATAGTGTGAACTGTTTGATCCACCTGGACCGAGCTTGGTAGTTTGTAAATAGGCGCAGGCCAGTGATGGAACCTTGTACAAACCAGTATGCAGTTGTGAGGCACAGTAAACGTACGTGTGTTTGATCGTCGTATCTATTCCCATATATACACACTTTTGGATTTACATGTATATACCAGTAGAAGTTACTGTACATTTTCGATGTTCGATATACTGTACATATACACCATGTTCAATACTCTGTACATATACACCCTGTTGGATATTATCAGCTATAGTTAGCTACTTCCATTATGTGCTATATTACACTATTAGATGCTTTCTGCTTGTTGCTACAAGTGTATACCACTTACATAAAGTCATTGTGTAGCAAGATGCTGCAGCTATATTCCCTGCACTTCAGCAGTGATAGGTGAAGGTCATGGTCATAGCATTGCCTAAAGACGAAACCTATTAATGTTTTACGGTTAGAGGCCGGTCGTCACCTAACGTTGTGCGTTACATACCTTTACATATTTCAGCCTCATGCGGAAGGTGCTCTTGCATTGTCTATCTCGGACAAAATGTCTGAGAAAAGTGTCCGTTTACCCCTTAACACTCCCCCCTAACCCTGCCTGTGGTAAGTGATGGTTGTTGTAGACTACTGAGTGTTGTAGAACAGGTGTGTGTCGTGTGTATTACCTGACCTCCATGTAGTACATACTGTATCCAATGACAGGTCATTCTTATCCTCTGATAGTTTGCAATATGTTGGATATAATGCGAAAAGCACGGATGTTCATCAAAATCTGAAATGATCAGATTCATGGAACGAAATTGATTGTTGCGGAAGACGTTTATGTATGTTCGCATACATTTCTGTCTATGGAAAGTTTTCATGCAGTGATTTGTTTCCATCTCTCCCTATAGACATAGCTAGCTGATCTGTAATGCTACCACTAATAGGTTGTGATGCTACCAACGAAGATTGAAAAGCCCCCTATTGTTTACAGTGCAAACGAAATCACCTCTAGTATTCTTTATCGTTTGACGTGCCTGTAGAGAAATATAATTATTTTTGTTGAAATGCAAAAAAGGGTATAATAGCATCCCTTTCTGTTTGACGTTCATACAAAAGTAGCTTTAGAATTCTTTATTTGTTGTGTATTATGGCAAAACAATACGCGTTCCCAATAATATGACGTGTGTGACATACAATGCCTTCAGAGATGTGCATCCCAGAATGTCTTTGCCAATTTCTTTGCAATGCGATAACAGAATTATACAAATGTCAGGACATCTTTGAGAGCAAATTGTGGTTTTCTTAGACAACTGATTTGATATTTGGTCTAATGGACACTATAAACCTTTTGTCTTTCAGCAACCTGTAAGTATGGTCAATGTGCATTTATGATCTCTCATGAGTTTGTCTCTAATGCATTCATCTGTCGTGTCTTTTCGTGGACGCACTGTAGGTTTACATCTTCTAATTGACCGTAATTAATTACTTCTTAATTACTGTTTAATCCCCACCAAGTCTTGTTCATGATAACCAGATTTGTGTCTAGCATTTTACTATTACTGTTTACTACCTCAGTACGTACCTTTGATATAGCATTCTGAATGATATTAATACCCCTGCGAATATAACTTTACATTCAGAATGATTTCTGTTGAAATGTCTTCTAACTCTTGTTTTTCCCCACAATCAATCCCCTGACATATTGACACATTGAATGTTAACGTCTAATGTTGTAATATTTACTTTTACCTTTTGCTATGAAGTGTAATAATATATCAAACGATGTTATTGTGAACTTCTTAAATGAAACAAATCAACAGGACTTGATGACATGTCCCAGAAAGTTCAAACATTAAAGATACACATTGGTCATGTAAAATGTATATCAAAATGGTAAAGACGTAAAATATAATGTCTCAAAATTATCAGTGTATGTTTATGAATACAAAGTGTTGCCACGGGTATTTTTGTTTCCTTTGTAGGAGGGCCCGGATGATGGTCCTTCCCTTCCAACACCCAATCCGGACCGTATGAGTAGACTGGGCGGCGTAACAGACAGACAGAACCGGTCCAAGATGGCTAGTGCTAGTACGCTTAACAGTGCTCGAACTTTCATCAGATGAGAATGGACTCAGTCGGTAGCTGTATTTCGGTTGTGAAATGCGACCCTTCATTACAATGGCAAGCAATTTCGCAGCCCGTACTGTCAACTTATATAAGTAAAAACGGTCAGATATATTCAAACCTTGAGACTGTACATACTGTGATAAGAATTGTGTTACATTATCAAGTGAGAAGAAAGATGAAAGTAGCCCATGAGCTCTCATTTCAAACCCTGATTAATCCTAGAGCGAGACTCACATTTTCATGTTATTTGTGGATGAACAGGGGTTTTCAACACGTCTTAAATGGTAGTTAAGCACGTGTGTCTTTTACACAATGGGAATTGTGAACTGGTCACATGGGTCTTAAGGTCTTTCGCCTAATGTGCCGCTCGATGACTTCCTTCATTGCTGAACATGTTTTATGTTATGAGAGTGAGTGATGGCGTGATTTTACGCAATGCTTTGTAATGACTTTACGGATAATTATGGAATTTAAAATGAGTCGTGTACTTGTTCATGTTCCTCGGGAATGCGTCTTTAATGAATGCTACAGGGCATCTTCTTGAGTCACGTTTTGTCCATAAAGATCGATTTTAATTCGTGATATCTGCACCAGCAGATGGTCAGTACTATGGCATGGAGTAAAGGATGTGACGTCACAACTGAAAAAAGAAATGTCATCAAAACAAATGGTTGAAAGTGAATTTTGTATTTTGAATATTTTTTAAAATGTTTCTCAAAAGGGTACATCAAACAGAATCAAGTACTCGAAACTCGTTAGCTCCCTCATCAGGATTTCCTGAAACTCGGGAATGGCGAAATATTGGTTACCTGCGAATAGGCAGTGATATTTATTCAGTGTTAATGAGTTAATAGTTTTCTATGTAATTGATGCAGGGTTGACTACACATTCAATTCAATTTTCGATGTCCCTATGACATTTTAGGCAGAATATGATCATGTTGTTTTCGGTGACCTAGAACAGGAATTGTAGCGACTAATCTGCAGAAATTCTGCCACACCAGACATCCTGCATATAAACTCTGTCCATGTTTGCCAGTGAGCACTGTATGTGCAGTACAGACCTTTCGATTGGGTACACAGCACTGCTACTGGTTATTAACCCCCCACGCAGAGCTGGTGGGGTGTTGGGAGGAATAATCACTTCCTGGTTATCGTAAGAATTTTAGAGACAATTCCCGAGATGAATTCATGTTGATGTTACCAAGCATAAATAAGAGAAACTGCATTGTAGCCGCGTTTCTGGCTGACATGGATCAAATGTTCAAGTGATGTTATGTCCACATCGTTGTCCGTACCTCCGTCCTAGTTAACAGTTTCATCTGCCCTGAAACAAGGCCTATACCAAGAAATGCAAGATTTATGGATGTCAACTTCTTTATTGTGAATAACACAAAGATTTGAAGGCCTGTACTGATAATATTACAGTTTTCAATAGTTAATGCCAACATAAGTGTTTCTAAAATTGTTGAAATAATTCATATTCGATTATAAAGATGACAGCCATATGTCATATTGATGCCTATGGTCACATTTTTAAATATGTAATATACAGGACACGAAAAACATATACAATTTTGGCGTATTTCATTTTTTATCCAGCTGTATTGTTACCCATTCATACATACGTTAAAGTTAACGGAGAAAAGATTACATGAGCATTAGAAACGTTTAGTGTTATTTGTGAAGTACCGTTAACAGGTAAATATGGCCAATGACCATGTATGAGAGACTACCAAGCATTAAGGCTGTGCTTCCATATTTACCAAATACTTGATTCCGGTGTTGCTTTGTGCTCAGATCAGTTGTTCCCCTGCTTGTATGATGTGCTATCTGGATAATGACAACTATACTCGGTCAAATTATTGATTACTTTAGCTAATTATCTACAAGTCACTTTTCAACATCTCTAATAACTATCTCTATTTGTGGACTCGAATTTTAAAACTTGGTCTAAAAATGTTAAAACAGTAAAACCGATCTTGCCTCGTGCCTTTTGTTATTTGCTTTGTTGTTTTGTTGATTATTGAAATCTTGTTGTTGATTCCTAACGTTACGTAGATTTAATTGTTCATAATTTTCTGTAATATTAGAAATAAAATGAATTCTGTTTTTACAAATATAGATAAGATTGTAACCACTGTAGCTGCTCAAAAAGCAAGCTATAATACAATGAACAGTTATTGCGATGTAAACGTGCCTTTAAAATGCCTATCAAGGTTCATGTTTCACTTTTTGTGAGTATGGTATGTCCTTTATTGACACGTGCAGTCCATTTTCTTTGTTAGTAATAATACTGACATTACATTTCATTTCAACTGAACGCAACCATCCTATGGTACATATGGCTTGATCCATGAAAATGGATTAAAACTAAACAAAAGAAGTGATTTAAAAATGGAATATATGTTGAGAAATATTACCCTTCACCATATTTTTATGTATGTAGTCTGTGTTAAATGCATTGTGAATATCTTCTATTTATTCTTACATCAGTATTACATGTACTATGACCATAGCATGCCTTAATGACACTGTCTCATGGTTTTACTGCTGTAACATATTTGTTTTATAGAATACGTTATATATAGAATGTACATGTTTAAACATTCAATCTGAGCTGGAATCTGTGATACACGAAACTCGATTGCCATACGATGTTGCCATGGTTACAAAGAAATAAATGGATGTGGGTGCAAATAGTTGATAACTAGTTTGTTATTTATAATAAATGTGACAGAGGAGCCAGAACTATCTAGAACTGTCTTGATGATTTCTGTAAATGAGAACACTTTTTTCGTGTTCAAAAACAACCACCAAGCCACCAAGCCTGCCCACCAGATCAAACTGATCGCTTCATTAGACAAGCATTGGATGCTTAGTGAATATTTCATCCCAGAATACCCTTGGAGTTTAATGGCAGCAGAAAAGGAGGTTTATTTTAAGGCCTTGGACCCAACTACAAACCATATGTAGACAGCAAGTGCAAATGTCATCATACATAAATACACAGATACAAGAATACAGTGAACAAGGAGATTTAAATATTGATTGCCTTAATATTCACTGCTAGAATATTTGCAAGCATCTTAAGACTTTCGTAAAATTATTGTTGAACCCACAAGGGTTACTGAGCATTCCAGAACACTTATAGACGTAATATTTGTTTCGAATTATGGTAATGTGTGTTCCTCAGGCGTTCTCAGTCCTGGAGTAGAGGCCATTGTGTCGTATTGGTTAGTTTAAACAACACGAAATCCTATGACAAGAATTTCAAAAGAAACATATTATTATGTTAGTATTCATGGGAACATGTCAAAATGCTTTGTCACCTTTTTATGCGTGAAAATAATGTAATGTTGTTTGTCCATATTGACCTTTGCAAGTGTCCTAACATTTCAAAATCATACTTTTGAGTTTTTAAAAGAATTGACATGGGTCCAAAAATGCCAAAAAAACGTGTTTGCAACCGAAAACGTTCTATAAAAAAATGACATATATAATTGCATTATGTTAAAAAAAAATTATTACATGTCCTTATAAACAAATGATGTAGGTATAAATAGGCAAAAGAAATTTTATCATGATAGCAGGAATTTAGGTCAAAATTTTGAATTGAAGTTAAATGTTCCCATACGGGAACATTGGCAGGATCATCGTTAAAATCGATATATTCACATCATCTGCATTCATAGATAAGAAAAACCCCGAATGATCTGTTCAATTCTTTATTTCGAATTAGATATCTTGTCCTTTATGATAAAGCCAATGAATTTATTTATGTTACTGAATTTCCTGTCCCTTCTGACAGCAATGTGATTGGCAAGATTCAGGAAAAGCATGCTAAATATGCGGACCTCGACTTTGAAATGACTTGCTTGCATCCCAAGTACAATGTCGTCAGATTCCCCATTGTTCTGGGTGCCCTTAGTTTGGTGCCCCGGTTCTCCACCGGGAGCACAGCCCTTCTGACGCTCCTTCTGGGTAATGCAGAAGGCTGCAGTGTTGGGGAGTCTACATATTCTCGAAAAGTTCTTGGTTGGTAGAGGAGGGTAGGGCCCTGAGCTGATGATGAGCCTTACCAGCCTGACTGGATACTATTTTTAATCTAAAACATAATGATGAATAAATATATTTATATAACTTCCATCCCTATAGGTTGCTCAGTGTACAGGAGATATAAAATAGTCATTCAGAATAGTTAGTCAAAGGCTTGCTTGAAGAGGTGTGTCTTTAAGAGTCTTAAAATGAGATTTGTCAGAGACAGTCCTTACAGGAAGAGGAAGATCGTTCCACAGTAGAGGAGCTGAGGCAGAGATGGCTCGATCATCCATGGATGATTTCATGACTGGGACTGAGAGGCGAAGATAGTCGACAGAACGGATGGTATGGGTTGGTTGGTATATGCTGACAAGACTTCTGAGATAGTGACACGATGATTCATCATAGACACAGTTTTGGGCTAGAAGAACTGAATCCTGAAATTCACGGGCAGTCAGTGGGGGGCCTTCATGATAGGTGTTAAATGCTCAGTTCGCGGCGTGCGCGTTACAACCCTTGCTGCTGCATTCTGGATTCGCTGTATCTTTGCTATCAGAGATGAAGGAATATGGAAGAAAAGGAGGTATCCAAGGGAGAAATCCAGTCGTGATGTGATGAGAGTCTGCATAAGAGGTTTTGTCGTTTCATGGTCAAGAAGATGCGGATTTTACTGATGTTGTGAATGTGGAAGAAAGCAGGTTTTGCTCAAGTTCGTGACATTTTTTTCAAGGGACATGCTGGATTGAAATATGATTCCAAGATTTCTTATAGATTGAGTGGTTCTGACATTGCTGTTGCCAATGTTAAGTGACAGACCTGCATTTACTTTCAAAAGCTGCTGTTCAGAACCAAGCAGTAGAAATTCTGTTTAACTGACATTTAATTTGAGAAAATTGACAGTCATCCAGGATCTAACCTCCCTCACCCAGTCTTCAATTTGACTGATTCCAGTAGCGGTTTCAGATGGCTTTATATGTAGATCTTATTGTTGCCAGCATAGAGATGAAACATCAAACCGTGTTTCCTGATTATATCACCTTTTGCTGAAAAGCAAAGACCCCAGAACTGAACCCCGCGGAACACCAACCTTAACTATATTGTATTATCGGAAGTGAGGTAATGTCGCCAGTCTTGACAACCTGAGTTCTGGCGGACAGGTAGGATTTGATCCAAGAAAGAGCCTTTCCTGTAACACCGAGTCTTTCCTCCAAGCGAGAAAGCAGTATAGTATGGACCAAGAAGAACCAGCAGGGTTACATTCTGCTGGTCCATTGCCCTCATGACATCGTTATAGATACGAACAAGTGCAGTCTCTGTGCTATGTTTTGATTTGTAAGCACTCTGGAAGGATTGAAGCAAGTCATTATTGAGTAGGTGTTCTTCAAGCCTTTGTGAAACAATTTTCTCCAAACATTTAGAAATGAAAGACACATTAGATACTGGCCGGTAGTTTTTTAACTCATCCGAATTTTAACTGGGCTTTTCAATGAGAGGAGTGACGACAGCCCGTTTGAAAACTTTGGTAACCGCAGCATCCCTCAATTGGATAATGGACTGGAATGAGAGAATCCAAGCTTGCTGTGCATAGCCATGTTGTATTGGCTTCCAGGCTAGACGTTGCTTTAGCTTTGGATAAAACCTAACGTATTTCTTCCGGATAGGTTAAGGAGAGTTCAGACAAATATGTACTACTGAAACATTACTCATTGAAAACCCGATTCTGCAGAGTAGTCTAATGTCAAGTTCTTCGCGTATATCCAATAACTTGGCTTTGAAAGTATCGGCAAGTGTACGATTTGTATCCAACTTCAAGAGACTGTTCAACAAGGACGAATGACAACAGAACTAGACCTCAGGGGAGCATGCTTATCCAATATTCGTGATAAGCCAGTAGTTAACACATCAGTCTGATCATCAACTCCACAAGAATCAGAGAGTGACTGTAGCAGCTCAGAAGATTCAGTGTCATTAGAAAACTGTCTAATGTCTATCTTTCAAGTCTTCTTGTAGCTAATTTCTTTTCTCACCTGCTTAGGTGTAGTAAGTTTGACAGAACACTGAATCAGTGAATGATCAGATATCTGTTTGTCACTAACATCTACGACATCCAGAATATCACAACTATCCGTGGCTATGACTAGTTGTGTATGACCTGATCGATGAGTTGGACCAGACACGTGCTGTAGGAGAAGATGTCACAGAAGGATTTAGCAAAGAAGTCAGACACAGAATCAGCATGGATATTGAAATCCACCATTAGAACCAGATGACTTGGTGACAAGGATGGACTAACATTCAGGAACACTTGCCACATGATTTTGGTCGCTGTTATTTTGGTAAGAAAACCCATTCCAGCTGCGTTACATGCCCATCATCGTAATTTATGTGATCGTTTAACACCTATTTCATTGCCTAGCTCTTCCTGGAACATTCCTGCATCATCGATTTATGTGTTAAAGAAAGTTTTGTTCACTAAATTTCAAAGAAATAAAAGATGTGTTACAAAAATATATACTCAGCAGCAAAAAAACCCACGTCAGTACGAATTCAAAATTAGATAGGCACTGTAATCAAATCATTATAGAAATGGACATAATAAGCGGATCAAAACCATTTTTTGTGTACAATATCTTGACACATCAATGAATAACTAGGCACAATTTCAAGACATTACGTGAACGATTGCAGTCCATTCAGACTCTTGACTTCAGTATCTAGTGTCACCACCACACAACAACTGCAGCACAGCTTCTATGCATGGAGTGCACCAATCGGTTGTTGAAGGCCATTGGCACCTGGAACCACACTCTGAGAAAGGCCTGGCGCAATCAATCGGCTGTGTATGACATTATTCAGTCTCCTCTGAATTTCATCCCAGAAATGTTCTTTTGGGTTTAAATCAGGACTAAGGGCTGGCCACTGCATAATACTGACACCGTTTTGCTGCAGGAAGTCCCGTGTAGCTCTGGCAGTATGGGCCCGGGCGTTATCATGCTGGGAAATATTGTTCCGGTGACGTGCGAAATGTGGAATGGGGTCTGAGAGCTTGGTCGATGTAACGCACCGCTGTGATGGCGCCTCCTCTCCCTGAACCAAGGTTCTGGAACACCACAGGACCCACTCTCTGGTTCAGGCCTATTCCACCCCATACCACGATGCTTGCACCTCCACATGAGTCTCTTTCCATAACACATTGATCTGAGTAACGCTGGCCACGTCGCCGCCATATTCTTGTTCTGCCATCTGCAGTTGATACGCAGTAACGACTCTCATCTGTGAACAGAACAATTCTCCATTGCCTGTATCGCCAGTTTTGGTGTTGTTGGGCAAACTGTAGATGTTCACGCCGATGACGAGGGGTGAGGATAGGTCCACGGTAAGGTCTACGGCAATGGAGGTTTCCGCTGTTAAGACGTCGGCGTACTGTATCAGTACTGAATGGTCTTCCGTCTGTTCCCACTGTCTGGCGTGCTGTTTCGGATGCCTGCATGAAGGGATTCTGTACATGCTGTCGCACAACATGGCGGTCTTGTCGTCTTGCGGTGACCCTTGGTCTTCCAGTACGGGGGCGATCATTTGTGGTGTTGGTGGCCCGGAAAATTTGGTGTAGCCTGTAGATGGTCCGAACGTTGACCTGGAAGTGTTTGGCAACGGCTTGTGCAGTGTGGCCAGCTTCAAGTCTTTCTAGCGCCTGGTTCCTCTGAGCTGTCGCGAGTCGCGGCATCCTGCTGACGTTGTAATGTGAATGTTTCAACCTGGTTTGGGTGTGCATTTTATAGGGCTAGGCTTTGTGAACAGCACGTGCAGCATGAGTTGCATGAAAACCATGGAGCACACCGTACCATCTCCAAGATCAGGTTGCGTCTTTGAGACCATTTCATGGGTTCCATTCTGAGTTTGGGAAGGAATGTCTTTGCTCGGGTAAAGTTGGAGATGTTGTCAAAAATATACAATCAAAACAATAAATGAGTTTACAGTTATCCGTTTCTTCGAAGTAAAATTCCAAACTGACGTTTCTTTTGCTGCTTTGTATAGTTTTGTTTCATTTTCACGATGACCCTGCTAATGTTCCCATATGGGAACATACCTGTATCTCTAGATCCGTTCGAGATATCAGTATGAAATTTCGTGTATTTTTTAGTTACACCTTTATGAGACTCTC
The DNA here is from genome assembly GCF_003918875.1 of Haliotis rubra. NCBI lineage: Eukaryota > Metazoa > Mollusca > Gastropoda > Lepetellida > Haliotidae > Haliotis > Haliotis rubra. The sequence continues at coordinate 2,287,926 of NW_025767035.1, read as the reverse complement.
CTGTAAATTTGAAGTGTTTCTGACAATGGGATCTAGTACCGGTATGATAAAGGTTAAAGGAGTATATCGTTTTTTATATAACCGATATTGACTTTGTAGTAAACAAGATTACGGATACATTTATCGCCATTATGATATTCCAAACAAGAATATTACAGTTAGAAGCAAGGAGAAACCTTGGATAAATGGTGAAATTCATGGTAAGCGCAATGGTATCCATAAATTTGCAAAACGTAAAAGACTTGCCATCAGATTGGGAAGGGTTTAGAAGGTTACGAACTGGGGTAGTATATGTTATAAACAAAGCAAGAGAAACTTGTTACTGGAAACTAGTTTCCAAAATCAGTGAAAACATGGAGGCAATTGGTAAAAACAATTACTTTAAGAGAAAAGAAAAATCTATATTTTTCTTAAGATTATTTGAAAAAAATAGTTTCCAATGATGAATCTATAGCTAACATTCTAAATGACTTTTTCATCAAGAAGTTCATGTAGGTGTCTGAACGGCTTCTACCTCCTGCAAGAATTGTAAGTTGAAAGTATGACACTAACGTGTTCTGACGTCCAAGACATACTACCAATTTGATGTAAATAGAGTCAATGGTCCAGATGGAGTTGGTAATGCTTTTCTGAAATTAACAGCGAAGAACATATCCCCTTACAGAGATATTTAATCAGTCACTTCAAAGTTCCATATTTCCATCGCTGTAGGAATTATGTATTCCTAATTCACAAAATGGCAGTGTAAGTATATGTATTGATAACAGGCATGTTGCCCTTACATGTTGTTTATCGAAAGTCTTGGAAACGTGTGTTCATAAATGTGTATTCAACTTCTTCAAAGACAACAATGTCATTAGTAAAATGCAATCAGAGTTTACACGGGGAAATTCGGCCGAGTACGAGTTAATATATTTATATAATCATATTTCAGGCGCGTTAGATAAAGGCAAAGAAGTCAGAGTAGTGACAAAGTAGGACATTAGGGACTTTTTAAGATACGCCCATTTGGAAATAGCAGTGATCTAGTCAAGTAGTTTGCTAGTTATCTTCATAACAGAATTCAAAGAGTAGTTATAAACTGAAACAATGTGGAATGTATGCCCGTGATGGCTGGCGTCCCTCGAGGATCGGTGGCCATTACCATATCTTGCATATATAAATTACCTTGTTGTAATGTGCGATTTTTTGCAGAAGCTTTATCACTATACCACAACAAGTCTATATGACGATTTAGAAACAATTTCAATTTGGACACATTGATGACAGGTTAAAGTCTAATCCAGAAAACAAATCCGGAATGCAATGTCAGTGTTTTTGTTTACGCTCCTTGTTGAAAGTTGTAGTTTTGATTCTGTAACAGCAAAGTAGGGAATTAAAGGCAATGGGTTGTCTTGGCTCTCGATACTTTTCGCTGCCATGTCATGAAATAAAGGCAACATCAAGATTTATTTGTGTTTAGGGAACAGAAGAAATCTCATCATGAGTTACAAAACCTTGATGTGACCTTGACCTCAAATTGACATGACATGACATGACTCTTTACATAGAGAACGTTCATACTGGGTGATGTCATAACGCAACGCCTTTTGAGAGTTAAAACCTAAAACACTTTGGTTGTACTTTTTCTCCCGACCTAGAGATTTGAGGTCTGATTACAGGGTATAACCTCTACCTATTTATGATGATAAACATCCCAGGAGTTACATACACAAGTCAGGTCATCAGTGGTGAGAGTCAACTCCTGATATCCCAGTCCTGTTGGTTCTGATGTTTCTGAGGAGGTTGTGTTAACCCACGAACGATGGGCAACCAGCCTCTGATCATGAGCTTCACTCCCCTATGAAGGTTATGTTTACCTGTTCCCGCTGGCGAAAATTACATCGTGAAGAGGCTGATGATTTATATTGGTAATTCTTATCTGTATCATTACAGAGCGAAAGATATATCTTGTATCACAACGGGGACACAATCACACAACTATTCGCACAAAATGGTTGGGGGCAATAACACTAGAAACGTGGAACGTTGGCCAAAATATTGGTGAGAGCAAAGAGAGGGGATGATTGTTTATGGAGAAGCACGTACAGTGAATAATTCCCACTAAACTTTAGGTACAAAGAAAGTGAGTGAGTGAGTTTTGTTTTTACGCCGCACTCAGCAATATTCCAGCTATATGGCGGCGGTCTGTAAATAATCGGATCTGGAACAGATAATCCAGGGATCGAAAACATGATGCATCGATCTACGCAAATGTGTCAACCCAGTCAGCAAGCCTGACCACCTGATCCCGTTAGTCGCCTTTTACAAGCATGGGTTGCCGAAGATGAAATCTAACCTGGAACTTCACAGGTGACAAAGTAAGTGACCTACCCTGAATGTCATGTACAAAGGCAATGACAGAAGTATATATTGTTTAACTTGATTATAAATCAATGTTAAGTCAGGACCATATATTTGAATGAAATTTCTATCAATGAAAGTCTGATTTGACATACAAGGCGTATTAATTGTTATCTTGAAAACCACCAAATGCATTCCAGTTCAAATAAGGCCCGTCTGACCGCCGAGACGGGCTAGATGTCTGACGGGGTCAACATTTACAACTATGGTCTGGTAAAAATTTAGATGTTCCATACATCTGAGTAAATTTACCATATCTTGGTGTCTGGTCTGGTTAAATTCCATTTGGGCTGGTAACATTTTGAAGTAGCCAGCCCTGATGTCTGGTTGTGTTTCTGGCTTATTTCATACACTGATAATGATCAAGATGGAAGTGCTGAATACTGGGGAAACATGAACCTTCAGTTGATGTTCCCCATGTTTAAAATGGATTGGCGCCAAGTTTTAATACATCATTGCTTGATTCACCATTGCTTGATTCACCATTGCACAGTTTCAGTTCTTTTGGCTGAAAGTTTCAGAACAAATGTTGAAAATATTAAAGTCAATAATGGTTAGACCTTCCGTCAGATGAGGCAAGATGTAATGAACTGTGAAAGCTGCTTGATGCAAATGCCATGTATTCTTGTGCTGATGACAATATACTGGTTTCATTGGATGACAATATACTGGTTTCATTTGATGACAAATTTGTATCAATCTGTTGTACACACAATTAATAACACACACAGGAATGTTATGGTTTATTCTCTCAAGGAAAAACTTGATAAAAATACAAAATTATTGATAATGCAAACCAGTAATAGGTTGGGACGGACATATTGGATGGAGTATCTGTCTTTAATCAACAAAACATATCACAGAGATAAGTAAGTAGGTAGGCTTGAACAGTATATGACAGCGTGTCAGTTTGACATGGGAGAAAAGCCCAGAGTGATGCCAGTTGTATAAGTTCCATTGTAGAAGTTTGCTGAAACCTGGGAGTGACATGACATGATCAGTAATTATGAATAGGGAAATTTGGGAACTGAATACATGACAAGCAGGTCCTGGTACTTCTAAGGGCAGTAACTCTCCACAGTGAATTATAGGTGTTTGGACAACTGGCAGCATAGGCCCTCATCAAACATGATGATCACACGTTGAAATGAGGTTTGACAACAATCAATAGGTTAAACTGACTGGACTTGCATTACCTCCCTCATGCATGATATTCAACAACCAGTTTGTGGCTCTACAAAATGTGTAGCTGACCTTTTTGCACCTGTTGGTGTATAAGATTGATGGTTAATGAAAATGTGTCCATTGTTTGGAACATGTTTGGTGTGCATGTACAGAGCAGCTGGATTAGTACTGGAGCTTATAACTCTACAATCACTCTGTACCAAGCGGTACCATCTGGCATTAAAACAATTTTGGCAAGAAATCAAGAATAATGCTGATATGTTGGAATAATGCTGTTTCATTGTGGTATGATCATATTCAGGCTGAAGAAGAATGATGTGGTTCTAACAACCTGTCTGACTATGATTTTCCTTCTAGTGGACAAACAACTCACAGGGTTTGAAGAAGGAAGAAGAGCCTAGCAACTATCCTATTTCCAAACTTAGTGTAATCAGAACCTCAACATTATCATTATCAGGCCTTCATGGATGAAAAACATTTGATGAAATGGGAGATGTGAAAAATGGATTGACAACCTTTGTAAAATATAGATGATATCACAGCAAGAAGTGTAAACAATTAAATATACATGTATCAGTAACAATGAACTCGTAATACTGGTGTAAAATCAGGTTAGTTAATCAGCAGTTTGAATAAGCATCACTTTTATCAGCCCCAGAGAATATGTACATAAAAAGATTACAGGAATAAATACCACAGTTCTGCTTTATCAACAAGCACATAATATTTCAACCAAACCGTTACCACACTCTGACAATATGTTCAATACACGGACTTCAGTTTTGCAAGTAAACTGGATGGAATGCTATTGAAATGAGAGAAAACATCATAATAAATTATCAATAGATAAATAATACTGTTGAAGAGGACAGACATGTCAACTCTCTGATATATACAACATGTTTCAAACAACTACAAACAGACATTTATATGTATACATCAATTGTTCGATTCTGTCTAGTTTCCAATGCATCTGTGAAGGTAGTGTTGCCACTGAAAGGGCATGCAAAAAAATACTGAATATCATTCAGTGACAAATATTTAGTCCAGTCAATGAGCAAATATTACTGAACACTGCAAGAAAAATTCGTGGCACAATGTCACAAGTCATAAACAACAAAGGACATTATCACTGTTGAATAATTCAGAAATTCATTGACCTTCAAGTGACACGTCAACTGTGGCGATCCTTGTGATAAGGAGTCTTGGGATGATCACGTTTTTGCCTCATTACTCAGATGCCTATGTTTCCTGTTGTCTTCCATGTAAATAGCAAGCCGCTGTCCTTTAGATGATGTCCTTGAACTTTGTCCCTTGGCTCAGTCATCAAGCTGACACAACATGGCCACTCCACGGAGCACCCAAAAGTCAGGTTCTTGTAATGTTGGCAACTCAATGGATGACACAAAGTTGGTGGAGTGACCAGTGGAGGAGAGCGTTCCTGCTCGGGTGGATGTCCGGTAGAGAGGGCAATCATAGGACTTGACCACTTCTTTAGGACTGGATTTGATGGCAGCTTCCTGAGCAGACGTGGACCTAAGTAACTGGGTGAGGACAAACAATTATACAAGTATTAAAAGCGTAGGCAATTTGCTACTTTTAACCAGAATTCTCTGTGTAATCTTTCACGAGACAAAACTGAGAAAATGTAGACATCCTAAAAGAGATCTTAACAAAGCAAATGCACAAGTCATAGCACCACTGAATATGTTATCGAAACAAGAGAAGTAGCAGAGCAACAACGACACATTCACATCCAGCAAGGAAGGTGTTAAAACTAGCTCAACAATGCTTATATTTCAAATCTGTTTACCTATTCACAATCATATTGCTCCTATTCACTTTCAGAATAAATATATGAAAGCAGAGGCTGTAATTTATTGACTTGTACTGTAACCTCCCTGACAAATTCTGTATGTTGGATGGCAAACCTGCAGACCTATGAACCTTTTGACCCCTGACACAAGGAATTATGACACATATAACACATGGACTTTATAACAACACAATCTGAAGGTAAGGCTAGAGTATTTCAAAATTGAATTTAGAGAATTCAATTACAATGTCTAATAACCATCATACAAATATTTCAAAGTTTTGACAATGAAATAAACCAATAAAACTTAAATACCTGTACTGGTTGGAAGTGAATCTCTGGTAGCTGGCAGAATTTCTGGCTAGGATTAAGGTCTTGCAAGGACTGAGTGAGGCTGTCCCATCGAGCACCATCCAAGAACAGACCAAATATGAGGACTCCATCTTCTGGGGGCTGGGGTCCCTAGAGATTACATAACAAACATCAGCCACTGTCAAGGATGACTTGTTTGGGTTATGTTGCACACCAGAAGTCAAGTAATCCAGGCTATCTAGCCACCTCCTAGAACAGAGTTCTGGAGACATATTCTAAACTGGGTCCCAAGAGTACCTTTAAGTCTCTGTATTCTTAGGACCTTCTGCTGACCAAAAATCACAGATTGCAAAAAGAAACTTCTGTCTTTTCCTGAACATCCTCTTAAAGGATAAAATGTTTTTGTGAGCGAGTATGGCTTTATGCCACTATTTGTCATATCACAGCATGAAACACCACAAATGGGCTTGATCATGCTACAAATGTAGGTAATCGAACTCAGTTCTCAGCATGATGAGTGAATGTTTTAAAACCCGTCCCAAATGTAACTGTGGATGCATTAAATAGTGGCATCAGAACCTTGTCATGAGAACATAAACTGTGAAACACTCTCTTAGCACGCGATATACAAGGATAACTACACAGAAGGTATGCTGACCATGAATGCTGCCTCCTCGATGTCCAGGACCTGGTGATGCTTGCTGGGATCCTCCTGCCCTACATTTCCAGGCAGAACCTTGTAGTCAAATGTCAGGGAGTCCACTGATATGCCCATCTTCCTGGCATGGTTCTGCTGGACTGCTGTCAGGAAACCTGCACACACAGATGGTCAATGTCAGCCACCTTACAGAGATGTAGCAACTAATAGCACTGCCAAAATTGTCAAAATGATCAACATTTCTCTTTCTAAATATCAATATGAGAAGCTGATATACAACAGAGATACTGTTCAGAGTGACAATAAAGAAAATCACTCACTAAAACAGAAACTTAGTGGTCTGTCATGATTTAGTTGAGACAAGCAACTGATCATCTACATAAAGTCACAGCTTTACACTAAGTCTACCTTAGGAGAAGAAGAAGCCAGAAGCTGTGAAGTTGAATGTTGTTAACAAGATGTCAAGACATATCTCTACATAATGTCTACCTTGGGGGAAGAAGAAGCCAGACAGCCAGAAGCTGTGAAGTTGACTGTTGTTACAAGATGTCAAGACATATCTCTACATTATGTCTACCTTGGGGGAAGAAGAAGCCAGACAGCCAGAAGCTGTGAAGTTGACTGTTGTTAACAAGATGTCAAGACATATCTCTACATAATTGCTACCTTGGGGGAAGAAGAAGCCAGACAGCCAGAAGCTGTGAAGTTGACTGTTGTTAACAAGATGTCAAGACATATCTCTACATAATGTTTACTTTTGGGGAAGAAGAAGCCAGACAGCCAGAAGCTGTGAAGTTGACTGTTGTTAACAAGATGTCAAGACATATCTCTACATAATGTCTACCTTGGGGGAAGAAAAGCCAGACAGCCAGAAGCTGTGAAGTTGACTGTTGTTAACAAGATGTCAAGACATATCTCTACATTATTTCTACCTTGGGGGAAGAAGAAACCAGACAGCCAGAAGCTGTGAAGTTTACTGTTGTTAACAAGATGTCAAGACATATCTCTACATAATGTCTACCTTGGGGGAAGAAGAAGCCAGACAGCCAGAAGCTGTGAAGTTGAATGTTGTTAACAAGATGTCAAGACATATCTCTACATTATGTCTACCTTGGGGGAAGAAAAGCCAGACAGCCAGAAGCTGTGAAGTTGACTGTTGTTAACAAGATGTCAAGACATATCTCTACATTATGTCTACCTTGGGGGAAGAAGAAGCCAGACAGCCAGAAGCTGTGAAGTTGACTGTTGTTAACAAGATGTCAAGACATATCTCTACATAATGTCTACCTTGGGGGAAGAAGAAGCCAGACAGCCAGAAGCTCCGAGGCTGCATGGCAAAGGTCTCCCCAAGATCTATCTCTGACTGGGCCTGGGAGCGGTTCTGTGTCATGATCTTGAACTTCTTCCCCACTGATGTTGTGATGGTCTCTGCCCACTGGGAGAAGAAGTCCACTCTCAGAATGAGGTCCGTCACCCACGATGCAAGTGGCTTCCTTGACTCATAGGCTGCAGTCTGGAAAATCAGAAAACAGAAACTTGACTGCTGCACTAAACCCCTATTTATCACAAAAGAATGGAGTAGTTGTTCACTGGATAAAGAAGAATGACATACAATATGCTTTGTTCTTTATCAATACATCTTGTCACAAAATATTTTTTTATCATCTGACCTTCTATTTATACAAAAAAAGTCAATTATTCAGTCTGACCATGTATCTGAGTTGTGTAAACTTAAGCTTCAACCATGTTTTGAAAAACAATTACAAGTTACGGTGGAGAATGAGTCACGGTTATTTATCATAAGCAAGGGAAGACAATGTATAATACAAAGGATAACTGAAGGCTCAGACAGTACACTGATGTACCAGCTTGTTAACAATATGATGTAACACAATATATAATAATGAGCTTCTTAATCTTTTTTGAGTTCGGCATCAAAGAGAGAAAAATGATTTTTTTTAGAAGCGATGTAATTGTTGTCATCTCCCATAATAGATTTACATCTAAAATGTTCCTGATGAATTTAAATGAATTAAGGAGGCTGAAAATACTTAGCTGTAATAGAGCCACTGTTGACAATTATCACATGAAAATGAAAAATTCTACTATAAGTGACAAGTATCTGCACAAAGACCGGAGTATCCTAATTACCTTCCATTGTTGTGGTATTGTCTGGGTAAGGAGAGCCTTGTAAGCATCTTCCAGCATATCTGACATGATTATCTCCCCTTTGACAGCCAGAATCAATGCTGCCAAGGATGTATGGATCACGTGAAGCAGATTGTTGAAGCGGTCGATCTCCTGGCGCAATACAGTGATAAGGGCGGAGTTTCCAATCACGTCGTGTGTGGCTATCTCTAGGGCTGAAGGACGAAGGAATGGCCGGGTGTACTAAGCTGGTGACTTGTGTATCAGGCCATTGTCTGTACTCATTCTTATTTGCTTTATTTGTATTTTGTAAAAATATCGTTTCCCAAATACATATAGAGATGCATAAATGTAGATTAGACAAATGCTTATGCTTATCTGCTCTCTTTTGTCCATAAGAATAAGAAGAAGTTGAAAAAGTCTAACCATGAATAAGTTAACTAGCCACTGGTTTATGGAACTGCCCTTTGTCGGTGAATATTTGATCCTACTACACAATGACTACAAGAAGATCAAGAGTCTTTCTCACGGGTCATATTCTCCCTGTCCTTCATCTTGGCATCTCCAATCTCCTTCAGCAGTGACTGTAGTTGTAGTTTGGGCAGCTTGTGACTAGAGCCAGTCGAGGGCGGTATCAGGTCGTCCCCTACATCTTCCACTGACTTCTGGAGTCTCTCCATGATGTCCGAGGCTATGTCCAACACGATATCATCACTGCTCTTCTGGGTTCTACAACAGTGACCACCACTTAGATGGAAGTCAAACATCCAGGGTATCATCAACTTTCTAACTGAATAAATAACCATAACCTTCTCTCTGTATTGTCTTCAACTGGACAGCTACATCACAATCTGTGTGTCAGTAACTTCAAACAGGAATATTCAAGCACAAGTTTGTTGGGTCGCTACTTATATCATTGTATCATCTCATTTTGAGTCAAAATGAAGCTGTGGTAGTGAAGAGGTCTAAGATATATAACAGAAAAGAGACATTATACATTGGATAATAAACAATAAACTATAGCAACAAGAAGACAAAGTCATCAATATCCCCCTCAATGGCAAAATACTCTTCATGATTATGTCTACGAGGTATGATTATGTCAAATATTTAGGTGTGAAGGAGAGGTGCTAAGTCAAAACTTGTTGCTATGGAAACGCCAAAAATGTTTTATTCAGAATTCCAAAACTACCAAAAGGCACCAGTACACCACCAGATCTATCTATGTGCCAAGTTTGGTAAAGAAATAGTGAACGGTTTTAGAGTTCTGCTCCGGAAAAGTGCACTACCACCAATTTCAGGCTAAGTCAAACTTGTTGCCACAGAAACGCCAAAAATATTTTATTCAGAAATCCAAAACTACCAAAAGGCACCAGTACACCACCAGATCTATCTATGTGCCAAGTTTGGTGAAGAAATAGTTAACGGTTTTAGAGTTCTGCTCCGGAAAAGTGCACTACCACCAATTTCAGGCTAAGTCGAACTTTTTGCCATGGAAACGCCAAAAAAGTTTTATTCAGAATTCCAAAACTACCAAAAGGCACCAGTACACCACCAGATCTATCTATGTGCCAAGTTTGGTGAAGAAATATTGAACAGTTTTAGAGTTCTGCTCCGGAAAAGACAAATGTGCACGGAGCGCGGACGGACGGACGGACGGACGGACGGACGGACGCACGCACGCACGACGGAAGGAGTCCATTTTAATACCCCCCGAAAGCGGCGTTGGGGATAATTAATCAGATCTTTTAATCTGATATGATCCCTGTTTGGGCAGAAATAAATCAGATCTGATATGATCCTTCTACATGAAGAAACCTCAACAGGTGAACACTGAAAAAAGCTTGCTACCCAATCTAAAAGAAGGAAATGTGAGTTCTACACCAAATCAGATGTTTCAAACAATTCAACTTCATTCTTTACCACGATTTGGTTTCCACTTTATTCCTGTATTACTGTTATCCTACTACTGTCATCCTATTATATAATCCCTGGTACTCTTTCCATGATAGATGAAGTAGTCCGGCAAACAAAATTTGAAATCATTCTATTTTTTAATTGAGCTTTTGGCTCTGGTCAGTAGAAACTATAGTGAATACTAAATGTGTTGCCTAAGCAACCTGTTTGACAGCAGTGCTGAACTTGTTCTCACCCAGTGAAGCCAGCGTATATCCTGGGCTGTACAGCAACAAGGGTGGATACTAGGTCTGTGGCCTGATGCTCTCGACATATCTTCTCAGCATTCTCCGTCATCCCGAACATCTCACTGGAGTCATAGTCGGGGAAGTTCTCCACGAAGCCGAGCAGCTCACTCACACTGCTGTTGTCTGGGACTGGGTGATACACCTGGAACGAAGGACCTCAATGTTAAAACAAACACCATTACTGGACATCCTCACTCAGCATTGTATCATTGTGTAGGCTAGAAAACCATATTCTGTAATTCTGCAATAAATTATTATTAGATTTTACCAAGTATGATACCAAATGAAGTGAATTCAAAGGCATTTTTTAAAATATATGTACATATATAAACAGTCTTTGTGCATAAATATCTATGATTGTGATTCACATGAAGCAGGAATGTTTGGTTGAACTTTGATATTAAGTAAAAAAGACGCAAAACACATACAGAGGCTTTCTTTAATTGCTGCAAATAACTTGTACCATAAATTTTGCATGTTATAATCCCAGCTAGTAAATTAACTTTTTACAATATTTGATGTATGTTTCAGTATATGTATCGGGGGATGGAGGCCTTCAACTCATCATACCATATTCCTAGGCACTAGATAATAATAATAATAATGAGTGAATTTGTAACACGCCAAACTCCACGCCAGTGGTATGCTCATGGCGCTACAAGTAAAGTTATTTGGGTGAGAGTCTAGACAAAGTACTTCTTAAATAAAAACGTTTTGTGGAGAGTTTTGAAGGAGAGCAGGCTTGGGGTTGTTTTGAGATCTTCAGGCAGAGAATTCCATAGAACAGCTGATTGATAGGCAAATGATCTGAATCCAAATACTTTTAGTCTGTATCTAGGCACTGTGCACAGAATTTGGGACTGGGATCTGAGAGTTCTGGCTGGATTATACTGGCTTACAAGTTCACACAAATAGGATTGCACGATACCGTAAAGGCACTAGTATGCGAGTACAAGAACTTTAAACTCAATTCTAGCTGAGATGGGCTGTGAGTGTAGGGATCATAGAAGTGGCTGTATATGTACAAACTTTGGAGCAAGACACACAATTGGGGCTGCAGTATTTTGTATTTTTTGTAGCTTTGAAAGAGATTCTTGTGACACACCACACAGTAGGCTATTGCAATAGTCCAGGCGTGAGAATATCATTGTTCGAACTAATGCAGCGGCAGCTTCCTGGGATATAAGATGCCTTACTTTGCCGATGTTTCTTAAATGAAAATGGCCTTTTCGATATAGCTCTTGTATATGACAGTCCATACTCAATGTGGACTCCATCAAGACACCCAGATTCTTAACCACAGGTACATATGGTATACTTTCGTGACACACAGACAGGTGCGTAACACCTACTTTCATCACCATTGCATCCGTACCAATAAGCATAGCTTCTGTTTTATCTTGATTCAACTTTAATTTGTTTGTTGACATCCAGGATGCAATCTGGACGGTGCATGATTCTAATTTAGCCAGTGGTTGTCTGTCATCAAGATTCAAACAGTCTGACATCTGAGTATCGTCTGCATACATATGGTGATCAACAGAATTATTATCAATCACATGGCCTAGTTGAGTGGTGTACAAAGTAAACAGAACCGGTCCAAGAACCGAACCTTGTGGTACACCGTAATCCATGTTGTGACATCTGGATTGTGACTGACCGACCATAACTGATTGGCACCTGTTCGATATTAGATTTAATCCACAACAATGTGGAGACTTCAAGACCAAAAGCCTTCTGAAGATGATGGATGAGCCTGGGTGATCCACGGTGTCGAAGGCCGCTGATAGATCCAAAAGAACTAGAACTGATGGATGGCCGCTGTCTACAGACAGTTGAAGGCCGTTCATGACGTGTAGCAAGGCAGTTTTGGTGCTGTGATGTGCCCTATAGGCTGACTGGAATTTGTAGAACAGTTTATTGCGGTCAAGATGGATTCATCAGCTGTCTTTTAGATACGTCCTGTATCCCCCCCCCATGGGAACTGCGTAGCGGCATTTCTGAGATCCTATTCTTCCAGCTTCCGTTATAACTCGGGGGGACCACTTCTTGTCTTACTTCCATCTCAGACAAATTGAATCATCTTGATTAATGTGGCTTCAGATAAACTAGTATCTTCTTATTACTAGATATCTTATAACAACCAATAGATTATGATAAGATCTTTATCATAAATGAGTTGCGACCCCTTCACGTACAGGTAAGATCTTTACCCGTACAGGATCTTGAATCACTCATGCTAGTCTGTCTTAGACTGTGTGCATGGACTTTCAAACTAGTACTTTTCCTTAGTAAAAGTTATCAACAAGTCAACGTGATAAAGGGTGAGATTTTCCAACTCAGCGCCCTTTGAGGAACCGTTAGTTGCTGTGCTACAACGAGAGGCCCAAATTGGTGAATGCCTGAGACGTCTTCAGTGGCTATGTCTCGGAGGTAGTGGTTGGCAAACACCGTATCCGACTTCCAAAAGCAGCCTTCCATAATTGCTGATATAGAGCAATTTCCGTGCAGAGCCAATGTTGACGCCAGTGCTCTGACTTCGTGTGGGTTGGAAGCTCTAGGAGGTTCTAGTCCTGCTGCTTTATAGGCTCTCAATATGACGGCTCTCATCCAGAACGATATCGTCGTTCTTGAGACTTCTGCTGATGTCTCTGTGGATAATGGGATGAACAGGCGCTTGAATTTTCGTCTCCTTGTCTTAGTCTTTGAAGATATATCTTCAGGGCTCTGACTGGACACAAGTATAGGTTCTCTATATCCTCTGGTCCGAGGATTGTAGATAGCGCTGGTACGTGGAACTGTCTATCTGGCTGACCAGGTAGTTGGTTCTTGGCAATGAAGTCCCATCTAAGTCCTAGATGAACTGCAGAATGTTGCCCCGTGTCGAATCTGGTTCGACCAAAGTCCAGCGTATGTATCTCTGATATCCGAGCTGCCATGGCTAGCGCAAGCAGGAACAGAGTCTTCTGTGTCAGCAGCTCGAAGGTAGTCTGATCTGGAGGTTCGTAGGCATCACTGGTAAGATGACGTAGAATTACATTCAGATCCCAGGCTGAAGCTCTGAATTTCTTTTGCTGGTCCTCCAGTTTAAAAGATCTCAGCAGAACAAGTAATTCTGGTACTTTCGTCAACTTGATGCCTGTTTTCATGGTAATCACTGTACTGATGGCAGCGAGGTATGTAGATAAAGTCGAACCTTTCAGATGTCTAGTCTGTCTAAGAGGACACAGGTATTCCGCCACTTGAGGATGAGTAGCTTTCATAGCAATGAAGCCTTTCCACCTTGCATAAGTCTCAAACTTCAGCCACTTGTCATCATACAGGTTACGAGTAGATCTGCGTAACGCTAGCGTTACTGCCTTTGCTGCCCTGGAGGAGTATCCTCTTTTCTTCAAACATGTTTTGATACGGTCCACACGTGTAGCTGGAACAGTGTTGGGTTCCCGTGGACTTGCTTGGTGTGTGGATGTATGAGTAGGTTCGGCCAATCTGGTAACTTGATTGTTGGACATCCGAGATCTTCTATTAGGTCTAGGAACCATACTCTCGCTGGCCAGTAGGGCGCGACCAAGGTCAGTTGTAGCGCCTGTGTCTGTTTGATCTTCAACAGTACTTTCGGTAGTAATATCAGTGGTGGAAACGCATAAGCGTTTAGTCCTTCCAATCATATGTTCAGTGCATCTGTTGCCCAGGCTTGAGGATCTGGAACTGGTGAGACAAACGTCTGTAGTTGTTTGTTGAAGCTCATGGCAAACAGGTCTATGCATGCGGATCCTATTTCCCTTATGATGAGCCGAAATGCTTCTGGATGGAGTATCCATTCCATAGGTGACGGGTGCAGTGGTCGGGAGAGAGCGTGTGTCTGTAAGCACGTTCTTGGCTGCGGGTATGTGACACGCCTTTATCCAGATGTTTGCCTCCTCCATGATATCAAACAACTGGAATGTGAGCTGTAGTAGGCTTGGTGATCTTGTAGATCCTTGCCGATTTATGGAGAATGCCACTGTAGAGTTTTCCGTGTGGACCATCAGCATTCTGTTGATCAGCGAGCTCGACCATAGTTGTAAGGCGTTGACCACAGCTTTCATCTCCAGCAGATTGATGTGAAGATACTGCTCTGTTTTGGACCACTTCTTTGATGCAACTTGATTGTTGAGATGTGCACCCCAACCTTGTATCGATGCGTCTACGTAGAGATGTGTGTCGAAGGCCGGCTCTTGTAAATAGGTCCCTCCGCAGACGATCGACCTGTGGGTCCACCAAAGTAGGTACCTCTCAAGATTGTCTGGCAGCAAGATAGGGTCGACGCTGTCCAGATGTTTTGTCAGGAACCGATGCAGCGGCCTTAGTTGTAACCTTCCTGTGCGAGTCAAGTCCTGCGCCGAGGTTAGTAGACCGAGTAGACATTGACATGTTCGTAGTGTTAACGGAGAGATGACTGCTTGTGGAATCATGGCTTGTATCTTGACCCAATGATCTTCTGGGACCACAATTCGATTCTGTGTTGTGATAATTCTTATTCCCAGCAATTGAAGATCTTGATTGATTCTAACTCCAACTTCATCAGGTTCACTAGCCATCCTAGCTGCGTGAGCAACTTAATTGTGAAGTTCAGCTGCTATCTGAGTTGATTGGCACTTTGAAGAACCTGTATGCCGTTGTCCAGATAACCGGCACTGCGCAGACCTCGATGCTGCAGATAGGTGCCGATAAGCTTGGTTATACGTATGAATAATCATAGAGTCGACGATATTCCAAACGGTAGGACGTTCCAATGGAAGTGCTTACCTCTAATTGCAGTGATGATACATCATTCTTCCCATTATATATGCAGGCGATCTGTGTTGATCAGCATCCATCAAAGCGTTGTCTATTTATAGCAAGGCTGGCTCCAGTGTAGCATCGCAGGGCACAGGTACCGGTACTCATACCGACTTTTATCAGCGACAACTTCCAAAATAAACATTGTTTATGCTGCTGTCAAGGCTAGACATCTATTAGATTCCCATGATGATAACAGGCTGTAGTTGTATACTGTTTCCAAGGCTGCCGATGAAGTATTCCCCCATACCACGGGTTTGTTTACAAGTCAGTAAACTTGCTTGTGCCTGCTCTGTCAGTGGGAGGCGTTGTCTGACGTGGACCAATCAGCTTCAAGCATGACGTCACCGGTGTCAAGTGTGTGTAATTCTACACCGCTCATATAAACCTCTTGAAAAAGGGTTGCTCCAAGTGTAAAATCTTGTTCAGTGATATAAATCACGTATTCCCATTGTGGATAATATAACCAGCATGACAAAGGAGGCTGTTGAGACGTATGTCTGTATGGATCTTGAAGAAATACCGATGTTGAATCTAGTTGATAGGATATAAAATCCTAATCCCCACGCTGAGTGATGAGTGTTAATAATATCATCTGTGTACGTCCGTTCAAGGATTCTTGAAGGCGTTGTTAACCTTATAAAGCCCTTTACAAAGGTCGCCTTCAGGTTCTCCAGTACTTGAGATATCGGCTTCATAGGTGATATCATATTGGAGTCGAAGTCATCAGCGTATATGCAGTACATCTCTGTTGTGTTGGAGTGAGTGAGTGAACGACAATATCCGCAGGCCATCTGCTACCCGGTATAAGACCTCAGCATCCGTGTAGATGAAGGGATCCTTTCATCAAGTAGGTTGTCGTCCAAAACTGAACCTATTACAGGTGTAAGTTTCGTGCAGGTTGTAGAGTTGTGCAGGCTGTAAACTGTAGAGATCGCACATGTTGTAGATCTTTTTGTTTAGTTATAAACTCTGACAAAACCATCCGTTTTCATAATTGCTTCGTTTTATCCAGCCTTATGGTAATAGAGTCGACGTCAACATCCTTCCTGTTGATGTAAGGGTTTGTTAACCCTAGGGTTCGCGAAGCCTGACAATGTCTGTGTTGCTGTTATCTGCCTGTAGATCTAAGAGTTCTCGAACCTTGTAGATGTCTGCAGCTTTCTCAAAGCTGTGTGTAGGTTAGAATGTACCTTGGATATAGGTTCAATCGGAGGAAGAGTCACCGAGTCAAAGTCGTCATTACGCATCTTATAAGTGTAGACTTCATCTATATCCTTAGAAGGAGACTACAAGTTCAAACCATTGGCTATCCAAGCTGTAACCTCTGAGTCCGGGAAGACGACGTCTGGTTGTTCATCAGTTATCTCCTGATCGGTAGAGCTATGCCTCCACGAATCATCCTTCTGCGAACCTGTATCCCTTCGCGAACCTCTGTCTGAAGATTCCTCCCTTCGCGAACATCTATCTTGAGAGTCCTCTCTTCGCAAACCTCTATCTGTGGATTCATCTCTTCGTGTACCTCTGTGATGTGAGCCTTCTTCTCGAACCTCTGTCGCTAGATTATCCCTTCGTGAACCTTGAGTGACTTCACAAATGTCTGTGAGAGATGTGAGATCTCAATCTAGAGCGGCTAGATGTAGGAGATGGATCCTTCGATGTTCTCGAACGTTGAGGGTTCACAGATGTAGAATGGTGAGTAGGCATCTCATGTCTTCTATCCTTCTCCAAGATGACAGAGTCGTCAGACTGTGGAGACCTTCGCAAAGGTGTCATTCGCCAACGTAGTCTTGAGCCGTAGTTCTATGAGGAGTAAGTTCGCACAGGTCCGTGGGTTCGCTCAGGTCCATAGGTTTGCGCACGAAGTCAGTAGATGAGAGGCTTCGCCGAGCCTTCGCTTCTTCTTCCAACCTACGTTCCATCATGGCCATCATCTGGTTGGTGAATTGTCTCATAAATTCACCCGGATCAAAGTTCTACATTGATTGAAGCAGCTGCGGCGTAGATGAAGCGTTCGCGAACGCTGATGAGTTGTGTGTCTCGACTTCAGTCTGTTGAGAAGTTGGTGGTAGTTCGTCAAACAGCTGGCCTGCTGTGACAGCTGCAGGAGACGAGCTAGTAATCGTGGAAGTCGATTGAGTCGCCGATCTCGTAGGTACTTCGGGTAGAAGTAATGGGGGATCATCAAAAACGTCTACTTCATGCGGAGGTAATATCTCTTTGTTGAAGGATTTCTGATGTGTTGACTTACTAGGCCGCGTAGATTTACCCTCCGATCTGGTAACAGATGCTTTCTTCTGCGACATAGAAGAAGACGTCTTCTTCTTAGCTTGAGTCGGAGTCACCTGCGTTGCAGCCGATCTCTTCTTGACCCCTGTACCAGCAGACTGCCCCTGCAACGTACTCAACATAGCACCAGTATTATGATTTTCAACTGTAGCAAGCAACATATGGTTTGGGGGCTGATCTCCTGTTTTATCAGCCAGGACTTGAGATGACTTCCTCACCCGATCCATGGCACGTCTATAGATATAAGACAAATATTGATTAAATTGTAGATTAGATAAATCAACACAATAAGTACAGCTCAAGCTGGAAGAACATGGTTTTATGCCCGAAGGGCATTGGGGGGTGAGGATCAGCCACGGATAACCTGTGACTGCAAACACTGCAAGATTTCATGAAATGTAAACAAGTTACATCATGATGAAATTATGACACAAATACAAATAATATTTTTTTTTTCACAATTTTTACATGTTATAGCCAAATCCATACACAACGTAATTTTTTGAAGAATAGGACCTAAATAAAAAGGATATGATGCCGTAAACGGGACTCCAGTGCTCGCCCAACCATCCACTTGGGCGAAAAGGGAGAGAGTGACAAGTAAGGCTGGTCACATGACTGTTTACGCAGGAAAAGGGAGGTAACTCGTGGGTGAGTGTATTTTTACGTCCGCTTCGGGAACTTCAAGGGATTCAAGTGTTCCACTACCAGTCGCAAGGGAAAGGGAGATAAGCAAAAGATCACGAGTCAGGATAAGAAAAAATCTATTATTTCCATTGCTGGTACTTTTTTACAGGTACTGACCCCATTAACCGAGTAGCTGTAGTCGTCCCTGAGAGCATCCACACAGTAGAACTTCTTGAGCATACTCAGCAGACACCGCCTATCCCAGTCATCTGTCACACGGCCACCAAAAGTTACCTCCCCTGTCAGATACAGCAATGCTGCCCATGGAATGTCGTCAGCTTCTTCCAACAGCATCTGGAGCTTCAGGATCGCCACCTGAAATATGTCAAGTTATGAATATTAACATGATTACAAAGACAACATACCTTTTGGATTCAGAACACTTCAAGAAAATCAAAGAAAGTCAGTCTGTGAATCAGAGAATGGGGTCTATAATGTCACCTCAAACTGTATACCTGCGAGTATCAGCTTGATGTGGGAACAAACCAACCTGATGTTTGTCTAAAGACATTTACCATGTTGATGGCAGCTAGAAGCAAGGGTTTATGGTGCTGTTGATAAACCAAGCATCTGGGTCAATATATTCCATTCCATGATCTTATGGTTCTGGCACTCAAGGGACACAACTCTGCACAGCATATTGTTGCACCTTGGATGACTGGACCACCTTGCCTCCTCCCAGAACTTTCAATATTTTTACACTTGAGTTGCGAGGAGGTAATTCAGCATAGTTTTACCCATAATCTGTCTTTTAACATAACAAATGTAGAGGGCTATATTCACTGGTTTTCCAGACACAAGTTGAGGCACCTGATCAGTCAGTTCATCCACAATGTACACAATAGAACTAATGGCATGCCTTACCTGTCTGCAAGAAGAAAACATACACGCTCAGAGAGACTTGCTGAAATTAATTGCACTGATATATTTGCTCGTATGGGTACATGTCAATCAACATTCAACCCACCTCTAGATCTGAGTCATTAAACTCATATGGAATGTTCCAGCCAAGAGTGCTGTATTTCTTCCTTTCATGAATGACGCTGTTGAACAGACACAACCCAAACAGCAGCTTGTGCCAGGCAGAGTGGTTGGCGCCATCTTCATACAGCTTCTCCGTCACGACCCCAGTACCACCACTGCCGAAGGACTTCAACATGTTGGCCTTGAGACCTCGCGGGGATTCAACAGTCATCTATACATCAGACAACAGGAAATATTGATATTGTGATGAATATGGAAATACACTAAAACTGACAAAACTCATGCATATTGTGTGTGAAAGATTTACAAATTTCAGCTGGAAATATCATCTATAGTAGACTTGTATGCAGTTTTCTTAGGTTTATCATTTATGAGACAGGCAGCAAGTTTCTCACATTACATTCTTCTATATTTCTTCCAACCTATCTCATAAGAAAACATTTTTTTCACTTGGCAGCTCATTGACCTACAGTTTGTAAAAATACATGTCATCTGATTTAAAAAAAGACATATGCAAAATGGTTGTTGCAATAAGAGACTTGTACTGTACCTTCATTCCAGTCTGCAATATGGAGATCGGGAAAGTGGGATCAGGCTTAGAACTGAGCCACAGTCGGAACTGAGGATCAATGTCATCACTTGGTCGGTTAAACCTGCAATGTATACACAGATAAGTACTTGGTCGGTTAAACCTGCAATGTATACACAGATAAGTACTTGGTCGGTTAAACCTGCAATGTATACACAGATAAGTACTTGGTCGGTTAAACCTGCAATGTTTACACAGATAAGTACTTGGTCGGTTAAACCTGCAATGTATACACAGATAAGTACTTGGTCGGTTAAACCTGCAATGTATACACGGATAAGTACTTGGTCAGTTAAACCTGCAATGTATACACGGATAAGTACTTGGTCGGTTAAACCTGCAATGTATACACAGATAAGTACTTGGTCGGTTAAACCTGCAATGTATACACAGATAAGTACTTGGTCGGTTAAACCTGCAATGTATACACAGATAAGTTCTTGGTCGGTTAAACCTGCAATGTATACACAGATAAGTACTTGGTCGGTTAAACCTGCAATGTTTACACAGATAAGTACTTGGTCGGTTAAACCTGCAATGTATACACAGATAAGTACTTGGTCGGTTAAACCTGCAATGTATACACAGATAAGTACTTGGTCGGTTAAACCTGCAATGTATACACAGATAAGTACTTTGTCGGTTAAACCTGCAATGTATACACAGATAAGTACTTGGTCGGTTAAACCTGCAATGTATACACAGATAAGTACTTGGTCGGTTAAACCTGCAATGTATACACAGATAAGTACTTGGTTGGTTAAACCTGCAATGTTTACACAGATAAGTTCTTGGTCGGTTAAACCTGCAATGTATACACAGATAAGTACTTGGTCGGTTAAACCTGCAATGTATACACAGATAAGTACTTGGTCGGTTAAACCTGCAATGTATACACAGATAAGTACTTGGTCGGTTAAACCTGCAATGTATACACAGATAAGTACTTGGTTGGTTAAACCTGCAATGTTTACACAGATAAGTTCTTGGTCGGTTAAACCTGCAATGTATACACAGATAAGTACTTGGTCGGTTAAACCTGCAATGTATACACAGATAAGTGCTTGGTCGGTTAAACCTGCAATGTACACACAGATAAGTGCTTGGTCGGTTAAACCTGCAATGTTTACACAGATAAGTACTTGGTCTGTTAAACCTGCAATGTATACACAGATAAGTTCTTGGTCGGTTAAACCTGCAATGTATACACAGATAAGTGCTTGGTCAGTTAAACCTGCAATGTATACACAGATAAGTACTTTACTTATACAACAACATAGCATAAGACTATGATTGTCACCATATGATATGTCTTTATTTATATTGAGAAGTAGCAATATCCCACGCAGTGTAATGAATGAAAAGTCAACACATACCATGCTTTGATACATATTCTATCATCAAAGGGAGTGAATAGAGTTCTACATGAAACATATTAAGACAGTCTGAGTTCAAATAATCAAAGGGTGGATTCAGACTTCTTGTACTTATATCCGCAGAAAAGAGATATCGAAAATATATTTTGATACATTTACATGGCTCTCTTATATGCTTTTACAGTATCATGGGGCAGAGTGGTGGAATACATTGAGCAGATATTGAATGTTTCCATCCTATCTAAGACAAGTACAACATTCTGCCTTGGTCTGTTCCACACCTCTCCACTAGAGCCTGCAGCCTAGGCATCCAGGACGCCGCAAGATGACAGTTCTGCAGGAACACCCATCTGCCCTTCAAGATCTGGGCCTTGGAGATCAGCTCCTCTGCCTTGGGCCCCTGACCTCGACCCAGCGAGATCATGTCCAGGTGCAAGGTGCTCCCTCGAAGTTCCTTGGCGAACCTCAGCAGCTGGGAGGCAGGGTCACAACCTGGAGGACATAGCGAGTGACATCCTCATCAGCACCACAGAATTCACAAAATATTTGTCAAGTGCTACGTGTGTGAAGGATTTTTGTTGTTGTTATTTTTTATGCTTATCATAGCATTTAGAAATATATCTAAATCACAACAGCCTGTCAATAATCCAGTCTGGACCAGACAAACCAGTGACTGATATTTTGTACAACATCCCTAGCAGTCAATCAAGGCAATCAACCACATCCCAGAGCCCTATTTACCTGATCCTTTAATTGCTGGGGACCTGAAATCCCCATGGAATACATGAAGTGACAATTGTTTTATACCAACAAGATCTTTTACTTGTATTTTTAGAGGGTCTTGATTTTTTAAGAAATCTATCTCAAAAGAACACAGACAACTTGTTGTCTGTGTAAATATTTCTTGAGAACTTGAGATTCTTCCTCTTAACAGAAAGCACATATGAGACCGGTACATGGTTGGAGTCACTTTCAGGCCCCTCAAGGTCCAACCACAACAGCTGTACATGAACTGCCACGCTTACCTGGAGACAATATAAAGATCAAGGGAGTCTTGGCTGTGGAGTCTTCATAAATTTCTTTCAGATCAAAGGCTCCTGTTGAGAGGTATGTTGGACCCAGCTGAGACTGGATGAACTTGGCAACTGCAGCAGTCAGAGTGTCTGGTCGGACAACCTTGACCAGGATCAGTTTCTGGAAACTGGTCAGATCTTCCCATCGGAACACAACACCTGGACGGACATCTTCCTTCAAAAATGTAATTTTTGGAATAAAATTGATATTTTATACTTATCCTGACTCATGCTCTTTTTGCTTGTCTTCTTCTTCTTGCGAACATAGTGGAACACTTGTATCTCCCTAATTGAAGCTCCCTTCAATTTAAAATCACTAATTAGTATTCACCACGAGTTACCTCCCTTCCACAAGCGGGGAGGAGCGAGAGCCACCTCTACCCATGTGCCTCACTCTCTCCTCATATACTGAGCCCAACATTTGAATTTACAGGGAAATCCAAAGTGTTATGTGGGGGAGGATGGGAGGGCTGACCTCATGAGTCAGGATAAGTATAAAATATCAATTTTATTCCAAAAATTACATATTTTTCCTTATCCTGACTCATGCTCTTTTGCTTGTAGAATCCTACAGAGCGGAGGTGGGAATATCTAATACTTTGGATTTTTAATAATTAGTGATTTGAACTGTGATGATTGTAATAACCCTATGGGAACTTCATAAAGGCACTGAACTGATGAATTCCTGCTGCTAACTTATCAGCTGCCATATAAAGGTTATTACCATGTACTTATTATGATAAAGTATATATAACATTAATACAATGCTTAAGACTAATACACTTAAGCTTGTTAATATGCTAGTATAAACTCCTTAGAGTTTGTTAGCTAAAATACTTTAAGATATAAACATAGTACTAAGCTTAAGATATGATTAAACTTAAGCTAATTATATAATAGCAAACTCTTTAGAGTTTGTTAGTTAATATACTTATATGATATAGATATAATGCTGAGCTTAAGATATGAATAATCTTTAGCTACATATATAATAGCAAAAACTCTGTAGAGTTTGTTAGCTAATATATTTTTATAATATGAGTATAGTACTGTGCTTAAGCTATAATTAACTTAAGCTACATATATAATAGCCAAACTCTGTAGAGTTTGTTAGCTAATATATTTTTATAATATTAGTATAGTACTGAGCTTAAGATATAATTAACTTAAGCTACATATATATAGCAAAACTCTGTAGGGTTTTGTTAGCTAATATATTTTTACAATATGAGTATAGTAGTGTGCTTAAGATATAATTAACTTAAGCTACATATATAATAGCAAAACTCCGTAGAGTTTGTTAGCTAATATATTTTACAATATGAGTATAGTAGTGTGCTTAAGATATAATGAACTTAAGCTACATATATAATAGCAAAACTCCGTAGAGTTTGTTAGCTAATATATTTTACAATATGAGTATAGTATTGTGCTTAAGATATAATTAACTTAAGCTACATATATAATAGCCAAAAAACTCTGTAGAGTTTATTAGCTAATATGTTTATAATGTAACCATAGTACTAGCTTAAGATAAGATTAGACTTAAGCTAAATGTATATAGCAAAATAAACTCCTTAGAGTTTATTAACTAATATACTTTTTTTTCTTTTTTTTTTTATGTTAAAAACATAGTACTGAGCTTAAGATATTTAAACTTAAGCTATATATATATAATAACAAAACTCCGTCGAGGTTTTGTTAGCTATCTACTATAATGTAAACATACTGCTTAAGATATGATGAAACTTAAGCTAATTGTATAATAAGCGAAAACAACCCTTTAGAGTTTGTTAGCTAAAATACTTATATGATATAAACCTAGTATTGAGCTTATGAAGGAAAACTTAAGCTACATATATAATAGCAAGAACTCCGTAGAGTTTGTTAGCTAATACATGTTATAATGTAACCATAAAGCTTAAAATATGATGAAACTTAAGCGAAATATATAATAGCAAAAAACCTCTTTTAGAGTTTTGATAGCTAATATACCTATATGATATAAACATAGTACTAAGCTTAAGATATGAATAAGCTTAAGTTACATATATAATAGCTAAAACTCTGTAGAGTTTGTTAGCTAATACATGTTATAATATAACCATATTGCTTAGAAATATGATGACACTTAAGCCAAATAGCAAAAAACTCTTTAGAGTTTGTTAGCTAATCTACTTATATGATATAAACATAGTACTAAGCTTAAGATATGAATAAGCTTAAGCTACCTATATAATAGCAAAACTCCTTAGAGTTTGTTAGCTAATATATTTTAATAATATGAGTATAGTACTATGCTTAAGGTATAATTAGCTTAAATTACCTATATAATAGTAAAACTCCGTAGAGTTTGTTAGCTTAATTAACTTAAGCTACATTATAAAATAATAAAAACTCTGTAGAGTTTGTTAGCTAATGCAATTATCATGTTACCATAGTATTACTCTTAAGATATGAATAACTTAAGGTAAATATATATAATAACAAACTCTGTAGAGTTGTTAACTTATATATTGTATGATGTAATAATCATAGTACTGTGATGATAAAAGGAACTTAAGTAAATTATATATAGCATGAAGCTATTTAGTATTGTTATAAGATAAGTAAAAATCTGTTAGATTGACTTATCTTCTCCGAGAACTGTCAGCTGTTGTCGCGAGGACCATGGGATCGAATTGGTGTATACCTGAGGCGTCCTCGGTGGTGATATCTCTCAGATAATGGTTTGCAACCACCATATCAGTTTCAGAAATAAACCCTCCATTATTTCAATCACATTTGTGTAGAACAATTGTAGAAGTTAAGCTCTAATATCATGAGTATTAAGCTCATGGAGGGTCGAATAGGTCCATCCGCATATGCACGTAGTATGACAGTTCTGATCAAGCGGAGATATAGTACATGAGACTTCACTCTCGTAAGTTGATGATAGAGGAAATAATCTGTTGCATTTTTTTTTTTCCTCCTGTTTGGTTCGGTGGAGATAAATTTACAGTGCTCTTGCTGGCCATCATTGATAGAATCATCGTATCATGGGGTCCAAGTATGTCATCAAGGCGTATTCATAAACCTCACTTGTGAGGTGTTGGAGCACTATATTCATATCCCAGGTTGGGCGTGAAACTTCCGTTTTATTCTCCAAACAGAAGCTTAGTAGGTTTACTAACCATCTAGTTGTGTTAGTTAAACGATGAAATTCAGCTGTAGTCTGAAGCGCTGTGGATTTAGATCCACTTGTATCTTTCGTCTAGGTAATTAAGCTCACGAAGTCCTTGGCGATGTAGGTGCACAACCAGGTGTGTCTGTCCTCGTTGAACTTTATGTAAAATCGCCTGACTGCCGATCCCTCGTCTTAACTTGAC
The DNA here is from genome assembly GCF_003918875.1 of Haliotis rubra. Taxonomy (NCBI): domain Eukaryota; kingdom Metazoa; phylum Mollusca; class Gastropoda; order Lepetellida; family Haliotidae; genus Haliotis; species Haliotis rubra. Next base: position 2,262,013 of record NW_025767035.1, on the reverse strand, counting down.
AGGGGAGGTCTCTAACTGAAGAAGGCAGTCTAATCATGAATGTTCAGGTTAACTGGACTGTAATGAGGCTTGCTCGTTCACTGATATATAGTTGTCACTTGTGGCGTAAGTCTTGAACTGTGAATTGAGATCGACCTCTCGTGGAGTCGTTGTCCCTCATGGTCCAATCAGAACAAGGCATTTTGATTCTGTATAATACCAGCTGTGATGTCACGGTGTAGCGGGAAAAAACCCACCTTGAATAAATTCTTGTAAATGCGTTGATATTAGCATAAGCGTCGGTCTTCACCGTAGCTTCGAAGTTATCCGGTGACCCACGTGTTTGAGGGTTAATGGTAACCGCCGAAAAACCTCCGGTAGCGAAATATCTCGCTCTGTAATTTTATGCTGGGTAGGTTATTTTCCTGGTTGTCGTGAAAGTAATTTCAGTTTTGAATATAATTCCGACTTCCTTCTATATAAGGGTACAAACAACTTGCAAGTTGTGAGCTTGTAGACTGTATACATGAATGTATCGTCATAATTGTAGAATTAACATTGAACTTGTTGTCCATATTTCTTCTCAGAAACTTTGACGATTAAGAGTTATACTACGCTGTAACAAGGCTGCTGTTCAATTTCGATATTGAATTGTCTGCAGATATCGCGTAATGGTCACGCATGTAGATAATCGTATCGTCGTCCGGGTTGCATATTAGCAATTTATCACGGAATAGTTGATTTCTGTGAAGATCTATGAAATGTCGTTGACTAAATAATACAGCGACGTTCTGTGTTGTAAATAGCCTGAACAATTATCTTCGCGTAGGCTTATAGACGGCATCTGGCATACAGTTGATAATCAACTTATGCGGCGTCTTGAAACGGACTGGCGGTAGCTATATATGGCGAGTGGCTGAGTATATAGAAACCTTGGAGGAGACTTCCTCGGTGAGCGCCGGAGACTTAGCGAAGTTCTCGAAGTATCCCTTCTAGATCTTCTGGGTGAAGTAGACTTGGAGCCACTTAGCCTTAGCGACCATCGCGAAGGTATCGAGTCAAAACCCGATTAGTATATATATATATATATATAATATATATATATGGCTTGCTTGCGAACAGCCTCTGTGTTTAACAGGATGTGGGATCGGTGAAGCGCTTGCCTAAGTAGGGGCGCATGGATCATCTTATCATTTTCAGAAGTAGGTGTTCACGAAGTCTGGTGATAAGTGTCTAATTGATCGTTCTAGATCTATTTAGGCCAGCGAACATACGTCTCGTCATGGATTCAACAGAACCAATATCGATTGTAGTTCTTATACTTGATATCGATGATCAACTTGTCTATGGGTTGATCTTCTCCGGAGACTTGTGAGGGAGCGTTGATAGTTTAGCGAAGCTCTTGTATAGTCCCTCGATGTCCTTCTAGATGATGATGATCTGGATTCAGGTGTCCTTCGGCGCATGCCTTGAAGCTTCCTCTGCGTCGGTCGGGGAGCGGCGATATGACCTTCGCGAAGGCTTCCGTGATGTCTGATGGTCCGAGTCCACATCTAGGGATGAAACCGCATATGGTGATGATCTATCCTGCCTTCGCGAAGTCCTTCGCGAAGGCTGTACATCTAGGTCCTTCCCGCCTTCGCGAAGGCTGTACATCTAGGTCCTTTCGCCTTCGCTGTAAGGTCCTTTCGCCTTGCGAAGCTGTACATCTAGGTCCTTCGTCAAGGTGGTCCGTGACTTCCTTCGCGAAGGTGACATCGTCCTGGCTGCTTTCGTTGGCGGGGGTGCCTCTGGGGTGCTGTCACGTTGGAGCCTTCGCGAAGGCTCGGTCCCTGCTTATGCAGTCTGTAGTGGTCCTCCATCATGGTCATAATTTGCCGCATCAGGTCCTCAGGGATGGTCTGCGACGAGGTCGTCGGTGCCTTATCTGCGGTGTTAATGGAGGGGTCCACAGGAAAATCGTCCGACATCAGTGTAGAGGCATCAGGCTGCATGGTGATCTCTGCTGATGTCGTTGTAGCTGTCACCGGTCGTTTCTTGTGGCGTGCGTCGGGATGATGATCAGCTGATCATCGTAGAGGTCCAGGTCATCGGCTGGAACAATCTCGGTTGAAAAGTCCTAGTAGACTTCGTTGATTTTCCCTCAGAATTCGGCGCTGCCCTGGGTGTCGCGGCGTCTGCGTTGAGTGTTGGTAATGATGGGACCCTCAGGGCGATCATCGAATATCAGCGTTGGTACATCAGGCTGCATGCTGATCTGTGCCGACATCGGTCAATCTTTTGATGTACATCAGGTATGATGATCGGCTGATCATCATACAGGCCCAAACTTCGATGATAGGAGATCTCGGCTGTTGAGATGTAGTAGAAAACCCTCTAGTCTTCTGCTGCGGCGATGGGATGTCTGGGGAAGCAGGATGCTTCTTGGAGATGGCGGACTCGTCCACACCTCTCCACCACTCTAGCGGAACACCACGGGGAGAGTCGGCCAACAGCAGTAGACTGGCGAGGGTTCGGTGTATCAGTCATACTAGACTCTGCATCGCGACCTATCTGCTGTGCGTGCCAAGCGCCAAAGTAAATATTAATAAAAGGTAGAATTGGATAAATTAGTACGCAACTGCAATGTGAATATAATGAACATGGCGCCGTACATCATATAAAAGGTGGATCAGCAGCAGCATACAAAAGCGTAATCTGCAATAGTACAGAATTTTCATCAGCGTAATCCACTGAAACAAACACGCGTCCATGAATAAACTGTAGAAAAGCGACTAAATATCAATATATAATCGTTGAAGGATACTAGCTAAACCTCTATAGATGTCTATCACGAGGTAACTAACTAAATATAATTCAAAGGATATAGTGTGTCGGGAGACACAGAGCTCTCGTCCAGCTCACTGGGCGAAGGAGAAGAGTGAGGCACATGGGTAGAGGTGAAGCCCTCGTTCCAGCTTGTGGAAGGGAGGTAACTCGTGGTGAATACTAATTAGTGATTTTAAATTGAAGGGAGCTTCAATTAGGGAGATACAAGTGTTCCACTATGTTACGCAAGAAGAAGAAGACAAGCAAAAGAGCATGAGTCAGGATAAGGAAAAGTCAGCAATGTGGGAGTAATCTAGTCAGTGCTAGAAACAAATTGAGTGAGTGGCTAAATATTGCTTAACTATGACATGAAAACCCAGCTTGACCATGACAGTCTCTAAATAATCAATCTGGACCATGCAACCTTTGACTGAAAGCATGACTAACTGTCCACACCATCAGGCACAATAATGTACAATCTGCCAAGGCACACAGCCTGACCTGATCTGACCTTAGTTGGATCTTACAACAACTATGGGATACTGGGGACCTTTCTGTTCAGGAATCCCTAAGGGCCAAACATACTGTATACACCATGCTGTAATCAAGCTCCATGAATCCAATATTTAATGACTGTGGCCTACCTTCCTCCTCCTTGAAAGGAAGACTCATGAGGCTATATGGATCTTCTGCAGTCATGAAGCTGTTCCACTGCTGGGCGTGTGACATGATGCTCCGACACAGACCGTCAAAGGCTGGCAGTGTTGCATCCAGATGCTGGCACTGTCTCCATGTTGTATCTGCTGCCCAGCTTGGCAACTGTTTGTGTTTGTCTGAGTTAGGATCTCCTGCCTGGGCCTCGGACTCCAACCTCTCCATTGGCGATAGTCCTGAGCAGAGAAATACATATTAGAATGAGACAATTTGCCCATTTTGAAACATACTTATATTGCAGCATGCATGTCAGCTTAATGATGGAGGAAAGTTGAAAGGTAGCAATATGGCGAGACCAATGGACAAACCAAGGATCAAAATCATGGTAAATTCCAACTAATTCCTGTGGATCTGGAAGCAAATGAAATTTTTCCTTATCCTGACTACAAGCTAACCATATCATTCATGAACTGTATTTATTGGTCCAGAGCTGACTTCGATCCCGAACTGACCAAATATGAAAAGTCAAAGTCAAATCAAAGTCATATCTATAGAGAACAAGACCTGGACTTGTCTGTTGTTGAAACAAGGTCTCATAGCATTAGCAGTATGTGCAGTCTTACCGTCCTTCTCAGCCAGAGTCTTGTCATCCAACATGCTGGCCATGATATTGCCCTGGAGGAATACCTGCCATTCCAGCTCATTGATCTTGTCCAGGTGACTGACACTGTCCTCATACCGAGAGTTGGCTCGCATCACACTACTGGCCAGCATGAAGGAGAAGGTGAGCTGGTGATGTCCAAACAAGCCCACCGACACAACACGGTAGATGCTAGAAGTCAGACGGTCGATCATGCTGAGAAGGTGCTTCATCAGTTGTTCCGGGTTGTCCATGGATGTGAGGACATCACTCGTAGGCTGTGGACTTGGTTGATGGTGGCCGCGTGCGCTGGTCGGTCTGATGACGCCGCTGTAGTAGTGGGAGGGGGTGGTGGAGGTGGAGGACTGGTCAGCGTTGCTGGTGATGCAGGCTGTGAACATGTCCTGGAACCACTCTAGTGAGAACTGGTACATCACGTCAATGGTAGCCAGCTCGGCCAGGACAAAGTACAACACAGCTCCTCTTGTTGCAACCTGGAATGAAAGATGAAAACAGTAGTCTTCATTTCATTACAAACATATCATCATCTCTAAAGGGTATCATCATCTCATACTTTTAGAGCAGTTCATAATACAATTTGAATCAAACCATTAAAGGGTAAGAAAGCTATTCTTCGGGTCTCATTATCCTAAGACTTAACTGAGGGTTAATTCCACTGGTTTCCCAGGTGTAAAATGAGTTACAAACTTACTGGGAGGTATCTCTTCCTGGCTTGGTTTAGGTTCTTCTCAGTCTCCACCGACTGTTCCACTCTTTGGTAGATCTCCTCTGACACTCCCTTGCTTTTCTGGAGTGTCTCCACCAGCACCTGGTCGTCCAGGATGTGACCTGCACATACACCACGATACAATACAAGGTAAGTTGCATTACAGTATTGGCGCATGCCAAGCTGCATCATAATGCCTTTATGCAGCATATATTGTAGCGTGTGAGTGAGTTAAAATTTAAGTCACACCGGCAGTATTTCAGACATATCGTGACTTTGAAAGCTATATATGAACAAAAACAACCTTGAACTATGTGAATACCTCTCATCATCGTAATTTGAGCATGTAACATTTTAAAAACACCTGAGGAATACTACAATCCACTTACCATCCGACTTCTGCAAGAGTCCTAAGGACTTGTTTTCCAGGTCAAGCAGCGACTGCTTGTCATTACTGATACTCTCCAGCAGCCCAGTCCTCTGAGACTCCAGCTGGGGGCGTTCCTGTACATGGGATAGAGATTCTAGAGATAGGTATTGGCCTCACTTTTGTATTGCAATTTAATGCAATAAATATGCATGTAATGCGATAGGTACCGCAAAATATTGAAAGCATTATTTCATCCTAAACTTGGTTTGAATCTCATAAATATTTATCCACTCATCAGACTACTTCCCATTTGAACACATCTCACCACTTTGTCCAACATTTTGTTGGATGATGCTCTGATCACAATTAATGCCTAATACACACTATATATGTAAGAATCTGATTGTGGTAAGTTCAGCCTTTTTCAATTACAGGATTCAGGTGTTAATATCATAATTTTAATAGTCCGTTTTGACTTGTACGTTGAGTAAACTTTGCCAACAAAATGGAAATATGCATGGTTTTGAAAAGCACAATACACCAACATTTTCAAAATGTACAGGCATACATATTAATTTGTGTTATAAATCATAGTGAGTGAGTGACTTAAACGTTTACATCACATCAGCAATACTAAATCATAGTATTCCATTTATACCCTTGATATATTCTGTCATTGGAAGATTTACAGTGCTCTCTAATGTAATTCACTCATGACATGTCTTCAAGTATCAGTGGTAATGAAGCTGTGAAACTGAGGCAGGAAAGTCTACTGGCAACCATCTGTCAGTAGGAGACAAGCCTAGTGAGGTGTATACCTGTTTGACCACTGCAGACAGGAGCTGTTCCTGCAGACCGTCAAAGGTGACGGTGAAGTTGATGATGTTCACCTGGATGAAGACAGCGGGCAGGTAGTGGGGGTTGGCCATGGAGGATGCCAGATACAATCTACAAACACAAGTGTTCACCTTATTTCACAACAAGGTGTGCAACTTTTAGCAACAACTTGTAGCAATAAAGATCGTAACAACTTTGGTTTTTGTGTAGTCTTAAGTTGCAGGCAACTCATATCTCTTGTATTCTCATTTATGACTCGGTAACATGGATTCTTTAAGTGAAGAAAAGACGCTACCGTTAATGACAGTATATATATCGCAGTCACTAAAAAGAGAAAGCCTTATTCAGAGTGGGTCCACAAATAGATTCTCAAGATAGGATCAGGTTTCTTAAGTCGTGTCTCTGACATGATGTCAACAAAAAGGGACATCACTCTGAGGCGGAGACAGATCTACAGGAACCATGTCTTACAACTCGGCTGCAACTAGTTGTATAAGACTTAATATCATTCTTCATCAAGGGTACAGATAGTGTTATTTTGTAAGCGTTCCCAACAGACATTGACCTAAAACCAGTTGTGGGATTACAGGTGTAGTAACAGATCCCCAGACACCTGGATGAGCCACAGATATCCCCCTACCTGAAGTTCTGATTGTACTCTATCTCCGTGTCGCCCAGTTTGATGATGAGATGTCCTCCACGTCGGAATGTCTCCTGGAGCAGGATGGGGCGAAGAGCTGGATCCAGTTCCTCTCCTACGTCCTGAATACAATTCAGAAACATGGACTTTAAATCTGACATCTTTTATGAAAGCCACAAACATAACATGTTTGTAGATGTCATGCACTGCATTTCATTCCACATCCTTAGTCAGTGTGGTAAGAGACGGCTTGGTGTACACATTTAACTCTGTAACTAATTTCTCTCGCTGTTCAATGTCACACTGACAAAACAGCCCAGAAAATGGCTACGGTAAAACACGATCTGAGACTAGTGGTGTGATTACCCTGATGAGCACTGGGTCTCCCACTCGGAGAGCTGTCTCCATGGTCCTCATCAGGTTGGGATCTGTCGCCGTCATCGCCTTCAGTCGCACGCCCTCCATCTCTCGAACCCAGCTGCAGAAACAAATGTCATCATCACTTTGAACAATATCAGGGCGCTGATCAGAACAAACAGCCTTTGCACAATGTACCTATAAAGTAATGGAATCCGGGCATCCAGTGAGACAGACAAATGCTTTAACATTGAGGCAGCCTACCAGAACACTCTTGTAACAGGCTGTATTTGTCCCCAAACCATAAACCCGAAGGGCTTTTCAGAGTAGAACAGGTAACAAAACAGTTCTGGAAGGTAGGGCTCGGTGAATTGGTCAATTGCATGTCATTGTAATTCAGACAAAATATGTTCATAATTGCAAATATTAATCATTGGTTTGTCTGGTCCAGACTTATTTATGTACAGACCACAATGTCATGATTTCAATATATAAACAAACCAACAAACAACATAGGTGCTAACTTTACATTTCCATGTTTCTACCATACTACTCATGAACTGCTTGACAAGGTAAAACATTGTAGATCACACCTGACTACAACTGCTACATACATGCTGGTGCTATTCAACTTACTTGACTGCTTGTCCCTGTGGGTCAATGAGTAGTGGCCATTTCCTGGCTTTCTTCACAAACACAGCATTCTCCGTCGAGTGGGTATCCCTTGGCAGACCACCGTTGTGCCATTTCAAAACCTGCAGACAAACAATTAGAACACAATTTTGAAGAAAATATAAATTTTGGGTGAGGTCCTTGATAGACGTCAAGAGATATTTTAGTTTGAAATTTTAATTACAAACTACAGTTGTAATGTCCCATTTTGGGGGAATAAAGTTAAAAATAAATAAATTATGTGACAATATATATATTTTGGGATGTTGAACTCATTTTGTTCTCTTATTCATATAAAAGGTTTGTTGCACATTTTGACTGTTATACTTAAAAAATAAGTAAAATACTGATAAAAATGAGTTTGTCTAATCCTCAAATTTCCTCTAGATCTGTCAGATCAGGAAGTTCACTGATTCTCTCAGCAAAATCCTAAATGTAAGAAACTTAAAATCAAGTTGCTGAAAACTATCCATAACTGAACATTACTGATCTATATTTCTCACCATATTCGCATCCACCATGCTCTTGACAAGATCAAACTCCTGTGAGATGGGGATATCTCGGTCGCCACACATTTTTAACCAGACTGTGGTGAGATCTCTGCGGTAGCGAGCAGTGAAGGCACCAAGGTAGGCAACTCCAGCAGCAGCCATCAGGGTATCTCCTACCAGCCCCTGCAGCTTGAAGTCCAGGACCTTCACTGAGTCTGCCCATCGCACCTGGAGCAGCAGAAGGGAAATAGTACAACATCTGGAGCAGCAGAATTAGCTCAATGCTTTCTGAAGGAGAAGTCAGTGCGTATTTTTTAACACAGGTGTGAACAATATTTGTTATATCAGAGCATTTCAGTTTCATGGGAAGAAATCCAAAAGTGATGAAGAGCTCAGATATGTACCACTTGGTGAAACCCAAGAGCACTTGTATGGTGGTAACAAACTTTGGAGTGAAGAATTTAGTAGAATGTTTGGATGAGGAACAGTTAGTAGAATGTTTGGATGAGGAAGAGTTAGTAGAATGTTTGGATGAGGAAGAGTTAGTAGAACACTTGGATGAGGAAGCGTTAGTAGAATGCGTGGAGGAGTAACACTTAGTAGAACACATGGAGGAGGAACATTTAGTAGAACACTTGGAGGAGAAACAGTTAGTAGAACACTTGGATGAGGGAGAGTTAGTAGAACACTTGGATAAGGAAGAGTTAGTAGAACACTTGGATAAGGAAGAGTTAGTAGAATGCCTGGAGGAGGAGCAGTTAATAGAACACTTGGAGGATAAAACAGTTAGTAGAACACTTGGATGAGGAAGAGTTAGTAGAACACTTGGATGAGGAAGAGTTAGTAGAACACTTGGATAAGGAAGGGTTAAAAGAATGCTTGGAGGAGGAACAGTTAGTAGAATGCTTGGAGGAGGAACAGTTAATAGAATGCTTGAAGGAGGAAAAGTTAGTAGAATGCTTGGAGCAGGAGCAGTTAGTACAACGCTTGGAGGAGAATGCTTGGAGGAGGAACATTTCGAGGAGGAATAGTTAGTAGAACACTTGGAGGAGGAATAGTTACTAGTGGAGGAGGAGCAGTTAGTAGAATGCTTGGAGGAGGGTCAATTAGTAGAATGCTTGGAGGAGAAACAGTTAGTAGAATGCTTGGAGGAGGAACAGTTAGTAGAATGCTTGGAGGATGGGCAGTTAGTAGAATGCTATGAGGAGGAACATATAGTAGAACACTTGGAGAAGAGGAGCAGTTAGTAGAACACTTGGAGAATGGAACAGTTAGTAAAACGCTTGGAGCAGGTTAGTAGGAGGCTTGAAGGAATAGTTAGTAAAACGCTTGGAGGAGGAAAAGTTAGTAGAACACTTGGAGGAGGAGCAGTTAGTAGAATGCTCGGAGGAGGAGCAGTTAATAAAACACTTGAAGGAGGAATAGTTACTAGAATGCTTGGAGGAGAAACAGTTAGTAGACTGCTTGTAGGAGGAACAGTTAGTAGAACACTTGGATGAGGAACAGTTAGTAGAATGCTCGGAGGAGGAACAGTTAGTAGAATGCTTGGATGAGGAACAGTTAGTAGAATGCTTGTAGGAGGAACAAATAGTAGAATGCTTGGAGGAGGAGGAGCAGTTAGTAGAATGCTTGGATGAGGAACAGTTAGTAGAACACTTGGAGGAGGAACAGTTAGTAGAATGCTTGGATGAGGAACAGTTAGTAGAATCCTTGGAGGAGGAACAAATAGTAGAATGCTTGGAGGAGGAGGAGCAGTTAGTAGAATGCTTGGAGGAGGGGTAATTAGTAGAATCCTTGAAGGAGGAACAGTTAGTAGAAAGTTTCCAGCAGGAACAGTTAGTACAATGCTGGATGAACAGTTAGTAGAAAACTTGGGGGAGGAATAGTTAGCAGAACACTTGGAGAAGGAACAGTTGGTAGAATGCTTGGAGAAGGAACAGTTATTAAAATGCTTGGAGGAGGAATAGTTAGTAGAACACTTGGAGGAGGAATAGTTAGAATGCTTGGATGAGGAGGGGCAGTTAGTAGAACACTTAGAGGAGGAATAGTTAATAGAATGTTTGGAGGAGGAATAGTTAATAGAATGCTTGGAGCAGGAGCAGTTAGTACAACGCTTGGAGGAGAATGCTTGGAGGAGGAACATTTAATAGAATGCTTTGAGGAGGAACAGTTAGTAGAACACTTAGAGGAGGAATAGTTAATAGAATGTTTCGAGGAGGAGCAGTTAGTACAATGCTTGGAGGAGGAACAGTTAGTAGAATGCTTGGAGGAGGAACAGTTAGTAGAATGCTATGAGGAGAAACAGTTAGTAGAACGCTTGGATGAGGAGGGGCAGTTAGTAGAACACTTGGATGAGGAAGAGTTAGTAGAATGCTTGGAGGAGGAACAGTTAGAAGAATGCTTGGAGGAGGAACAGTTAATAGAATGCTTGAAGGAGGAAAGGTTAGTAGAATGCTTGGAGCAGGAGCAGTTAGTACAATGCTTGGAGGAGAATGCTTGGAGGATGAACATTAAGTAGAATGCTTTGAGGAGGAACAGTTAGTAAAAAACTTAGAGGAGGAATAGTTAATAGAATGCTTGGAGCAGGAGCAGTTAGTACAATGCTTGGAGGAGGAACAGTTAGTAGAATGCTTGGAAGAGGAATATTTAGTAGAAATTTTGTCACATTATTCTCAACTCATTAAAGTCTGTCGTAGGACAAACCCATTAGATCTAACTCAGGTACCTTTTCATCAGCCAAAGCTGAGACAAGCACCGAGGCCCGCTCTAGACGTAGAGCTGTAGTCTTCTTGCGTTCTTTGAGAGCCTCCCGCTGGTTGACACTGTCCTGGTACTGCTGCTGGATCATCTTCAGGTGGTCCTCAATCTGACACATACAACACATCAGTTGTTTCACTGATACAACTTGGAGTAGTATTTGACACCACAGCATGTCAGCTTCACGTAGGGGGAACAACAATATGATGATCGTCTCAGATACATGTATTTACCAGTTTGGCTAAATCAATGAGCACAGCTATGGCTAAAAGAAGCAGTTCTAAACAGCATATTCCTATGTCTCACCTGGGCCCATCCATTCCCATCACTCTATCCTGTCTGTGCACACAGTCATCAGAAGTTATGAGATGAAATCACAAGAACCAATACTAAGTATAATCAAGGTTGGAGAGATAATTTTAACTGAAGGGTTGTACACAGTAGGTGTAGTTTGTGCCCCAAAACAAATTTAAAATTGCTTTCTTAAATGTTGAACATTGCCAACCTTATTGAGGCTAGCCTGTTTCTGAGCAAGGCCATCCTGAGCTAGCTTGAGAGCCTCCTTAGCCTCCTCCACTCTCTTCTGTTTGGGCTTCACCATCTGTAACACGGTGACAATAAAAAGCATGAACAGAAAGATATAATTGTGAAACAAAAAGGACCTCCTTCATATTACATTCTTGGCATTTTCTCTCAGCTGTTAGCCTGAAAAAGGTTTGATACAATGATAGGTTACATATGGTAGCAATGCTATAAATCAGAAAGAGGTGAGGTGAGGTGAAATTGGGTTTAACGTTGCGCTGGAGAATATTTTGCTCATATGACGATGTGCATGCGTGTGTATGTGTAGGTGCAGCTGCTTGTACAAGCCCAGACTGAAGCTGGTTTTATAGTGCTAGCCCACTCAGATACCAAGCCGCAGTTAAGCGTGAATACCCCCCTCAGACACATTATACTGACCCCCAACCGACCAGTCCTTGTTGTACCCATTAATGCCGAGCGCCAGGCAGGGACCAACAAGTACCATATTTTAACGTCTTTTCGGTATGACGCGGTTGGGGGTCGAACCCGCGAACCCCGCTCTCCAGGCGGACGCTCTAACCACTACACCACAGAGGCAGTCAAATCAAAAAGAACAATGAAGAAGTCATGACATCATTTAAGATGATTAAACTATCCACATGCAACTGATTATAACCCTGGATGATGCTAACTATGAGAGGGTTATGAGTTGTTTCCCTTAGTTCTGTAGTACCCTGTTAATAACTGACAATGACAATCAAGAACTAAATCAATTACAGGTTACACAAGAGTACACAATCTAAACTGACCTTGTAGACTTCATTGTAGTGCTCCAGTGCAAGTACCCACTCACATATTGAGCGACAGGCTTTAGACACCTTCCCTATAGTGTCAGCGTTGAAGTCGGGCTTCTTGGAGTACTTCCTCAGCTTTGTGAACACCTGGAACAGATAGGCATCACAACATCAAACACTGTCTTACATTACCTTGACAAAGTACAGTTGGCTTAGATATTGACTTAAGGACATGAACCTTTTCAGAAAATGAAGTAGCTGGCTAGAAAATACATTTGAACTGTGAATAGCTATCAATTGATAAAGTGAAGTTAAAGAAAGTGTACAAAACAATTAGATTCATGACTTTGACAGGAGTCTTTAAAATGTCTTACTTTATCAGGAAGGCTATTCTTGTCAAATTGAAGGAGTTTCTTCAGGAAATTTGGATCTCCCAGCATTTGCTTGGCAGTCGACCAATCTGGTTTCTTCTGGAAGAGCACACACACTGCATTCATGACTGTCTCCACCAGCAGTGGTGGACTTGAATACACCCTGGACAACAACAGAGAGGGGTTACAAACATATCATGATAGTCTCTAACAGCAGTAGCAGAGTTTCAAACATATCATTATTGCTTTTCTTTTTCTTGTAAATTCCCTTGTTCCGAGTAACCTTACCTGATTTCTGCAACTGATGCCTTGTCCAAAGTTTCCAGGGAGTTGATGGCTGCTTGCAATGCTGGCAGAACAGAGGCAAGGTCCAGCTGACATTCCTGAAATCAAAAAACATTTCTGATTATACATTAGCCAAGAAAAGTGCATGAACATTTTTCAGATTGTTGCATCTGACCTCCAGATTAGACATGGACACTCTCCATCTTGGTGTACCTACATCAGCATAGTCCTGTACAATCTGCGTCTCCTTCTTCATGATGCCCTCTTCCTCCTCCACGATCTGCTGCACCTGCTCCACAGCATCCTGGTCCTTCTCCAGCTGCTTCAGCAGCACCTCCGTGTCCTGCAGTCAGGGTTGGAACAGAACAATGTGAACAAATACTCTTTGTCACTATATGCCTACAATGTACAAGTGGACCCCTATCCTTTGCCTCACTGAAGGTTAAAATACAACATTCAATTAGTATTTCTTATAACATTAGTCAGAAACAGAACCAATGGCAGACTTAAGTTTGCTTTTATTGTTCTCTTTTATCTGCATGTAAGACCAATTCCAGAAAGTATGTCATCCTCACCCTGGCCTTTTCCTCGATCTTTGGTCCCAGGGACACAAGCTCGTCCTGCATCACTCCTACCAACGAGTTGGCCTCAGACAGTTTGAACAAGCCAATCTGGAGACGATCTCTGGCAAACGAAAAACATTGTCACAGATTGGTTAAGGCTGGAAGGAGTCCCTGTGTCAATATGATTTGAAAACCAGCAATTACTTTCATGTACTGTTATTTGCCTAACCAAAATATTTTCTTGTTGTGTGACCAACCTGTTATTCATGAACTCCCTCTTGTTGTCCCTGAGCATCTTGGAGTACAGCCTAATAAGTTCCATGTAGCTGCTGGGCGTGGAGTAGTAGTGCCTCCTCATCTCCCGCCAGTACTGTGCCGCCTTGTCCGTGATGCTCCTGTGTATCTCCACACACGTCTCTGCCACACGCTCCTGTAGAACCTGCAGCCATCATGGGGAAACACACATTAATATTACAGGATATTTTACAGAAAACAACAGTCCAGAATTATCACATCAGAACTAGCCTTGACTAAGTGTGTGAGTGAGTGAGTTTAGTTTTACACTGCTTTTAGCAATATCATGGTTGGGGACACCAGAAATGGGCTTCAACACATTGTGCCCATGTAGGGAACCGAACTCGGGTCTATGGCGTGACGAGTGAACAGCTTAACCACTAGGCTGCAGAAAAAAAGTCCATGATTACAATCACTGTAGCAGCTTTGAAAATGATGTTTGGAATAAAAGACAAATTTGGTAATTGATATTCCATAGTTTGCATGTAAATAATCGAATCATTGATATTAATCTGAATATCATCCTCACCTCCAGATCATACTTGGGGTTAGCGATGAACTCTGTGTCCTGGAAGAAGACCTGGGCCACACTGAGCATAGCTTCATCCGTCCACTCATCGTACCAATCGATGGTACAGCAGTTGATGAGGGCGGGATTCATGCGGCACCGTTGTCGAAATATCCCGCCTGCCGGACTCATGGTGAGGACCACATGGAGGTTCCGTCTCACTCTCGAGATGAAGAACTGGTACACAGCTGAGCGGGTGTCGGGGATGTCTGCTTCAGCTGCTGCCCCCTTCAGATCCATGTTGATGCCATCCAGTTCCTCATTGTCAAACAGGTCGGGCACCTCACCTGAGTTCAGGATGCAGTTGATGTCTTCTAGGAATGTTTCCTGGTAATGTATGTACTTGAGTTAGTATATAACATTGAGAATCAGACCATTTAAAAAGGCAAATTTAAAAAATCATAAACTTGTAGTCATCGAGTTTGGGCTTCCATTATTGTTCAAAACCTGCATGTATATTAACATATCAAGAGATGAAGAGATGATGGGATACTGTTGCTGTAGGTACCAGACACTAATGTATCAGTTATAATCTAGGATGAACTACCTTGACAATGTCTGAGTCAGTCAGCAGGAAGGCTGTGTTGATGCCCTTTACACCACTCTTGAGAAACACCTTCTTGAGGTCATCACGGAACTCTGGGATGCTGTACGTCTTGTGTAGAGAGAGGCGGAACAGCTCACAGTTGGCGATGTGGCTGGCCAGATGGATGATGGTGGACTTTCCCGTCCCATCCAGTCCCACCTGCAGGGGGAACACACGCATGGTAGAGATTGTGACTTGATTGTAGAGGTGGTTGAATAGCAATCTACAGAAATGTACCTTGACTAAGCTATAATGCAGAAATTTACCCTGGTTTACCACTGCATTGCACTAAAACTTTGATCAGTCTGCAAAACGGAGTTTAACAACACAAATTATTATGTAAGCATATTTTTCCGGCTACCTGATTGGTCTAGAGGCGGTCACGTGACAGTCGACAGAAAAGCATGTTCATTCAGGTCCCAGGACCCAGGTCCAAGCAAAAGTCATATTGACTTGAGTTACTAAAAATAGATTTTGATGTCAAGCTATGACATTATTCTATTATAACATGTCACAGTATTGTTGACATAACGTTATTGGGTTGTAGCGAAAATAAAATCACTTTTCTTGACTCAATAGACATGTTTTGGTTTTTAGAAGCTTTTTTTCGGTAATTACATAATAGAACAATAATGGACTGGTGAATTCGGTCAATACCTGTTCTGACATCGTAAAAACAGGTATTGACCTCATCACCAGTCAATAATTGTATAGTATTGCAACATGTTGTTGCAATAAGTGGTGACTTAGGTTTAAAAATATTACATATTTTGTTAGGATATATATTTCTCCATCTCCAGCATGCAAGGCAGTGATAGATTTCCCAGGGTGTTGGCACACCAGCAGCCTGTGAGGGAACCTGTTTGCCCACCACAGAACACACTCATCCTCCAGCTGTAGTGCTATAGATACATGTACCCAAGGTACCATTCTGTAGTACCCACTATAACAACACCCAGAACACACCCGTCCTGCAGCTGTAGTGCTTTAGATACATGTACCCAAGGTACCATTCTGTAGTACCCACTGTAACAACACCCAGAACACACCCGTCCTGCAGCTGTAGTGCTATAGATACATGTACCCAGGGTACCTTTCTGTAGTACCCACTGTAACAACACCAAGAACACACCCGTCCTGCAGCTGTAGTGCTATAGATACATGTACCCAAGGTACCATTCTGTAGTACCCACTGTAACAACACCCAGAACACACCCGTCCTGCAGCTGTAGTGCTATAGATACATGTACCCAAGGTACCATTCTGTAGTACCCACTGTAACAACACCAAGAACACACCCTTCCTGCAGCTGTAGTGCTATAGATACATGTACCCAGGGTACCTTTCTGTAGTACCCACTATAACAACACCCAGAACACACCCGTCCTGCAGCTGTAGTGCTATAGATACATGTACCCAAGGTACCATTCTGTAGTACCCACTGTAACAACACCCAGAACACACCTGTCCTGCAGCTGTAGTGCTATAGATACATGTACCCAAGGTACCATTCTGTAGTACCCACTATAACAACACCCAGAACACACCCGTCCTGCAGCTGTAGTGCTATAGATACATGTACCCAAGGTACCATTCTGTAGTACCCACTGTAACAACACTTTCAGTTTCAGTTAGAAAGTTACTCATCTCAACACAGGTGTGGAAATGTCAAGTTAAACATCCATGAAAAGAAGCATGTAGAACAGATAAACATGAACATAGCAACTGTACTAGGTTCTTCTATTAGATTCAGTTCTATTCCTAGTCCTTGACTCACCAGCAGGAGATGGCCTCCTGGTTGTCGGAAGACTCTGGCAGCTCGGACAATATGTTCCACTGCATCTTTGAAGAACACAAGTTTGGAGGCCTACAAACAAACATAGCTGTTAATACCAATATAGCTACCATAATCCATATTTCAACTGTGCTAAGTATTCTAAGGAGGCTGTAATTAATTTTAGAATTAGATTGTCACCTGCCTGATTCTACGCCATAGTTCCTTTCAAGTTAATGTCGTCATTTCACACAATTTTAATTTCAAATGTCTTCTTCTTTCATTACTTGATGAAGTACACATATACATTACCAACTTTGGAAGTGGTTGAAGTTCTGATATTCTCCCGAAATTTGCATTACACATTTGACTCTAACAAATCTAAAATATGACGACTACAGCCGGTGTTCCCACCTTGGTGTTGCCGGAATTGAGGGTCATGTACTGCTCCTCCAGGACCCTGGTCAGCTTGACCCGGTCAGTGAGGGGTTTGTATACCCTCTGCACAGTCCCATCATCCATGTCGGAGAAGTCCCCAAACAGGACCGAGTCGGTCATCAGCTTTTCTGCTGTCCAGGTCACCTATAGGCAGAATTTAAACACTCAAGTACAGGACCTACTTTAGGTAAATAGACACAAGTAATATCATTACATTAACCAGACCTGTTTCAAAGAACCAGTAATCAATATGATTATATTCAGCTTAACAAACCACTACATATATAATATGCAGACATCAGAATTCAAATAGTATTCCTATAACATTGGGATGATTACATGCTTGGTTTATCAGCCTAGCTGTACTTTCTATCCGAACAGTGTAAACAGAAGATGCGATGTAGTTACAGTTCTACATCAAGGAAATGATGTATTTGCTGGCCATTATGGACATCCAAATGGTCTGAACAGTGGTAGTTGCTGTGAATCCAAGCATCCACCTTAATTAACTCTAACCTTAAAGTAATCATGCATGTTGTCGGAGAGAATCTGGAAGAATACAAGTCGGTCGTCGTTGCTGACCAGTCGGTCATGGAACACTCTGGTGGCCTCGTGGGCCAGGAGCTGGGCACAGTTCTCCTTGCCCACGATCACCGACTCATGGGCCTGCAGCAGTCCCTGGATCACCTGAGGAGGTATTTGTTTGTTTTAAACTAGTCTAAAGGCTGGTGTAGACCTTCTTCCACTGGTCCACAAAATATAAAGCCCATCCTGCTTGGAGGAGACAAATATCTTTTATGACTTTACATTTTCATTTTTTCAGTTCCATTTTGTGGAAAAATTGAACCATTGGGAACATCTATATCTGAGCAGGCGTTAGCACAAATAACCTTGACAAACATCTGTAATGAACATATGCCTGATCTTAATGCACAGTATGATTCATGGGAAAATGATTCAGAAACTGTCAAATCTCAAAGAGTCATTTTTTAAAATATATTTGCAACTGTACATGTATGTTATCTACAGTAATTGTGAAACGACATTCATCAAATCTGAAGGTGAATCAAAGTATTCTGATTGTTTAGATCTAACAGTTCCCAGCAGTAATCATCCAGAAGGCGGGTGTTCAGATTAACAGGGTCCTTAATAATGAGGTTTCAGTGTATGATCTCCTAAACAATTAATCAGTGCACAACATTTGTTTCAGTGTTGTAAAGTACTATAGTATTCTACCTAAGGATATTCCAGATTCCAACAGCATGACAAAATTAAAATAAAAAAGATTTTGAAACAAATAGTGTCATTTTTCAAACTGAACAAGCTTGCAACACACAATGAGAAACAACAAAGAGCTAATAATCAACTGCTGAGAAATGTGAACACTATTTTGATTATGATAACACAAACAAATTACAAAGAAAGCCATCTTGGGTACAATCTGGATGAGAAATGACAGTGAACACCTTTCACAATATATACCAAATCTGGTAGTATACCTTAGAGAGATCTCGGATATTGAACGTGTAGTGTGACTTGGTGGGCGTGGGCAACATGCTGCTGCACATGCGGTAGTAGACAGCGATGCTGGCCGAGACAAGCGGAAACAAGCAGTCAGTGACCTCGGGCATGAACTCTCCGTCCTGGAGGAAGCGCCCCAGCTGGACTTGGTAGATGTGTTGCAGTGAGCGTGTTGATGGCGTCGGAAGTGCCAGGATGCTAGAGACAGACGTACCGTGCAGATGTGACGTGCAGTGGGACAACTCATGCATGACTATACCAACTAAAGCTAGGGATGCACTGTAACAGTCCACAGCTCCTGGCAGTACAATGACCCAAGTAAATGTCAAAAACTAGCATTGATGCAGTCGCACACTATTGATAGCAGTGATTGATTCTGTCAAGGTGTGATAAAGTCCTCAAATATTGCAAGGTGGGTTAGCTATCTATAAAAGTTACTAGCCAGTTTAAACTTCACTAACTCCATTATGTGGGTTACTTTTTCCAGGAATTTGTTTCTGTAAAGGTATGTAGATCCACACTGATCAAAGTTACACACGGCAATTGTCGATCAAGCAATGGCAACACAACAATGAAAATGATTACACTTTCACTTGCCAAGTTACACTAGCAATAGAATCATTCTATTTATAAGATGACAAAAGAAAAGTTACATCCAAACTACAGTTTGTATGGAGAGACTCTGACCCTGCATCGTATTTAACAATTGAACAGGTCCAGACGTTCAGAGCTCTACATATTTCTGCAAAATGGAATGAATTAGTTTGGACCGTAACCTTAACTGACAACAACAATCACATTTCCTCATTCCCATACAGACAACATTGAAGAAAAAGTGGCTTGAAGTGATAAAGTAGAGGGTGTAGGAAGACCTGACAAATACCTAGCTGTGTACAAGTGTGCACAAGAGAACACCTACCAGAAGTGTTTGAGCAGACGCGGACTGGTTGGGTTCCGACCACCCCTTGGGGGACCACATGCAGCCACCAATGTCACATCCAGGATGTCCTGAAACAAAGCACATGCTTGTTGTCAAATCATCAGTCTCTTGGTGGATTATGACAAATTCAGAAATATCCTGTAAATCAGCCTGTAAATAATAACATCAGGACCAAGAACTCAAATAACTGATACTGTGTGCACCATCACACAAACCAGGGCCCCGTTCAGAAAACTAATGTAGCGCTATGACTGCCGTAAGTCTGTGCTACTATATAGAAGGTACGATTGCTATGAGAAAAGTTAAGAGATCTTAGGCTTACGAGAGCTTTGTGAAACAGGGCCCAGTACCGTAAGGCCCTGAAGGATGAGACAGTAATATTTGACTGTTGACCCAGCATCTGACAGGCCAGATTGAGTTGTATTCTAAGGGAGCTGAGAATGAAAATAAACGGATCCTGATACATTCGCTGTGGTGATAATGTTAATGGTTTGAGCATGCTCTACGTGTGTTAAGTCTAGTACAAGATAAGTTCACCCATTATTGCTATATTGCATGAGCTGGGTAAGGCATACAAAGACGACACACTGTTGAACATTGCAGTTCCTATAGCTAGCATCAAGTGGCCTACCTTCCACGTGAGTTTCTTGGTGTCGTAGAATCCCCCACACTCCAGGAACTGGCGGAGCAGCTCCAGGGGGGGCTGGGCGCCGTACTCCTCCGGTGCCGGCATGTTCAGATCATCCACGAAGACAATCACCTGGACAAAACATTCATGTCACCTTTGGAAATACCGGTATGACTCAGTGATGAACTTCTGAGTGAGTGAGTGAGTTTAGTTTTACGCCTCACTCAGCAATATTCCAGTTATATGTAAATAATTGAGTCTGGACCCAGACAATTCAGTGATCAACTTCTGAAGATTTGAGTTACCAACTAATCTTTTAAAAGACATTTGAAGAAATAGTTCAAAATAGGATCATAATTGTATACCTTACTAAAGACAACAGTAACATTTTTACATATTCTCCATGGTGTAGTGATTAGTGCGTCCGCCCGGGTTTGCGGGTTTGATCCCTGATCACGTCATACCAAAAGACGTTAAAATATGGTACTTGTTGCCAGCTGTTGGTTCCTGCCTGGCGCTCGGCATTAACGGGTACAACAAGGACTGGTCGGCTCAGAGTCAGTATAATGTGTCTCAGTGGGGTATTCATGCTTAACTGCGGCATGGTATCTCATTGAGCTAGCACTATAAAACCAGCTTAAGTCTGGGCTAGTACAAGCAGCCATGCATGCACGTCGTCACATGAGCGAAATATTCTTAATTGCGACATTAAACCCAATTTCACTTCACCTCACCTTTTTACATATTCAAAGCCATTAGCATGAGCTTAGTTTGTTGGTTCATTGTGAATAAATATATTCTACTATTCAGCAATATTCCAGTATGTATGTTGGCAGTCAATAAAACATGACAAGACAATGACTGATATCAAAATAATTGCTGTACGATGACACACAAAGAACCAAGTCACTGAACACACGATTCATTCAGTCATCTCTTATATATGATTGTATGAATTTTGTTATTTGTATCTCCTTTTTTCAAATCCACCTGAAAAGGGATTTTTAACATACAAATAAGTTTTAATTATTCTTATTCTATTTTCTGATTGAAACTTTTAGTTGCAGTCTGTTTAATCCATGAACAGAACAACAAACCTTCCTTCCTTTGGGTGCTCCCATGGATTCTCTCCCCTTCTTGATGAGCTTGTGCATGATCTGTGCCTGCAGCCTGGCTGAGCTGGTCTGAGCACTGAACTGCACCGTGGTGCTCAGAAGACCAGTACTAATCTTGGGTTTGGTTGATCCCAGAAAGGTTTCCATACTCTTACCATCATCATCTTCACCAAATTTGGTCAGCGAACTGATGTTCTCTAGCAGTGAGCTGTTCTTCTCAGAGTAGTTGAGGACACTTCCCAGGATGGTGCCGTTCTTAAATGAGGTGCCACCATCTTTCTCCAGCCGTTTCAACATATAGTCTATGATGGCCGACTTACCCACACCAGAATCACCTTTGGAGGTAGAAAACAAATATCTCTTCAAACATTATTCTAATTGTCTATTCTTGTTACTTTGAATACCCGATGTTTACATTGCTTAGATGCCTATTGGAATAAACAAAGAAACAAAACAAGAACAAGTGTTTGCCACTGATATGGCAATGTCCCCCGCCGCTAAAGAATGGAATATTTATAACATATTTACTACCTTTTATTTTTTGGGTCACATACAAGATGCCTGAAATGACTGGTGTCTGCATAATCACCCAATGTAGGCTGTCGACATAATTGAAGACGTTTTATGAGATACCGTGTTTACATAAGTTTGAAGATAAGGTCAAGGTCACCCAAATCAACTGGTGTCTGTGTAATCCCCCAATGTAGCCTGTGACCAAATTTGAAGACGTTGGGTACAACAGTTTATGTGATATCGCGTTAACAAGAGTTTGAAAAGTGGTGAGTGTTGTGGTGACCTTGAAAAATAAGGTCAAGGTCACCCAAATCGACTGATGTCTGGGTAATCCCCCATTGTAGGCTGTCACCAAATTTGAAGACATTGGGTACAACAGTTCATGAGATATCGCGTTAACAAGAATCGGGATGTATGTACGGACGGACAGACGCTGCTGAATACATAGTCCCCCGGTCCACATTACGGCGGGGGACCATTATCAATATTTCTCTAGTGGCTTGAGGACACCTTTCATTCGACATCTTGTAAAAAAGGCATAATCATAACAAATCTCTGACATGACAGGCTAACTATAGTCAATAGACAATTGCAAATTAGGGTCATGACAGATCACATGACAGAAAACAGCCAAATGAGTTATTGTTGATATATGCAGCTTCTTAGAGATTTTCAGTTGCAGAGTTGCAGGAGACGCTGAAGTATTTCACATTTTTTATGTAGCTTCTTCCATGAAATCATAAGCACAGGTATGGTACTGACATCTAGATTGATTAAGTTGACAAGTATGACAAGCATAAGTTGTAGGGGACAAATTCTAACCCAACTGCCAATATGGTTGCCTACCTGTGAGCAATACAGGATGCTTGTTGGTCAAGAGGAGGCCAGTCAAGAAGGAGAAGCGGACAATGTCCACTGTGGACACAATCTCAGCCTCCTTGGGCTCATGTGACTTCTTGTGGTCAGTTTGGATTCCCATAGTTTCTCCGATTGTGATGACCGCACCCTTCTCTATGAGGGAGCGAGTTGATGGGATGAGAGCGTCCCACGCCACAAAGTTCCCCGACTCCATGTCCAGGAAATAGCTGAACACACTTCGGTTTCCAGCAGGAAGTCTTACACCTGTAAACAGGGAAAAGCAACATGCAGGGAAATAGTTAAGTAAAGAAATTTAAGAAGCTAATCATACAGATCAGGATGTTGATATGAACATCTTCCTGCTTAACCAAAAACCATGAATGTCTTACAGCAAAAGAAACAGCAGATCATCTCCTGAATAACTCCCATGACACCAAAGATGTTTCAGTTGAATGGCTTGCTTCTACTTAATAGCAGAAACATTAAAAACTATACAAATTGAGAATGGACAATTTCACACCAACAGGACCCTGCCAATATGTTTGCTTCGTGCTCATGACCAAGTGAAAACACAAGTATGTTACCATAGCAATAGTTTGATTTTGTTCAGGATCCGAAATGTATATTTCATCTCATTTCTTGAAGGATTTCATAATGTTCAACAGAAAACACTCAGACTCACCCAAAGGAGGTTCAATCTCAAAAAGTTCCCTCATGAAGTTGTCAAACTCATTACAGATGTTGATGTCCTTGTCCACCTTGTCTGCGCGACGCCTGTTGACAGTGTCATCTTCATCGCTGTCCTCCTGTCTCCGCAGTGTGCCACCCACACCCCATGTGAAGCAGAAGACAAACAGCTTCCCCAGGATGTTCAGCAGCTGACCGGGACTCTTCTGGAGGTAAAACTGCTTGGAACTGGAACCAAAGATGTGTGACAGCCATCAGTCATTGAGAAATAAGTGAGCGGAGACTCATCAAAACTCAAGTGATGAATTAGTTCCAGCAAAAGGTAAGCCTGCCATACAGACACCATGGTATATCGGCTGTAGGACAGTGTATACACATCTATAAAGTATTAATGATGACTGTTTGACTACTAAACACCTCAAGTTGTTGCTGGAGTGTGAAAAATACTTGCCAATATATTTCAAATGATTTAGGTTCTTTAGTCAGCAGGCAATAAACAGTTTACCCTTGCAACATTGTTTTCAAGCTGTGTTTTGCAAACTTTATTTGTAAAAAAATCCACAAATCTGAACACAGATAATGTTTATTGACACTGCATGCACACGTTTTCTTGGAACAGTTTCAAATGGGAATTGTTCTGAGAGATATTATGAAACTTCTATTACTATTATTTCTGCAGCATTCTTCAAGATATTGCATGTTTGGGTTTTTTTTAAATTTGGGACTGACTAACTAAAAGATAGCTGTCAACTAAAGTTCTCATACATAGTGAGTCGTTCATGAGATTTCCAATACCCAGTACTATTTATCACAGTTGTTTAACAGTCCACTTGCAGCATTGCTCCTATTTCAAAGTGTCATGAAGTCACTCACCTGTTGTTGATACCATCATCAGCACCATTCAAATCCTCCTTCACTTTGACGGAACGTTTGGTTTTGCGTTTGCTTCTAGATGCACGGCTACCCTGCCCCCGTGAGGAACTGCGACTTGACACCCTGCTCTCCTGGCTGGGGGGGCGTAGCTCTTCCTTGTCTGCAAACACTCTTCATGTTAACTCTAGGTTTGAAAAGATACTTGCTTCATATGAACCTTGTGACATTTTGTTAAACAGTTATGAAACAGGACAAGCCCAGTTTATCCCTTCAGGCTACATAGACAAAGGGAAATGTCATGCATGAAGTACAGTGTGGAAAATTTGCATATGTTAATGTAAGCATCACATTTTTCATGTCTGGAAGTAAGACCTAAAATATTCAAGTCGACAAATCAGTGTGGATCAAGTTACAGACTAATCCCTCATATCATGTTGTCATCGTGAATTTCTTAAATTTGTGTGTGATTACAATTAATAAAAATGAAATTAGGTATAATGCGCATTAAGAATTTTCATTTCATTTCTAGATTACATACATAGAATAGTTACCAGGCTAATATTAATCACATCCAATCCTGAAATAAATGTAGTAGCATGTCTACAGCATTCCAAAAGTAGCAAACATGCTTCATGATGTCACGATGTTCTAAAGATATATTTTGCTGTACACATACCACACCTAACAAATGATCCTCCAGATCTAAAATCTCACCTGGATTTCCAAATCCTCCATGCTTGCTCATGAAGTCCAGGTAGGCGGAGAGGATGTTACAGATGCAGGAGATGATGCTGAGTTCGGGCGTGGCCAGAACCTGGAAACGCTTGTACTTGCGGAGGAATGATATCCCCTTCTCTACACTGTGTTCAAACAGGGCCTGCAAGTGACTTCTGCCGCTCTCCGGCAACTCTCGGGGCAGACGCTGGAGCCAGGTCTTGACAAAGGGTTTCCAGCCCAGGTCAACAGGATCCTGACGTATCACAGAATTGCCATGTATTCATGTAGGAATCAATACAAGCATGTCTAATTTTCTCTTCACTGAGCAGCTGGTCACTGAAGGAAGTATAGATCAATACGATTTACACTGGATATACTGTATATCTGTCAGCGTGCCAATTAGTTTCCAAATTTTGCTAGCCTGTCAGGATAGCTATTCCTGAAAGTTTCTGGCACACAAAAAATTCACTAGCCCGAAATTTGAATGTAGAAACTTGGCAAAAGATTACATAAAGATAAACTACCAACAAACAAGAAAACACATGTCTGACATATTTTGTTTATGTTCAAATAAGTCATCATTAAGCTGCTAATATGATGAACATTGATATCAGGCCATAATCTTGCATGATTTAAGAGTGTATTTTAAGTGAACAAGTCAGAGAGAGTGATATATTTACAAAATGACCCCATGAAAATTCACTAGCCAGTCGGGCCAGTGGCTATTTTGCACACTGATATCTGTACATATCATTTCTTAATATTTCCTTAAAAAAACCCAGAAACATAATGAGTGCACATGCTTCAGCATGAGAAAAGTCAGCTCCATGCAAAGCAAAGCAGTGGTTCACAGCATCAGGTACACTTGGGGCCATTTATACACAGTCACATGCACAGTAACCAAGTTCATACATTGTGACCACCTAATCCTCATAGCCCCTTCTGCTCTAGAACCAGGGTCGAGTCCAATGAAACTGAATCTGACATAGATTTACACTTTTATGAACAACATGTCTAATTTTACATATGTTCTTTCATTGAAAAGCAAATATTCTAAGAGAGATTAAACATTTGTATTCTAACTCACACAAACTAGTGATAGATATTATGAGCAATATCTCATGATTTAGAAATACTATGACAAGCAATCAATAACAAGTACAGGCTACAGGAAGTATACAAAGGCAGACTCCCAGGAGAGCATATGGGTATATACTATGAGAGCTACTCACCATGTATACCATGGCACACCTACTGATGGTGGCCGGACTGGCTTGGGACAGATTGTCCACCTCAAACAGAATCCTCATCCCTGGCGTCAGGCTGATACGCTCGCCGCTTGCCAGACACAGAACCTGTTGTGAAGTGGGAAGAGGTAAAGAGTGAAGGTATGGTACAAACAGAAATTGAACTAATTGGTACAAATGTACTTATGGAGATTATATAGATGTAGACAACTGACACTTCATCAAATACTGATGCATAAATACAGGACCATCTAACTCTCCCAATTACCATCTACACACACCTTGGAGTCATCCAGCACCGTGTTCAGATTCTCCACCCACAGTGGAGGACCATCTAACTCTCCCAATTACCATCTACACACACCTTGGAGTCATCCAGCACCGTGTTCAGATTCTCCACCCACAGTGGAGGACCATCTAATTCTCCCAATTACCATCTACACCCACCTTGGAGTCATCCAGCACTGTGTTCAGATTCTCCACCCACAGTGGAGGACCATCTAATTCTCCCAATTACCATCTACACCCACCTTGGAGTCATCCAGCACTGTGTTCAGATTCTCCACCCACAGTGGAGGACCATCTAATTCTCCCAATTACCATCTACACCCACCTTGGAGTCATCCAACACTGTGTTCAGATTCTCCACCCACAATGTGTCCACCGGACCATCCAGAACCAGCCACTGCCAGTCTGTCACAACTCCATCAGACAGGTCCTTTCTGTCACCATCCTCAGTTACTATTGTTGATGCATCAGCATCCCCAGCTAGGCTAGAGGCGTCAGTTCTGGAGCTTGTCTAAAAGCAAAAGTTCCACAAATACAGATAATGAACAGTTTAATCAAAGAGGAATCTCAATAACATCAAACTTTATACTTCAGTACAATGTATCAGTAAAGTTCACCTGATGTGACCTTTTGTTTGAAGGTTTGTAATGGCAAAAACAAAACAGAGAGGGGGTGAAATGGGGAAATGATCTGATCACAATGAGATTGGTCCACATGCAGTTTCTTTACTGATACAGATCTCATAAAACTCAGATCTTCATGGCTAGCTACTGAGGACATCCCTTTTCAAGTCATAACAACAACTTTCCATGAACTTTGAGCAACCAATGAACAGAGTTGAAAGTAGCCACTTAGAAAGAAAACAGTTTTGTTGAGTTTTACTGCACTCATTTCAATTGGGTGACTTTCATTCCAGACTATGCTTGTGAAAGATGTTACCTGACAAGGATATGGTGACATTAATAACCTATTCTTGCATTCACCTGTGTGAGAGCCTCAGACATAGCTGTCATGGATGTTTCTGGTCGACTCTCTCGACCATCTTCCCCAGGAGGTAGAGACTGAACACTCTTGGCAAACTTTCGAGTAGCCGATGCAATCAGACCGTCTGTCCACTCAAAGGTCACTGGGTTGGTCTCTCCATACAGCTCACCAAGTTTCACACACTTGGGGTTGATTGAAAAAGTATCCACATGACCTTTCTTGGCCCGATTGTGCTGGAAATGCATAGTGAACATTGTACTCAAGTAAATCACTGGACACAGCAATCAGGTCACAAAATTATTACAAAGGAATATTAATTAGTCTTTGTTTCTGTTCAGCATGGAGGTGTCTACAACATCATTAGAGGTGGCTGACGACCAATGTTTAATATTTTGCTTCTGGAAATATTCTCTGAATTTGATGATGCCTATATCCACCAGTGACATCATGTTTGTAGCAAAATAGTTGAAGTTCCTGATATGTTCCACTTGTGTATCAGTGTATTTTCACCAATATCGCAAATGTCTAAGACGTGAATAATTTCAGACTTTCAGAAGTTAAAACATTGTAACTGAAACAATGGCCACTGCAGCGTATCACCAAACTCTACAAAAACTCACTCCATTAAGCCCCAACTCACTGTATAGTTCTGTTTCTTGGAACTGGAGTCTGGGTTGTGATCCTGCTGTGTCGAGATGGTCGGGAGAAGTACCAGTGCCTTCTGGAGGATGTTCCTGACTACAGACTTGCCGCCTCCAGTCGGTCCGACCAGCATCACGCCGTGTCGCACCATGATCTGACTGTGTAGTTGTTTCACCTTCTCAATCTGGTTCGGCCAGTGTTGTAGACCTTGGTCTCGGATGGCCATTGAAATTGCTTTCTGGAATATTTTCATCAACCATGTCAGAGCTCCATAATAGTGGTCAGGCCTTTCTTTATAGTAATACAAATAATAGATCCTAACATACAGGCAAGAAGCGTATTTATACATGTTTGTAGTGTGCAAGGGTTGAAATAAAAATGGCTTTGGAGTTTGGCTGAACATTTCAGAAAATTGGAAACAATGTATTTGATATGAAGATCCTAAATCAAAATCAAAGAAGATATCAAATGTGTTTTCACAACAGACAATTTCTCAGTATGAAACATTGTCTAGGTGGGTTCAAGTGTAATTTCAAAATGGCTGACAAATACTCCAACTAGCTGCACCAGTTCTGAAAACCTTTGTGTCAGTTTCTAAATGTTGTTTGTTTGTGATGGTGTGTTATGTTTCAAGAGCACCACTATTTGTTGTAGCAGAAGCTCTGAAATCTACCATAAACTGCATGACAAAAGAGTTTGTTCAACATTGCAACAATTGGCTCGCTATCCCTACCTCCAGAACTCCATGGTCAGGCTGTGGAGGGGTGATGCCAGGGAACAGATCATCCAGGATACTCTCAAACAGCGGCACATCCTCAGCCAGGAACTTGGGTAGATTGGCATCCCTGAGGGAGTGGATGAGGATGTGGGACTCCTCCTCAGCAGACAGCCTCCTCGCTCTCCCTATGTCACTGTCAACAGGCAGGTACAGCTCATCCGACACTCATTACCATCCACATAATTCAACTACAGGAAATAAAGCAGATAGTAATAACTGCTGCATACAGATCCTTTCAAATGTTATCATATTAACAATTTAAAATACAAGCTTGTGAGTAATTCTGTCATGGCCTGTCCCAAACTAGGTGAAACATTCTGATGTGTCCATATGCATAATGAGTGAGTGAGTTAGTTTAATTTTACGTCGCACTCAGCAATATTCCAGCTATATGGCGGAGGTCTGTAAATAATTGAGTCTGGACTAGACAATCCAGTGATCAACAACATGAGCATCGTCCTGCGCAATTGGGAACCGATGACATGTGTCAACCAAGTCAGCGAGCCTGACCACCCTATCCCGTTAGTCGCCTCTTACGACAAGCATGGGTTGCTGAAGATTCATTCTAACCCGGACCTTCACGGGTGGAGACAAGCATGGGTTGCTGAAGATTCATTCTAACCCGGACCTTCACAGGTGGAGACAAGCATGGGTTGCTAAAGGTTCATTCTAACCCGGACCTTCACGGGTGGAGACAAGCATGGGTTGCTGAAGGTTCATTCTAACCCGGACCTTCACGGGTGGAGACAAGCATGGGTTGCTAAAGGTTCATTCTAACCCGGACCTTCACGGGTGGGGAGACAAGCATGGGTTGCTGAAGGTTCATTCTAACCCGGACCTTCACGGGTGGAGACAAGCATGGGTTGCTAAAGGTTCATTCTAACCCGGACCTTCACGGGTGGAGACAAGCATGGGTTGCTGAAGGTTCATTCTAACCCGGACCTTCACAGGTGGAGACAAGCATGGGTTGCTAAAGGTTCATTCTAACCCGGACCTTCACGGGTGGAGACAAGCATGGGTTGCTGAAGGTTCATTCTAATCTGGACCTTCACGGGTGGAGACAAGCATGGGTTGCTGAAGGTTCATTCTAATCTGGACCTTCACGGGTGGAGACAAGCATGGGTTGCTGAAGGTTCATTCTAACCCGGACCTTCACGGGTGGAGACAAGCATGGGTTGCTGAAGGTTCATTCTAACCCGGACGGGTTCATTCACGGGTCATATGCATAATGACTGCAACTGAGACTGTATATGTTTGTCTTATATCAAGGCAAGTTTTCCTGTCAGGAAGTTTGAAGCAGAAGCACTGACTGAGAATGAGCATTTACCTGGGACAAAAGGTTGACCAACTGTCGCATAACATATCGGGTAAGATAATGAGATCTTCATTCTATACAACAACAAGAGCTACAAAGGTCTGACCATGAACCAGCATAGGGAGTACTTATTGGACCATGCAACCTTAGGTCATGCAGACTAGTGGTTGATTGCTTGAGCATCTATCCATGTCATCAGGGTTCGAAGACACACTTTCAGCCAGGACATGCATTATGAACTCCCCACATCTAGATGACTATCATGACAACATAAACACTAAAGGCACATCGTGACACGAAATCCTCATAGGACTTTGTTTATTGAGTAGACACTGACCTCTGTTGTGCATGTCTGCGGCCATGGCCTGCCATGACCAGTACGGACTTGATGGCTCTCATCCCAAAGTCGTAATGGTCCTGCTGGGACAACTGTTTACTAGCAAGTTGGTACAGGTTGACAATCTTCTGGGAGAAGGACTTGGCCTCAACAAACCCTTCAGAGAACAGCATGATCTCAGCGATAAGGGCATAGTCCGGCACCATCATGGCCACAGGGCGGAACAGATACTTCAAGTTGTCAGGGAGCTCCACTCGTCCTGCATAGCTGTGGGCATACCAACAATGTCATGTATAAAAAAAAATAATTAGAAGAAAAAAAGAAACCTGCACAAATTTCTTTCTCTAATTTTCTTTAATATTTCTTCTTTAATATCGCAGTAATAAATACCATAGCTGCATCCTGGTACTATAAATCAAGCATGGGTACAACTTTCAGACGGATTTTGTGGCACTAATGCAAACATCAATTTGCTCCACCAGATCACATATGAAGCTTCCAAGGAACTGTTTAGCGCGATCCAAAATGTGGGGGTACAGTCCTGTACCCTCTTCTGGATATGTGTATATAAATAATCAAGTCTGGACCAGACAAACTTGTGGTGGATACAAACAATGTCCCACACAAAACATACAATGACACCAAATCGTCCAAGTCACTATAGTCCGTCAACTTAACTTTTGGCATCCTGTTTTTCACAATTTACATAAAACTCCTGAATATTTTAAAACACTACTCTGTTCATATGGTAATTGTATACCGTGACCTGACAAGATATCGATTTTAGTAATTTTAAAATGATTATTAAAGATTTTGCCTTTAAACCTGTCATATAATAATTGTAAAACTGTGGAGAGTTTTACGATGGGTTAACACATGATGGAAAAGCCAACAACATTGTAAAATGTATGTCAGCGTGATATGTACATGCACGGGTATTGACATTAGCACCCTTAAGTGATGTCAAAGATCGTCAACACACAGGTTATGGTGAAAACGATGTTGTACAAAGATGACTGGCAAATCATCAAAAGAGTTTATAACTATTTCAAGCACGAGGCAAAGCGAAAAAAACTCTCTTTTTTTTCAATTGAGTGTTTCTCCAAAAGACATTTAATGCCACCAAGACCTGCAAAAGAACATTGCAAAGAGTTATCTCCCATAACACCATTTCAGAGCCTGACAATGACGTGGCAGTTAAATCGGGGACCGTCTCAAAACATGCAAAAAAAAAGAAAGCTTGATGAATTCGATAGAAGGGTTGTGAGGGACGTCATGTATCGGTTACATCGATCCAATGAGTCCATATCTTCAAGCAAACTGAAGAAATATTGTTCAAAAGAAGACCATGACATAAATGTATCAAAGCATACCATATGCAAGCTGTTGCTCAAATTTGGATATAGATACAAGAGATTGAGCAACCAGTCTTTAAAGACTTCAATAAATCTACTTGTTTAAGATGGATTTGTGATGATTATACAGTCCCTTTAGATTTGCTTGCAGGCGTAACAATGTAAACAACATGCACGCGTGTCATACCATGTTGTTTGCTGTTCCATCGTATCATTTTGGTCCCTTGTATAACTACTTCTATTTTGTATATTTTTATAAGATGGCTTCTTAAGAAGACGCTTTTATAATTGACATAATATTATGAAATTTAAACCTTTTGAAGGCATTTTTGGTTAAAAGGTAAATTGTGAAAGACAGGGTGCCATAAGTTCAGTTGACGGACTATAAGGTAGGCCAACTTGCCATTAACGGCAGTTTTATGGCACCTATTGCATTATAATCATTACATATGTTTACCTGATTTTGCTGCATAGCTTTGATCAGCATTCAGTGTTTGCCCTAAGCATAACAATTTAGGAGTCATCATGACTCCCTGTGTCATGAGAGGGAGTCATGGACAAATTTTGGGAGTCAACCTCAGTTTGGAACTTTTATCAAGACATCAACTGTGATTGTTTAATAACGACAAAAAACAAGGTAAGGAAGGTCAGGTATTTAATCAGCACTGAGCAGTTAACCGGCAAACATTTAGTTTTAGAAGTTTAGATTATCTGAACTAAGGGCCCAGTAGCATTGCGTCAACAATGACGCAAGCTTCGAAATTCACTGTGTATTTGAAATAATTTGTGCGTCAAATACTCAGGTTTTCTGCGTCATGGCAAACACTGCAGCATGCACCCGCTTAATGAACTAATGAAATTTGGTTTACAGTATATTCTAAAGGGTTCAGATACTTAAGAAAAGGGTACAGATATAATAATTCTTATCCCAAAAGTAACAAGTACCTCAAGAAGGTTCCCCAGAGATAAGTTCCACTGTTAGCATACATGATACATATACAGTGTGCGACATTAAAGAATGATATACATGTATCCTAAACTATGGGCCTGTGATAATTCTAGTCATTATAGAAGTCTCTAACCAAAACTTTGCCATCATTTTGATAAGATGCCAGTGGCAATATATTGACTATAAGTAGATCTTACTAGACTGAACAAAACATACTGGATTTGGGGTTCAGATTAGTGACTAAAATTGTAGGCAGCTCCCTCATAAATTTACTCATTTTTTTGCCTCTTTTTATTCATGAGTTGCATGAATTATAGGGGTGGGTATTGCA
The DNA here is from genome assembly GCF_003918875.1 of Haliotis rubra. Taxonomy (NCBI): domain Eukaryota; kingdom Metazoa; phylum Mollusca; class Gastropoda; order Lepetellida; family Haliotidae; genus Haliotis; species Haliotis rubra. Next base: position 2,228,808 of record NW_025767035.1, on the reverse strand, counting down.
GAGAATTTTCATATTGTGATATATTGCGATGCGGAAGCATATATTGCGATATGTATTGCAATATATTGCAAAGATAATTTTTTTAACAAAAACTACTTATAATAGAGTTAATGCTTGATTATAAAGCAAAACCACAACAAAATCACTATGATTGATTAACCTTTTATAAAAACTTTTAATCATGATAAAATAAAAATGTAAGTAACATTTGGCACTAATGAAACAGGGAAAAGAACAATTCAAGAAACGGAAATATCCGAAGATTTCCGAGTGTTACGAAGTTTTCAGAATGCATGTCGAAATACCGGTTTTCGATCAGCGTATCGCAATACGTATCGTTTTCATGTCTGAACCGGTAAATACCGGTGAACCGGTTATATTGCGTAGCCCTAATGAATTATGCATCGATTAAAGATTCTGCAGTGTTTATTATGACCATTTGCACAAATTATAGTCTGATAAAAAAGGAAAATGTCATTCCTTAAAGACAGCTTTAATCTGTCACAGACTGAGTAATAATGACATTGGTCACATGTAGTTCGGCCCTTAATGTCACACTCTGTATATACCAGTTAGATTCTCAGACACTAATAAGTGTCATGAGCATGACACATGCATGACATGCTAGTCACCACAGACTACAACCCATTACACACAACATGACCTGTTTCCACAACAACACGCTGCACAGCATTGCTGAATTATTAACATAAGTCTTGTACCACAAAGTCATTTTAGTACACCTTAGTACACCTTAGTATGGAGTGATGACAATCATAGTGCGAAGATCATTGTGTTGAATGAGTAAAGGCCTCATCCACAGTATGATCTTCATGCTATGCTTGTCTTAATGATAAGTATTTGAATATCAACTTCAATACTTGTAGTACTGTAGGACTGATTAAAACTGGATTTAGTTAAGACACACAGAGATCATCATATTTTACTGTAAAAGCAAGATCATGTTGTTTTCTGCTCTAACACAATCACTGCAATATTCCAGCTACATGACAGTGATCTGCAAACAAGACCAGACCAGTCAATCCAGTGATTGTCATAATGAGCATCCATCCAAGTGACTATGATATTACAACATGCAATCAACAAAGTCACAGAAACTGACCATATAAGCTTTTTAGTCAGCTCTTATGATAAGCATGGCTTCCTGGGAACCTTTTCAAACACAGATCCCCAGAAGTTAGTTATTCAAGTATAGTAGGTAAAAATACAAAGTAAATCAAGGTTACATGATGCCATTTTTTTTCATAACCTTGCATGATGATGCTTGGAGGGAAGGAACAACAAATTTTAATTTCATATTAAATTTTTTTAAAGGATCCATTAACCAAATCAAACATTTTAAACAGAATTAACAAAACAAATTGAATCAAAACCTGTCAGAATAAGACATACTTAGTACACAAGTAAGCAATCGCAAATACAATGATATAAAAATTGAACATTTTAAAATTAAACTGAAAACAAGATTCAATGGCCTGTATTGGTGAACTTAGTAATACATGCAGTTACCTCAGATGAGCTGCTGCGTTCTTTGTTTTCCTGTTGGTGTTAGTCAAACTCTGACAACATGATCTCATTATAGGATCCAGCCCATATATAGGATGTCAACACATCTCACACTATCAGATTAATGGAATGCATTACATAGACATTATGTACTGAGGCTCCAGGCCTCTCCGGTACCTTACCTTCCCCCAGCTCTGAAACATGCAGCACCAGATTATAATAGGTGCATGTGGGCCAATTAAAATGTTTGTGTGAGAGAAATGTGTGTGGAGTTATTTAGAAGATAAACAAACTGTGCTTTCAATGTCGAGCTCGGTTACCAGTATTATTAAATAGAATCTGGAACCAAACATGCAGTGTGAGGTTAAATTAAACATGGCTATGTCAACAGGAAACCTAGGTCTACATGGAAAACACAGTTGTTTTATCTCTATTCAACCATGACAAAATTGAACAAACTCTTTGGAATTCGCAAATTGATTGAGTGAAGTGATATATTTTGATGTTTTCAGTGGGTTGTTGATCTGAATTAAGGAAATCCCATATAATAGCCCGTAAATATAGTAAGGTGCTGTATATAAATATCATCATACTTTACTCTTGTATTTGTCAGGAACTTAACGTTTTTAGCACAGCCACTTCATACACCAAAATGAAGTGATGCCCCTAAGGGTAACAAATGTGCAAGCTTTGCAAGGACTACTTTTGTCATAGTTGAATAGAACACATGACATAGAACCATTGCGATGAGCCTTCAGGCCTCCCATGGAAACCTTACCTTGGTCCTTCTCTGAAACAATACATGCATCAACATTGTGTCCAACAGGGTAGTGTAAGGGAAGCATGCATGTGACCATGATTCTGTGAATGTGCTCTGAACAGTGCAGGTTCCAGTCATATCAGGATGTGCCAGCTTATGAAGGAGGATAGCTAGCTGATGCAGGTCTGAATGTTAAATACTATTGGGATCACAAATCACGCAGCTAAGGGAAACAATTCTGAGCTGTGAGTCATTCTTACATTTCCTTGTACAGTATGTCATGGTCTGGTCATGCAAAACAATATACATAGGGATCTAGTAACTGGGTACTTGACAGATTTACTCACAAGAACGAAAAGGCAATGGTGGATTAGAACAAGATACCAGGTAACCAATGACTGGCAGCGATGACTGAACAAATATTGGAAGGCATCGAGAACCAGTATGTCTCCAGGAAGTGACCATAAATACTGAGTGTTGCATTGCAAGTAAAAAGTGCTGTATTTTCACATATTACAAGCTTCACAGACAAACAAGATGAGACCTAAGATAATGGCTACCCACTGGGATTTCCTTATTACACTTTTATCTCTCAAGGTCAATATTCTGTGTTATCCTTCACAACCGAAACTTTCACTTGGTGCCAACATTATTTTTTACTCAAATACCAACTACCCACAGCGAGAATCATGGCAGTACAAGTCAACTATGAAGGTTACCAAGGGTATTTCATTCTTATTATCATTACCTTAGGGATTAACAATAAACCCACTATATGTACCAGAATAGTATTCCATTCCATGTCCAAGCCACCTCCGAGGTGTAGTGGTTAGAGCGTCCGCCCAGAGAGTGGAAGGTCGTGGGTTCGATCCCCGGCCCCACCATACCAAAAGACATTAAAATATGGTACTTGTTGGTCTCTGCCCGGGTCTCGGCATTAATTTGTACAACAAGGACTGGTCGGCTCGGAGTTAGTATACTGTGTCTGAGTGGGGTATTCATGCTTAACTGCGGCATGGTATCTCAGTGGGCTAGCACTATAAAACCAGCTTCAGTCTGGGCTAGTACAAGCTCTAATTAATGGGTACATCAAGGACTGGTCGGCTCGGAGTTAGTATACTGTGTCTGAGTGGGGTATTCATGCTTAACTGCGGCATGGTATCTCAGTGGGCTAGCACTATAAAACCAGCTTCAGTCTGGGCTAGTACAAGCTCTAATTAATGGGTACATCAAGGACTGGTCGGCTCGGAGTTAGTATACTGTGTCTGAGTGGGGTATTCATGCTTAACTGAAGCATGGTATCTCAGTGGGCTAGCACTATAAAACCAGCTTCAGTCTGGGCTAGTACAAGCTCTAATTAATGGGTACATCAAGGACTGGTCGGCTCGGAGTTAGTATACTGTGTCTGAGTGGGGTATTCATGCTTAACTGAAGCATGGTATCTCAGTGGGCTAGCACTATAAAACCAGCTTCAGTCTGGGCTAGTACAAGCTCTAATTAATGGGTACATCAAGGACTGGTCGGCTCGGAAATAGTATACTGTGTCTGAGTGGGGTATTCATGCTTAACTGCGGCATGGTATCTCAGTGGGCTAGGACTATAAAACCAGCTTCAGTCTGGGCTAGTACAAGCTCTAATTAATGGGTACATCAAGGACTGGTCGGCTCGGAGTTAGTATACTGTGTCTGAGTGGGGTATTCATGCTTAACTGCGGCATGGTATCTCAGTGGGCTAGCACTATAAAAGCCAACTTAAGACAATAACCGAATGTCAGTTGGTAAAGGTAATGAAGAATGCCCCATCAAAAGTTGATAAAATCACGAAAATCTCCTTTTTACATTTCAATAGCAACGTCACTCATGGTATGCTCAAGATATTTTGACCTAGATCTTTCTAGTTGTTAGAAGGTTATATAATCAGTACTGCAATCTCCTCTAAGTCTATGAAACAAGGGACCATAATGCTAGCGCTGTACGAGGCACAACATGGAAAGAATGGGTGGTACAGTTCATGTGCAGTGGTGATACATGTGGACAAAAAGAACTAACACTAAATCACAAGTCTGATCCTCCCGTCACTTACGTGGGATTCATGGTGATGAAGTAGCCACACGTCATGTTGAGTTTGATGTCCCGGCCTTCAAACATGAAGCGGAGTGACTGAGAGTCTTTGGCTGACTTGATAGTGAGGATCTGCTGGGCCACCACAGACAACACCTCCACGTCTATACGGTTGAACTCATCAAAACAACACCAGCTCCCTGACTGGGACAGGCCCGAGAAGAACTTGCCCAGCATCTGCAACACATCAGGAAAGAACCTGACTCCTCATGTAGAACCACAGTTAAACCAGGTAGTATGATTACCAGTGAAATAATCTGGATCAATACAATTAGGACAAATGAATCGACAAAATATGATTGTGAAACCCCTATGACCCTGTCCATGGAAACCCTGCCTGCTTGAATTTAACTCTTATGTATATATGCACAGAATGAGGTAGGATAAGTGTCCTTCTTCCTACCCATTGGAAATATCAAAGATTAAACTTTACAACTTCACAATAATGGTAGGAGTATTAAGATTCCATGTTCAACTAGTTGCCATCCAGCCTTAACTACTTCTTACACTTGCACATACATGTACTTTACCTATTTCACACAAACACTGATAAAAGGGCTGATTTCTTACACTTGGTGTTGTAAGTACCCCAAAGTAAATGATTGTATCATATGTTTGATTTGTTAGTATCTTCCTCTCCCTTTGACATTCAGCTTTGGTCAAAGGCTTGCTCATGTTCAAATATGGAAAAAAATCCACCCTATGAAATCAGCCATAACGGTACATTTTAGTGAGTCCGAAACATGCATGCATGGCATATTCATGGAATTCTACAAAGTCTAGTTCTCGTTCATGTGAACATATCTCATAACTGTCAGAACATTTACTAAAAGTATTGCTAAGTCTAACATAATGTCAAATTGTTCAGTAGTAAGACAATATTGAATGTTTGAGAGCATGTACTGAACCCTGTTTCAAGAATCATACAAAAAGAATGTGTTCATTAACTTACCTTATAATCTAAACCTTCAGAGCAGTTAAACACAACGCACTGTTTTCCCATTGCCTGAAAACAAGATTCATAAGATGATATTATACCATACAAGCAACAACACTGATATAATGATTGAAACAGTAACATAAAAAAATCATTAGTATGATACAATAAATTTTGATTAAAGGATATTTTTGTGAATAAACGTTAACCCAAAGCCTGAAAGCATTGCTTGCCTACCTTTGCCAGATCTTTGACAGTTTCAGTTTTGCCTGTGCCAGCAGGCCCTGCGGGTGACCCCCCGAGGTGTAGATGCAGTGCGCCTGTGAGGGTGAGGTAGCAGCGGTCAGTCAGGGGGGTGATGACCAGACGCGAGGAGCACCCCAGGTACTCGTAGCCATACTGGAATGAGGCATTAGACTGGAGCACCTGGCAGTTGTTGGTCTGCTCGTCCCACTCATACCGTAGTTGTCTGGAAATACAGTGGAGGTTAGGACAGGAAATACAGCAGAGGTTAGGACAGGAAATACAGAAGAGGTTAGGACAGGAAATACAGCAGAGGTTAGGACAGGAAATACAGCAGAGGTTAGGACAGGAAATACAGCAGAAGGTTAGGACAGGAAAAACAGCAGAGGTTAGGACGGGAAATACAGCAGAGGTTAGGACAGGAAATACAGCAGAGGTTAGGACAGGAAATACAGCAGAGGTTAGGAGAGGAAATACAGCGGAGGTTAGGACAGGAAATACAGTGGAGGTTAGGACAGGAAATACAGTGGAGGTTAGGACAGGAAATACAGTGGAGGTTAGGAGAGGAAATACAGAAGAGGTTAGGACAGGAAATACAGCAGAGGTTAGGACAGGAAAGACAGCAGAGGTTAGGACATGAAAGACAGCAGAGGTTAGGACAGGAAATACAGCAGAAGGTTAGGACAGGAAATACAGCAGAGGTTAGGACAGGATATACAGCAGAGGTTAGGACAGGAGGAGATATTGCAATTAGGGACCAACCACTTCTTGTGCATCTTCCCAAGGCAAAGTTGCCACTGGTCTATATGTTACAGTCATTGCAACATTGCAGGGGGATTTCGAGATGGACCAACTTGGGGAATTAAACCCGAAGTCTTTGCATGACAAACTAATACCTTAACTGCTAGGCTACCTCAGCTGGTGATACAAAATGCATGATTCAGAGTTTGAACACAGATGGTCCTGGAGGAAGTTTTCTCTTATAGTATTTCAACTTAGGAATCCCCTAAAGAATAATTGACTCTCACACTCAACTTCAAACACTTCTATCTGAAGCAGATGACAGAACACAACATGGTATTTGTCAGGAAGAGTCAACATTTTGTCCGCTTAGTTATCCCTCAGCTCTAATACAACCACACATCATCCTGGACCAAATGACAGATGTTCAGAATCAAACCCAGGTATTTGTCAAGAAGAGTCACCACTTTATATAATCACTATCCCTACAACTTGAGTACAACCACACAGTCAACAATCTGAAATAGATCAACTGTATCCTGTACCTCTTCCATTCAAAGTCATCCTTCTTAACAACTTTGCTGTTGATGATGTTGTTGATGATGTCCCTGTTGTGCACGGTGATGGTGAGGAGGGCTTCCATGCTGTTCCTCTGGAAGGACAGTAAGTTGGTGAGCACAAGGCCAGCCAGCTTGTTCAGGAAGTCCACCATGCGGTCCCTTGTCTGTACCAGCGCTGTCTTCACATCTCTTTGGTCGAAGCAGCGGGACACCTCTTTGTTGAACATGATCTGAGTCTGGATAGAGAGATGTTCATCACCAAATATTATTCTTGTTTTTTACGTCAGCATTTCACCTCTGTACCAAAAATCATATTTGTACTTGAAGATTTATAGATTTTGACTAAAAGGACAAAAGATGATAAGGACCTTTTTAAGCATTCTGTGGAATGACAAAATTAAAAGAGGCTTTGATTAAGAAAATGCAATTTCTCAGTTACATGAGCAATATTCATTATGCCTACATTCCCAAAGTGTTCATTACATAAATTTCACAGTTGAGAAGGGTGAACAAGTGTAGATTACAGAGTGGGAGGACAAATGGTAACACAACCTACAGTGACCAACACCTGGTCTGGATAGTCGAGAAATCACAGTAACACACTGCAGTGAGGACTGCCTGATCTGGATGTTCAAGGACCAATCTACCACAGTGAGGACCACCTGGCCTGTGTGTTTGATGACCAACCTACCACAGTGAGGACCACCTGGCCTGTGTGTTTGATGACCAACCTACCACAGTGACGACTGCCTGATCTGGATGTTCAAGGAGCAACCTACCACAGTGAGGACCATCCGGCCTGTGTGTTTGATGACCAACCTACCACAGTAAGGACCACCTGGCCTGTGTGTTTGAGGACCCAGGGTAACACAACCTACCACAGTAAGGACCACCTGGCCTGTGTGTTTGAGGACCCAGGGTAACACAACCTACCACAGTAAGGACCACCTGGCCTGTGTGTTTGAGGACCCAGGGTAACACAACCTACCACAGTGAGGACCACCTGGCCTGTGTGTTTGAGAAACCACGGTAACACAACCTACAACAGTGAGGACCACCTGGCCTGTGTGTTTGAGGACCCAGGGTAACACAACTTACCACAGTAAGGACCACCTGGCCTGTGTGTTTGAGGACCCACGCTAACATAACCTACCACAGTGAGGACCACCTGGCCTGTGTGTTTGAGGACCCACGCTAACATAACTTACCACAGTAAGGACCACCTGGCCTGTGTGTTTGATGACCCACGCTAACATAACCTACCACAGTAAGGACCACCTGGCCTGTGTGTTTGATGACCCACGCTAACATAACCTATCACAGTAAGGACCACCTGGCCTGTGTGTCTGAGGACCCACGCTAACATAACTTACCACAGTAAGGACCACCTGGCCTGTGTGTGTGAGGACCCAGGCTAACATAACCTATCACAGTAGGACCACCTGGCCTGTGTGTATGATGACCCAGGGTAACACAACTTACCACAGTAAGGACCACCTGGCCTGTGTGTTTGATGACCCAGGGTAACACAACCTACCACAGTAAGGACCACCTGGCCTGTGTGTTTGATGACACACACTAACACAACCTACCACAGTAAGGACCACCTGGCCTGTGTGTTTGAGGACCCACGCTAACATAACCTATCACAGTAAGGACCACCTGGCCTGTGTGTATGATGACCCAGGGTAACACAACTTACCACAGTAAGGACCACCTGGCCTGTGTGTTTGATGACCCAGGGTAACACAACCTACCACAGTAAGGACCACCTGGCCTGTGTGTTTGATGACCCAGGGTAACACAACTTACCACAGTAAGGACCACCTGGCCTGTGTGTTTGATGACCCACGCTAACACAACCTACCACAGTAAGGACCACCTGGCCTGTGTGTTTGATGACCCAGGGTAACACAACCTACCACAGTAAGGACCACCTGGCCTGTGTGTTTGAGGACCCACGCTAACATAACCTATCACAGTAAGGACCACCTGGCCTGTGTGTTTGATGACCCAGGGTAACACAACCTACGCTAACATAACCTATCACAGTAAGGACCACCTGGCCTGTGTGTTTGATGACCCACGCTAACATAACTTACCACAGTACCACCTACCACAGTAAGGACCACCTGGCCTGTGTGTTTGAGCCCACGCTAACATGTGTTTGAGGACCACCTGCCTGTGTGTGAGTGAGGACCAGGGTAACACAACCTACCACAGTGAGGACCACCTGGCCTGTGTGTTTGATGACCCAGCTAACACAACCTACCACTGGCCTGTGTGTTTGATGACCCAGGGTAACATAACCTACCACAGTAAGGACCACCTGGCCTGTGTGTTTGAGGACCCACAGTAAGGACCACCTGGCCTGTGTGTTTGATGACCCACGCTAACATAACCTATGTAAGGACCACCTGGCCTGTGTGTTTGATGACCCACGCTAACATAACTTACCACAGTAAGGACCACCTGGCCTGTGTGTTTGAGGACCCACGCTTACATAACCTACCACAGTAAGGACCACCTGGCCTGTGCGTTTGAGGACCCACGCTAACACAACCACCTACCACCTGGCCTGTGTGTAGTACCCAGGACCACCTGGCCTGTGTGTTGAGGACCCAGGGTAACACAACCTACCACAGTGAGGACCACCTGGCCTGTGTGTTTGAGGACCCAAGGTAACACAACCTACCACAGTAAGGACCACCTGGCCTGTGTGTTTGAGAAACCACGGTAACACAACCTACCACAGTGAGGACCACCTGGCCTGTGTGTTTGATGACCCACGCTAACACAACCTACCACAGTAAGGACCACCTGGCTTGTGTGATTGAAGACCCACCATAGCACAACTTACCACAGTAAGGACCACCTGGCCTGTGTGTTTGAGAACCCACTCCTGTAAGTCAATACCAATCCAGTCTGACAACCCAAGTTTCAGATGCCTGTGGAAGAAAATATGGTGATAATACATTTCCCATTGTGGCTTTCAGTACTCAAATATCATTCTGTCTGAGATCTGGCTAATCTACTAAACATGACTCTGTATCCAGACCTCATGTTGTTAGGTGATCAAATGTGATCAAAAACAATTCTACTTGAATCAAATTGTATAAAATATATGAAATGTTCAAAAAGAATCAAAGTGTCTTTGCACCTGTGGAGCCTTTCTACAACATTGTTCTTCTTTGTATATCTGATCTGCAGAAATTCTGCTGGATTCGAACAAACTTTTGCATATTTGCGTATTTACATTGTATCATCAGCAACTTAGTCCGTCAAGCTCTTTATCACTACATAGGTTCCAATCCACAGAGTGTCCTTTGTGCTACAACTATCATAACTACAATACTTTAACAAAGAACTATTATTTGCAGAGCTAAGACAGGAAGGAAACTGAGAAAGGAAACTGAAGAAGGAAACTGAAGTTGTAATACATAATAATAATAAGTCATCTTCTATAGTGCACAGTCTCCAAACACCAAGTGATCGCTTTATCAGAATCTGATTATTATTACCCCGGATAACCTGTTAGGCGCTAGAAGGTTATAGTCATGTCAGGTTATAGTCATAACCAGGTATCCATTTTCTGCTGGGTGAACTGAGGCAATTTTTAACAAACTCACTTGCCTGAGGTGAGACCACGTGTATCACATTTGTTTCGTTGTGGGGCAGGACTGAAGTCCTAGAAACTCTCAGAAGTCATTCGTTCATTGACATCAGATGTTACTTACTTTTTGACAGTCTCAAACATGCCTGCCTCCACCGTCCCTAGCCATTGCTCTACTGGTCCTCGCGCCCTCACGTTCCTGGGAACAGATCAATGTCATCAGCAAGATGGACAACAAGATATCATATTTTCATGACGAAGACACTCGATTCCAGTCAAAGGTACATGTGTTTAAATAGTGAGAGACACAGTGAGCTGCATGCAGTTTACAACAGTATAACATTTTTATCACACTGTTAAAGTCTAATGTAGACACTTGGACTTGGTGCTGCATCTTGCATCAGAACCAGAGCCTGGCACAGAAAAGAGAGGCTACCCTGTCAAGTGAAAGTTGAAATGCTGTTTAGCATTTAGGATATGGCTGAAGTGGCCATGTTGGTAATGTTATTATAAAATGTGGACCACTGTAAGTGGTCTGTACACAGTCTTGGTAGAAAAGTCCAGGGGTCGATATCATGAGCAACATCCCACCGTGGAGATACACATGACGTGACATCAATCAGATCACTCAGTCTGACCACACATCTCAATTAAACTCTTTCAGCAATTACTGATTTTAAGATGGTTATCTTTGTGCCAAGAAAGAGCAAACACTTTTTCTTAATTTCATGAAAACGACCTTGCTGCTTCTTCATTTATTGGACAAACTGTGGACCTACCTCGGCATAGCTATAGTTTCTCCCTCCCAGGAAATGATCCTCTTAACAGTTGGCGGTTGTCGTGGCAACTGGCGAATGTCCAGCTGTTTGATGTTGCCAAAACACTTGCCAAGGTGAGGCTGCAAACGATTGTCATAATAAAGAATGCCCCAAACCATGATGTCCATGCAACAGATTAGCATTGGAACATCATGTGGTGATCCTATTACATTACAGTATTAAACAACTATATTGATTGATGCATGATTAGTATGACACCACAAAACAGCACATTAAATAGGAAAATGTGTTGCAAAAGCTCAAAACAGGCTGATGTAATAAAATCAACATTTGTTTCTCTCAACATCTATAAACCTTGATATATTTCATTTACACTTCCATATGTATACAACTTGATAGGTAAATATGAAGTGATATTCAAAGTTCATAAATAGGTGATAATAATTTAAATGCTTTCTCATGTCAAAGACTTGTAAAAAACAACCAAAAGTGCAATTCAATTTACTTGGTGTTTGAAAAGGGTTCCTACTTATAAGAGAGTTTATTAAGAGCGACATCTGACGTCGGCAACACAAAAAACCCTCTGCACCAATTACAGGAGGAGGAAAATGAAAACCTAGGTAAAGGCAGTTCTCCTTTCACAAAATCAAAGCTTTCCTGATGTAAATTGTAGAAGGTACTAGTATACTGCAGTCTAGCTAACAGTACATCTAGGGAGGAGGGTGTTACCTGAACAGCATTGGGGTCCTTGGACTGTGCCAGGATGTCCAGGAGCTCATCGTTACTGAGGAAGTAGAACCTGGGGAACACCAGTCTCTTGGTCTCCAGGTAATCCTGTATACAGACAACGTCAGCTGGGCTACAGACTCACCTCAATCAGTTATATCATGAAAATATCAGCTTTATGCACTGGGAGTGCTCGTAGTGTGCCGCTCACAAACCAGGGATCAGAATCAAGGCAAATATCAGTTGAACCCATGACAACATGGTCAAGGGATGCAACTCTGCACTGCCTATTGTGACACATTCAATCACTGGAAAACCCTTGATTTTAGTCAGGATGTAATACACGGTGAAAACTGAGAAAATCAGATCTATGACATATATCCCATCCATCTTGGGGCACATGCATCAACATGGTTATACAGACAATAGTAAATAACATTTGAAACATAACATGGCCGACATAAAGAACATGACTGCAAGGTGCCTTACTGATCACTAGATGCACATTTCCTTTTTTTCAAAAAGTTTTCCCCATGTATCATATAATCAAATAGTAATCAAGCTCCCAACTGGCAGTGTGTGACTACTGTGTACCTCCAAACACTTGTGAATCTTCTCCAGGTTGGCGTTGGCAGACGTCAGTGTTTCCAAGGTTCCAGGAGCAATGGCTGACTTGAGAGCATTGGGTCGATCCTCTACACGGCGCATGATGTCCTTCCAGGCCTTGTCCACCTGGGTGAACAGCTTGAACTCACTAGGCAGTTGTCTACAACACACCAGGTTCATGTTCTTCAAATATAATTGTGCAAAAAAAGTATAACAAAAATACTGAGAAAAACATGTTCCAACACACTTCTTAAAGCTTATTGATACAAAATCTCAAAAATAAAGTAGGAAATACATTCACACAGTAAATCAACCTAAATCTGGGATGTCACCCAACAACCAACAGCTCTTGAGAAAAACGACAGCACATATACAAAATCTCAAAAATAAAGTAGGAAATACATTCACACAGTAAATCAACCTAAATCTGGGATGTCACCCAACAACCAACAGCTCTTGAGAAAAACGACAGCACATAATTTCCAACACCAAAAATGGGCTTCACTTATTGTACCCATGTTGGCAAATGAATGTGGGCCTTTAAATCATGAGACAAGGCATCAACCATGATGCAAACTTCCCCCCTGCCCTGTATAACAAGATCATGAGTTTCCAAATGTACTATCAACTGCTGACCTCTGTATGTCTGGGGTACTGAAGATCTGCTCCAGGTACAGCCAGTTGCGCTGACAGTTGAGCCACTCATCCAGTGTGCGGGAGAACACCTGTAACTTCCGCTCCCATTCCTCCACTTGTGCCTGTACAATACAGGTGCATCAAGCATAACACTTTAGTACATCATGGGCACATTAAACCATAATACAAGAAAGTTTTAATTGCAGAAACAACCCCCGCCAATCTGTTGTCAGGTTATAAATGAGCCATAGATAACAATAAACAAGTCATTCCAGATAGTAAATCATCTGTTTTGGATTGGCGACTTCCGGCTCTGGTTCCATGATGCATTTATTAAAAAAACTGAAAATTGTTGCCTAACAACTGGATTTCTATTTATTTGCTATTGATTGATATATTTGCAAAGAAATACAGAAGAAGGTAGATGATGAAGATGGTGATAATGATGATGATGATGGTGATAAGGATGATAAGGATGATGATGATGATTCAAACATTTTTAACAATATACAAAAACTAAGCATTGGATAAATACAACCTCAGTGTTGCAATCTGTCCTCACCTTGATAGGTCCGACATATCGGGATCCACGGATTGTTCCCACGGTAACCTGACTCTCTTCAAGCTGGGCCATGATGTCATCTGCCCCTGCGATGATGATGGTGTCTCGACCAGCATGAGGCAAGAGACGGAAATCTGTGTTCTGCCACAAGTCGATGATCTACGAGAGACACAAGGAAGTTGATGAGTCATCATTTACTTAGAATCTGCTGTTGATAGTAACATATGAGGTTTAGTTATTGTCTGGAGAAAGTTTACAATCTACTACGAATTACAAATGTATGAATTAATCACCCAAGCCATAGTGAGGAACATTTGAAATATAAACATAAGGGACAGATAATCTGAAATTCTGAGTGGGTTACCTAATACATTTCAATATGCAAAGTCAGAATTTTGAAAAGTTAAGTTAATTGAACAAAATACTAAGTTATGAAATTGGCCTTGAGTTCAGGTAACATGTAAATTACCCAAAAAGGGGGCTGTGCACTCCCCATCTTGAAGTGTATGTGTTACCAATGGATTATTTTTGTAACAACAATTTCTTTGTTTACTGATGACCAAATAACATATCAGCTGTCAACACATGAGATGTGAAATTTTCAGTGAACAATTATGAACGATTTATGACATCACCAACAGCTAGTTACAATACATTGATAGGATGCCACATTGTTGTGATTGCAGTACGATATGAGTCAGGATAACTGCACATTATGAAACCCAGGAATGGTAGCATGCATTAACCAATCAGCATCAAGCAAAACAACCCAGTGACATTTCTCACTATGATTTCCCCAAATGACTTCCCCCCCCTAACAAGGGATGAGTTCCTCACTTTCTGCAGCATCAGCTCCAAGGTAGCCTCATTACTGGCTGTAGTTGAGATGTCCTGGATCTTCTCCTTGTGCTTGAATATCTGTAGAAACAGCCTCACACATCACAATGAACCATATAAATGCATGCAACAAAGTTTCAAAGCCACAAACAACATTTAAGTTAAAACTGAGGGAACACAATTTTCTTTGTGGAAGCTGACAGCTGATCTAGCTTCAATCAGTATGTGTCATCACAACAAGCATCAGTAATGTCAACATCCTGTACATCAACCCCTTCAATTGTATAAACTCAAATACCCTTCATGTATATATTTCCCCTTGTGCATAATGTTGTGTATCACTTGCTTGATAACGGTGCAGGGCGGTGGGGTAGTCTAGTGGATAAAGCGTTGGATCGTCACACCGAAGACCTAGGTTCGAATCCCCACATGGGTACAATGAGTGAAGCCCATTTCTGGTGTCCCCCGCCGTGATATTGCTGGAATATTGCTAAAAGCGGCGTAAAACCAAACTCAGTCAGTTGATAACGGTGTTAGGATGTTCACAGGTCGCATCTATTGCAATTAAGAATTTGTCTACCCATCAAATGTGTTCCTCTAAATCATAACTGTATTGCTTACATTCATATCTAGCAGGTTGCCCAGTGTGAAGGACTTGTCCCTAACGATGACTTTGTTGATGATCTTCTCTATGATCTCCCAGTGCCTGGCTCGGAGGGACGGGTTGCGGAGACTGGTGATCACAGGCATGCCTTGCTTGAAGTCCATCACCTTCTCCTTGAGACGAGGCAACACCTCATTGTGGGGGAGCCCTGTAGGGGAACATTTAGGGTCAGTGTCAACTATCTTCAGGCAAAACCTAACCTGCTTAAACTTCACGTTTTTAATTTTCAATAAATGTCAAGATTAATTTCAAACAAAAGTTATAAATTTTTTTCACTTGATTCAAAGAGTAAACACATAATGCAGCAGCCACATTAAGGGAGATTTCTAAAAATCTCCAAAATCTGCAATTATCAATCGTTGTAAACCAATTTTCGAATCCTGAGGGCAGTTTCTTGATTCCCACCTTTGTCTAGCATGTACACAGTCTGTGTGAACTTGTTGACATTCTTCTGTAGAGACTCCACATGGATGGAGTCGAATGACGTCGACGTCCACTCATCCAGCAGCTTGGTCCACTCCTCCAGGGACTGCCACAGTAGCCGTCTCAGTGTCAGGTCTCGCTCGATCTCAGACAGGTCAGCCTGGATCTCCTGGGCACTTTCATCGGACTTCTTGTCCATCAACATGTACTCCCTGACAATGAGAATAGTTTCAACACTGTCATGACTGATGCGAGTCCACAACATTTAGGTTCTGTATTTCCTGTAGGTTTTACAGGGTACAGTTTATCTTGGTTATTGTTCTTATATGTTTTTCTTATGAACAGAATGCAGAAGTTCAAGTCAACGACACTAAGGGCTAACATTGTCTTAGATTAACAATATGTTCCAAGAAAATTGCTTGTGTTTGTTTCCTCGGCTTCTTTTTGAAAATGACCTCTCTTGGCAATTATGAGTTTACCACTTATGATACACAGAAAAACTAGTACAAAACTAAATGACTGTCAAAGCTTTAAAGGTCAGTAAAGTAGTAAAGTAAATTGACCCGTGTATTTTAGAGGTGATGTCTAGACTGAACACAAAATTGGCCTCAGTTATTCAAAGGTGCATATGTTTCTCTATTGAACAAATTTCCAATGGTTGAGACTCCAATGCTCCACTCTCCCCATCCCAATCATACCATAGACAAGGTTCATCACATATTTTGATGGTTTCTACACGAGGTGCATAATACACTGTGTTTTATCACAGACAGAGATATCGAGAAACAATGTTCACTACATTTGCACTTACTCGCCAAGGAACCTGTTCTTGGCCTGTGACAGTGAACTGCCAAATCTCTCCTGATAGCTGGCGTAGCTGCGAGCTCTCACCGACAGGTTCTGTACCTCGTCCTGCAGGAAGCGGATGGTCTCCAGCGCTGTCACAGCCATTGTATCGGCATGCAGCAGTTCAGGATCCCGCACCCGATTCTTCAGGTCCATCAGTTTGGACCTGATGTTGATAATCAGGGAGTCCAGGTCAGAACTGAATTTCCTGATATTATCGTCCTTCTTGGCTTCACAGTACAGAATTGTGGACTGAAAATAATGGCAGACAGAATGGTAACCATGTTAACCAGGTCACATGTTACTACCATCTGAGAATTACTCTTCATCTAAGTCCCAACAGCATACATGGCAAGTATTTCCTGAATGGAAGCTATTCTACTCAATAAACAAATCACAACATTAGGCCACTATAAATTATGCATACGATTCATCCAAAATATTAAAAAATATTTGTGCAGTGGGAGGCATTTTACTTTTCATTGATTATACTTGTTAAAATTAAACAAGTACATAAACTGTCGATAAATATGATTCACTAAAACTTGGGTTATCGTTATGACTGTGTACTGGTACTTGATGTATTGTACAAAAAAGGAAATGTGCTTGATGGCTTTCTTTGTCCATAGGTACTTGGGGACAATAAAAGAATGTGAGACACTTAGCCAAAGTTGAGTGTACACAACCATGACGTGGTTTATCATCTACACGTCTACATGAGACTTTGGAAATTTTTAACCCTTGTGTCTTTTAAAGCTACTATTTTCATTTTTTTGTTATAAAATGAACAGGATATGATAAAGAAGTTATCACAAATGGCCATCTTGGCTTAATACGAGCTTAGTGATGATGAATGACAAATCTAATAACAATCTCCTCTTGACTTTCTTGGCTATATATATATCAGTGATCTGCACTTACTTTCAGATGCTGGAAGCTGGGCCCCAGGGTCTGATACAGAGCAAGGTCTTCAGGTTCAATGACAACATAGTAATCTTTGGCAATAGTGAACAGTTTGTTGACAATGTTGAACTCCTTCTCTAGAGCC
Source organism: Haliotis rubra (assembly GCF_003918875.1). Taxonomy (NCBI): domain Eukaryota; kingdom Metazoa; phylum Mollusca; class Gastropoda; order Lepetellida; family Haliotidae; genus Haliotis; species Haliotis rubra. The sequence goes on along the minus strand of NW_025767035.1, from coordinate 2,211,180 downwards.
GCCAGTTCGTTAGACATCCGACCCAGGAAGGACAGATGGTCCACAAACTCCTCCACCGATGCTGGCGGCTTGTCCAGTCGACTTGATGCTCCCTGTAAATCATCAGGCATAATTATTTCTTGTGAGGAAGTCGAGTTTATGTACTCAAAGGGAACTCAAAGGTACGAGGTCATGGGTTGTAAGCTGCCAGACCAGTGATCAGAAATCATGATTTTCTGGGATTCAAATCACTGACCAATACAGTAATAATAAAACTACTTTCAGTATCTTGCTTACTGGCACAAGAGTTGTCACATAGCTGGAATATTGTTCAGTTCAGTGACAAACTAGAAACAGACAAATCAGGGGAATAACAAATGTTTATGGGTCTACAACATGAAGCCCTTAATTCTGATATACATTGGTTGTATATAAATGTTAGGTAGTGTCAGTATTGTTGTATGTATAGAGTAAAGATTGTTTTGTATCAAAGTTTCCGAGTTTTTGCAGACAGCATACTGGGGGTCCCCTTTAATTTCATCCCTTCTGTTTAAAAAAAGCTGTCGCCATTCATCATAATAAATACAACATTTTGTCATCTGTTCCCATACTAACTAATACACTACCTTTATGATGGAGAGTAGGTCTTCATTGCGTTTGTTGGCTGTGACTGGCAGCCGTTTGTGTATGACGTCAATGATCTTCTGGGGATAGGGCAGACAGGAGTTAAAGTAGTCTGTGATGGACACCTGGATCATGGAGATGCGCCGGTTCAGGATCATATACTTCATCCTTGTCACCTGGACAGAAACATAATTGTCATATGCTGCAACATAAGTGAAACATTATGACACAGTGAGACAGCGTAGATACAAATTTTAGTAAATGAGCTATTGACTAAAAGATCACAGTGGGACCTCAACTTATAAAGAGAGAAATCTCAAATTTGAGACAACATTTCATGAAAAAGGTATTTAATTGCGCATTTAGATGTAAATTAAATTTTCTGATTCACTCATATTGTATGACCTAATAATTATTGTAAACCATGTGTCAAAAAATGACTTTATACTTTTAAATGCTTTTCTAAGAGTGAGTGAGTTAGTGAGTTTAGTTTTACGCCGCTTTTAGCAATATTCCAGCAATATCACGGCAGGGGACACCAGAAATGGGCTTAACACATTGTACCCATGTGGGGATTCGAACCCGGGTCTTCGGCGTGACAAGCGAACGCTTTAACCACTAGGCTACCCCACCATCCGCTATTCTAAGAAAACATTGGAGGTAGCTCAAGTATATTCAGTAATATGGAATTGTATTTAATTAGAGAGGTATTAAATTATTATTAAATATGTTTTAACTGTATATGCATTCATTTTCCACATACAATGCACCCTTTAATAATGAACCCATCTATAGAAAAATGTATACATCCTTTAATACAGTATTCATTTCATTAACCATTTGGTAAAGTGAAGTGAAGCCAAGCTGACCAGCTGGTACATTATTGGTATATCCATAGTACCTACACAACAAAGACATTTAGGCCTTAACATATGATTAGCCCTGAGCAAGCATTGATAGCCAGTTGTGAAGAAGTGTCTTACCATCTCTGTGTGTGCTGCCAGCACATGGTTGAACTCCTCAGTTGACCAGTTCCTCTTGGCCATTGACTCCTCCACATCCATAGACCGAGACTGGTCCACCATTGTACAAAACTGGACATAGTTCTAGAAAGAAATATTCACATCATCAAAGAAAACAAAATCAAATGTTAAAAATTCAAACCATATATAAAAATGGAATTAATCAGGCATGGACCAGGCTAACCTGTGACTGATTGGGGTACAAAGGCATGCAATACAGCAAATCACCAAGGATAATCACTAATCCATCAAGACATCTGGTAGGAAAACTATAACCTGGATTCCTGTAGGGTATTCTCAGTACATTTATATGGACATTTTCAGAAATAGGTCATAAAGTCTGTGTAGATTTGTGTTCCAGCTCTGAAATAGCCATCTCAGTAATATGTCTATGTAGGGTATAAGAGTTCCAACAATTGTAAAACTGGGACTGCTTTGCCAAATGAGGTCAAGGGTATTACCGTGGAGAACTGCTTGACCAGCTCCAACTCCATGTGGACATAGGATGAGATCTCGGCCAGCATCTTCTGGTACTTGGGATCATCCCGAAGTAGAAGGTCAATGTCCGGCCAAGGCATCTGTAGCTCTCTTCTCTCTTCTTCCTCTTCCTCATCAAACCTGAGCCGTAGGTCATGTTTGGGAGGAGAGTAGAAGACAGCTAGCTTTGGTTCTCGTAACATTGGGACTACTTTTGCTGTGAAGAAAATATGGGCGAGCATGTAAAGTGTACGAAAGCACTAAGTCTTATTTGACAGGTTGAACTGATTCTTATAACCTTTTCTGTGAAAGTTTAGTGGAAGAAAAACACAAAACACTCAGTAATATTCCTGCTGTATAACATCAGCCTGTGAAAATATCAAGAATGGTTCCAAACTGCTATAATAAAGTCACCGCAAGATGGGGATATTTAACGAGTCACAACTGACAAGTTCAGTGACACCAACTGTTTTATTTATTTGCCTTGCCTGACATACTGTTACCTGGAATGCTCAATGCTAGGTAAGAAATCAAGACTGTACATTTTCTAATTGAATCTACTGCATATTGCATCTAATACAAGAACAATTGCTACTCTGTGAACAGGTAAGTAATGTCAATTTCCTTAGCAATTATTGACCTAGCTAAACATACCACACAACATTGTGATGCCAAATAAAATAATATCATTTTCAGACACACACGTTTACAACTATTCACATTCACCTTTCTTTTTGCCTACACTGCTAACAAAACATCATTTATACATGATTCATTCTTTCAAACAACTTACCAACGGTGTTTTCAAAGCCAGTTATGAGGTCGAAGACACTGGTCTTAAAGTCCATCTCAGTAGGTGACAGGCTGACATAAGATGTAGATAGATCTTGTCGGGGAGAGGAGTCTCTGAAACATTAATATGTAGAAACCATATTCACATAAGGCAGTCATAATTACTGACCGGTAGCTTTGGACACAGCTACAGTGAAGCCCCGTTAGTCCGGACTCCGATAATGCGGATGTCTCGCCTCCCGGACGATTTTAGCTCGTTACCAATCTATGCCTATTTAATTTGCCTCGATAATCCGGAAATTCGGCTTCCGGAACCGGACGGTAAGTAGCTGTAACCAATCAGTAAAATAAACAGTAAATTGCTTCACAGTCCGGACGCTGTAAGTCGTGTTCACGAACCATAACAAATTATTCATGTGATGAATTCAATGAGGAAGGTTAAACGAACACAAACAACAATGAAAGACTTTTTGCTATGACTATAGATTATTGTTGTGCTTGCTATTCATTGTTTTATAAGCTTAACATTAAATGCTTATTTGTTTTATCCAGATTCGTGTCGTTTTTGTAATAGTAAGGGAAGCAACTCTTGCTTGAACTTGGGTCTTGATTCAGTAGTCCGGACTATCCGCAATCCGGACGAATTTGCTGAGAAACGCAACCGTCTGGATTAACGAGGCTTCACTGTATATATACTTACAAACAGTATTGAAACATCATACTTCCAGATATAACTACATGTATAAACATACATGTGTATATATAACTGTTTACTGTTATTTTATATACTTCACTAGTATAGTGTAGTGTAAACATAGCCACTTACTTCAGGCAACTGTTCTAAGCTAAATTTTGCAAAATATTCCATACTGTTTAAAGGTACTGTTCACACATAAACTGATGTATTGTAAAACAAATTTGTAACGTTGAAAAGATTATTGTCATGAGTTCCATAAATGATAAAAATCAGTGAAAATTGGCGAATTCTTAACAAAACTTTACACCAAAACGCAGCTGTTCACATGCATGATATTTGCACATGCTTTTCAGCAATTTGATGCATGATCCTCGTGCATAAGGTTTGAAGTTGAATCCCCCAAGTTAGTGGCAAAATCAATCTTCGATGTAACCATATATATATATATATGCATAACATATAGTGAGTGGTTTAAGTGAGTCTAAACCTATAATGGGAAGTATATATAACCCAGCACACAGCAATATGGTTTTGTGACAACAGCCTGTAAACAATTGAGTCTGGATGAATCAAACAAGTGAGTGATATTATAAGCATTGCCTGATGCCTTTGGGGGTCAGGAAAACAATTTTCATAATTAATTTAGAAGAAGCTGACCCTTCACTACCATTTCCGGTGAGAAGGCTAGGGTCTACATAACATTTAGCAACATTCCAGCCATGTAAACTGTGCCATTGTACAAAACCATCTTAGCTCTAAGGTGATCGTAACTCCCATATTTTAACATGGACTTGCTACAACCATAGCACTAAGGCTGTTTTGTAGAATGGCACCATGAGCCAGAAGTCATCATACATCAATACCTACGATCAGATATCATGTGATACCGTAACATTTACTGAGTGTGGGGAAGGCCTTATCACGTGATACCAGATCCTGATACCTTTCCGACAATTACCATAATGAAGCACTGTAATGCATTCAGTTCATTACATGTTCCTTATGCTAAACTGTTGCTAAACTTAAGAGTGAATAACTTTCATTATCCCCACTTTCAGGGGAGATAAGGGATGGTTACAGTTGATTATGGATTTTAACATATAATTTGAGCATTATTCAATAATAACATAAAGCTCCTTGTTTACTTTCTTTACAAGAGTTAATAAACTTGAGTACATCTGAGAGTAGTGTTCCCCTGCTACTCACTTGACTTCCTCTTTGTAGGCAAATCTGTTCCTAGTGGGGTCCTCCTCCTCCTCCTCTGAGTAGTGCTGGTCCTCCTCATCAGACCCACTCAGGTAGTCACTCTCGCTCTCTGCACACAACACATACATCATAGTCACTTCATGTTATAGCTGGCTCTGCTTGGAACAGTACTGATATATTGTGTGGCTTGTCATAAGGGAAGGAAGTTTAAAGTGATATAGATCTTGGCTCCAAAATCATCATCGATGTGAATCTTGGATTCAGACCCCTGATTAGTGGATCATGCCATCAGTATTGTTTACAGTGAGTGAGTGAGTGAGTGAGTGAGTGAGTGAGTGAGTGAGTGAGAGTGTGTGAGTGAGTGAGTGAGTGAGTGAGTGAGTGAGTGAGTGAGTGAGTGAGTGAGTGAGTGAGTGAGTAAGTGAGGTTTTACAAAGCTTTTAGCATTACTCCAGCATTTGGAGACTACAAATTGTACCCATGTGGAGAATCGAACCCAGGTCTTCACCATGACAAGCGAACACTTTAACCATTAGGCTACCCCACCTCCCCTAGTATTGGTAACATAAGAGCATAAGAGCGTTTCTTTCCTCATGTAGCTATTTACCAGAGATAGGATCCTCATCAGGAAACTTGACAATCTTCTTTTTGACAGCTTTCTCGTCTCTGTTGAAACTGCTGCTTCGCCTGCCTTGTGGGCTACGGATGTGATGTCGTGGAGAGCTCTGTCTCCGTGTAGACTGTCCAGTGGATGGTTTGGGGACGTTGAGGACAAGGGAGACATGGAACACAGGGGCCACAATCTCCTCCACTATCTCCTTGTGCTTCAGTTCCTCCAGGACCTGATAGACATACATGACACATGAAAGAGACATCTAGCTTGACAGATGTTTTAGGCTATAAGAGCTAATATTTCAGAAATTTCCAAAAATCATAAGCAATCAAAACATCATCATTAATAAAGGTTTAATTCCTTTGAAGAGACTTTCAGTTAGGTATTTGTCGGTTTACATTATGGATTATGTTCTACAATGATAAATACCAAGGAATTGTTTGTTGGACACTAAGATCCATTTGTTTGATAGAAAATTGTTTTGAGTCCTGTTTAAATAAAACAAAGATAAAAATAGCCTTTCAATCAAATTGCATTGTTATTTTATGATTGAATCAATCATCATTTTTTCAGTAAGGGCACCCTAAAACAAAATGTTCAATCTTGAGTCTTTCAGTTTGATTAAGTATGATGATTCCTGCCACATACAGTGTTATGTTTTTAAGACCCACCCTTAATCTCACTGGCCCCTCCCCTATAATATATGACCCACCCTTAACCTCACTGGCCCCTACCCTATAATATATGACCATTAAACATAAATACCTACGCATACCTTGACAACAGTCCTCTACTTTTTAGGTACAGTACAAAAAGTAGCAATTAATATTACTGCGATTACCAACAGGAAACTGGCAGCTATAAAACTACAGATCACATATTATAGTGAGTGAATGTGCACAAGCAGTTGAAATAGTGAAACATATATTTTGTGAATGAATCATGTTTATCCTTTCCGAAAAGAGCATCTCAACATAGCTCATGCTTATTGCATTTGACATCCATCTACAAAGCTGCAAGAATGTGCCAAAGGTTAACGAAGACTACAGAATATCTTTAAATATACTCAGTGAATTGTGTACATGTATTTGCAATTTATAGTGAAACATACATCTGATCTAGCAAGGTGGTCATATTGTGAAAACATGCATGTTTACCATGTTTTACAGATACACCAATCTGTAAACAAAAGTAAGTCCATGATATAACTGGCAAATTCTCATGTATAGTTTTTAGATAACACAATGAATACATAATACAACCAAACTTTCAAGATGTTCATAAATGGCCAAAATCTATGTATATGAACCGACACTGGGACTGTTTCTCAGCTGTAATGACCTAGACTGTTATATAAGTAACTAGTTTCACATGTAGTTGTTCTCATCAGACTGACTGTTTCATCCCTTATATAATGTTGGGTACTGGGAGGCCACAGTGACTAGGTGTCAAAGACCTGGTGCCGTTGTACAGAGTGATCTGAGCACTAAGGTGACAGTAACTCCTATACCTTAACATAGACTTAAGGTAGCCTTACCGCTAAGGTGACCGTAACTCCCATAACTTAACATAGTCTTAGCGCTAAGGTGACCGTAACTCCCATACCGTAACATAGTCTTAGCGCTAAGGTGATCGTAACTCCCATACCTTAACATAGTCTTAGCACTAAGGTGACCGTAACTCCCATACCTTAACATAGTCTTAGCGCTAAGGTGACCGTAACTCCCATACTTTAACATAAACTTATGACTGGAGTAGTGCTAAGGCTGCTTTGTACAACAGCACCCAGAGCTGCTATTACAGGAAGTACCCTATGGGCACTGGGATGCACTGGAGGGTCACAGCCCCCGCTGTGTGGGAAACAGTGGGTAACAAATCCTAATGTTCCCAAACCCTTTTAGTTTGGTTGCAGCATAAATACAAGAAAAACAACCATAAAGTCATTTTTACCATATCACTTATTGAATTACATACATTGTATTTACATAACCAAACATTGCCACCAATACTATCTTAAAACAACAGATTTTACATTTCATTCAAGACTGTAGAATGGTCCTAGAACTTCTATGGGCTCTAACACAAGGTTAAAACAGAGTAAAGATATCTCTTTCTGACTAAAAGAGGACATTCAATAGTAAGTATGTGTCTGTTGTTTAACGTAGCACTCAGTCAGCAATATCCCAGCTATATGATGACAACCTGGAAATAATCAGGTCTGGGCCAGACAGTCCTGTGATTAATACTGTGAGCCAATATCCACACCACTGGGGTATGATGGCATGCGCATTACCTCTTGGTTGCCTCTTACAACCAGTATAGGTTGCTGGGGAACTGTTCTATACTAGAATCCCATTGGTACATTTGATGGTGAAGAGGTTGGTGCAAATTCTGACCTGGTCAATGTCAGGTGGTCCTGTTTCCTCCTCTGGTTGGTCAAAGTCGTACTGGGGGATGATATAGCCACTCTTGGTCACTTCCACTGGTCGGGCGGATGTCTTTGGAGTAAGGTTGGACTCGACTGATATTCGTCTGAAGGTTAGAGGTTAATGAAAATAAAACAATTCAAGTTCTTTTGAATTTTCTTTACAAAACAATCCACCAAACAAAATTTCAATTTCACACTTAATTAAAAAAAGTTAATACCTCATCCAGTGTTCAAACCTAAGACAGACCCTTCATCACAGCCTGATCACAAATACAGACCCTACCTCACAAACCTTGCAGCCCTTTACCCCACACCATATTTACAAAAACAGACCCTACCTCACAGCCTGTTTACAAATACAGACCCTACATCAGACTGTTTACAAATACAGACCCTACAACACAGCCTGTTTACAAATACAGACCCTACATCACAGCCTGTTTACAAATACAGACCCTACATCACAGCCTGTTTACAAACACAGACCCTACATCACAGCCTGTTTACAAATACAGGCCCTACATCACAGACTGTTTACAAATATAGACCCTACATCACATCCTGTTTACAAATACAGACCCTACATCACAGCCTGTTTACAAATACAGACCCTACATCACAGACTGTTTACAAATACAGACTCTACTACATGGACTGTTTACAAAAAACCAAAAAACAGACCCTACTCCACGGACTCTTTACAAATACAGACCCTACATCACAGCCTGTTTACAAATACAGACCCTACATCACAGCCTGTTTACAAACACAGACCCTACATCACAGCCTGTTTACAAATACAGGCCCTACATCACAGACTGTTTACAAATATAGACCCTACATCACATCCTGTTTACAAATACAGACCCTACATCACAGCCTGTTTACAAATACAGACCCTACATCACAGACTGTTTACAAATACAGACTCTACTACATAGACTGTTTACAAAATAAAAAAAAAAGACCCTACTCCACGGACTCTTTACAAATACAGACCCTACATCACAGCCTGTTTACAAATACAGACCCTACATCACAGACTGTTTACAAATACAGACTCTACTACATGGGCTGTTTACAAAAAAACAAAAAACAGACCCTACCCCACAGACTTTTTACAAATACAGACCCTACATCACAGCCTGTTTACAAATACAGACCCTACATCACAGACTGTTTACAAATACAGACCCTACATCACAGCCTGTTTACAAATACAGACCCTACATCACAGCCTGTTTACAAATACAGACTCTACTACATGGACTGTTTACAAAAAAAACAAAAAACTGACCCTACCCCACGGACTCTTTACAAATACAGACCCTACCTCACAGCCTGTTTACAAATACAGACCCTACATCACAGCCTGTTTACAAATACAGACCCTACATCACAGCCTGTTTACAAATACAGACTCTACTACATGGACTGTTTACAAAAAAACAAAAAACAGACCCTACCCCACGGACTCTTTACAAATACAGACCCTACATCACAGCCTGTTTACAAATACAGACCCTACATCACAGACTGTTTACAAATACAGACCCTACATCACAGCCTGTTTACAAATACAGACTCTACTACATGGACTGTTTACAAAAAAAACCAAAACAGACCCTACCCCACGGACTCTTTACAAATACAGACCCTACCTCACAGCCTGTTTACAAATACAGACCCTACATCACAAACTGTTTACAAATACAGACCCTACATCACATCCTGTTTACAAATACAGGCCCTACATCACAGGCTGTTTACAAATACAGACCCTACATCACAGCCTGTTTACAAACACAGACCCTACATCACAGCCTGTTTACAAATACAGACCCTACATCACAGCCTGTTTACAAATACATACCCTACATCACAGACTGTTTACAAATACAGACCCTACATCACAGCCTGTTTACAAATACAGACCCTACATCACAGCCTGTTCACCAATACAGACTCTACATCACAGCCTGTTCACCAATACAGACCCTACCTCACAGACCTGTCCCTAATGCAGCCCCTTACAACACAGCCTATTCACCAATATAGACCCTACCCTACAGCCTGTTTACAAGTACAGACCCCTGCCCCCAAGGGTGTTCACACACCCAACTTGCCCGAAGTATGCACTCGCTCTTACCTCTGTGATGATATGTAGCTGGGCCTATAGCTGGCATCTGTCCTGACAGACTCTGAGTCACTCTGTGAGTCCTACAACACACCCAGCAGACACGTCAGTCACCAGGTATACAATGTTAGCTGTCTCATTAAAATCAGACCTTTACTCCACATTGATACCTACCTATCCCTGTCAAAGAAGAAGAAATATTGGAGTTCAGGATAAACAATTCCTGATTTCGTATCTAAAAAAATGTCAGTTCCAAACATTTACATGATTCCATAGCCACTACACAAAAAATGAATCAACTTTTGACTTAAGGATAGAAATTTGCAAAAGAGAAACAGAAACAGCTAATGGATTGTACAAAATGAAAAATGTAAAAAAGGCAAAATGTTTCGGACTCTGACATCTGTTCTAAAACCTACATATCTATGATTTAACGGTTACAAGTCACTCCCAGTTCACCCAATGTGCCCTGTTGTGGATGGTTTGTCAAGTCTTTATGGAGTGGAAGATCTGATTCCAATGAGGCACCTACCAATGTTAAGACCCCATGCATGGTGAGGTAACAGCATATCTGCCTCAATCTAAGTGCCATTTCTTAACATTAAGTGTGTATAATGTTGGCTTTAACAGAAAGACTAAAGGAGTTATCAAGAACAAGGACTTTTGATTTATTATACACAGAATCAGTTGCGGCTGATATGAATGTAAAATTGAGCATCATATTAGAGTTATTCGTGATATTATTTAAATACTAAATGATAAAATATCATGACATGCTGGCAGAAATAAAATATGTGAACATTTGATAATTTACTCCTTGTGTTTGATGACAACTTGTTGTGTGGATCTGTGATCATACACATTGACAACACTGGCTGAAGTGCTGCATGCAAGTAATGAGGCAGATCTAGTAGTGTGAACAGTCTACAGATTGTATGGAAAATGGTAGTACAAGCATTGGTGTATAGATGTAATACTGTAATAAATACAACTGTTAGTACATACTATATGAAAAGGAAACTAACTTGACCACTCTCTATGCTCAGTGAATGCATACATATAGGTACTGGGGAGGTTTAGTCAAAAGGATATATTTTGAAGCAGTCTGATGTTAAAAAATACTTAGAACATTTGACATAGGTCCTCCCATCTTCCCCAGGCAAGGGAGATAACTGACTATAAAGTCCAGTTTCCACACTTAGTGAACTAGGCTGGAAATTGAGGCTCGATGGTAGTGCAACCAGAGCTTGATCAATCTGACTGACCAATCTGACTCCCATCTCTCCAGGGGCGGATACAGCTTTTTGAGAAAGGGGGGGTGCACACTATTGAGAAAAGGAGGGGTGCACACTTCATTTTTGCCGAGTTTCAATGGTCATTTAACAAACATTCAGCACAAAAGGGGGACCGCGCACCCCTGCACCCCCCCTCTGGATCTGCCTATGGTCTCTCATATCACTTGCATTTGTTTTAAACAAAATGACAGCCCAGAAAATACAATCAGATTGATCATCAAGATCTATAGTTTAAGAAAACAGGTCTTTCCTCATGTACAGCCTCAATAAAGTGCATTGGAAAGTTCAAATAATATGAATATTCTGGAAAATATCTTTTAAACCCCAGTTGTATTCAATACACATGTTTTTTAAATCCTGCAACTGATCCAAATCTGCACAGCTAACGCCATTTTCTTTACAATCCAGATGATGATTCTGTCACATGATTTCGATTGGACTATTTATAGATGGTTACTCCAGCAAAAATATAACTCACAACTCTGCCAGTCTGGAAACTGAGCTTTTACTCAGTAACCCCCTTTCCTCAGGAACATGGGATCAACTGAGACCATACAGTGTAATAAGTCTCCATTTTGTTATCCAAAATTTCCAGGACCAATTTGCAAGCATAGCATGCTAATTGACTGCTCTGACTGATACAGTACTATAGATAATCAGCTAAATTCTGTGCACAGTTATGATAGAGATGACATGTCCTTGCTTGAGTGAAGATATTCAGTGAGTTAATCCAGCATATATAATTAGACAATGGAGACATACTACACTGGGACACTAAGGATGGAGATATGCCAGAAAAACAGATGTCAAGAACATGAAAACAGATGAAAAACAGGTCACTTTAAAGAGAATTTTCAAATGACCTTAATACAAGGGACATGATTTATATCATACAGACATACACGTGACAAACATACTCTATAGAGTTACACATGTCAGTATGTAATAACCATAAAATACAGGTATAAACATGATAAACACACGGTATGATATGTACATTATTCAATACATGAGATACAAGAGGGCAATGACATACAGGCATAAACAATCCACTGCCAAACAAACTTCAGAAAAAATGGGAGAGTAGGCATTCCATGGAAGAATGCAACAAACTGACCAGGAGACTGTGGTGTAGAATGATGCAGAGCAAGTGGAGTTACATAGATGCATTAATGCATCACACTGACTCCTCACCTGTACCTGTTCGCTCCATCAGCAAACCATGCACCACTGCTGTTGTTACCAACTGCACAGATTATGCAGATCTGCATGTTCAGTTGACAGGTTATGACTTCAGTTTGTTCAGCAGTATGTACACATTTGTTAAGCATGTGTTCAAGAAGCACTAAATATTTGCATCAGCTATCGTAGAAGTTCAGAAGTAGGACAGAGGAACAGTTTGTTAAAGTGACAGATCTAAGAAAGGTAAGAAATAAGCATTGTGGGACAGCTGTCTTATATATATATATACATATATCTAGGATAAAATGTGCAAGATTCAAAGCCTCAAACCTTCAAACTTCGGGGAGACATATCCACAATCTGAGTAAAGAGACACATAAAGGGCTATAATGAAACCCCTGACACAGCTAGTTCTACTTTCGTGAAAAGATAATAAAGGCATGAGAGATGCCATTTTGGATCTGTGGAAAAGAATACAAAAACTGAGTGAGTGAATTAATGTGTGCACATCTGTCTCAGGTCTTATATGTTTACCACTCTGGTGAAACCATTGACAGCATGTATGGGGCAGACAAACCAAGAAACATGATCTGGGCAGATTTTGGGTTCAACCGGATCATAGCTTTCTGGTACAACAAAGGGCCATAACTCTGTCCAGCAAATTTTGAAGCCTTCTATAACAGGGTCACTCATGACCCTGAAGAAAGATTGAGGACCCTGAGGATTGTAATGAATTACATACTAATAGACAGAATCTTTAAGATGGATAATAATACTGTAAAAAATATATATTTAAACAAATATATTTCTGAAGGTTTCTACAACAAATGCAGACTCCAGACTGATCAAGTTTGGGTGATAGGTTAGTTACTGTATGTATGCCAGAAAATATTCTGTGCCTGTTGGTTTTCATTAACATAACATGAAATAAAATGTTTAAGTACCTGTTCATCTTCGTCGCCGATGTTGTATGATGCGACGAAATGCTCCAGCAGCTGCTGCACTGCTGTCATCACCAGGTGGCGAAGCACGTCCATGAGGAGGTAGTCGATAGATCGCAGGAAGCAGGCCAGTCGTGCTAGGATCTTCCTCCACTCGGCAATCTCAGCATACAGCGGCCTGTCTTCTATATAACACAACACTCTATAAGGCAGGGCTTACATTACGTCCGTTTTTTCTTGCGTTGCGTCGTGAGTTACGTCAAAAAAACGCAAGTCAGTTATTTTATCATTTATACCTTACACTACGTCCGTGTTTTGGGTACGTTGCGCTGCGCTGCGTTGAAAATAGGTCTGACAGTATTTTGAAACGCAGAGGGAATTCCCTTGATGACGCCATTTTAACAAGGTATTTTGCCAACACGTGAGTAGTTCCGGTGAGTTGATTTTGTAATTTCTTGAACGAAACAAGCCAATGTAACATGTAATCCTCGTAATTGGATGACTTATCACTCCAGAATGCTTTATGTGTTTGTATATGACTTAAACTATGTCATAAATATTAAGTAATATACCATATAATACTATTTACATAACTGCTGTGGTTGTGATTAATTCCTCCTCTTCTTCGAATTCCTCCTCTTCCTCCAACACCATACTCATCACAGCTATGGCCGCCATGTAACGCATGTTCAAAACGCATATTCACGCATATAGTGTAAGAGCAAAAACGCAACGCATAACGCATGCGTTAAAAAAACGGACGTAATGTAAGCCCTGCCTAACACAGCCATCGCCAGTAGAATCAGTGTAAGGGTGTTAGTAATATACATACAGTATTCAGTCATTCATAAAGAGATGAGTATAATATATGATTTCAGGAGGACATACTACCACTACTTTTATGTTTGGCTCTTATTGGTCAAAACTGTAAACCTGTAAACCAAAATGTCACCTAAACTTGTCACTTGATCATGCTGACATATAAAAAGGACTGTGATTGTAAGGATACTTTTAGAATGTTTATTAGAATGACAAAAAGCAGTATGCTGTGCATAAGATAGCAAAACATTTAGCTGCTTTAACTGTATAACAAGGTCAGTCTTTGAAAAGCAATTATGCACTACTAATATCACAACTACTACTAATATTTTTGAAGGCACTAGACAAGATACTGAATTATTGTTTTGTCGCCAAAGTTTGTATGGCATATTCAGAGCAATATATCAAATTCTTAGATGCTTTGCTCAAAGATCAACAGTTCCAACCTTTTGCATTACGTCACACTGAATTGACCTCACTATGCAAGTTTAACTATATATAATAACTCAGGGCAAAACTGTACTTTATTACACTATACAGGGCTCCAGATAAGGGCCGTATCAGCTTATGTACGGATAAAAAATATGCACGATACGGTAGGAAATAAATTTGAAAACGTAGTAGATATGCACCACTGCAATGGTGTACGGTCTTAGAATCATTTACAGACGTATTTATCTGAAAAAGTACTGTTTTATTGTTTATTGACCTGTTTACACAAGACTAGCAATGTTGTGGTGCGTATATGAAACGAAACACAAGGTTACTGATCCACCATTAAATTCCATTCAGTACTCTGAATGTGCTCTTATGTTTTTCCAGTACTCCTGCATTGAAAAAATAAGGAGTACGTACTCCTGATGTTGAAAAATTATCTGGAGCCCTGCTATACATGGGATTAGAGTGAACTTAAGTGATGCCTACATGGTATATTATTTACAGATATAAAGATCTTGTGTGTTTTGTGAAGAGGAAGGTTACCTGTTGATTTCAATCATGTATAATATTGGCTGGGGGGTGTCAGCAACATATGACACCATCCTGAAACCAATCCCACCAGCCCACAACATCCCTATATCTAAAAACCTGTCCCTAAATAAATTGAATTTGGAGCAGTATGCACAGCGTGAAGTATCACATGATACATTTACACTAGCCACATCCACTAGCCTCATCATTCAGTGAAGCATCCCTCCAAACATGCCAGTTATCATGGCTTTTTTGTTGGTACACATATTTACCAAAATTCACACAGATATGTCTCAAGCTGAAATGAAGTATGTCTAAAAGACGTGTATTTAACAGTATTTGCTTTGCATCATCTTCAGGATAAACTGTGTCTGTCTCAACTCACTTTTCTTGGGATCCTTCTTGTCCGACTTTGTTGTTCCTCTTGATTGTTTCATGGCATCGGTGATGTTTTTGGGAACGATGATGGTGACTTTCTTGTGACTGTCACCTCTGATGCCCTGTGTGACCCCTTCCATTTCAGCCACAGTCTGATACAGAGGAGCAAGTGAGGTGAGGTGAGGTGAAATTGGGTTTAACGTCGTGCTTGAGAATATTTGTCTCATATGACGACGTGCATGCGTGTGTATGTGTATGTGCGGCTGCTTGTACTAGCCCAGACTTAAGCTGGTTTTATAGTGCTACCATGCCGCAGTGAAGCATGAATACCCCACTCAGACACATTATACTGACTCCGAGCCCACCAGTCCTTATTGTACCGATTAATGCCGAGCGCCAGGCAGGGACCAACAATTACCATATTTTAACGTCTTTTGGTATGACGCGGTCGGGGATCGAACCCGCGACCTTCCTCTCTCCGGGCGGACGCTCTCAGAGGAGCAAGTAGAACATCAGGAGTTTAATATATTCACTAATGTTCCTCGTCACTATTTTTAAACATAAAAATGAAACAAGACAGTCTGGTTATTACCAGATTACCAGACTCACAGTTAACATGTATCCCCTATCTCACTTCATGTGTATTCAAGGATGACAAAGGAATGTACCAATGTGTATTCAAATCCATGTAGTACTGATGACGGTGGAACAACAGTTACATGCTGACAACCCAAGCTGTAGAACCCTCACCCTTACACCTGGCGTGATGATCCTTGGTTCTGTATCTGCGTACATGTCACCTAACAGATGTCGATCTACCATTTTACATGAAATGTTTGTAAAATAGAAAGCTCTTAATAATTATAGCTATTGAATTTCTATTCGATTTAGTAATAATCAGCAATAAAAACATACAAAGACAATTCTACTTACAAATCTCATAAGTATGACTTAATATCTCAACTCCTCTATTTTCACAACATCTTAAACCTGAGTCTTTAGTGTCAAAAGTACAGTGCAACGGCTTCAGTGGTAGAGGAATTACCCAGTAATGAAGACATTTAATAGGCAACTCAGCAGATGATGTCACATTGGTCTGCAAAGCACTGTGATGCAATTCATAAGAGCTATATCTGCAAGGCGACTTTGCTTGTTCTAACCAAAGTAATATTTCCAGTTGAAGCAAGTTTTGGAAGACCAATGCTATTGACATTGTTCAACATTTGTGGAAATTAAGGTCAACAGATCCACAAATCAAGGGAGATAACTCACAGCACAGGACTCCCAGACTATCTCAATAATCTTGTCCCTGAGAAGACTGAGCTGCTCCAAGGCCTTGACCCCTTGATCTCTCTGACATGCCTTGAAGTCCTGGAGCATCAGTGTCTTGCTGCGGTCAAGGCTGACCAAGGAGATCTCACTAGCAGTGTCCAGCTCCTTCCCCGAGATCCCCTTGGCAGCCTGACACAGATACCGGACATGGATCAGACATCCCTGGAGCACCTCATTGGCCATGAACAGAGACTTGTACAGGCAGTTCCTAGGATCAATAAATGAACGTTACACACATTTCGTTAAAAGTTTGACTTACTACTCAGAGTGAAGATCTGACTATAGGAAGTCACTAGAGAGACTTCTAAATTCCAGGTACCAAAGCATTGCATCGAAGCAGCACATTTGATCTCAAAAGTTACAGATGGTTCATAGAGAAAAATAAAATGACAAAGGTTAATTCCAAGGCATCTACACTAAAAAGGTGCACCACTGAGGGAAAATTTGCACTTTGTGTTGTTTTTCTTCAGTTGCCTTGCCTTGCCTAAAAAAACAGAACAAAGTGACATGACAGTAATACTGTTGAAGCAATACTTTACTTTGTGTCATACAGCACATATCTTATATTAGCAAGGAATATCTAACTGAAGACATTGGTTTTTATGAGATAACGTGTTTACATAAGTTTGATAAGTGGTCAAAGTGTCGTGGTGACCTTGAAGATAAGATCAAGGTCACCCAAATCCAGTGGTGTCTGCGTAATCCCCCAATGTAGGTTGTCACTAAATTTGAAGACATTGGGTACAACAGTGCATGAGATATCGCCTTAACAAGCGTTTGACAAGTGGTCAAAGTGTCTTGGTGACCTTGAAGAAAAGGTCATGATCACCCAAATCGACCCCAATGTAGGCTGTCACCAAATTTGAAGACATTTGGTACAACAGGTCATGAGATTAATGTTAACAAGAACTGGAACGTACATACGTACGTACAGACGATCCTGAATATATAGTCCCCTGTTCCATTCCACATTGTGGCGGGGGACAAAAATACAGAATACCTCTCCAGTGTCTCCACAAACATCATTTCTGATATAGAAATCTCATTACCTGCTTCCAGAGTTTTTCTGATGTCGAATATTTCTTCTCCATTGTTTGAATGTCTTCCACTGCCTGCAAAGAGATGATACAGTAGTTATTCACACAAAAGACCACAAAACAAGGAATAAATTATATAGTGACTAATATATGGGAGGTACAACAAATATGGCACCTTAGGGACCATTCATAATTTATGGCTAGGGGCGGGTCATCATGATTTTTACGGAGAAGCATGTACAATGTGAATGACCCCCTAAAATGTATAAACAAAGTAAGTACCCCCCCTGCATATCATGCATAAATCAATTATCCCCCCCCCCCTACCCTTCCCATAATTTTAAGCATAATTTTAAATATTTGTATGTAAAATAATTGCTGTCCCCCTAGTACATGTGCATAAAATTGATGACCCACCTACCTCCCCAGAACAAAATATCCACCTACCCCACCCCCCTCTTTAAAATTATCACCTCCCCTAGCTAAAAATTAGACATCCCTTAGACAACCCATGTTCCATCTTGTATAAGACACAGTGTCAATAACTTAATGAGGACAACATTTCAGTTTTAAAAAATTACCTCCATCCTATGTCAGACATAACATACTGCTGTCAGGAACAAAGTGCCCCAGTTATCTGGGAGTCAGGAAAGAATATTACATAAAATGAAAGGATCAGCAAACGATGGTGGTCCCGTAATACGTTATGACCAATCCCACCACCACCACCCCTTCCCAAATAACTCTAAGTATTGCCTAAGCACATACATAGTACTTCTATGTAAATCTTCTGCATTTCATTAACAACAAGCCATTTCTCACCTGAACTTGACAAAGACAGGAAGTTGGAATATCATGTAGAAGAGCCGCCTCTCCCACAGCCACAGAAGGGCATCAGTGTTGGAGGAGGAATCCTGGCCATTCTCCCCTTGCAGGCACTGAAATACCCACGTTTGTTTCAATTCTGTTTTTACTGATCAAAACAGAATACACTGTAAATAATCTTGTTCTATGGCTTAAAAGTAACAATTGCATTTCTTTGAGATAAGTATTTAATGTGAGATAAAAATGATAAATACATTACCCTGGTAATGTATGAGGCAGACACTGTCCAGTAGATACTTTCAGCCCTGGCTGTGTCTGCGGACACAATCTGAAGGTCATAGGGGTCATACCGTGCTCGTGGATGTCGCCTGTTTCTTGGTAGGCAGTAGAAAAACTGACCATCATCCTCTTTCATGACCTTTTCCTGTAAGAACATTGGACTCACAGATTTGCATCACTCACATAAATAGTCAAGCATCAGTGTGTCGAGGTTAAAGGAATCGACGAAAATACCTTGTGTTATCCATGGTTCGATACAACCACACAAATTTAACTACGTAAAGGAATATGAAGGCACTAAGCTTTTGATCCACGACAACTGTAAGGTCAACACATCAATGCACAGAGCATATGCAACAACTGTGTCATATGAACAACACTGAGAAAGGTCATACAATTTACTGAAGTGATTCTTACATTTCAGAGATTGACCGTTCTTGACCTCTCATTACACAAACTGACACATATTTACCTGTGACAAATTCAATATTCATCTGTGTGTCTATTTGTCAAACAGCAGTCTAACTGAACAAACTCATGGCATGGCACTCTCACTCATCTGAATAATGGCTACAACTATAACTGGATTTGAACCTCTTGAATATATTTAGATGTGATGATTGGTGTGAGGAAGTACAGCCAAAGGAATGTTATGCTTAGAGAATGCTTAGAGAGACAACAGTTTAGAGTGAGTGAGTGAGTGAGTTTAGTTTTACACCGCTTTTAGCAATATTCCAGCAATATCACGGCGGGGGACACCAGAAATGGACTTCACACATTGTGCCCATGTGGTGAATCGAACCCGGGTTTTCGGCGTGACGAGCGAACGCCTTAACCACTAGGCTACCCCACTGCTCTGACAACACTTTAGAGAAATAAGAGCATGGAAAAGTTGCAAAATATTAAATCATTTTAAATATTGGGTGAAATGGAACAGAATCCAAATAACATCAAAAAATGGCAGAGTAATTGACCTAAGTTTTCCAAACCAACAGACCATGCCATTAGCTCATTTTAGTTTCAGTCAGTAGGGCAAACTAGCACAGTCTGGGATATTCTCAAAAGGCAAGTAAATATAGATGAGCACTATCTCAAGTACTTATTTAACGTCAAAGAAACTTTTTTATCTTGTGATGAGAATGTTGCCATTGATATTCACTGATTACTGTGGAAAAAAAATGATTGGTGATGCACCAATCATTGTATCATGATTAGTTCCAACTTACATCATCTGTACATTTCTTCTGCATCATTTCGAGTAATTTCTTCTTGCATTCTGGGCCATATCGAGGAACTTGTGTCTCCCAGTTTAAGTTCTGACGCAACTCAATCAGCTTGTCAACAACACTGTCATTTTCAGGAACTAAACACAGAAAAACTATAAACAGTCAAAATAACAAAAACATCTCAATTTTAATGCAACCTTGCCAATCAAAAAGTATGTGGTTACTGTATAATTTAAAGGGGAAGTGTACACGAATAAATCGCATTTATTCTTATGTGAATCAAAGTGAACTGTTTTAATTAGTATAACCCTCAAAATAAGTGCTATATAAGGCCTTTGTTTGCCGAGCTAAACAGGCCAGAGTTACCACCCTTTGATTATGACGTAATTGGTGCCACTTGATCTTAAACTGGTCTCCTGTCTAGTCCCAAATCAAAAGATAATAATACTGATATTAATCACGTGAAAAAAGTTTGTGAAAATACGAAAGAAGCATAAGAACAGAAAATTAAGCAGCAGGACAGATTGTTCATGTGTATTTTATTCATAACATCACATCAATGAAAATACCAAATACGTATAACAATGTTGACGTCCGTATGACATCACTATCGGGACGCGACTTTTTCAAAATGGCGTGTTCACTGACACGAGTACGCCAGAGTTTTCGAAGGAAATCTTCGTTGTTTCAAGCAACATATATACATAAATGTGACATGTAAGTAGTCCGAAAATTCCGTCAGTCTGCTGATTGTTATTTTGTTTTTGTTTTCATTGTGACCAAGGGTAAGAATCAGAAATTAAGAGAAGTACCATCATCTTTGTGCGTGAGTTTGCGTCAGTCATGGCGTTATGCTTTCAGAAACTATAATATGTTGTGATGAATCTAGAAAATAATTGGAATACACCTATTGTATTTAACTATCGCTTGCTACAATACCTTTCCCAATGCATGTTCTAAAACTAATGAGCAAGTGTATGCAACAAGTAGGCGAACG
This sequence comes from Haliotis rubra, assembly GCF_003918875.1. Lineage (NCBI taxonomy): Eukaryota > Metazoa > Mollusca > Gastropoda > Lepetellida > Haliotidae > Haliotis > Haliotis rubra. Next base: position 2,189,925 of record NW_025767035.1, on the reverse strand, counting down.
GATACACAGAGTAAAATCTGAGATTGGCTTTGTTTACATTTCAAACAAGTAGTATTTCACTGAAACACTTCGTATTGGTGACAGAGTCCATTTGTCAGTTTATTTTGAACTGTATGAGGAATTCAGGGATTCGTGTAAGGAAGATGGTGTTGAATTTTATACAATTGATTTTACAGGCGAAACATAAACGACATATGTGTGACGTGATTTTATAAACACTCTGTAATATGGCTGAAAATTCACTTTGACATTAATACTGTGTTTGCGTATTTTCCAAAACATTCTCAGCGATTCTCGGTTCATCGACAATGTTTCAGAACGAGCATTGGTGATTCGATCATACAACACCCAAACTACCGCTGATCACAATGATACGTCTTTTTCTTTAAATTCAATTCTCCCAGTAAAATTTGACATTTGAATAAAGACATACTATATATTACGCAAAATGCAGTTAATGGTGATTTAGTAATGTGTCAAAACTGGCGAGATTTACGTGCATGTAATTTTCAGTATATTTGATCTACATGAGGGGATGATATCACATAAACACGAATTTCAAACTGCAAATTGCATTTATCTTTGTGATGTATTTTGATATGGTATTGATATCAAAGTGAAGGTGGAAGAGGAGGGACATATCATACGATTTATCATGTAGGAATTTTAGTAACAAACGTAGAATGCCGGCACATTCAACGATGACAAGCTAGATGTAGTGCATACGTTTTAGTTTTTTTGAAAAAAGATACTGTTGGAAAGGTGACCGATTCAGGTTGAATGTTATACAATTTTGTTACGTGGTAACACTTTCAGTACAATGAATACGGGTTTTTTCAAACTGCAACGTCATGGCAGAGTAGAACTGACCACATAGCCAGCTGACGGCCAGGCAAGTGGTGGATTAAAACAGTAGCCTGCGCATTGAGACACAAGAACCACACCTATACCTGCACCACGTGAAACGGGTCTAATAAGGTCAAACGTCGCATTCGTTTATCGCTTGGGCACCAATACCGTCATTTCCAAGGGACATAAGCCATGGTGTGTTTATTGTGGACATAGAACTCTCGGTAAATGTTGAAAATATGAATTGATATAACGCATAGGCGGATCCAGAGGGGGGGGGGGGGGGGTGCAGGGGTGCCCACCACCCCCTTTTGTGCTGAAAGTTTGTTAATTGACCATTGAAACTCGGGTGAAAATGAAGTGTGCACCCCCTCCTTTTCTCAATAGTGTGCACCCTCCTTTTCTCAAAAAGCTGTATCCGCCCTTGTAATGCAAAAAATAAACTAGTTACTTCTGATATATGTACGGGTTTGGATATAAAACTACTTGATAAACACTTTTTATGATGAAAAAGTGCAAGACAAAAAGGTTAATTTTCGTGTACACTTGCAAGAACCCCCTGCATGCCACATGGACATATATGTCCTTCCCCTTCAACCCTCAATTTGAAGTCCAATAGAAATCAAAATATCCCACGCACACAAATACACTTCACACTTTCGAATTCTGCGGGAAATTTCCCGTTTGTTGATACCATCCACTATTATTTTAGACAAAGCTCAAGAGCTGCAAATGACTTTTCAAAATAGGCTTCATTGAAAATATCGCCATTTTTGACACAGTACGAAATCGCGATTCACAGCGTTATTTGCTGTATGTTTTAAATGTGAAAATCGGATAATCACTGGGAGTATTGAATTACAAAAAATAACATATTCATGATCACTGATATCAGTTTTACATGAAATCGCAAATGATAATTCTGAAACGTTGCCGATGAATCTAGAATCGGTTGGGATATTTTCGAAAATACACTTACACGAACGCTGTAGAGCGCTTTCCGCCATATTGGATAGTGTTTACAAAATCACGTTTCGCGAAGGCCGGTATTGAGATGCCTATTACATCACGTATATTTCATATTTAGCTTCGAAAATGCATCAATGAATTCCCCATACATTTTTAATCAAATTGCAACTGGTCTTTGTCACCAATACCAACTGTCCACATCAAATGAGACAAAACATTAGGTGTGAACACGAACGCTATGCTCGAAAGACTGCGCTTGTTTGAAATGTTAACAAAGACAAAGTCCGATTTTACACTGCATAGCATTTTCTGAAATTTTCCAACATTCATCCGTCTATTCATTGTTTGCAATGGCACAAAACGTTTGGAATATGCATGGAAAGAGTATCGTAGCAAGAAATAGGAAATTAAAAATAGATACAATGCAATGATTTGATCATTCATAAGAAATTGTCAAAGTTTCCGTGCAGCGTGACGCCATGACTGGCACAAAATCATGCAGAACGATTTAATTCAACCTTATAAGTAAAACTGATAATATTTAATGAAAATGATTTATATATGTTATGAAATGTATATGCACACATATTTAAAGGAATTGTCTTGTTCATTGCATATTTTTGTGTAGTCTTATAAACAAAACAATGATGTATATTGATTGGCCAGGTGCGTGTTTGTCGGAAACATGTTATGATTCACTATCATTGTTTTCGATAATATAATCAATTCATATTCGATTAAAAAATATTGTGATGACAGGATATGAAACTCTATTTATATTTATATTCTGTTCCCAGCAACTCTCTGGAGGTCATTCTGGAGAGATCTGGCTGTGGTGAACCTGTTCCGCCGGGCTAGGGTGGCCAAGTATCGGTCCTCTCTGGGAGTTGTCACCCTTGGACGACCTGAGCGTGGTCTCTCAGTCATCAATCCGGTCTGTTGGTGACGAGTGATCGCTCTGGAGATGACGCTTCGATGAACATTGAAATGGTTGGCAACAGCACTCTGGGTCTGACCCCCCTGCACCATTCCAACAATTTGAGCAACTTCAATTGGTGTCAAGTGACGCCTAGCCATTTCTCAAATGTTACTGTCAACAATTTGTCGTTGCTGGCAGTTTTAACGCAATCAGAACGCATGTGCGACGTGTATAGCACATGTTTTCCATGCATTTTGCATGTGAGTTTTGAGGGTGGTTGCGTTCAGGCGGTGCTAACAATGTTATCAGAAAAACAATATGGGAAATGCTTTAAGTTCATCAATCGTAAAGGGTTCTCCTGCATGGCTTATATGCCAAGTAATAACTTCATATACCCATGAAGAAAATATGTGGAAAAAAATACTTGTTGCTTAACTTTTTGTGAGGAGTATATATGGAGATCAGCTGGTTAGGTTCTGTCACGTCAGCTGTTGTTAAATCATTCATTCACCTTGCCAAATGATTCTGGTTCTATTTCAAGCATAGTAGTAGAATATGTGATGTGCATGTCTGGAGTTCACCACATGATATTAATGGAGGTGAGGTGAAATTGGGTTTTACGTCGTGCTTGAGAATTTGCTCATATGACGACATGCATGCGTGTGTATGTGTATGTGCGGCTGCTTGTACTAGCCCAGCTGGTTTCATAGTGCTAGCTCACTGAGATACCATGCCGCAGTGAAGCATGAATACCCCACTCAGACACATTATACTGACTCCGAGCCGACCAGTCCTTGTTGTACCCATTAATGCCGAGCGCCAGGCAGGGACCAACAAGTACCATATTTTAACGTCTTTTGGTTTGACGTGGTCTGGGATCAAACCCGCGACCTTCCTCTCTCCGGGCGGCCGCTCTAACCACTACACCACGAAGAGGTCTGATATTAATGGAATATTGCTAGAAGATTGTAAACCATATTCACTTCCTCCCTTCAGCTGACAATGTGACATCTTATTCCAGTAGTGTTAAGTCCTGCTCTTGCAGTGACAATGTTTGTCCGTTAAAAACTCGAATATTTAACAGCTGCAGGCTGCAGTGATAAAGCTGAAATATTGAGGCAGCTGCATAAAATAACATTCATCCACACACAGTATAACCAGTCTCACCTGAGTCATCGTACTTATTCTTCCTGAGATATGTCAACACAATGTTGGGGTCGGGTCTGGAAAGACTTCGAGCTGATGACACAGATTGTTTGGCACTTAGAGCTCGGCCACTGGGTGCTCTCTTAGGACCATCCTCCTTTAATGATATTATCTTGTCCAGAGGGTGTGGGGGAGTTTTTATCTCCAGAGTTCTCTCCCTTTTAGCTATGATTGGAATCTCGCCAGGGTATTTCCTATCACCATCATCTTCATCAATGTCATCGTCATCAACGTCATCTTTATCCACACTTGGTATTTCAGTACTTGTGATTGAGCCAGATACTGGTATTGAGTCCTGACGGTTGTGTTTTTCTGCAGTACTGATGGTCACTACAAACAGAAGCCACACACAAAATGGTAACACTGCTGTTATACTTATTGTAGTGATACTGTTGGTGTTCTTTGTACAGATACAAAAGACTGTCAGGTTACCCTGCTTACTTAAAGAAATTTAAATTTACACATCAATCAAGGTTCCCTTGGGTCTGTTACAAAAGATTGAATTTGATAGATATATAAAGTTCTTTTAATTTGTACACTGTTTGTAGATACTAAAATTAATCCTTAATAAATGTTGAGTGTTGTGTTTAATATGTTTTAAGAAAGACATAAATTCTATGAACAGCTTCAGCTATTGTGAAAAAGGAATTTGTTAAACATGTGTTGTCATTAGAAATGTCTAAGAAATCATCATTTAAATTCTGTTTGCTTCCTTAATCATGTTTATTAGAAACTAGAAATGAGTTAAACATTTTTAACATGTTTAAGAAAATATATATTCTATTATAAGCATCATGGTTAAGAGTTGAGAAGTTTCATGCATGACAACATACCGCTCTCTGTTCCAACAAAACTAGCTTGATCTCCCATCGGTATGTCCGGGGTTGGTTTGTCAGCAACGAGATCGATCTCCCTTCGTATTGGACCAGCTTTTTGAATACTGGAAAGAGTGTAGCTCTATGAGAATGTGGTGCCAGATGCATTGTGTGTGACCCATATCTAGGTCAACCTTCTACATAATATATGAAAATTACCCTTTCAAAATAATAGTTCTGGTTTATGGAACAAACTATCTAACTACTACATGGAGCTTTCTTTGCTGTAGCCATTGTAATACTTTGTTGGTTGGTAAATGAAACTAAATCAATTTTACAAGATAGAGTTGGATTGGCTTTAAAACCTACACACGCTTCACATTTATAGCCTGTGATCAAAGTTCACTCATGGTTCACCTCAGCAACATTGTTCCTATATGTAGTGTAGTCAGAATATGAAAAGGGGGCAGTGGAGTAGCCTAGTGGTTAAAGCGTTCGCTCGTCTCGCCGAAAACCCCGGGTTCGATTCCCGACATGGGTACAATGTGTGAAACCCATTTCTGGTGTCCCCTGCCGTGATATTGCTGGAATATTGCTAAAAAGTGGCGTAAAACTAAACTCACTAACTCACTAAGAATATAGAAAAGCCATAGAAAATATCAGACACTTGACCTTTCAATTTTGAATAGCACATACATCTTTCAGAGAAATAGCGCTCAAGAATTACAATTATCTCAATTAGTCTGCATAAATTGTGTCATGAATATACATCTAGAAAGTGAATGATTGTTGTTTAATGCACCAATCAGCAATATTGGGGCTACATTGTATGCTCCACACAGTGACAGAGAAGATGTTAACATTACATTTTCTTCAGGATAGGTGGTGAGGAGAGTTCGACCCCAGCTGCTTGTCTGAGCTGCTGCTGTCGACGGTCATAGTCCTTCCTAAACAATGTGGTTCTGAAAGCTGGCATTGGGTGCTGCTCACGTTTACCAGAAGGAGGACGAGGTATCTGCAGCTGTAATAATACGGAACATAGAATTTAACACATTATTATATTAGATAGACAGACAGACAGACAGATCTGCTTTTGTATACCTGGTGTAATGATCTTTATCATGTAATATGCAGGTCTTAGAGTTTTATCATCCCACTATTAAGGAAAACTGCATTTAACATAAAATATTGAAATCAGTTTAAAGGCATAAACAAATCTGAACATGCAGAATCTAACTGTGTTGCTACATGTAATATCAATGTTTCAATACACTTCATCTTATGGTTTCATAAAAGAATGCCGCCATATAGCTGGAATATTGCTGAGTGCGGCGTAAAACTCAACTCACTCACCCAATTCATGAAAGAATATTAGTTAACGGATATCTATAAATGATTATTTTTACTTCAACATCATCAACAATCTTGTTCTCATGATTTCTGTGATAGACATCCTAAAATTTCAAAGTCTAAGCTAGAATTACTTACATTGCCATTTGTTGATGGAGGTCTCTGTGTCTGATATTTTGCATTGATGAGAACAGTCGAGTTTTCTGGTTTATCATACAGTCTCTCTTTCAGTTCTGCTGCCATGTTCGGCATTGGTTTTATTCCAAGTCTGATGCCAGATGGTACAGTAGTTCCATTTCCTTTAGGAAATTTTGGTGAGCCAAGATCAAATCTGGCAACTTTGGTACGTGGTAGGTTTGGTTTGGATAACAATTCATTTTCCAATAAACCAATATCTCCTAAATCTTGATTCAAAACTGTCGATTCAGACAGCTGGCTTATGAGACTACCTCGAGATTCTCCAAGTCCTTCCGACATTTTGTTCTTTTGAGTGTGTCAGTCCGTGGAAATCTGCGGAGAGTGTATGAAATATTCGAGGGATCAAAATTCACTGATATATTGATCCGTCTTGGATTTACAATTGATGATGTGATGCACAATATGAATAACAATGTATTGATACATGCAAAAAGATTATGTTACAACCAAAAATGCCACACAACATCACGAGAAGAAAATATACAAAAATATATGGAATAAAGCAACACTGATTTTGACACAACAAATAAACATCCTGCGTGTTTGTCAACACAGAGCAAACAATGTGAACTCAACGTCTTTGTTGGGTAATGTCAGGGATACAAAAACCAGATACATAAGATCCTTATTCTGGACATGTAAACATCCACAATGTAACCGGACTCATTCATGATGGGAAAATAATGGATCACACGTATGAACCAACAGTGGCGTGGTTTATGTACTGCAACGGTATAATCTACTGACATAATCATGATCGAATAACAGTTTCACGAAAAGCAATATTAACTGAAAATCATTCGTAACATCAAAACACAAACTGAAGAGGTTTGCTAAACTTTGCAAATATTGATAAAAATTTTCAATTTTAATTGATGACAGTCATGATCTAAATTTGTTCAGATCATGTATCCATGACATAAAGTTCACCAAATAAAAACGTGATTGGTACATAGCCTTACTATAATTTGTAACTGTTCCGCATTACGAAATGTAAACAGCAAGGTGCTTCGTTTACGCCGGAGGACGCCATGATGGTTTACCTTAGCAATACCCACAATGCTTTGCGTCAAAAATATGCTAGACTTACTTGAGTATTTTAGCTTTTTCATAAAGATAACCACCTATTACATTCAGCGTTCTTGAAAACCGTATTTTGAACAAAATTTATTTCGATGTAATTTCGTAGATCATTTGGTTGCTAACTGAACATATACTGTTGTGAATACATTTTTATCATGAAGGATAAACTAAGTATCTATGGATGAACGGTTATTTTAAGACGCTTCTTAATTATCAATCCGCAATGAGGATAATTTCGACGTTTCGGTGTGAAGGTACTAACACCTTTATCAATGAGTGCAAGTTTCGATACTAACAATCACGCAAGTGTTAAACAAGGAGGAAATATATACATTGCTGCATAGTGAGCATATACAATTAACAAGGTTGATGTACATCGGATATTTGATAAGTGATTCCAGCAGAGGAGGTTGATGTACAGAGTGATTGATTGTGATTAGAGTTGAGTTTATACAATTGATGAGTTTGACGTACAATGGGATGATGATAAGTAAGTAGGTTGAAGTACACTAGTTGTGATTGCAAGCACAAAGGGGAGCGTGGAAGCCAGATGGACAAAGGAGGTATGGAAGGATTACTGGTGGTGGTCTTTGATTAGGTGGTGATAGGCTGAGGAGATGAAATAACCTTGATCACGATTCATGGTGGGGTTGTGGCGTTGGATGTTTATGGCTTCAAGGAGTTTCCTAATTTTGTAGTCTTGTCGGTTGATTTCCAGATATCGATGTTGTTCCATAGGATGCCATGGTCAGAGTTGGCTTGGGTGTGGTCGGCTATGGCGGATTTGGAATCGTTTTCTGGACTGACGCTTTATGTTCTTTGATTCGTAGTGGGAGCGGGCGGGATGTTTCACCAATATAGAAGTGTCCACATTGACAACGAATCTGGTAGACTACTCCCGATGGGTCATCTTTTGTTGTTGAGGGTGGTTTGCCTGTGGCTTGGAGGAGGTTCTGGATGGACTTGCCTTTCTGGAACAGGACGTCTATGCCTGCTTGCTGCTGAAGGAGTCGTCTTATCTGGTGGCTGACTGCTGGGACATACGGAATACCTTTTACAAAGGGTGCTGATTGCCGGCGGGTGGTTTATCTCTTGGGTTGAGGGTGGTTGTGATGACATTGTTGACTAACTTCTGGGGGTTCTGGTTATAATGGACGAAGACATGGCGGAGGTGGTTTAGTTCGGTTTATAGGGCTTCTGTTGTCGAGCAGATGTTCTTGGCTCTTCGGGTGAGAGTTGATATGATGCCTTTCTTAACCTGTAGAGGTGCTTGGAGGTAAAGTGAAGGTATTGGTCGGTATGGGTGGGTTTCCTGTAGACAGTAGTGGAGAGCTTGTTGTTGTCTTCTCTCTTTACTAGGACGTCGATGAAAGGGAGCTTGTTGTCAGATTCTTCTTCCATTGTGAACCGCATACGGGGATGTTGGGAATTCAGGTGGTTGAGGAGATGTTCAGGGTTGTCGTTGGGGTTGAGAACTACAAAGGTGTCGTCTACTTTTCTATACCAGCATATTGGTGCGATGGGTGATGTCAGCAGGGCCTTGTCTTCTAGTTCCGTCATGTATATCTCAGTGATGATAGGGGAGAGAGGAGAACTCATGGGTAGCCCATCAACTCCTGCATTTGCTCAACCTACTTTACCTGGTCAGATAAGATTTTCCAGTATACCCATGGGTTCTCCTCCCATGGGTTGTATAAACTCAACTCTAATCACAATCAACCTCCTCTGCTGTAATCACTTATCAAATATCCAATGTACATCAACCTTGTTAATTGTATATACTCACTATGCAGCAATGTATATATTCTCCTTGTTTCAAATTGTTGAACCATTTGCTTGATAACGGTGTTAGTACCTACACCGAAACGTCGCACTCATTGCAATAAAGAAGTTGACTATCCATAGAACTTAGTTTTCCTTCAACCGAGGATAACTCGCGTGTTAGCAAAAAACACACATACGCCAATGGGTTTATTGGCTGGAAGGTGACTTTTTAGTTTTAGCTTTTCGCACGAAGGCGAAACACGCATCAGTTTAATAAACAGCATCAAATTAGCCTCGTCCTATTTTTCTCCCAGTCGTGTAACTTCACATCCTATTATAGTACTGACACTACCCCATCTGTTCATTAGGTCGGTGGAGTTAAAACGTTATAGACCGATTGTCCAAGTGGTATCCAATATTAAAATACTGAATAACTGCAATACTGCTCCAAGCATTGTCTTTGTATCAATCTCATTAGTGGTGGTGTGTGGTCTTGTGCACTGAGCCCAGATGACAAATCAGTTGAAGTTAAACATTGTTGGTGGCGGAGAGTCCTTAGATGGATGACCGTGTTTGGCAGCTTGACTCCTCAGTGTTTCTAGGACTTCTGTCCTGCCCCACAACAAAGCACACGTGATACATGTGGTCTCACTTTAGGCAAGTGCGTTTGTTCAAAATTGCTTCTGTTCACCCAGCAGAAAATGGGTACCCGGTGGGATAAGTCATATGACTACCGTCTCACAGACAGCTTCGGTTATCCGGGTAATAATGTCCATCATGTTGCATGCGTTTAGAGCATGGCCGTGCGGCGTGGGCTTCAGCGTAATATAAGAGGCCTCATTATTGGAGCTGTCATTTAGACATTAAAAAATATACCCAACATTTTATCTCACGTGAAATGTGGTGAGGTGAAGTGAAATGAGGTGTAATATCGCTTTCAAGGTTGTTGCTCTGACATAGCATTTGTTTGTGAGAGACTGCTTGGTCGGTCCGGATCAATGTCACTTATTCAGTCTGAGATACCATGCCAGACATGATGGGTCCCTGTTCAATGCCCTTTACAACAAGTGCCATCTTTCATTAAACCCCTCAAGTACAAGCAAAGTCTTTGGTATGACGTGGCCGGGGATCGAACCCCGACCTTCCTCTCTTCTAATAATAATAATAATAATAATAATGAGTATTTATAAAGCGCTGTATCCATCCACAAGGTGCATAAGACAAGGTAATAGACACTCTATCTTCATGACTTAATTATAATGTGAGGCTACGTGCAGGCTCGGTATTTGATGGTCCTCCCTGCCATTAACAGGAGCTCTAAAGGCTACTCATAAAATTCTGTCCCGATATCAAACATGACCGCCATTGCAGCCACATTGAACCCGTATGTCTAAACAATTGCTCATTAAGGTTTGCATATGTCATTATGGAGTTTGATATGACGTAAATGTGGGCTTTGTTTCTTGTGACCCTGGCTTTATAATGATGAAAACAATGCTAAAAGATAATCAGGTGAGCAGTAGATACTTTGTTTTAATCTATGATTATGAAATTCCTGGCACCTGTGTTGCAACCTGGCGACCAGTGAAGGTCCGGGTTAGAATTGATCTTCAGTAACCCATGCTTGTCGTAGGAGGCGACTAGCGGGATCGGGTGGTCAGGCTCGCTGACTCGGTTGACACATGTCATCGTATCCCAATTGCGTGGATCGATGCTCATGTTGTTGATCACTGGATTGTCTGGTCCAGACTTGATTATTTACAGATCGTCGCCATATAGCTGGAATATTGCTGAGTACAGCGTAAAACTAAACTCACTCTCTGTAACCTGGCTGTTGTGTTCACTGCATGTTAGTCTTCATTCACGTTGTACCCTAAGTAACTGGGCAATAGTAAGAATAGTATTGCCAGGTGAGCACTATCACATGTATTGTACGATATGGTGAATAGATACAACCCTGCTATTATTGGTTAGAACCAATTGTTTAGCTGCATCCGTTCCACTTCCTGTTTGTTCTCTAATGCATGCATTCGCGATTCGTTTTCAGTGAGAGTGAGGCATATTTTTCTGAATCTGACCAGCAAAATTAACTCTTTGGGGGTCAATTTATATGATAATCACCCTGCACCTGCACCCCCTACAACACACACACACACACACACACACACACACACACACACACACACACACACACACACACACACACGCACACACACACACACGCACGCACGCACGCACACGCACACACGCACGCACACACATGATGTCGCGTGATGGTGTGTGTCGCGTGATAGTTCACGAAGTAATAACCACACATGGCGATACACGCAAATGTCAATTATTGCTTACAATATAGAATTACTTCCAGAAAATACTTCTTCCAATCGAGTTCAACACTTTCCTACAAAATTCATAACACTGGTATATCGCAAAGGTTCCACGGACTAGTTTCATGGTGATATCTCTGTTGACATTTTTTATCAATTAATGTTTTGCGCTATAAATACTGTTAATGCCAAATCATTCATTATTCATTAAATCAATGAAGTATTTGAATGCGATACCAGATATCATGAAATAATATGCTTATTTAAAAGGTGTGCGAGATCGTTAAGATGATTGCAATCATATGACTGTCAATATATCAAACTGCAGTTTCAGAAGTTCTAAATTTATACTTTATCTTTCCAATCAATTAGATAAATATAAGACGTGTATAAACTTAATAAGGATCGCATCTCCAGTCTAGAGTTTATGACATTCCATGGCAAACATGGCGGCACTTGAGTTTTCTAGAAATGTATCAGATAAATGGGTTTTGTCCTGTATCTATATAGCAACAAAGTCTTATTTGTTTACCTCAGTTATATTTATGTTTTATCTATTCGTTAGTTTGAATGATCGTGTTTCTTATACCATTTAAACTACTGATTATATATAGTCTCTAAACTCAGATAAGTTAAGAATACGTAATCGTGTTTGGTAGCTTGACTCCAAGATTCACATACCGTGTGTCCATAGGCATAGACATTTCGCTTTGCACCGAGAACAACGGAGAGTCGGGCAATTTGGGATACAAGCGATACATTTTGTAGGCATGCTGCGAATATATACCATGTTTTTTCTGAATCTTGGCAACCATATTAGTGGTAAAAGTGAATAAGAATTGAAAGACAGTCTATTCAAAAGTATTGTATTATCTACATTTTGATGCAAATTCACACATCGTTGTGGAAAGCTTTGTTTCACTTTTCAGGCTAGCTGGCTTCATGCAAGAGAAGGACTGACATCATTCTTGTTGGGAGGACGGCAGTACCCATTAATTCTTGTCTCTTCAAATCAACATCAAAAGAATATGAAAAGACTGGTAGAGCATAAGTATTTGTGGCTTGACTTCACTGCAAACGTTCAGCACTGTTTTATAATCTACATTTGTATTCTGCCCGAAGTTTGTCCTTTATAAAAAGCATTCCAGAGTTAGTCTCTAACCTGCATCGTTTCAAGGGGGTCAGTTACTCCTACCCCAGGTAAACCGTCGGATCTTCCTCTTCTCCCATGCCACGATGTTGCACTTGTCAACACCGAATTACATGCCAGTATCATCGGAAAAGGGCTAGCCAAAGATAATCTGATACTGTCAGTACATCTTCTCCCTTGGCAAGAAGTTCAAGGTCATCCGTGTTAGGAGGTATGTAAAGTCGAGTGAACGAGTGGTCAGTCGAGATAGAAACAGTTGTCCTGTCAGCTGGAATCCTTATCTCCTGCGTTAATATGTCGGTACAGGTTGGCTCCCGGCTAGAGATATGGAAAGTGGTGGTTATACAATCCCGGTTTGCATGTCAATTCGGCTCAGTACCACTAATCAATATTTTGTATAATCCCCCCCCTCGAGATCAAGGCCTGTATGCACTCGGATAGGGGCGGATACAGCTTTCTGAGTTCATTTTCATCCGTTTTCACGAGAGTTTCAATGGTCATTTAATAAACATTCAGGACAAAATGGGAAGGGGGTGGGATCGCGCACCCCTGCCACCCCCACTGGGTCCGCCTATGCTCGGTGTACAGTCTCAACAACTGAGTCTATGCGATAAGAGGGATATTTTAACGCTTTTTGACGCATATTTGATTGGTCGACAATGCGACAACGTGACATGTTTTAACCTTGAAAACTATCGCGTTGCCTCATTGTAGCTCTTTGGTAGAATAAAAAATATTTTACAAAGCCTGAATTGTCGCGCTTTTGTTAATTTTGCTTGTTGTTGTAAGGGCGACAACGTCACAATGTCCCTTATAGGATTCCATACCCTACAATGGCATCAGAACACCACATCCATGTATTGCACAAGGAAGCTCCAACTATGCAGGACTAACCCAAGCAATGCTGTCTCTCATCGATGCTGAAAGATTTCTGATTCCCTTTTAAACCAAGGTCTCGGTGGCATTCATGATGTTTATCTAAATCAGTGTATTTAATCATCTCCGATACCCCCCAGTTAATGAAGATTAGTGAACAATGATTTCAAAAACGGCTTCTTTAGCCATTTCCCGATGTTTAGTGATAGAGTTGTTGTTGATGCAGTTTAAAAAAGAAATTCCAGAAGTATGACGGAGTGCACGTGTCTGCTTAATGTGGGAGGAACACCCGAAGTGAAGCAGGTCTCAGTCGTTTACTACTAAAGTGAAACCTATTAAAGGTTCCTTGCGTGCCTCAGGGTTGCGAATCATCACAGTGCTGTATTAAACGATTGGGATTGAAACACACTACCCTGATTCTTTTTACATTATCGCGTTTAACTTGTATTCTAATTTAAATCTTTAAATCGTCTATTTTGAATCTTTTTTATAACAGGGGTTTCATGTTGTAAGTTTAACGTTGCAAGAAACCAGGAGAAACAAAAGGGGCTCTTAAAAGGTTACTATTCTTGTTGAGATGTTTTCATGTACAAGAACTGTTCAGATATTTCATCGGCAAAAACTACCAACTCCAAATGACCTTGCAACCTTGCCGTGACAACTGACCTCCCGAGGTGACATTTGTCTTGATGATTACCCTAGATCCAAAGCAACAAATATATTACATCACCAGAAACATGACTGGCAGATACATCTACTGCAAACCTATCATACAACCTAACTAAGTCAATCTGACGCAAATACTGCTGTGTGGATTTGAATCTGTTTCCTCTCCGACCAACCAAGTTATCTTAAAGACGACTCCATGAATGTGGTACGATCAAAATACGCTCTGCGACGATTCGTTCACGGGCGTCCACAAACATCCTCGGAACAAACTGACAGGACAAAAAAATCAATACCTATCAGGAACGCTTAAAACACATTTTCCCAAAGCATAATGACAGCACGCGATCCGTTAAATCCTGCACTGGTAATGATATTACTGTTTGTTTGATGGAATTGGCTGGACAGAAATTACAACAGTGGCATCCTAGCGGAATATTCCCTTGTAAGTGTGCCACGGATAATAGTGATCTATACACTTACTGTTACTGTAACGTGTTTTTATGTCGTAAATCAACTCCGGTTCATCGACCCCGAACAATTGAACGCTTTAACCAAAACTTATTTCTCTTTACCTTTTCACATTTTATAAATATTTTTGTTTTTTCACATGTTAGACCATCGACATAACAAACCACAGTTAGATACCCAACTCACACTATGTGCGGACTCTGAGCCGGCCAGTCGTTGTTCCATCCCTTAATGGTGACGCCAGGCTCGGTAACATCAAGTACGCTTTTTACGCCTTTTTGTATGTCGGTTACAGAGCCCCGACCTTTAATTTTCTGGTCAGACACTCAATCTACTAGGCCATGGAGGTGGTCACAATAAACTGACTTGTTGTTAGTGGGAATTCCAATATTTTCCCCATTTTTAATGTTTGGCCACATTAAGCTACACAATTACCAAACCGGTAAAAACACACCTGCCAATGCTACGGGGAAACAACGAATGCAAAGTTAATCGTTTGTTCAGTGTACATTTATTTTGTTGTGTGTTAATTGTTGTTTAACGCCGCACTCGGCAATATTCCAGCAATGTTGTGGCGGTCTGTAAATCATGGAGTTTGGACTAGGACATCAGCGATCAACAGCATAGGGACACGCGATTGGGACGCGATTACATGGGTCAACCAAGTCCGCGAACCTGGCCACCCGACCCCGTTAGTCATCTCTTATGAGATGCATGGGTAGCTGAAGACCAATTGTAACCCGGACTTTCTCGGGAACTTGTATTGTTCAATACATGGTGTAAGATAAGATAAATAAATTAGTATCACCACATCCAATAACAAATCTGTACTTTTCCTTACAGAACAAATAATAATTCGTGTTTTCGTTCAACTAGCTCCTCACGTAATTGTACTACGGCTTGTATAGGAAACTAATTTATTTGTCTTGTGGCGTGGGGATTCGTATCAACTGTCGGTCAGGGCGGTGGGGTAGCCTAATGGTTAAAGCGTTGGCTCGTCACGCCGAAGACCCGGATTCGAATCCCCACATGGGTACAATGTGTGAAGCCCATTTCTGGTGTCCCCTGCCGTGATGTTGCTGGAATATTGCTAAAAGCGGCGTAAAACCAAACTCAGTCAGTCAGTCAGTCAACTGTCGGTCATCAGTATGGCGTGTTCACAGATTGCCTTGGCATGGCAGGCGAGTCGCTGTATGGCGTCTGGCAATAAATACTTATTTTCAATAAAATGTGATGAAAAACGGGTGCTAAGGATAGGGCAGGACATGTTTACCCTTTACGCGATCACGTGGTGTCATTAATTAATGATTTTTTATCATATCCAATTATTTGTGTAACTCGGAGCGTCCCCGTACTCCAAACAAGGTTCAGAAAGTGGGTTTTTGCAACTGACTGACTCGCTAATCGGTGCATGCTCTGCACGGAGCCGGAAGTTCACGAGGAGTACAATGCATTTGTCTCGTAATGCATGCGGATGTTGTGGCATCAGTGATAGCAGCGTCACCCGGATACTTAAATATAACCTGTAATCGCAGTACTGGGAGCAGAGATCATATGCAATGCAATCTCAGATATGTTTTTTTGTTTTGTTTTGTTGTTTTTTGGGTTTTGTTGTTGTTGTTTGTTTTTTTTGGGGGGGTGATTTGTTTTGTTTTATATAGGTTAAGCTTTGCAAACCGCCGTCACCAAAATCGTTATAGAAGGAATTTGAGCTTATCAGTTGTACAAACATGTATACGCGAATAGCTGCAATACTGCTGATGCGACCTAAAGCAACATATACTCACTCACTTACCACTAAATACTTTTATACACATCCCAATAGAATTGTAAAAAATATAACCTACAATACATAATACGCGAGGCAAAAACGTGGAATATATATGGAGATCCTAAGTATATTTTCAGCAAGCTGAAGACTAATCCGACGAATAGAAACATATTCTTAGGCGAACACCACCACAAACCTTATGTAATTGAGATTTTTGTTTCAGCGTTCCCTGTCACACAGGAACGTCTCTGGTGCCATAGTACCTCAGAGTCAGGAACTGACAATTTATATTGAACACATACGACTACAGATACAATGAAAGCTGAAAAAGGATCGCCGAAGGATGAAGGAGCAAGAATTAGCTCTGAAACGTCGTGTAAAGGATAAAAAAGTTGTTATCCATAAAACGTGGCATGTATTCTTGTTCTTCCAACGTCTAAATGCCTTTCAAAAATTTAAGCCGAAGAAAGTTACATCTAAATATATTGGTTTTGTTACCGGAAATACGGATTTTTATGATATAAAACAAAACATATACACATTTCACTCACACATTCACACATATATTACAAGACATTTAAGCTCTGCTACCATATAACTATGTGGACGGTGGGGTAGCCTTGTAGCTAAAGCGTTCATTCGTCACACCGAAGACCCGGGTTCGATCATAAGTGTGTGAAGCCCATTTCTGGTGTCCCCGCAGGGAATATTGCTAAAGGCGGCGTAAAACTAAACTCACTTACTATAACTATGTAACCACCCACCGTGATTACATAGAGGTTGTCTATTTCAATTACGGCACCACTTCCAGACCGTCTTATTCTTCTAGTCGCCTTATATCCGCTCTACGTGGCAACTGATTGGTTTCATGATAGAGTTGATTACCTTGGTGTTGTGAAGTGAGATCGATAATGCCACCTGAACGGCTTCAACATGATGTGCTCTAGACATTGGCTCAGCTTAAAGTTCCTGGATCCTGTGATAAACAGCTATACCTGTAGAAACTAACGCGTCACAATATTACTTGGCCATTTTCTCAGTAGACTAAGGCGGCAATCTGTTGTGTCGCTAATTAATTGATTCTCTATAATCTGCTGGATCGCTGAATATGAAACATCAAATAGTATCGATACGTATGCATATGAACCTAACACTGTTTGTGAGACTGGTGATGGACATTGTACATTCTTTCATCGGTTTGAGGGGCAAAAGAAAGTATATGTGTTTCTTGTATGTAATTGAAAATTGAAAGAACTTATCTGAAGACATTTTCAATTGAAACTCACCCCTCAGTTTATGAACATCTGGACAATTCTGAATGTTATACAAATATACCTTCATTTGTATGCACGCATGTATGTATGTCCGTACGTATGGATGGATGGAAGAACGGACGCATGCATGCATACCTGCAATGTATATGTATGTTTTCTGTGTCCCCGCTGAAGTCTCTGGTCAAACTATCTGGCCACATGTCAAACTATCGATGCATTGTAACTGGCCAATTACCCTGATGCTGATGCTTAGCAACCAGTATCCCTCTCTTACAAGCAACAATAAAAGGTCGACTTCAGTTAATTGTAGCCTCGGTGGCTGAGTGGGTTTGCTCGCTGAATTTGTCTGGGCGACTTGGGACCTCACTCTGAGAGTGTGAGTTAGAATCTAGGATGTGACTCAACAATAATAACTTAATAAAGAAAGTGTAGCCATAAACAGAACATTTGTTATTAGAAAGAACGTTTATACCCTGCAAAACTAATATTAAGTAAGTGGTATTACTTGCTCCATTACCCGTGAAGGTCCGGGTTAGAATATTGATCTTCAGTAACCCATGCTTGTCGTAACAGGCGACTAATGGGATCGGGTGGTCAGGCTCGCTGACTTGGTTGACACATGTCATCGGTTCCCAATTGCGCTGATCGATGCTTATGCTGTTCATCACTGGATTGTCTGGTCCAGACTTTACAGACCGCCGCCATATAGCTGGAATATTGCTGAGTGCAGCGTAAAACTAAGTTAAACTCACTCACTCGCTCACTCACTCACTTGCTCCATAGCTAAGCTGTTATGCCAATATAGCTATAAGTTCGGCCAATATATTCTACTGTCACCTGTGCATATTGCAGGAACTATCTTAGTCGTACAAGAACATGCACACTGGTCCCGTACGCCGTTATCTGTTGACGTATTATCGTTATATGTTATCTGTTTGGATCCTGCTCAATGCTTCTTCAATGGTTGTTCAGTGTCGTATCCTTGCTTGTAATGTCATCAAACCAGTAAGGGTTGACGTCTTTGCTGTCCAAATCCTTGTCCCAAATATCGGAAAGCAAACCGATATCGAAATATTTTGTGATCGATAGGCTATCGATGTATTCATAAGACGGTTTGGGAAAGGGAAGACCTATTTTAACCAATCAGAATCAAGCAGTTTTCAATGTCATGAAAGTATATGTGTTTGGAACCCGCTAGAAAGTTGCTGTGCAAATATAGTATAGTCGTAGAACAAAAGCGGGATTGAACAGGTGACCTCAGCGCCATATGCATGTTATTGACCAGGTGACCCCAGCTTGTCTGTAGGCAAGTAGTGTCATTGTGTCCATCAGCGCCATGTTGTTGAGCATGTCAACACAGGCATGAATTACGGCTAACCCCGATAGAGGGCAGCTGTCAGTTCACAGGGCTTTCACTAGAGAAAAAGCCTCTTCACGAAGAGGGGAAAACACTACGCTTCTATTTCAACACGTTTCAAAATTAATTTTTGTTACGAAACTCATGTTTCTTGTTTGGATGACTAGGATCTTTTATCGAGTTTTGCACTTAATGAAAAAAAAGACTTTCAGCGAACATCTTATGTCATAAATCAATGATCCGTTTATACTATGTTCCTTTTACATCCAGTTAAATCTGTTTTGGCAGATAATCGAACCTTAGCGTTGACGTTTGCTATTTCTCATAGTTTCACAATCTTCAGAAACGATCTGCTTGACTCTGGGAATTGGGCTTGGGATTTGTAGAATTTGAGAAAAAACGTACAGAGGATTGAAGAACCTTATATCTTTACAAACGGAGACCCCACCCCCTTCAGACAACTGGAACCAGGAACATAAGTCAGACTCTATATTTCTGTTATATAATGTTATATTTTATATTTTGCTTGTTTGATGTTTAATGCCGCACTCAGCAATATTCCAGCTATATGGCGTGAGTTATATAATCGAGTTTCGAGAAGACAATCCAGTGATTAATCATCAATCGCAATTTCGACAGCATCCCGTGAGTCGCCATTGCGTTGGGCATGGGTTCATGAAGACTGGTCGTAAACATAATCTGTACGGCAACATATCTGGAGACAACCTGCTAATTACTAAATGCTTGCAAATATAGAACGGTGCACATTCCCCGTGTCCGTTCAGGCAAACATTCGCTTTGCCTTTCCATGCATTTGAGAAGGCAGTCATCGGTGGGACAAGATCCCGCACCTTTTCACTGATATCTGCTACCATCACTATAGTGATAAGTAAATACAAGCTCTCTCTGATTACGGAAAGGGTTTTGTTGCGTCAATGGAGGATCCAAGTTTGAAATGTCATCCAAAAAACCTAAAAACGTTCCTGCAAGAGGCCTTAAATGTTGTAACCTTGAACAAGCAGCTTTAAACGGGGATTGTCAAACGCTCTTTAAAAAAATCGTAAAAACGTCTTGATCTAATTTTCCTCAAACGTGGTGAACTTGCTCGACATAAAGGGCAGTATGACCATTTGAAAGTTGAAGTCATCCCTGTTGTCATACAGTCTCGAGGACAATCATTGTCACTCTTAATGCACACATTTTACCATTGCAATAAGGAAGAACAACGATGACAACAGCAACCACACAAATGACTCATGGAAGGAAGGCTCCCCCATACATTACAGCTTTAATATCATCAATGATTTTCAGTCACCCATCTATATATTTTTACCGCTATTTTATTCTTTTAGGCCTGAATCTGTTTCGGCAGACAGGTCGTATCTGACAGTGACGTTATTCATGTACAATAATAGAATTGAACTGATAGAATAATGAAGATTGGACTGAATGTGTAAAATGCAACCTTGCGGAAAGTAAAATTTATTTGGTAATTTAAGGTTATGAAAAGATTTATTTTATATTAATATGGTATTGCACACTGATGGAATGACATGAAGATAAATAGTTGTCTAATTAAAGATGGAGCCCTACAGTGGGTAAATCATCTTTGACGCCAATGGAGGTCAGTTGTTTGCTCCGCGAAGTCAAGTTTCTTCTTTTTGTACAGAATAAAAAAGCGTGACATTTCCCCTGTTTAAAGTGCAGACTGCAGAATTCAATATACCATGTCCTTTGGCAGTAAAATCTGCTGCGTTGAGTATTGAGCGTGTGAAACTTCTTTCTATAGTTGGAAATGTATTCCTCTTAAATGTGTGCTGTAAATAAATAAAGGCTGTAGAAGTTTAGAATGAATTTTCAATATGTATTTGACTTGCGAAAATATCTTTTTCTCATTTTAAATACATTACCAGTGCAACGTGTTATAAGCAACAAAAAACAATTATGAGTTTCAGGATTTTTCAGGTTTTCATAACACTTGGATATTGAAAAAGTACAATAATAATATAACACTATTTTCGAAGATAAACACATTAAATTTTCCGTCTGAACGACCGTCTGTGCTCACGGCTATAGTGTTTTCGCCGTCAGTGACGTGACAGAAAGAATTAGGATGGCCATGGAAGGGATTACTGTCATCCGGGCTCCTCTAGGCAAATGTATGACCATTTACGCAACGTTTGTCCTTGACCTTGAGGAGGATAGAGATCAAGGTCTCATTGGTTACAGAGCTGAGGACTGGAATTATTGTCACGAAACAAAACTGTAAATTCTTCCCTCATTTCAGGAGCATGACCTTTACAGCTACAAGATCGCATGCTATGACTCTCAACCTTTATTGGACGGGCCACGAAACATTATTCATGCTTCGTTTTATATAACTGTTCTTCCCACTGGCGGGTGGATAGGCCTGGGCCGTGACATGTATACGTGGGTCTGTGTGCACCGGTTTGGAGGGCAGTTGTCACGTCTGCCCAGTTTTCCTTTGTCTGGGGACACTTTTATTGTGAGTGTTGGGGTCATGGCCGCTCTTAACAATACATGTATTACTGTTATGTCGGCTTAATGGTGGAGGAGGGCGCGAAACGATGCAGGTCTTGCATGTTTACCAACCGAGATTCGAACCACAATCATAGGTTTCTGGCGTGTCCACGGGTCGCAACTCGGCTCATCGAATTTCGGTGCCTTGCCAGACTGGTACACCAGTGTTACCCTTCAATAGTATTCAATATGTACATTTGTATACGATGTTCATAGCAATATTTTGTATACTGTAATAATCTGAAGTTTCCAGGGAGAAGAACCTCATCCTTGCAGTAATTACATATATTCGGTTCCTACTAAACCAAGCACGCGTGATCGATAGTATGGTAAAAGCGGAAATGTAGTTTCTCACAAAGGGTTAAGATATAAGCCGTCAGATAGGTTGTATCAATGGGTATAAGTGAACCATTGATTTTCTCCTCCTTTCAATGTTACAAAGAAGTCAACGGATATTGCCCATCTCATTACGTTTACGTTGATAGGTCGTGTAGCACCACGACTGAGTATTATCGTGGGAATGTTCTTCCTTGCGGGTGTCCAGTCTTCTGTTATACTGTATAGTTGCTCGATTATGACCAGTAGTCGTATCATGTGATATGTAATTGACAATGTCCGACCGTCTGATTCGTTGTGCTGTCTTTCCTGAGGCGAATCTCAGGGTGCGATGATAATGATAGTTCATCTTTGCTTCTGCAATATGACGGGCACCTGTTAATACCTTAGTTAACCAGGCAACCTGTGACTGATAGCATGAGCATCGCCTCACTCCATGGGTACCATGGCCCGCAAAGAGTCACAGATACCTGTGTAGTGAATATAGACAAACGTTATGGATAACAACTTATTATTATCTGTACAGCTGTACTTATTGTTATCCATAAAGTTCCTCTATATTATACTTCCCTGCTTCTAAAATGCCACTCAAAGAAGTTACCTATTTAGTGAGTGAGTGAGTAAGTTTTAGTTTTAACAAGAAATAATTAATTGTAGCGAGCGAGCCTGGTTCAACACCGCTCTAAGCAATAGTCCAGCAATATCACAGCGGGGGACATCAGAAATGGTCTTCACACATTGTACCCATGTGGTGGATCGAACCCGGGTCTTCCGCGTGACAAGCGAACGCTTTAACCACTAGGCTACCTAATCGCCCCTACCTATTTAGTGACAACTGATTTGCCTTCGGCTGTTATCAGTGGGGCGTGTTACGAAGACTAGGTATAATCACTTGTGAACACATGATAATGATATAGTAAGAACAGCACATCGGACTCTACTCGTAGCAGGGATTTCTTACGGAAATGATTTTGTCAGGTCTCGTTTCTGACAAGCAGAAGGGCGCAGTAGGTCACTGGTTTATACCATACTGTCTTTTTCACAGCATATCCATTAAAATCAACTGTAATGTCATACTAAGACCATATGTTTATTCGAAATAGGGTATTTTGCTTTGGTGGTGGCATGAATGCCAAACGATCTTGCTGTCTATATAAGCTTCAATGCGATTTCAAATTGAAATGCTAAATTCATATTTTCGTAACAAACGTTGTGTTGTTTTAATTATGTTTGTACAAGAACTGTACACAAATTAGTCAGCAATTCTCTTCTATCGTAGTTTCATTGATGGTGTAGCAGGGAGGTGGTTAGAACCCTCTCATATATACATATATGTTGTTTTCATTATAGGTAGTGTTAGTCTGCAGTTATAATGTCAGCCTTTTCAACCCTGATACCTTGTACAGCTTCTCATCAATCCAGTTTCACCTGGACGTCCTCCTTCTATTTTAGATACAATATCAGATATGTATCAGTTTAAACATGTTTTGCAACATTTCTTCAACCATGTGCTACAGAAACACGATACCAATAAGAATAAATAAATAACATTTTATTTTGGCTTACTTGAATTATATTACATATATAAAATTATGCATGCACTCTAATGGAGGGAGGTTCATTCATATAATATAATCATCTTCATGAAGGACTGCCTTGTTTTGACTAGCAGCCCAGCTGCTGGACGCTACTACACCACGCCCGGTTACCATGGCAACACATAAACTGCAACCAACTTTAGTCTTAAAGTACATTTAGAAGGTATACTATCTGATGTTTACCATTTGCTAAAGGTCACACAGCCCGTTCGTAACATTACCTGTTTATGTGAAGAAGGAGCAGGTAACCTTACAATAAATGCAAGCTCATTAAAGGAACTCATTGATTGTAATATGAATACTGATGTCATTATTGGGGGATAATTATTTCAAACACCGTTGGCTAAGGCACCAGTGTGGTATTGAGTTTACCCCCTTTACCGGCCAGGATTCGCAACGTTTGAATCCAAGAGACCGCCTCCGTGGTGTAGTGGTTAGAGCATCCGCTCGGAGAGAGGAAGGTCGCGGGTTCGATCCCCGACCGCGTCATACCAAAAGACGTTAAAATATGGTACTTGTTGGTCCCTGCCTGGCTCTCGGCATTAATGGGTACAACAAGGACTGGTCGGCTCGGAGTCAGTATAATGTGTCTGAGTGGGGTATTCATGCTTAACTGCGGCATGGTATCTCAGTGGGCTAGCACTATAAAACCAGCTTCTGTCTGGGCTAGTACAAGCAGCCGAACATACACATACACACGCATGCACGTCGTCATATGAGCGAAATATTCTCAAGCACGACGTTAAACCCAATTTCACCTCACCTCACCACCTTGAATCAAAGAATCTGCCAAAGTGTGTTTCTATGTATATAAGCACTGCTCATGCCTTTCTAAAAAGTGAATATTAATACCACCTGGATATACTTTAGAATGTCTTCAAATTGTTTGGACTCCGTGATCAACTGTAAGACGTTGATAGGCAGGTCTTGATTAAACTTATTAAAGCTACAACAAAGACGGGAGGATGTTGTCATCGTTATTGGTAAATTAAAGTGCATGAAGGTTTCTCGGGTTTGTTTGTTCACCGCTGCTTCAGACTATCGGCCTTGTGTCGTGTGTACATATAATCTAGTAGCGACGTCGACCCTTTTTGTTATTCATAGTTCCAAGGCAGACATACATCTGGGGAAGAGCTGTTTTTAATCACATTATATCGATTTCTGTCCCTAACTAATAGCCGTTCTTTTCCCGACTGCCAATTCCCAAGAGTTCTCTACAACTGGTAAAACGAATTGCTTAGCAGTAAACTGCCGTTAAAGGTTCTCGTCTGCGATAGTGAAACATACGAGATCTTCAAGTAAATACTCAAGGGCCTTTAAAGAAACATATCAAAGCTTGCGTACTGTACACCGTTGTTGTGTTTCAGTGTTGAATCCGTCCGTGTTTTCGTATTCGGCTTCAGTTAGGTCAAGGTTTGTAAGCTTAATATGGAAAAAGAACCAACGTCCAAGAAGAATTTTCCTCGTTTTCATTTTACAGACTTCATTTTACGAATTTGCTCCTCATTAGGAGAGTTACATGCAGTCAGTTTTGACCCACAACCTGAAGCAAGAGTAGTACCTGTGTGAAATGTTCACCAAGAGGATCTTAGCACTAAGACTGTAGTACGTCCAAGGTAGATTTGTGTAATAAGGCAAGGATTTAATACACAACTTCTTTATATAGACGTTTTATTAAATGGAGGGATATTCCGAAAGGACGGTTAATGTTACCATAAGGTTCAGAGAAAATGTCAATGCCAGAAAATAACCAGTCTCGATTATCAGTCTAAACATATAGCACTGATTCTTGAATTGAAGTCAGGTGTTCGCACACACCAGGTGTTCGCGAAAAGGGTAAATATACCTGTCGCACCCCAAACATTTCTCGGTGTGACCGTGACTTTTCCGGAGTTTGACATTTCAAATTAGTTGGGAATGAAAAAAAATGCAATCTCGGATCAAATAGCGATATACTCAGCGGAATGGCTATCTGTGGAGCAGAACATATCCCTCCGTTCCAGTAGGATGTGAACACACTTACACAAATCGATCCCTTAAACATGTTCAATACCTCTGTCAGATCTCCTCCATCGATTCAGAATACAAGATATGATTTTAAAGAGAGAGAGAATGGTGGGTGGGATATAAGTTCGTTATATGACATCGGTCTTTGAGTGAGTGAGTGAGTTTAAACCTAAAGTCACATCGTCAGTATTTCAGCCATATGGAGCTGGGGACATCAGTTGGTAAATAGATATTCAGATAATCGAGTGATTAACAGCATGACTTTCGATTTATACAGTTGGGATACGATGAGATGCACCTACCTATGTCGGCAAGCCGAACTACCTCGCCTCACACGAAAAGCGTGGTTAATGACCAATTCTAATCTTCCTTGGGAGAGAGGGGCGTTGAATCGGAGTTAAAAATCTAATATTAACGAGACTGCCCAATATTGAAATGAAATCTAACGTTGGGCTTTATACTGAGTCAGATGTTGTCGGACATCAGACAGCCATATCACTCATCTGTCCAATGGGAGGCCCACAGACAGTAGGGCAGTGATAACGTCAGCACCATAAATACCAACCGCAATGAACCACAGATACTGCAGAACATGATCGTTCCTTCTGTCCCCAGTGGAATATCACATGGCGACACGATATCAGCATTGGTAGTCAGTGTGTTTAGGGATGGCATTTTTAGGTTTTGTTGGAATAGATGAGCGAGTGAGTTATGTGTGAGAATGCTATGAACAATATTCCAGTTACATCATGCTGTCTTGATAGAGAAGTAAAACCCAGGTGATGCTGGTCTTTGACCTCTTTGGCGAAACTCATGAGTGCTGACACAAATAGAAACAATATAGGGGTAAACGAGATTCGAACCCACAAACAGGCTCCTGGAGAGCTAGAGAGACGCATCTCCCGCATAACAGCTCCCGAGACGACTGGGCACACAATGTTGAAACCTTGTTGGGCGGTGGGGTAGCCTAGTGGAGCGTTCGCTCGTCACGCCGAAGGCCCGGGTTCGATTCCCCACATGACTACAATGTGTGAAGCCCATTTCTGCTGTTTCCCGCAGTAATATTGATGAAATATTGCTAAAAGCGGCATAAAACCATACTCACTCACAGACACTGAAGCCTTTTACGATTTCCGATTAGGGTAGGTAAAAAGTGATATCGAAATGAACTAAAATGATGTCAGGCACGGCGACTTGGTGATCGTGTGTCATCGCACACAAATGGCGTAGATCAATGCTCGTGTTTATATTTTTGTTTGAACATATTTTATTCAATGTTAAAAGGGATTGGACACACGTTATGTAACTTATTACCGCCCGCTCCCATCAGAAACACGAACAATAATGAGTCGACGTAATGCATGGACATAATAATATTGAGACATGTTATCCATTAATCGAAGCGCTTACTTCGTACAATGTATTTATGCACATGACTAAAGATATTTTCATTAATAGTATTTGGTAGAGCACGGTTGCCGTAAGGAATGGTATCAATGTCTAAGTGAACTTTTGATAGTTCAAAGTCTTGCTTCAGATCAAAACGGCAGCTGACAAATTTTGGACATTTTAAAAAGAAATGGTTAGCATCTTCCACAGGAGCACCACAATTGCAAGCTGTACTCACTGATAACTTAACACGAAAAAGATCTGCATATAATGAACTACACGAATGTCTTAACTCCGTGTGAAGTGGTCAAAAATTTGTACATTTTGTTGTAGAGGAGAGGGCATACCACAAACTTGCAGAATCATAAATAAATGACTTTTGGAGAATTGAGGTGCGAACTTTAGGAATAGGCAAATCTCATAAGTTGTATTCGGAAATTGTTTCAGTAAAAGGTAGAAGTAAATCTATCAGGTAATCCGGAGTTTGCATATTAACAATTCTGTAGAATGTACAGAGTTTTCTTTGTGTTCGTCTAACTTTCAATGGTAATCAAACCAGTTTCACTGTATATACTATATCTTGAAGCGAATTTAGGCAATCCGGTTATAATTCTTGCTGCTCCAAGTTGTAACATTTTCAAGTTTAATACAAATAAAGCTAGCGCATTTATCCCAGACCTCAGATGCATATTCTATAATAGGGCTAATATTCATTTCATACATACTAGAAAGGGTATACATGTATCCAGATAATACGTATTTTAGCGTCCGTAATGAGTAAATAATGTTTTAGGCCTTTTCTATTACAGCAGATACATGATGAGGTCATACCGAGGTGTTTATGTTGATGTACACATTCCAAATGTTCATGATTGAAAATCAAAATCAGGAACTTGTGGACAATTTCCATTTTTAAAAAGCATGAATTTTGACTCATTCGGGTTAAACTTAACTAACCATTTGTCAGCCCATTCATTCAATTTTGCTAAATCATAGTTAAGAGTAGCTTCTATGATTTTTACATCTTTTCCTGCAACACCAATTGAAGTGTCGCCGGCAAACAGTCTTGTGACATTTGTTTCAGGTAAATCATTGATGTATACAAGGAACAAAAATGGACCAAGGACAGAACCTTGAGGAACCCCTGCAGTAACATTTAATTCTTTTGATAATGTACCATTGGTGGAAAAACTCTGTCCTCTATCAGATAAATAGTTTGCTAACTGATTAAGTAAATGTCCACGAACACCATAATTTTCGTGCAATAACGCTTTATGCCACACCCTGTCAAAGGCCTTTGAAATGTCACAAAAAATCATACAATAAAGGTGATGAGTATCTTGAGCTGAACATATATTATGATAAATTTGTTTTTAGTTGAGTGTTTTTAGTCATCAAACGTTTGTCCGACCATGACATAGGATTCAAATAGGTTAAGCGCCACCGTAGTTCATACAATATCAACTATTGTAACATGAAAGAATCGTGTGGTTCTTAACTTACTTGGAGTTGCCATGACACATTAACTGTAGTAATATGACTTCATTTAAGTTGTGTAGAGCGGGGTTGTTGCTGCTTGCTGCGTAAACATCATGCATTCTATGTCACTAAGTATATTACTAACACAGTGACCGTAACTACCTATGTAGCTGTTAAATGTGCCACTACTGATGATGATGATGATGATGATGTTTCCATAATCGCAAGATTTTACTGTTAAAAGCAGAGCCCGACTGTTTCATAAGCATGACCCAAATGACTCCAATGTTAATTGTACCAGGAATGAGCGTATTGTGCCAAACAAACACATGCAAATGTGAGTCAGTTATACATTTTTGAAAACATATGCTTTGAATAAGTCAAAATTCGAAACTTCCCATTATTTTGGTCATTGGTGCCTGGAATTTTGAAATACCCTCCCTTAATATACTCATGCCAATAATGGTTGTCACCCCCTCCCCACCCAACCCTTAACCCTACCACCACCACCACAACCACACCCCCACCACACCCCACACCCTCTCCAATAAAAATAATTGAAGGGGGTGACAACCATTATTGGCATGAGTATATATTTTTTGCTTAACTAAGCTTGTTAATGTTAAAGGTCACATGCAACGTAAAACACAACTTTGCAGATTCTGATACCTTTCGGTATGGACATACCGAAAGAAATCGTCAAAAATGCAAATTCAACTAATAAAGTTGAAAAATAACGTGATGAAAAAAAACGCGCGAAATCGGAGTTCAAACGTTTCACTAATTTTCCCCAGACTTTTCTGGGGAAAACGGGCACGTGCGCAAGTAAATAGGTTCGCGCAGCTTGGAAGCGGGTTGTCGGGTGAATACTCGGTGAAGGCATTGGTGTGAGCTATTTTTCTAATGTTTTGTTGATATCTCACAGGCGCGAGCTTTTTATATGTTATGACAGTAAATTAACTGTTTATATAATTTCATTTGTATATTTCACCACACGTTCTTCTTACCGAGACACTTTCTCAGTTCGATACTTAAAAGCAATGTTATTATTTAGCGTTGACAGAATTTCAAACTGTGATATAGATATGTCGTTGTCACAGACAAAACTCAATGTCTGTTTTATTGACACCTGTGTGTCTGCCTGCCTGTCTGCTAATGACAATATTCAATACACAACTTCGATCACTGACCACATGCAATTTGAACTTAACACCAATCAGGCTATACACCATAAACAAAATGCATTGATTTATGGCCCGAGTTCGGTCTCTGTCACATTATGTAATTACACAGACAGGCAGGTGTGATACTTGTATACATGACATGTTATGATGTCTGTTGATTGCAAAATGTTATGCACAAAAAATGAGCATGTATTTACAAAACCCAACATCTCTATATATACACACACAATGAGCCGTGGGGGCATCTGCAAATGAACCAGCCGTTACACTTGAGTGCACACCCACCTGCTCTGACTGGGTTCGGTATCCCGGCTGCTTCGTTTCGAGGGAAGTAAACCCAAGTACACAATATTGCACTTTTGATTTGCGATTGTACGCTTATAATTTTGTTTATATGTTTTTTCATAACCAGCAATGTATATTATATGTCATGAATAAGTGATAATTGTGTTTTAATTATGTTTGATTTTTTGGTTGCATGTGACCTTTAAGTAATGCCTGACTTCTGTGGCCATGCACGTGATCCATAATGAGACTGTGTTGTTTTGTTTTATTGTAGTTCCGTGCTAATGAAGAGCTAGTAATCGAGTGAGAAAAGGCTTTTATCCTGTGTAAACCCTTCTCCTAACTTCACAATAATTGCATCGCCGCCATTACGACTATTACCTTCACAAATAAGTATGTTGTCAAGGATCTGTGATTCTGAGAAAAGGGTGTTAATAAATGCTAATACAGGAATACCAGACAAAGTGGTCAAAGTTAAAGGTCACATGCAACGTAAAACACAACTTTGCAGATTCTGATACCTTTCGGTATGGACTTACCGAAACAAATCATCAAAAATGCAAATTCAACTTATAAAGTTGAAAAATAACCCGATGAAAAAAACTGCGCGAAATCGTAGTTCAAACGATTCACTAATTTTCCCCCAGCGCTTGGGGGAATTCAAGTGGTTTCAACAGCTGGGCTGCGCTCAAAGCACATGCGCAGTGAAATAGGTTCGCGCAGATTGGAAGCTTGGTTGTCCGGTGAAGGCTTTGGTGTGAGCTATTTTTCTTATGTTGTGTTGATATTTCACAGGCGCGAGCTTTTTATATGTTATGACAATAGATTAACTGTTTATATAATTTCATTTGTCTATTTCACCACACGTTCTTCTTACCGAGACACTTTCTCAGTTCGATACTTAAAAGCAATGTCATTATTTAGCGTTGACACAATTTCTAACTGTGATATAGATATGTCGTTGTCACAGACAAAACTCAATGTCTGTTTTATTGACACCTATGTGTCTGCCTGCCTGTCTGCTAATGACAATATTCAATACACAACTTCGATCACTGACCACATGCAATTTGAACTTAACACCAATCAGGCTATACACCATAAACAAAATGCATTGATTTATGGCCCGAGTTCGGTCTCTGTCACATTATGTAATTACACAGACAGGCAGGTGTGATACTTGTACACATGACATGTTATGATGTCTGTTGATTGCAAAATGTTATACACAAAAAATGAGCATGTATTTACAAAACCCAACATCTCTCTATATACACACACAATGAGCCGTGGGGGCATCTGCTAATGAACCAGCCCTTACACTTGAGTGCACACCCACCCGCTCTGACTGGGTTCGGTATCCCGGCTGCTTCGTTTCTTGGGAAGTAAACCCAAGTACACAATATTGCACTTTTGATTTGCGATTGTACGCTTATAATTTTGTTTATATGTTTTTTCATAACCAGCAATGTATATTATATGTCATGAATAAGTGATAATTGTGTTTTAATTATGTTTGATTTTTTGGTTGCATGTGACCTTTAAAAAAATTCCAAATAAGAACCTCTGTGACTGCAGACTGGAAATTTGTATTTGGACCTATTTCAGGAAATTCATATGAGAATTTCCGATAATTTTCAAAACAACTCCTCAAACTCCCAGCTGTCTTGAGGATATGGCAAGACTAAACGATTAATTGATATTTATTGCACTGTCCTTAAGTAACATGTCAAACACAACCTAACATACTACTTTCCTTAAGTAACATGTCAAACACAACCTAACATACTACTTTCCTTAAGTAATTTACGACTTAATGTTCTGTAAATTAAAAGGTTGAGATCAACTTCAGATGTTAAGGCTATCGATATGTAATCTATGTATCTTGCATTTTCATTCCCACATGAAATAATAGAGAGGTTTCATATCTCAACTTTCTCTGCCTCTGAAGACATTTATGCCCGGATGTAATAAAGATTTTACGCTAAAGACTACTTACATGTGATCTAAACGTTAATATTTCATGAAATAAGTTAACCAATCAATTAGAAACATTATATTCTATTGTTATTTTCTGTCCGCCCGCCGGCTCTCTCGCTCGTTGTGTTGGAGCTTGTCCTGTCCTTGCGAATCCAGGACAAAATCCACCCCGAAAAATCCACCCGGACAAAATCAACCCCAAAATTGCAACCAAGGACAAAATCCACCGGGACAAAATCCACCCCTAATAAATTCCACCCTAAGAAAAAAAAATAATGACATGTTTAGTCACAGAAATTAATTTTATTCATATCAGTCATTCATAATCGATTACAAAAACAACCAAAATACATATGTAAGCACATTTTTGCATATATAAATATGACAATAGCACATTTCACATTTCACATTTATGAATTATTCATGCATCAATGCATATAGAAATATGACAATAGCATATATTTCACACATAATGAAACATCATATTTCTTGTTATTATTCCTTATGAATCATTCATGTATCACATCTAGGAACAACAGCCAAATAGGAAAACGTAAATGCTATCCAAACAATGCTTGCAATGCTTGAGAAAAACATCTTGATCAAAGATCAGGACACACTAAAACTTTTAACTACAGCAATTTGAGAAGGGTGGATTTTGTCCATTTTTCTGTTAAAAAGAGGTGGATTTTGTCCGGGGTGGCAATTTTGGGGTGGATTTTGTCCGGTTACCGCAGTCCGGGTGGATTTTGTCCGGTTACCGCAGCATAGCAATTGCTTTACTCTGATAAAAGCAATGATATCAGTTTGTCTTACCTGGTGTGTGTGTGTGTGTGTGTGTGTGTGTGTGTGTGTGTGTGTGTGTGTGTGTGTGTGTGTGTGTGTGTGTGTGTGTGTGTGTGACATCTAATTTCCGTAATTCCTCCTTTTTAGTTAATCGTTTTTTCGAATCAAGTGTGAAAGAATGTGTGTTTTCTTACCCCAAATCGAGACCTTAGCCCAGTTATTCTATTGTTATAGCGATGTGCGGCACATACATTCAGTGCCAGGTCTCCTTATTCCATAAGCCCGCCATTGATCTAACTCGAATTGCCATTACGTTGTCCCTATAACCCTACAATTAGGTTCCGCCTCATTACGGCAGTCGATGGACAGAATTACATACAACCACAACTCTATCATGGAACATTTAACAAGAAACCCTGCATCGAAACCAATAGCGGGTTTCAAGGCTTTTCAAGATTATCTGTAAAGAAGAAACGTTGACACCTTCATCACAGTGTGAGACCAACAAACATGAACAAGTATCTTGTCGCAGCATCAGTTTGCATCTAATGTAAATTTCATGCTATATATATTATGTTTTAGTATGTTTGGAAACTAACAGCAGGTCCTGAAATATGCATCCATATAATGACGTCCTGTGCACATCTGCAATATGCATAAATGCACTGACGTTCATGAAAGGTCAATGCGCATTCTGAACTTGGACAGGATCAATGGCCCTGTCTTCCATAAAGCCAGTGTCTATTGGCTCAAGGCCCAGTTAAATCAGATGCATCGATCATCTACAGACGAAATATGTCGATACAGTGTCAGGGGCAAATCTTACCAGAGCCAAGGCTATCGGTTATAGTAGAGACACTTGTTGTGAGTAGGAAGGTCGAAGCAAATCCTATACCGAGAGTTCAGGTTTCAGTCATTATGGAATGGTCTTATAACCTTGTCGGCGACACAGATCGATACTAAATCTCAATCGCCTAAAACTTCATGTTCTGCTGCTGTCAGTAGATACGGTGCATGTATAATTCAACTCGGAACCTACATGGCGTGTGCATTTATAGAATGCAAGTGTTTATCATTAATGTGATATGGTACACATGTTATTTACAGAGCATACAGTCATCTTCATATGTAAACTACACAACCAGGTATCCATACAGTCCAGAGTAGCGTCATGTAGGTCAAGTGCGTGCTTCAATCAAGCAGGGTTTCATACTTTACAGTGCCTTTCCTTTTCAATCGATGTGAACAGGGGCGGAGGGGTAGCCTAGTGGTTAAAGCGTTCGCTCGTCATGCCAGAAACCCGGGTTCTATTCCCACATGCGTACAAAGTGTGAAGCCCATACCCCCCGCAGTGATATTGCTGGAATATTGCTAAAAGCGGCATAAAACCACACTCACTCACTCACATTGAAACCATGTTACGATTTCCGATCACGGCTGGTAAAAAGTACCCGATCTTTGCTACCGAACCAACTAATGTCAGGCAATGATGTCAGGCACTGTCAGACTTGATGTGTGAAGCCCATTTCTGGTGTCCCCCGCCGTGATATTGCTGGAATATTGCTAAGCGGCGTAGAATTAAACTTACTCACTGTTGAACAAAGCTATGACAAAACATATGTAGGCCTAAAGAAGAGACAAGTAGCTCTATAGAATTTTTATGTATATATTTTCATTATTTTCAGCGCACAAGTTCGTTTTTGTTTACAAAAATCCAGTTATTGTAGAACCTCTCGACAATGGTACATCCGAGACAATAGAACTTTCACTTGCGTAATTTTACGCCGATACGTAAATACGAAGATACAAAGGTTCGCAGCTCATATGGAGCTCTTGTTGTTTTTACTAACATTCAAGCAACAATGCAGCAAGGCCATCAAGCATTGGATTCACCCACTGTTCCCATTTATCAATAGTCTCTCCAGCGCATTAATGGCTGTTGAACCTTTCCGGGGCTGAGTGGTTATTGACTCACCTGGTGTGCCTCTAAGAGGTAATCACTTCCATGTGTTCCGTAAATCACGCCAACCTTATAAGAAGGTAAGTGTGGTGAAGCTACCACTGACAGCTCTGGTGCTGTGAATTATTTTACCAGTAAATCATCCTGAACCGTTAAAGTCAAGACCTTCTGCTGAAAGTAAACAAATGTGTTCATTCATTACGATCAAGTGGCCGTAAGGATTCTGGCTTCCTGCTACGTGTAACAAGACATGGACAAGAATTATGCTCTCTACATTTTATGGATGTAAATATGTATTCGTAAAGAACATGAAAATATTAAATACATACAATGTAACCTGCCCGTCATATACAAGGATCTGGTACAGAAACATCCCAAGGACGTATCAATTTTAACTTTGAAATGTGGCCATTGATAAAGGTAAATGTGCAATGACAAAAAGAATATAATGCTCGAACATACACACAAAACAAGCAGGTACATAGCTGCTAGACACATACGCCCTGCGGATTTCAAAGCTGTGCTCTGTGCTCTGTACTACACAAGCTGCCCTTGTATGTATGTACTCAGATATTGGAAATAATATTTGCCTTAAAAATAAGTTTGCATTCTAGTCAGCAATTGATTCATTATGTTTCTAATGCTTTACCCTAAACAGAATGTGGTCGGAAGAACGTACCGCCATCCAGCCTCACCACACGTACAAAAGCAAGATAATGAAGAAAATCAAAGATTCTATAATATATGTGATCACAGGACCTTTTTCTGCGAGTCCCACTGGGTGCAATATGCACGAGATGAAAGACAGCGATGCAGTGAAAGAGCAGAATCGATTCAAAGAACCACAGCCCGGTTTCGGCT
The DNA here is from genome assembly GCF_003918875.1 of Haliotis rubra. Lineage (NCBI taxonomy): Eukaryota > Metazoa > Mollusca > Gastropoda > Lepetellida > Haliotidae > Haliotis > Haliotis rubra. The sequence goes on along the minus strand of NW_025767035.1, from coordinate 2,154,474 downwards.
TCAATACATTAAAGACAAATGATACCTGGTATGCTATTAAACATGAGGAGGAAGGTGCAACTGCACCAATATGGCGATCGATTTCCACCTTAATAGCCCTTCCTGAAGTCAAGATAAAGCTGTCCTCCGACCCGGTCTGCCTTCTTGGAGGCCGTGAGCAGATGTCATCTCCAACCCGTTGATGTTCTTTAGAAGTGCTTTCTTCACCAAGGGCCACCTGTGCATCTCGGCTAACAGTTTGACCCACTTTAAACTGGTCGTCATCAGCAACTTGTGATTTCATAGTGATTCATAAACGCATGCTCTGTCAACGTATCGCATGGTGACAGTCACTGGATTGTCTGGTCCAGACTCGATTGTTTACATCGTACAGCTGTAATACTGCTGAAACAAATACATAGTGTAGTCAGAATTGTACAATCGACTCTGCCTTTAGCAGAGATTTCTTATGTGGATGTGGAAAGGGTTTTGTCGCTTCTATTTGAGAATGTAATATACTTGTAGAGCTAGAAAATATACAGATGTATTGTCATACATGTAGAGGTGTAAAGTCCCCAAACACATAGCTGATGAGTTGTTTGATGTTGTTGTTGTTGTTGTTGTTGTGATAAAGTTCCCATCTGGTGATTATCAGAATGTGGGCACATTGTGTTATAAGTACAACACGACCAGGTAGCCCAACCCTAGATCACTTCCTGTTTTCAGGCGTGCAGTCATGAACATGTTCATGATATGGTCGGTATCCTACGCTATTTCTCATGAATATTGGCAATTTGTGTCGTTATTTCATTATTATCTAATGGTGGAAATGCATAAACGCAGCAAAAAGGGTTCGGGTGATCCTGCACGGTCAAACTGGTTTGGCTCAACTCTAGCCTTGCTCCCTCCACACAAAGCCCAGACAATGGAGGAGACTTCATTTGGGGAGACACCACGGGCTTGTCGGTTCTGATTCAGTAAACTGTGTGTAAATGCAGTACCCATGTTAAACTGTGCATATATTCTTATTCGATTAGCACTGCCAACTAACATTAGCCCGGTTCAGAAATCAACATGTATATATGACCACGATATCGATGTAATATGTTTCATGGACTCTAAATGAGAGATGGAACGCGACCGACTTATTGTGCAATGTGTTCCTGTTCTATCATATTACGAGGGTGGTGGAATAGACTTGTGTTTAAAGCGTTCGCTCGTCATGCCGAGGACCCGGATTCGATTTCCCACATGGGTACAAGTCCATTGCTGGAATATTGTTAAATGCGGCGTAGAACTAAACTTACTCACTGTTGAACAAAGCTATGACAGACGATACGTAAGGAAGAGACAAATACCCCTATAGAATGTTTATGTATATATTTTATTTCATGAACTTTCTTTTCTGCACACAAATTCGTTTTTGTTTACTGTTTTGTTTATTGTAGAACTTCCAGACAGTGGTACATTCACTCCATTCACTAACTCATTCACTATCAAACTGATATAGTGGAGCATGCTGACTACTGATCACAAAATACAACCTGCTGTTCCAGAACTTGTTTCTACAAAACAACAACCGCCGTGTCGGCATCTTTCAATGCTGTCCTTGTCCGCTACATCCGTATTTGCCCTCTGGAGCTTCTGTATGATGTGGGCCGATTTAAGAGCATTACGGACAGTCGATTAATTATCAAAGCCATCGGTTAGTATCACTGGTCATTTACATCTGAGTTCTAAAAGTGTGAACGGATAGTTTTATAACCATTGACTAGTGTTGTATAACTGTGTACAGGGGCCCCGATTACCCTGTCATCTAATGCCTAACTGCCTGGCAATTGGGTTAATTGCGGAACACACCACCGAGCAAATACCTCTAAAGGCTATTGAGCCGTGTGGAGATTGGCTGTAAATAGCTGTACATCGACCCACGTGGGTCGGACCGATCGAGGACGACAGCAGCGGCTAACGGTACTTGCAATGAGGAAATTGGATTTGTTGGCTCAGTGTTAACTTGGGTCCGTGGTTGACAGGACGTGACAGGAACTAGAGTTACTTGCAGTTGTGACGAAAGAAGAGTGTGCAGGATCGCATGAAGACATCTGTACCATACTATGTCATAATCCTTGGATTTTGGAGAATTATTTTACAGAATTGAATTTAGTGTCTGCTTAACTGGCTGAAGCATACAGACAGTGCGTAAGAATTGCAGTGATATTGCCTCTGGATTCCAATGATGATGTAAGTGTTATCTACCTTGTGTTGGTTCGTCTACTTTCATTCCGTAGAGGTTCGACATGGCCGACGACGACATCGTAGTTCTTGGAACTGAGCTAAAGTTAGTTGACGCTGAAGAAGAGTCAATTATCTCAGGCGGAAATGTCATACATAAGAATAGAGACAGTACCAAGGGTGAAAGATCAAAGAGCGTGTCAGATCTTCCAAGTTCGACAGTTTCTGCCCGGCATAGAAACGGAACAAGCGTATGCCTCCCAACATGCCGGGACCCTCAGACAGTTACTGCCGCGGATCCTGATACCCCAAGACATCACGAGCTGCAGAAAGGTTTGTCAAAAAAGGACTTGTTCAATCCTCTCGAGTGCCCTCGCTTGTTTATCAGGCGAAATGCACTCTGTGACCCGGAGAAGATGCCTATGCCCCAGCTAACGCGGGAAAGAATACAACGAGATGTCGAGACGAGACGTAAGTCGCTAAGCAGAAAACTGTCAAATTATCTCAGCGTTCATCTCAATCTCGGCAAGGAAGAAGATCTCATTTAACTGAGTTGGATCAGCATGTGGGTGTCATAAGTTTCCTTTATCACAAACAGCCTCAAACATTAACTGAGTGCTTACAACGTGGACTGAACGTTTCTTCCAAAATATTGAAAATAGCATCTGTGACAAACTGTGAAACCCGTTATTCCGGAATCTATCAGATACAAACATCCAGACAATCATTACAGTGGACGTCCGGTGGAACGTCTGTGTGAACGTCTGCGTGAACGTCTGCGTGGAATTCTAGAGGAACTATACTCTGTAACGACCATTCGAATGTGCGGAAATCTGTTAATCTGGGCGATATGATTTGGAACGGTAGTGTACGAATTAAGAAGATTTCACTCTTACAAACAATAATTCGGATGGAGTACACCGGTGTTGTAAACTGCTTCCTTAAAGCTAGAATAATGTTTCCAAGTGCATGACTTCTTGACTCATACATGCAAAGGTCGGTGATCTGACATTCTGATTGTCACAGGTGTGATATTGAGTTAGGCAATGGATGTTATGGATTTCATCTCCAACAGAATAAGGTATGGAAACTATGGGAACAAGAGCGACAAAAAGACATTTCCTTAATCGGAAGAGTCTGTCCTTAAAGATTCAGCTGAATAAATCAGATCACATCGTAAGCATGTGTTTGTGAATCAGTACCAAAGAGTAGCACCGGTAAGAAACAGGATTTAAGCAATATGTATTTTTTTAATTTAATAGACAGATTATAAAAAGAGAAATATTTCCTGCTGTATGTTTACTGTTGACTCACAGTTTCAATTCAATGTCAATATTGTCAATTTTCGTGTGCAATGTTGCCCCTGTTTCATCTTTCAAATTTGTGTATTTAAATTAATTAAGTCATACAAAGAAATCATTGTGTTAACGCTCCTATCAAAGATATAAGACGTCAAGTCTATGATTGTATTTATTCGACTAATCATTTTTATGCATGTTTGTACTTGTTCATGAATAAATCTTTGATATCACAGTGTTCGAATTTTGGTTCGTTAATTCACATTACGTAATTACATTTGCTTTTATCTACTAAACCGTCAAGATGTCATGTTTGAGTTTTATCGACAAATAATACAGGCGTTAATGCGTTTGCTTTGTCAAATATTTGCAGTTGACGCATATGCATTAAAGAGGTATATTGCATTTAGTTTTTATCGATAAATGAGGTGGACTTAGATTTGCTATGCAATGGCTAGGGAGTATTTGCTGTAACATCATGTTACCATAGTTCCAAATTTCAAAAATAAATGATATTGCTTGAAATATTAAATTCTGTTTAAACTATTACTGTCACAGGTTTGTTGGTTCTATTGATGATGGTACCGAAACACGAATACTTCTAATCGCATGTGTATCAGTGATGCTATCTGTAGACCTAGTTCATATAAATAAACTCGTATTCCAGCCAAGGCCTACATCGATCACACCTTGGTATAGTGCAAAGTCGTCTAGTTATATATGCTGGACTACTGTAGACCAGGACTGACGTAGGCTTTTGATACAGACCTCAAATAATCGTCATATAGTATATATGGTGAATACGTCATCGAATGTACGTAAAAGTAACCTCACTGTAAAGAATGTACAGTGGAATTTTACTGGAAAATCTGCTAACTTGAAATCTACGCCAAGTGGAATCTGTTTCGGTGTGTGACCAAGAGAGTACCTCAGTCAGTGAACTGTGCTCAATGAATATGGTCAATTGAGCTGCAGAGTCAACTTATCATCGGGCTGGACATCCTTGTGAAAGTATCCCACTTCAAATAATATTAAATTATATGGCATTATTGAAGCTTATTGGCACTGATATCAAAATTGGTTTGACGGAGTGTGCCCATATTGGAATTCGAGCAACGGTTTATCCCCTAGCCTACCATCAGCCATTGTGATTTCAGATACTCTGTACACATGGTAGTCGTCGCGACAACTATGGTATGTGATCCGGATATATAACAATATTCCGCACATGTGATCAACTTTGTATGAACACTCATAATATGATTACTGGATCATTTGTTAAAAATTCAGTAGTGAGTGAGTTTAGTTTTATGCCGCTTTTAGCAATATTCCAGCAATATCACGGTGGGGCTTCACACATTGTACCCGTGTGGGGAATCGAACCCGGGTCTATGGCGTGACGAGCGAACGCTTTAACCACTAGGCTACCCCACCACCAAAAGGTATACACGTGCAAGAGTTAAAAGATCATCTAAAGAAACTTCGATTTCTGATGGTAATAATGCATTGAGAAACAAGGCCACGAGGACAGTCGATGGTAAGGGTAATGCTTGTTAATAGGTATTGGATTTGTACAGGTAACGCCATCCCATAACCTACAAATAACACGACGCCTCGAACTCACTCACATGGATCAATCGGAGCACCTTAATTAATCACGAACCCAGGTTTTGTTAGTCTTGTTTAACGTTGTTCCGAGGTATATTCCAGCTGTATGACGGCGGCCTGTAACGATGATCGGTGACATGAGCAACGATCCGCGCTGTCGAGGACGTTGACGCAAGTCAGGTCATCCAGTCCCCCGTCGGATCCATTAAGTCGCAGCACAGACTTTCAATCTGGAATCACAACGGGGGAATCATAACATATGGCACTAATTACAATATTCAGACCCCAGATTGCGGATGAAAGATTCCTTTGAATGTCACTTGTACTCTTTTTTTTTTTTTTTTTTTTTTGTAACACAGAGAGAGAGAGAGAGAGAGAGAGAGAGAGAGAGAGAGAGAGAGAGAGAGAGAGAGAGAGAGAGAGAGAGAGAGAGAGAGAGAGAGATATTTGTTGTATGTTATTGAATCTTTCGCAAATGGCTTTGCTGCAGACGTTTCTGTGTTACTATGTGAATGTTCAATGCGCCTATTTCACTGGTAGAGGGGCGGTGGGGTAGCCTAGAGGTTAAAGCGTTGGCTCGTCACGCCGAAGACTCGGGTTCGATTCCCTACATGGGTACAATGTGTGAAGCCCATTTTTGGTATCCCCCGCCGTGATATTGCTGGGATATCGATAAAAGCGGCGTAAAACCATACTCACTCACTATTTCACAGGTGACGTTAGTTACCCGTCTGAAAACCAACCTTTTTATGTAGAATTACCACAGTAACAACGAAAACATCGCTTCATTTAACTGGACTTGTGTCTGGTTGCACAAACTTGAAAGCGTCAAAGCGATTGTTCATAGTTTTAAATAATACTTACACTTGGATACAACAGCCTTAGAGCTAAAATCGCTTTGTGCAAGGGGTCCTGGATACCAGATCCGTAGGCAATTACAGAGCCGGCAGACGTGCGAATATGGATCTTTATTGTGACAGCAAAAAAAATGCCCCATTCTTCGCGTTTGCATGCACTGGTTGAATCCCATCTGTAACAATGAAGTGTATACAGGTAAGGATTATATTCGAAACTCGGGATAAGGGCGAAAATCAGTGATGATGTTTCCGATTTTGGTATAAACATGTTGAACACCCACAAAAGGTTTCAAGAGAGAAATCGTGTATGTTAAACACACGCAGCATGTGGTAATATAAGGTACATGTTTTCGATGCGTATTTGGTGTTTAGATTTCGAGCAAGGGGACGTAACCCTTGGGATTCCGGGTGAGAGCAGATCCCAATACCCTTTTCTTTTCATACCAGGCAGGATCCTTGTCCTAACAGAACAGGTGTTAGGTAACTTTGTTGATTTCGTGAAATCCTACCCGCCATGACAAGAACTTCACAGGTTTTGTTTACATTTTGTGCCTCTTTAAAAAACTCTTAGTGCATTGACGATATATTTTGGCGACGTTTTCTTTGTTTGTTGTTTAACGCCACACACAGCAATATTCCTGCTATTTGACAGCGGTCTGTAAATAATCAAGTCAGCGAGCCTGACTTGGACAGCCTAGCAGCTAAAGCGTTCGTTCGTCACGCCGAAGACCCGGGTTCGATTCCCCACATTGGTACAATGTGTTAAGCCCATTTTTGGTGATGCTGCTGGAATATTGCTAAATGCGGCCTAAAACCATACTCGCTCACTCACTGAACACAACACTGTTTATCGTGAAATTCAGTTTTGAATAGTGAAATAAAACCTGTCCCTAAAATATTGATCAAAAACGACGACACATCCTGCTGCCGAGCAATAATAACTTTAAATTTCAGAGGTATTTGATTATTGGCACTTCCCCATCCTAATTACACTCATTTGGACAAAATCGATCGATTTTATGCCGGCAGTGCCATTCAGAATAGGAATTATGTAAGTGCAATGGGAATCTCGAATGACATAACGATGCTGCAACTACCACCTGAGGCAATCGAATACGAGTGTCGGCGATCTCAAGTGCAGTTGCTATGGTGACAGAGCATACAAGTTCACTTCCGGAGCAAGGTTTCCCAAAAGACATTGGTTTAGAATTTCAGAGTATTTGGGAAATGAACCTATTTTTAAAAAGTCACATTTAGGTAGTGTCAAATGATCAAAGTGCGTTTGTTTTAATTTTTTGTGGAGCGTTTAGCCATTTAACATACAACATAAACATGTATACAGTTATAGTGTGAGTGAGAGAGTATGGTTTCACGCCGCTTTTAGCAATATTCCTACAGAGGTACAGATACGCTGCGTTTCTGCGTAAAATACGCACATATGTATGTGAAAACTCAATTCCTATTAAGTCTATTGTGTACAAGTACGCTTGAAGTTTTGTAAATACTCAATAAATGTGGTCTTACATACGACACAAAATAGATAAAATAACTAAGGTATTTTGAGAGGTTCTATTTCAGGACATGCAGTCTTTCTGATCGTTTCTCATATTATAGAAAATTAAAACTGTATTATTTTTTTCTTACAATTAATGGAAAATGGCAAAATACCCAATTGTGTTTCAGTGAGGTGAGTACAATTTATTACCTTACGATACCCAATTGAGATGAACACAAGCGAGTACATGACTCAATGACCCAAAACGTTATCTGTAGCTCTGATCACGGCGCGGGACACCAAAATAGGCTTCACACATTGTACCCATGTGGAGAATCGAACCCGGGTCTTGGGCGTGACGAGCAAACGCTTTAACCACTAGGCTACCCCACCACCCCCACATACAGTTATATGTTTTACGAAATGCAAACACAATGGATTACTATCTATATTGCAACAATTTGGCGGCGGCCTGAGTCTGGACCAGACAATCCAGTGACATGCAATCAACCGAGTTACCGAGCCTGACGCACCCATCCTTTGGGTCAACCCTAGCGACAAGTCCACATTTTGGGGGACCTGTGAAGGTGTCCGTTTTGCCAGTAACCATTTATGCTTGTATTAATAATTCAAATAATGATTTCATGATATAAAATTTAATCATTTAATGTCCATTGTAAATCCAGCATTTTATTAGCTAACCTTGCTACTTGTTATTGTCCGACTCTCCTATAAACTATGTAAAAAACAAATTGATAACAAAGTAGAGAATTGGATTTACAAAGGCCAGGTGTGGAAGGCGAAGGCGGACGCAGGGCCAAGCCAAAGCGATTTAATGACCTGCTCTCCGTTGGACCCTGAACAGACGAGACAGGTAGCGGCGATGTTTCAAATGCTATTTTGACCACCCGAAGGTTGGAAGTAGCCTCTATTGGAAAATAGACAGCCTAGCAGCAGCAGCGAAGTATAAATCGAGCGAGAGATCGGTCCCGCGTCCGCCCCGAACCTCGCCACCTGACGTCATTTTAATTCACTCTAATTGTACAACAAAGTTAAACCATTTAGGATGAAATCTGTGGGTAAAGAGATTAAGGTTATGTAACATAGAGATAGGGTTGATAACAGTTGCAGTATTTGGAAGTTTGAGAAGAGAAGCCTGATTTAAGTTGCAGGAAAGTGATAGAATAAAACGGTTTGGCAAACATGGGGAGGGTGGGAGGGAAACTGAGAAAAAGATGATAAAATGAAATTGCTAACAAGTGGTTGATAAAATGACGGTTATCTAAAATGGCGGAGGAATGAAAGAAAGTGACGTAATATAAATATTATGATGACGTCTCCAATTGTGTGATGACGTAATGTAAGCGGATGTGATGAAATGCACATCTTTCGGTGTTTGTAAACATGAGCACGTGTTTTGTTAAGAGGAATTTATTGTGTTTGCTGTAAAGAAATTATATGTAATTGTCAGTAGAATGAGAATAATTGTAGGAATTCAGGAAATGCATGGCGCGTACAATAACGACATTTAGCCAAATAATGCTAAATGGAATTATTGTCCGACTCTCCTATAAACTATGTAAAAACAAATTGATAACAAAGTAGAGAATTGGATTTACAAAGGCCAGGTGTGGAAGGCGAAGGCGGACGCAGGGCCAAGCCAAAGCGATTTAATGACCTGCTCTCCGTTGGACCCTGAACAGACGAGACAGGTAGCGGCGATGTTTCAAATGCTATTTTGACCACCCGAAGGTTGGAAGTAGCCTCTATTGGAAAATAGACAGCCTAGCAGCAGCAGCGAAGTATAAATCGAGCGAGAGATCGGTCCCGCGTCCGCCCCGAACCTCGCCACCGAGCACTGAAAGTGCTGCGCCATCCACACCGAAATAAGGTAGAAAGTGTTATGTCATGTTATGTTTTGGTAGAATTGATAATGTTAAAATTATGGTGGGAAAAAAACCAGGAGGACTCCACCAAGTTTGCCAATGAAAGTACCAGATAACTTAACTTATGATGAACTTATGCTGCAGCGAATGTCATCACAGAAAATGTGCAAACCGACGGGAGTCAAGTGCACCCCATCACTGATGTAGTGATCTACACCTGGGTAGATAAAGTCGTGGCGGATGACTTCACCGTCGATTGTCCTCATAAGATTGGCAACACGCCTATTCAGCTTCTTACGGCCAAGTTCAACACACTTAATATCTCTAGCATATCGCCAGCAACACCGCGGCAACATATTGGACCAAAGGAGCCTGGTGTGGGGAAGCCGCAACCGAGTGTAGAGTAGCTGCTCCATGATCTGCTCAAAGAGCTCCCGGCCGGTGGTGACTCCGAGGTCGTTTGAGCCCAGGTGTAATACTAGGATCCGGGGTTGACTGGCTGAGTTGGCGATCAGATCATCTATTGCCGGCCTGTAATGGCGCCATTTCCAGCCCCCCTTGACACGCCACTCCACCGGGCCCATGCTGCCGAGGGTGTCCGCCAGCGCAGGTCTCGCTCGGGCCAGGTAGCTGTCGCCAACTACCCACACACCTACAACGATTACACAATTTGTCATTATAATTATGGAAGCAGTTTACATTCTTATATATTGGAGATAACAATCAGATGACCATCGACCAAATCTTTTAATGGTCTCTGCATCAACACCGTTCATAGCTGCCGTAGTAGCAGCCCCGATTCTGAAAGAGTGAGAAGTGAATTTAAGATGCCCCACGTCAAGATGACTGATGGCTTTCTGCAGCACTGCCTGAAACTGAAATCTAGTTAGTTGTTTGCCATCAAAGTGAAGGAAAAGATAAGGGGAAGCAGTCGGTCGCGATTTTAAATATGTTGCCATGGCAGCGACGGGACATAGCGGAGAATATGGAATAGCTTTGATGTGGATAGAAGTACCTTTACCTGTTTGATCAGTCTTAGAATATTGAAGTGTGACATGCATGGCCGCTGCGTTACCTGTAATCTTTACATCATGAATAGTGAGAGACCTACGCGACGTGTCAGAAAGGGAGGAAGGTACCAACTCACTTATCCTGAAGAAACCGAAAAAGGCCAGTGTATATGCTGCTTTAAAAAGATTGCATTCATAAACAGAAGAACAAACAATATGAAGAACGTTGGAAATTGATAATAATATTTCTGCTGTGATGGGGCGTCGACTGTCTTTGGCCCTAGCTGCTTTGCTGAATCCTAAGAGCGTCTTCCGCACCAGGAAATGTTGGGATGCATCCTGCATGTCGTGCCACTTGTGCCAGGTTCCCAGTGCTGAGATATAGGCGTTGGCCGTTCTAGACGATTTACCCTGCAATGACAATGCTGACAAGTAATACATAATATGATCAAGCGGTGCCGGCCATGTAGATGGGAGACAATGTGACACTCTGAACTCGTTGAAAGACTGTAACGCTGTATGATAGGTCCTCCAAGTGTTTCTGGATAGTGACAGGTCCAGTAAACGGTCCGACTCCAGTCTTAGATGTCCCAGATGTCCAGTGGTAGTGGTGTTGCTGTTGAGTCTGCTTGTGGTGCTGCTTCCCGGAAACGATCCCACTGAAACCTCGAAATAGCATCAGCTATAACATTATCATGAGTAGAAATGTACCTGGAACGGAACAGAATATTATGATTCAGACATGAAGTTACTAGCAAACGCACGAGAGACATCACCTTGGGGTTCTTGGATGTTTGCCTGTTGATGATGGACACGACAGCTTGGTTGTCACACACAAACATTACCTTGTTGTTAAGAAACTTAGGTGCCCACAAACGTAGGGCTACGATGACAGGAAACAATTCCAGGAAAGTCATGTCTTTCATGTAACCCGCTCTCACCCATTCGCCTGGCCATTTACCATACGCCCAACTCCCATGGAAGTATACCCCGAACCCGCACGAACTGGCAGCGTCTGTGAAAAGCTCTATTTGGGTTGACGTGATCCACTCTTCATTCTGAAACACAGATGTACCATTATGGTTGAGGAGAAATGTTTGCCAGACTTTAAGATCTTCTTTCACTCCCCTGGTAATCCTGACTCGGTGATATGGTTTTACCTGACCCTTGATAGCGTCGTACAGGCGCCTGCAGAAAGCTCTGCCCGCTGGGATAGCACGTGTAATGAACTGGAGTCTACCGACCAATGATTGCACCTCTACTACCCGTATTTTCTTTTACTGCTCGTAAGGATTGCTTGTATCTGCCGGGTGACCTCTGTTATCTTCTCCGCCGGTATTGTCACCTCCATAGCTACAGTGTCTATCGTCAGGCCCAAAATGTGATTGTAGTGGAGGGTCCGACAGTTTTGTCATTTGCAATCGGCACACCAAATTGCTGAAACATGTCCATAGAAAGTTTAAATAATTCAGAACATGTGTTTGTAAAGTGATAGCCCCCTAACAAGAAATCATCAAGGTAATGAATTAAGGAATGCGAGGAGCTTTTCTTTATGATGCACCATTCAAGAAATGTGCTGAACTTTTCAAATAATGCACAGGAAATCGAGCATCCAAATGGTAAACATTTATCGAAGTAATATTTACCTTGAAAACACATTCCTAGAAGATGAAAGTCTTTGGGGCGGACCGGAATCAATCTGAACGCAGATTTGACATCAAATTTGGCCAACTCGGCACCTTTACCCAACTTTTGTACCATGGTAACTGCTTCGTCGAATTTTGTGTAGGTCACCGACGAAAGCTCCTGGGGGATAAAATCGTTAATAGACCTACCTTCTGGGTAAGATAAGTGATGAATAAGCCTGTAGTGATCGTCTGTGGGCACCGATTCACTGCTAACCTTTTTTGCCTACCAAACCTATCGGTGATACAATCAAATCCGGAAAGGGAGGAGATTTAAACGGTCCACATATTCTCCCCAGTTTGATTTCTTTGTTGAGTTTTTCAGCTGTCACGTGTGGAAGTTGGGTAGCTGACTTGAGATTGTGTGCAAACCTTGGTCCAGTAGGCCCAGTGTACTGCAAATTGAAACCCTCAGAAAAACCCTGAAACAACAACTGTGCATCCAACATATTTACAGTACCATAGAGAGATAGCCAGGGAGAGAGATTAGTAAGATTTATTGGTACCTGAGCCAATTGTTTTACCTGTACTTGTGACGGTTGTGCTGGCATTTTGGTACTTGTGGTGTTGCTGGGTCGTGCCTGGTGCGTTTCGGGAACGAAAAAGTGACGACTGACAAGAGCGGGCACCGTGGTTGAAACTCTGACACTTGGAACACCTGTGTGGGAACTTGCACACGGATCTTGTACACTGAGAACGATTAAAATCCCAACATACATTATCATCACCCTTTGACGTTTTGGAGAAAGAAGGAATGCTTGGTGACATGGTTTTCTTACCTGGCAACATACACTTTAACCAAAGGTCACCGTCAATCTTACCCCATGACCTGGCTGGGTCACGTGCCATTTTGTGACGCAAGTGATAATCGTAGGTTGCCCATGAATCTCCGCCGTGCTTGAAGGCTGCTCCCCTGATTGTTTCAGCGTATGACAGTAATTCCTGCACTCGGTCTGCGTGCTTGCTTACGTATATCCCCATGAAGATATGGAAAGCAGTCGTCCATGCGCTAATAGTCAGTGGACGTGCAGTGTGAGATTCATATGGCTTGAACAAGACCTGACCATTGCTATCTGAAACAAGTCTAAGCGGGACATGGTCATCGAGAGGTTGGTTATCCGATGGGAGCAAATTACGGAAGTCAACATACTCGCCATTGAGGATTTTTTGCCGAACGGCTTCCTTTACGTGTGAGCCTATTACTTCCACGGGATATGTGAGCGGTAACTGACTTTGGAGAGATTGGGGTGAGGAGATATTTGTACGTGAAGCAGCGGGTGGAGGAGATGGGAAATTACCTTGAGATGCGAGCTGTGATAACCAGGCTAGAGCGCGGTGCATGTCACTACCCGGCGGTATCGCAGATTGAGACTGATTCACATTTTGATTTGATTGCAATATGACACCCGGATCAATAGTAATGATGCCATTGTCTGTAACATTACCTGCATTATCTTGTGGCGCCGTTGTTGTATTCGACCTGCCCGCATTCTGTTTCTTTGCCGCAGGCTGAGTCCGACCAGTCTATGGTTAAGCGACGCTTTACGTTTAGGAGGCATCGTTGCACAAATGCTGCTTACACTGTGATTACAGTGTAATTACACTACGCTAGACTAGACTACACTATACTACACAACACTGTACTGCACTACACCACACTACACTGAGAAAAAGATGATAAAATGAAATTGCTAACAAGTGGTTGATAAAATGACGGTTATCTAAAATGGCGGAGGAATGAAAGAAAGTGACGTAATATAAATATTATGATGACGTCTCCAATTGTGTGATGACGTAATGTAAGCGGATGTGATGAAATGCACATCTTTCGGTGTTTGTAAACATGAGCACGTGTTTTGTTAAGAGGAATTTATTGTGTTTGCTGTAAAGAAATTATATGTAATTGTCAGTAGAATGAGAATAATTGTAGGAATTCAGGAAATGCATGGCGCGTACAATAACGACATTTAGCCAAATAATGCTAAATGGAATTATTTCATTAATTCCACATGCAAACATTTATAAGAGTCCGCTACGCAGAGTCACGCAGTTTGCACGTCGAGTTTTCGATTCATACATCAATCGGCCGCGAAAAACACAATCAGTCCTTAATTGAAGTACCAATACATAGAGCATACGAATACGTGAAACCTAGGTTTCCTCAATTTGTAATTTATGGACATTTTCTTGGTTCCATGTGTGTCAAACAGACCGAATATGTTATGGTACCATCTAACGTTCAGTATTTCATTACATGTACAGAGTTTGTTTGAAACAAGGCATACTACCGTAGCAATTAGAAATGTTGACTCAGTTGCATAGCTTCCGAACGTACTGACTCTAAAAATATTGCGTTTATGGTTCATGTTTACTCGTCATTAATTAGTGGTGCTGTACAGAAATGGAAATATTTATGACTACAGATTTGTTCTGGGCAGGTTTTCTCGAGTATGGCCAATTTAAACAAGATCATTGTATTAGTTTTAGAGTAAACCATTGATGAAAATATTATCCAGTTCATTTTTTCTTTTATGTCCCACATTTTTCCAGAAAACGTTAACTGATTCAAGTTTGAACGAAACAATGCAAGGACCGATTCAATAGTGCATTCAATAATGTGTTTATTTGTATAGCGCGAAACGCCACACCAGGTATGCAGATAGCGCTAACAGTGAATAGCACAGCACAATATTACTCCGGTAACCCAAGCTGTGTGTTAGGCGTAAGAAGGTCATAGTCACATGACTTATCCCACCGGGTACCCATTTTCTGCTGGGTGAAGAAATTCAAATTTGAACAAACTCCCCCTGCCTAAGGTGAGATCACATGTATTTCGTTGTGGTCAAGCTGCCAAATCCAAGGACCCTCCGCGCCCAACGTTGCTTAACTTCACCTGATTTTTTACCTGAGTTCACAGGACCACACACCACCACATTCAAATTATCCTATTTAATGATTTAAAAATTATTTTCAAATATTTTCTTTTCAAATTTATTGGATACTTTTATATTAAACTGAAAAATAGCATTTGGTTTTGGCTTTAGTGTTTTCATCAAAGCGAGGAGCTGCATAAATGATTAAAATATATCACTCGGCGCTCCTTGCTGCAATGTCCTGTCACTTTGTCTATCTAAATAATGTAACTATGCTTCCAACATTCTTGTGTGCAAGGAAACGCTTAAAAGTAAGTCTAGGCTAATGATTCTCAAAGGGGGGTAACTCTAAAGTCTTCTTTTAAGAGATAGAAAGAGTATTCGCTTCCGGTAAAACAAAACAGGCGCTAAGCGGATAACCCTCTCTATGTGTAGCATCGTGTTGATGAATCAGTAGTGTGTTGAAGGAAACTTTTTTGCAAAGACATCTTTATTACAGTGCAAACAAAGCATGAGTCAGTTGTCAGGTGTGTATGTTACACTAACCCTGAGATAATATATTTAAGGTATCGATAAATTGGTATTAAACTAAAGTGAAATCGAAAGTAGCATATTCTGCGTTATGTTCGGTGTTGTAATTTCAAAGCGAGGAGCTGCAAACAAATATATTAAATATGGTCTCCTTAATCAAGATGCCAAGGTTACAAATCCAGTATTCTACTAATTTACCATTCGAATGAGGTTCTATTAGTCATTTTATGACTGCTTCATTTCAAGAAAACAATTGGCCCAGATCCTTCTCTGTCAACTGTGAGCAATGTGTGCTAGCA